>NC_090450.1:855401346-856029842 GCF_031143425.1 Pleurodeles waltl
CATCCACAGCAAGCTGATTTCGATGGTTGGATCAGCTTTCCAGGAGTCCCCGGTGAAATCCTGGAAGTCTGGGGCTTCAGAGCGGTTCAGGTAAGCCGGCTTGGCTCACCACGATATGGAGCTTTTTTTCAAACGTTCGCCAAATTTCTCCAAACTTCTGGATCTTCTTTCAGAAGGTCTTTGAAGGTAATTTAGGAGTTCACAGCTCACCCCAGTGTTCCAGAATCTCTGGGTTGCTCCTTGAGGGTTAGGACTCCAACTCACCTTGTTCAAATCCAAAAATGACCACTAGCCACTGGCCAGCTATTCAATTCCTTCTGGTTTTGATGCAGGGGACTCTGGGTAGCTATTTTCCACATGAAGCAAGCAGGGAGTCCCTTCTTGAACCAGCTGAAGACAGGCAGAGCCCTTTTAGTGGTGATGCCCAAGTGTGCAGTTGGTGCAGTCCTTCAGAGTGCAGTTGCAGGTGCAGGTGCAGGCCAGGGGTCCAGCAGGGCAGTCCTTCTTCTTCTGATGTTGTTCCTTGTAGGGATTTGAGGTGTGGTTGCAGCTCTTCCAAATGTATCCTTGCTTTTGAGGTGAAAAGTGAGGGGGACAACTGTCCAAACACAGGCAGGCCAATCACAGGCAGGACACTACCCTCTTGGGTAGCCACTCCATGGGAAGTGTGACAAAAATCAATCCCAGGGAGCAACATTCCTAAAAAATCCAAAATGGCAGAAACTAAATTTTGGAGGTTAAATCTGGATGAGCCCACCTACTGGTGTGGCTAAAAATCCCTCACACACCCCTCTCCTAATCTAATCAGGGGGACACCTGGTTGTCTGGGTATGCAGGAAATGGGGGAGGTCCTAAGCCACTCCAAATGCCCTTCCCTCCTTTGAAGACCAGTTTGGCTGCTCTACCCACATCCTGTTTCACCATCTGCTGAGGAAGATCTCCTCCCCTAGGCACTTCCTTTGTCTTCAGCCCAGGCCACTTCACACCTCATCAAGGCAGCCTAGCCAGGCTTCCAGAGGCTTGCCAATCAGAGAAGGGCACTACAGAGCTGAAGAGGGCAACTTTCAGGTAGAGTTCTAAAACTCTTTCCCTGAACTAGTTATATTAAATTCAACAATGGCAAGTTGTTGGATTTATTATACCAATAAGTTTGATACCAAAATTGACATTTCTAGCTCCTTTTAAGACTTTATTAATTAAAATTAAAATGAAGTCTCCCCATTTTAGCCTATAGAGCCCATTTACTACAAAGAGGGAAAAACACATTTGGCTATTTTTCCTCACCAGGGCTCATAAAACAACTTTTATAAGGTCCCTGCTTATAGTTGCACTGCACCGAACCCTAGGGGCACCTAGAGCACACCTTAAAGTTGGCTGTTATGTAAAAATAAGTTAGTTTAAGACTTTAGAAGTACTTTTAATTTTAAAGTCAAATTTGCATGTAACTTTCATTCAAAAGCAAGGCAGGCCTACTTTTAAAATTATACTGGGCACCTCAGCCGTGCACCTATGGATGCACTACCTATGCTGGGGACCCTGAATGTACATACCCTACCATAGGTATGGACCTATAGGTAGGTTGATACTGCCAGTTATAATTAGCCTAATTTGCATAGTCATTTTAATCAGAGCACAGGCCCTGGGACTGTTTAGTAGTGCCCAGGGCACCATCGGAGTCATGAAAACACCAGCAAAAAGTGATTAACGGGGGACAAAAAGTTAGGGAGCTTCTGCAATCAGCCCAGTTTTCTCACAGTCCTCTGCAATATTGTGTGGTTGAAAGGACAACACAAAACATAGCCCTGAGTTTGCCAACACCTCAAGTTTCAGGTATATGGCTCCAAATCAATCAGGACAGACTTTTGGTACAGTATTGGCAGGACAAAATGCTGGGATGATGACTTCGCAAAACCAGATGAATTTAACAGGATCAGAAGCATTGACAGGACCCTTAACCATAGGTCGAGTTGCCCCGCTGTATGCTTCAGGAAATATTGGGAGTAGCCTCCATACCCCAAATCCTCTGTCTGATGTAGATCACCATATTCAACTAATTTAGAAATGCAAAGGTTAGCTACATCTGTTTCAGCTATGACACCCATGCAAATTACAATGTCCAGCCAGATGTTAGATTGAACAGGTCCAATAATAGATGTAAGATGTTCTTCAGGGACTCCAGTTTCACACATGCCATCACCTGAACAAGTTATGAGAGTACTATGTAATACCCCACAGAGCCTGACTCAAAGAAACAATATTAGTTTGCAGGGAATTCCAGCACAGCAACGGACTGAGTGGTTAAACAGTCTGAGTGGAGCACCAGGTTTAACAAACAATAGTGTTAGACCACAAGAGACCCCTGAAAGAGATGGGACAGTGAATGTGCCCAGATTAAAATTAGAATAAATGAATTAATCGATGGAACACTTGAATTGGAAAGATTAGATACTTACATATAAGATGAATTGCACTTCATGTTCAAAGATACTACAAACTGAGCAGGACAGACTTATGAGAATTAACCGAGTTAGCAGAGAATAATGAGGTTGAATTGGACAAGTCAAAACCTTTAAAGAGGAGTTACAGATTAGAATTCTGTTGAAAGGACATTGCAAATATGAGATCACTAGCATGAGAATGCATATTAAAGAATTAATCACAAATATTCAGAAATAGGGAGCATTAGATAAATGGGAAGGTAGATGGGAAAAGAAAAGAGAGCAGAAGAAAGCAAAGCAGAAATTGACTCCAGTTGGAGCAAATCAAGCTGAGGAAAGTGTAAAGATGCTACTAATGAGAAAGATCCAAGATAAAGCTTATATCCATGTACTTTGGAGCAGAAGTGACATACTGTCATTCACAAATGATTACCCAAGATTGAGGGAGAAACCAGTAGAATGGTACAAGGAGACAGAGAGGTTCGTGAAACTTTCAAAATGTCTGTGGGAAGATTTGAACACCTTGTTTGATATTGTGATTCCAGTTGACTGCTTAGTTGAGTGTTGATTGGCCAGCTCGTGGAGCACCGAGGGATCCAATAACATGTGCGCCATCTGAAGAGGTGATGAAAGGGTATTACAAAGTGATTGAATTCCTGAAGAATAGAGTTCCCCTAAAGATGGTAATTGGCAAAGGATTGACAGGACAGCACAGGAAACAAAGGAGTTGATTCATGCTATGAGAGACTGTTGCACCCTTGGGGATGAGGCACTCACCTCAGCAGAGGCAAGGAGGGCTCAAGGAGGTCAGCTTGTAGGTCCAGGCATGTCAAGGTCAGCAGGGCAGTTGCAGTGCAGCCTCTGGAGCTTTTTGTGTCCCTGTAACTCAGACAGGAAATCAGCCACCTGACCCCTGGAATCACTCAAGTTAACCTAGGATGAAGGGAACAGGTCCCATCTTCCTTCTCAGAGAGTAAGGCAGTTCTCAAGTGGCAGGGCAGTCTCTGGTAGCTGCAGGACAGTCCTCTGGGAGCTAGGAAAGCCTTCTTGTGTAATGTTCTAGAAAGTTCTTCCCTTCCTTTGCAAGGCTCTAAGAAGCCTGGGCGACAAAAGACTAGTATCAGGTTCCTGGGTGTGCTGGGGGCAATTCCTTTGAAGTTGTAGTGAAGCAGGTCACACTTTCAGCTTCAGCCAACCTGGCAGGATGGCTCATCCTGCCCACATATAGTCCCCTTTTGTGTCACTGTCTGGGAGAAATACACAAACCCAAACAGCAGAGTCATATACAGCCAAGTGACCCAGGACACTGGTGGAAGCCACAAGTGGTTAGGACAGGAAAATGTCAACCTTCTAAAAGTGGTATTTTCAGAATTGTGACTTAAAATCCAAGTTTACCATTAAAGAGGATTTTTAAATTAAAGTTCATCTGAGTGTAAGCAGTATAATTCTAGCTGCTCCTGATCTAATGTAATCATGTATTAAATATAATAATAAGGTACCCAGTGTTTGTCAGTGGGAAAGATAGGCTTTGCAAAAGTGAAAAATGGGTTTTGCACATCAAGGACATATAAAACCCACATTTCTTACTTTTTACATACAATGCACCCCACCCTATAAGCCTTTAGAGCCTGCCTTAGGGTTGCCTTATATGAATTAAAAAGGAATACTTGGGCCTACCAGTAGATGTATTTTGCCAGGCTGAAATAGCAGTTTAAAACTGCACTATAGGTTGTGGTGTCAGGTCTGAGACATATTTTCAAAGGCTATTTTAATGGGTGACACAATGAATGCTGCAGGCTCATTAGTAACACTTATTTTCAAGGACCTGGGTACCTTTAGTACCATTTACTAAGGACATACAAGTAAATTAAATGTGCCAATTAGGTTTAGGCGAATTGGACCATGTTTTAGGCAGTGAGCACAAGCACTTTAGATCTGGTTAGCAGGGTTAAAGTGTGCATAACCGTAAGGCCAACAAAAATGAGTTCAGCAAAATAGGAGGTATCCAGTTTGGGGGACTACCACCCAAAGATATCAGGTCTAACAAATAATTTTTGGCATATAGGGCAGTGGTCAACATTGTGATAGGGCCAGTCTATTTGACACTGATAGAGAACTCATACTCAATCTGTACTGCAAATAAAATTATGCATGTATAAATAGGAGTGACAAGTTAAAGAGGATGGATGGGAGCTGAATGATATAATTAAGGTGTACAAGGAGGTGTATGCACCAGAGTATAGTACCAAAATATGTGAAAACCAATACATTAGAGGTGAGGATAAGGTAAGGGTCTGAAATGCCAAGTATGTGCAAATAGGGTGGTCTGTGTACTAGAAATCCATGAGAATTGTGAAGGCTGGCATGTAAAGATGGAGGATGGAATCAGCAAAAGTAGCTTGGATAAAATATGTGTGTGGAGCTACAGCAAATTGCAAAGGCGGTGTAGACAACACAGAGAATGAAAATGTAAAAATCAAACAAAATAGGAATATTTCGAAAAATGTCAGTAATATGAAACTTTTTGAGATGAATATACAATTGTATTTTTCATTAATTCTATACTATAGTTACTTTTTGGTAAGGAGTTAAGATGAATTGTAATCTGTTTATGTATGTAATCACAGAGGCCCAGATTTAGTACACTTTGGCACAACAACGTAGAGCTGCAAAGGAAGGTGCTGAACTTCACTGAGTCAAAGGGAGAGAGCAGAGATGTGTATGTACTAAGATATGGTGCAGTTCTGTTCTCTCGTAGAGCTGGCACACTTCTGGCTTCCTTGCACCAATGCAGGCACTCTTGCACCATGATGCAATGGTGCCTGCGTGGTGGTTAGGATTAGGAGAAGGCAGAATTTTTCATTTTACCTGCAGAATTGAAGGGCTTTAATAATTTTGTGTTACTCTTGTAATGTGGAATTACTAATCAATATAAGTTTTGCGCTGCCATTGTGTCACAAGAAGTGATGCAACAGCAGCACAAGGGGCTCATAAATATGCCCAGAGTATGTAAGGGTGGCAAGAGGCATTCACAGCCAAACATATCCCTTGGCACCCTTAGCAGTGCATACACATTGGTGCACTTACATACTCTGCAGTAGTCACTGCAGTGTTTGTAACAGCACCAAGGGGTATGCACTGTAAGTGCATTTGGTATTTGGTAGTGCTACTTCTTAGCAAATAATGCATCCTCACATTAATTTTTGGATGCAAGGGTACATTTCGTGCTGAGAAAATAGCTCCAAATGCCGACTCTGCCCTGGAATCATGCATAATCTATCAGCCTTCAGGGTTCCATGGAATCAAATTTCACCAATTCCCCCACCCTTACTGAGAATAGTTTTTGTGCAGGAAGGGTTCCCTTCCCGCACTAAAACTATTCCTAGAGGCTTATTCCTCTTTGTATATGTGGTGCACAATGCAGTGCCTATGCAAAGAGGATTTAACAAGGAAAAATAATGTATTTCTGCTTGTGAGCCAGCCTTGGAGAGGTGCACCATTTTGGCACAAACCGTGTATACTGATTGTTACAAGGGTGGCTGTACTCCATGTTCTACCCATGTAAAGCCTCCCTGATGCAAGGTAATGCAACACAAAGGTATGCACGCCTTTTTGTTAATTTTTGGATAACATTCCACACAAAAACAAACAAATCTTGTTTTGTGTGGTTTGGTAAATTCCAACATGGATTTGCGTCAAGGCTGCGTCAAAAAAACGATTCAACCCTGATGCAAAAATCTGGGCCTCAATTTTATTGTAAAACATTTGTGAAGTTCCAATCAAAGTTAAGCCTACATAAGAATTTGTCATATGATGGTGTTCTCTGCTTATGGTATCCTGCCAGTGAGGAG
This sequence comes from Pleurodeles waltl, assembly GCF_031143425.1. Classification (NCBI taxonomy): domain Eukaryota; kingdom Metazoa; phylum Chordata; class Amphibia; order Caudata; family Salamandridae; genus Pleurodeles; species Pleurodeles waltl. The sequence goes on from NC_090450.1 coordinate 855,407,636, forward strand.
TTTAAACAGAATTATAGTTATCTACTCTGTAGTGTGAAATATTTCCACTTGAAAAAAGTTGAATGATAATTTTTTTTTCTTCAATTGTGTATTTTATCTTTGTCTTTTTCAAGGCAGGTTAGGTTGTGAAATAAACCTTTCAATATGTCATATCTGAAAGTTTTAGCATACATTCAAAACATAAAATAAATGTTTTCTTACATGTTGTGTAATGTATTATGCATGGTGCACAGCAATGCTGATCAGTATACAAGTATGAAAAGAGTACCATGAACATCAGTGACTGCGTGTGTCTCAAACAATGCAGCACCACGTAGCTTGATATTTCAGGAGCAAAGTAAAGAACGAGGTCAGTGAAATTGTCTGCAGGAGAAATGGAAACGTATAGAAAATGGGACAGTGTTCATGGAAATTAGTATTTGTATAGGCATTCAAAAGATGAGATCAAAAAATCTGATTTTACAACTCCTTAGCTACGGGTTTCATATGATACATGGACTTTGGCAATAAAATGTCAGTAAAACATATTTACAGTTTTTCACCTCCGGTCATGAGGATAGTCATTTTTCATTTTCTGAAGCAAACAACATTTGCTGCAGTAAGATACACTTAATATTTCAAAGTGACAAGCTTAAATCCATGGCATGTAGTCCTCACATGTCAATTCTTTCTTTAGAATTCTGTGATTGTGATGAGGGGGCGTGGCTAGGCACACAGCAAGATGGTGGCTCTGCCTTAAGCTCCACGGCACCAACAGACTGTGTCTGCCGGCAGGACTCCTTGCTGCTGCATAATTCAGGAACACACTGATGGTGGGACACTGCAGGAACATGAAGATCTGATTTCTGCGCCAGAAACATGCTTTAAAGCAGAGATTTCATATATCGCCATCCCCACACCATTATGGATCTAACATGGAGTCGCCGGCCTGTTGTCCCTTCATGGTGAACCCCACACATCACGGATAGCAGTAAGTTAGCCGAGGGACTAAAATCACAAAGAAAAGTCTTACCTACGCTCGTTCAAAGAACATCGTCCACTTTGTGACAGTAAGGAGGGAGCACCTGTTGCCAGCAAGCATTCAAATTGGACGCGCATCTTACTTCTAAGTGAAACGGGAAACATCCTTTTTTACGACTTTTTTTTTCCGAAGGTCGTGGTTAACGAAAGCGCAACAACGCTTTTTTTAACCACGACTTCGTTTTTTTGTGTCTTAACTACGTATGTTCTGAACAACGAACATGCGTGGTTAAGGTACAAAGAAGGGACTTGGCGAAGGTAAGTGTGGGTTTAGGTTTTGGGGAGGGGGTGGGGGGTCAGGGGGTTTTAGGTTTTGGGGTGGGGTTGGGGGGTGGGGCGTTTTTGGTTTTGGGGAGTGGGTGGGGGGTCAGGGGGTTTTAGGTTTTGGGGTGGGGTTGGGGGGGTGGGACGTTTTTGGTTTTGGGGAGTGGGTGGGGGGTCAGGGGGTTTTAGGTTTTAGGGTGGGGTTGGGGGGTGGGGCGTTTTTGGTTTTGGGGAGTGGGTGGGGGGTCAGGGGGTTTTAGGTTTTGGGGTGGGTTTGGGGGGTGGGGCGTTTTTGGTTTTGGGGAGTGGGTGGGGGGTCAGGGGGTTTTAGGTTTTGGGGTGGGGTTGGGGGGGTGGGGTGAGGGATGTAGGGTGAATGGTGCCTATTGCTAATGATTTTATCAGGAATGCCTTTACAACGAAATATCGTTGTTAAGGCATTCGTGGTAAAATCATTAGTAGTAGCAACGAGGTCGGTGTTCCGACCTCGTTGTTAAGGCAGTAGTTTTTTCTGCAGTCGTTGTTTCGTCGTACAGTCAAGTGAAACTCATGACTGAGACAAGCATAACGGTGTGCACTCATATCAGACCAATTGTAATTGTCTGCCTTGCTCCATGCATCATAACACTTGTCAATATATTTGTGATGATTTGATGACACCAGAAATCTTAACACATGGACAGTCACCCGTTGCACTGTGTAACACCGAGTAGGGTGACAAATTTAATGAGGGCCCCGCTGGAGGTAGCGGAGACCTGCCGTTGGTCATACCCAAGATAATAGCACTTTTCATCCCCTACTAACATCCGCGGTGTCTCTCTCGCTATACTGGCAAGCATATGCCTCCAATGCTCTTCACTCACTCCACATTCCTACTGCTCTGCTGGATTTTAAGAATAATAGCGCTAGAATCCATTTGGATGGAACTTGAGCATATCTAAATCTATTTATGAGCCACTGACATCTTTGATAGAATATAAACACTGGTATGATTGCTGAAATGGGTGCAAATTAGTGAAAATAAGTGCAAACAGATGCAAATGCTGGAAAGCCATAAAATAAGTTAAACATAGCTCCTAAATAGGTAATTGCCTTACCTGCTCTCAACCGCTGACATCATGGCTACATGGCCATCTCAGACTCTTTGTTTTCAATGAGGCTGCCTAATTAAGGGAGGGTCTCAGGTAAGAAATACATATCTGTCTCTGTACAACTTTACACAAACGGCAAAATATCATATACAATCCGGTCCCTCCTTCTGACATCAAACGTAGCTCCTACCACAACATGTCAGACGCAAATTGTGGAAACATGAAAGATAGAGACACTAAAGCAAACCTGAAAAGTTCTGAACACTCACCACCTGTACCAGAGTCACCAGTAAAAGGCAGCCCAGAACCTTCCTCCACCCTAGAGTCAATACTAATTAAACTCAACTCTGTACATGACATAGCCAGAGCACGACAACAAACACAGAATTGCTTCAAGTTTAAGTGGTGGGAATCTGCAAAGACCTTAAGGACCTAACAATAAGAATCTCCAATATTAAAACTGGAATAAGTACAGTGGAAAAATATACAAATCCCGAAGCCAAACATCTACAAAATTTGGAATGCTCCACATGCTTTCTGAAAAGAGAAATTGCGGATCAGGAAGATCGCAAAAGGAGGAGCAACCTGTGCATATTTGGACTGCCAGAAGGCATTGAAAACTAAGCTCCCTCTTGTTACAGAGTAAATGTCACTTGACAGCTGTTGACTACTCCTTAACTATATTTCAAAACACATACTTTACATAAGCAATTAGGGTCATATTTATGCTTTTTGTTGCAAAACATAGTTTTACATCAAAAAGTTTAGCACCAGCTTGCGCAAGCTCTGAGACGCCACCCAAGTGCCATATTTATGGATCATCGCAAGCCGGCACAAATGGTAGGCTAGCGTAAAAAATATGAAGTTAGCCGGATGGGTGGCGGGATGGGAGAAGGGTTTTTTTTTACACCATAAAATGATGTTAGGCTCCTTAGAGGCAAAACAATTGCCTCTAACCTGCCTAGCGTCATTTTCTGACACAAAACCATCCATACAACATGACTCCTGCCTACCACCCCAATGGCCAGCACAGGGGACCAGGGTCCCCTGGCCATGGCCATTGCACCCTGTGCCATGCAGGGGGCTCCAAGTTGGGCCCCCCATGGTACTTTATTTTATTTTTTAAATACTTACCTACACTTACGATACTTACCTGGGATGGGGTCCCACATCTGCTGGTGTCCCTCTGGTGTGGGTGGGGGTGTTCTTGGGGCTTGAGGAGGGCACCTGTGGACCCATTCCATGGTGTTTAACCATGGAAATAGGTCCACAGGTCCCCTAACACCTGGTCTGACCCAGGCATTAAATAATGGTGCAAAGCAAGCTTTGCACCACTATTTAGCCCCTCCTCCCACCCGTGCGTCATTTTAGCATGGGGGGATAAATATGGGGCTAGCACCATTTTTTAGATGGAATGCCTACCTTGTATAACAATGAGGAAAGTAGGTTCACACATCTAAAAAATGGTGCAAACTCCAATATTTTGACGTTAGACCCGTCTAACATCAAAATATAAATATTGAGATAGTCTTGTGCCAAGTTTGCATATAAAAATGATGCAAATTCAGCACAAATGGAGTATAAATATGCCCCGTAGTCTCCTTACATCTCAGCATTAGGCCAGTGCTAGGCTTAGATGTTATAATCTCTGATCTCACAGTTCAGAGAAGCCTACATTATTTTCTAAAACAGAACACTCATACTCTTATAACTGCATACCAACACATTCTTCATTACACACAACATAGCAGGTCATTTGTTGTATTCAAAATATGTTCTTGAATTTATGATGCCAATAAACCATACTAAAATGAACACTAAATGAGGCACATACATGCTTACAATATTGCATTAATCTAGTAGGATTACCTATGAAATGCAATTACAAATATGATGTAAAATAATAATAAAATAAAAGGGAAGCAATAAAGATTATCTTTACAAGTCTATCATACAAGAGCTACTCATTATAATATAACCTTAATGATCTTGCATATCAGATAGGTATAAGATGTATTAATAATACTGAACTATAGATATATAGTGCAATATAATTATTAATCAGTTTCCAAAATGTATGAGAAGAAGATGTGTTTTGAACAACACCCAATAAAGTTAGGTTGGCTCCTCTTCTAGTGAACGTTATCCATGACCACCATCTTATTGATAGTAAAGAAGCATTATTCCAATTGGCAGTAATTGATTCTAGGGCAGCCTACCTTAAGAGATCTAAAAGTTTGTTATCTGAATCTGACATTCTTGTAGAATGTATCTTAGATTTACAAATGATCATACTGTAAGAAAGAATTTGTGAGATATTAAAGATTTTTTGTATTATATCCCAACCCTCTTCCCAAAACTTAGAAACAGTATTACATTCATAAAATATATTTCGTACCAAACCTGGACTTGAATCACAATGCCAACAATTAGGAGAAATTAGAATCTATAAACTATTAAAATGTATGAAAGAATCGTTTGGTATAGGGACACTGGGAGCAATTCATAAACATTGTTTAACCATATGTTTCCAGACATTTTGAGAAGTAGATATATCTAATTCTTTATTCAAAAAAGTGTGTAGAAAGTTAATATTATTTTCTTGAAGCGTATTAAAAAAAAATTAATCCTTGATACAGCATGAGATGAAGTAGTTGCTGTTTGAATGTAAATTTCTAAATCTGAAATGTTTTTATTGGGAACGTAATTGGAAATGAATCCACAATGGAATTACATAGAAGTTGATATCTATAAATATCTGAGGGAGGCAAAGTACATTTTTCTTGTAATTCACCAAAAGTAAAAAAACTAAAGTTATAGTAAATATATTTAATATTAAAAATATTATCTTTTATCCAGGATTACCAAAATTTGATATTCCGAACAAGTTTTAACAATGAGTTATCCCATACATACTGTCATAAGAGCAGTATGTGAAATGGGTACTTAAAAACAGGGCGTCTAGATCATTTAGTATTAATTTTGTAGATTTTAGAATTATGGACAGTCATAGTAAAGTGGTAGAATTAGAGATAGATAATAATGTAGGTAAGGGAAACGGTGATATCAAACTTCGTTCAACGAGAAGTCATGAAGGTTCTTTATTAATTTGTGTATGATTAAATGAAAAGCAACTTTGTTTTAAAAAAAAATGCTTTATGGTAAGTAAAAAAGTCTGGTAGAACAAAACGACCATTACATGTCGCAATTTTCAATTTTTATAGTTTATAAGAGGGATTTGTTGTTCCAAATAAATTAAGATTATCTAAATATTTATAATACATACAAGGAAATTGAGTAGGAATCATTGAGGAGAGGTAAAATATTTCTAGGGCAATAACCATTAGAAGCTTGCCATTTTTGGAATTTTTCTTTAATGTGGTTAGGAATGTAATTACAATTGAAAGTAATGCTTAATGGAGTGAGAAAATAAAATGCCAAGATATTTAAGCTTTTCCTTTTACCATATTATTTCATTGTTAGGGAGGAAATCAGGGGTACAATGAACATTTAAAGGAAAAATTCTCTTTTGTCCTTGTCTGGGCCTCTAAAGAGGGAAAATTTATTAGAGATTTGACCATTAATAAAGAGTCTTGCAGATGGACAAAATAGAGAGCTGAAACATTGTTAATAAATGAGATTCCAAAATTAAAAGCACATAACATACTAAATAGATACTTCCAATTTACCTTGTCAAAGGCTTTTTTAGCATCTAATACCAGAACTCCAGATGGAACAGATAAGGATGGTCGAGCTCTGATCACATGGAATAATAATCTAGTGTTATACACTAGTAGAAACTACACGTATATGCGCAGACGTTGCAGGCGCATGAGACAATAGTGCTGCGTGGCACATGGCATATGGAGCTCACAAGCACGGAGCGAGGAGTGAGCAAGGAGCAAGGTGGCAAAGCTGTGAGGTAGCGATGCGGCAGGCAGTCATAGGCAGCAAGGCAGCGGTCGTGAGTCAAGGTGAGCCTGTGCTAACCCTGTCAACACCCGCCCCAGTGCTTCAGCGCCTCAGCGCTTGCCCAGCTCAGCTCAGCCCAGGTTCGGGACTCAAGAGGACTTGAGTGGTTCCCAGCGGTCCTAGGGGCACAGAGGGTGGCTGCTGTGTCCCCCCACATGAGATCAGAGTGGCAGGAGGGTTAAGGCCTGTGGTATTCAGGCCCTCTGCCACTGATCTACTGGCAGTCACTGCTGACATAGCCACAGCCACAGCCCTTTTTCATTCCAGGACTCAGGGACATCAGGTTCAAAGACACAGGGCTCTGGACCCAGGACTAGGACCAGGACTTAGACCAGGACTAGGACCAGGACCAGGACCATGACCCAGGACCCAGGACCCAGGACCCAGGTTTAATATTTGAGTGCTGTGCAGTTAAGTCCAGCAGTATGGGTACTGTGAGAGTGCAGTGAGAGTGCAGCGAGAGCGCAATTTAAGGGCTTTAGGCTGCAGCCACTTTCTGCACCGAAGCGGTCGGCGTTAGGCCACTGCGGTTTGTGTTTAAGGGAAGTCTGCCAAGTTCCCTCTCAACTCAACTTTCCATCTCTACGTCTTCGTGTCACAGGCGCTATCACAGGACCATCATAAGGTCATCACAAGCCCTTCAAACCTAGACCAGCCTAGCCTAGTCCAGCTGCTTGGTCATCCATTAACCAGCAACCAACAACCAGTAATATTGTCTGCCAAAGCAGGTCAAGAGCCGAGGAGAAAGGATGCCACTAACTAGTGGGAAAAGAAAGGCGGCAAAAATGATAAGGCAAAGTTCCCCAGGCATGCAGGACAATCAGATCCAACGTGCCAGCCAAATGACTCAATCACCAGTCTAATTCCGGCTGGGAAAGCTACTAACAACTCATGCAAATTTAACTCAAGCAAATTGGCTGGTCAATATAAGAAAGAGGGGTATAAAATTACTGACTTTTAGTTACCTAAGCCAGTGAATAAATCTACCTCAGTTTTCATCTCCACTCAGACAGGACACCAGCACCCGAATATCATGGAGGCGGCCGTCGCAGCCTCAGAAGGGACCCCCCGACAGGGTAAGCCTCCTGTGTAGCACCGCAAGCGCTGCGAATACTCCCAAAAATAAAATCAGGGTGGAAGTACCCACTGGTAATCAACAGGACTCTTTCTCTACCCTGAATGTCAGCAACTGGAATGATTGGAGCCAGAACTCCCCTTTACCATCTCCACAGGCACCACTGCAGGTACCATTAGTACCACAACCATTGCAATCATCAGTGAATTCATTGGGACAGGGCATCACTTACGGCACAACAAGTTATGTTCCACCACTAATCAATCTTTCTGAACTTGCTGACTCCCATGTCTCAGTACCCTCCACCGAGATGGGGGCCTCCCTGTTCATCTCAAATACCGTGCAAGAAGGGCGGGGGAGCGTCTAGCTAGCCCAACGGCCACCCTGAATCAGCGTACAATCAGCTGTAGCTCACTAGTCGAGATTGTGGCCCATTCTCCCTCCAGCCCCCGGTGTTCCAGTGTTCCCAGTGTTCTAGTTAAGCAGGAGCTGGCGACTGGTATGGTGCTGGCCCGGTCAGTGGAGACCAAAGCTTCAGCGGCTTCTTCGTCGGATGTTCCATCTAAGGAGGCCCGGCCGGCATTTGGGGAGGCTGGGGCCTCCTGGTAAGCCCTGCTCACAACCATGGATATCATGTCCACAGAAATATACTATCAAGGAGACAAACAGGAAACCCAGGTGGACTTACTTAAAGTTTTGGCAGTACATAGTGTGAGCATTGACAAGAAACTTGAAGGTTTGAATGACCTCATTAGAAGGGCTCAGACCCATTCTTACACTGAACAAGTGCAATGTCAATGTGCCTCCACTGAGATAACCCCACAAAACTACAGAACTTCTAAACAAAATCTTGACGTAAATCAGGGCTCAAGCTTCGAGATCTCAGAATGGGCTCTGTATGAGAATCTCCATGAAAGGACCGCAGCCGACAATGAAATTAGAAATCTGGAACTAGTACCCAGCAACCCACAGACAACAGGCCCCTCCCAGCAGAAGGTAATCAGGAACTCCATCGGGCATCTAACACTCTGCCAGCAAGTCCCATTGAGGAAGGGAATGAATGAGAAGCCCTAACAGCCACAGTAGCAATTAAGGTCTTGCCTACTAAAAGGGAAATGAGAGGGCTAAGAAGAGCCGGTAAGAAGGTCAAGGTAGTGCAACAAAACAGCATTTGGAACTCATTTTTAAATTTCACTGGTAAGCAGGGCAATGACCATGCAGGGAAAGACGAGGGAGTCCAGGAGGACTGCAGAACACCTCCCTCGCGGCAGGTAATTATGCAAAAGGACAAGCAGGAAAACCCTATACAAACTAACAGGGCTTGCAGTAGGTCATTATGTCACCGAAATCAGCCACTCAAGACTTCTTGGACATCTAGGCCACCGCATAGCAACTGGGATGGAAAAGCAGCTCAGGGGGAGATCATTAATTCCAACTTCTGGGAAGTAGACTCCAATACTAACCAGAACTTAGTGCAAGGGTGCAGTGGTGACAGCACTGGGTGAGCAACCCTTGATCACATAGTATTTAATCAATCTCCCACAGTAAATGAGCACCGTCATGTCGTGCAACATGTTGTACTGGCTAATATCCAGCCGACCCTTGTCAGGGTATAACACACAAAACCTGACACTAACCTGAAATCTCAGACATCAAAATGCCCGCCGGGAGGACACTCACCTTTGCATTCCAAGGCTCTGAGGAATCATAAACTTCTTTTCATTCCCCGGTACAATCCAATAGGTACCTTGACATCTTAAACAGAGGATCAATCATCAGGCTCATTAATGAAATTAGGCCCCTTTGCCATATCACTACGGCCGAGCTGCAGTCAGTGGAGTTTGTCCCGTACCCGTACAACTGGAACAAAGAGGCAACTCCTACTTCCTGGGTTTCTCCTGTTATTACCACTCAAATCCTGTCTCATCAAGACATCTTCTGCTCATGGGGCATTACTTTATTAAATAAAGAACCCTGCCAATATCCTAGCCCCATGCTCCCGGGAACCGTGAAAGAGGCATCAGTGTTGAAAGGAGCAGTTGGAGTAGAGTAGTCCCAAAGCAGGCATGAAATTTTAACCATAGTAAGAAACCTAAGCTCACTTGATCAGGGGTGTAGCCATCAAGTATTCATCGACATGCCCGCAATCGGGAATCAGGTAGAGAGACAGCCCACCAAGGCCCACCACAGTAATTGGTCCTGATGCTAGAGTTTAGGAAACTACGACTGAGGATCTCTTACGCATATGCACTTGGAATTGCCATGGTCTAAAACAATTGGTCGCTGATGAAGCAGCACTGAAGTTCTTACAGACGTTTGATATAATAATCATGATCCAGGAAACATGGTGCACAGAGCCTATTCAAATCTCTGGCTATGTTGGCTGTCATGTCCCAGCAGTTAAGCTACAAAATTTTGGGCACTCGAAAAGCGGTCTTGCCATCAAACAAATCAGCCTTGGAATTGACTGGCTGCTGCCAATAAAGTTGGACTCCCAAGATCCATCTGGGAATATGAACTCACTACTGTTAACCAATGTTTACATTCACCCGAACAAAGAGTTAAACCGCGAAAATTTGGAAAAACTGTTCAACATACTTAAAATATTGATGAGGCAGTAAAAGTAGGCCACTCATATTGTGTCCGGTGACGCCAATGTGGACCTGAGCAAAAGCCAACCAAGACAGGGGAAAAAACATTATGGCCCATAACTAAATAATTGGCTTGAAAAACTGTGACTAAGTCGCTTGAAGATGCACTCAGGGGGAGATCTTTCCCCACCAGTAACCTTTTCAAATGGAGCTACGAAATCAACTATTGACTTTACGTTAATAAAGGATGGAGCACTGACACTTGTCGCTATCTACAAAATACTTGCATGCCCAGAAAGTGACCATTTCCCTCAAGCCATACAGCTAAGACAGGCATGTTAGCAATTACCAACTTCAAACATCATCATTGCCACTCCGAGGACCGATAACATAAAGAAGTTAAAATGGCAAGGCATTGAGAAAGCGATGGAGGCAGTAGATTGTGATGCGGGGTCACTTGAAGAGCTTAAAAATGAATTACAAAAATCAGGAAAGTACCATTTTGGGTCTAGGAGCCCGGGTGAAGGCTTGGAAGCACTTATGTGATTCACTACTATATACATTTCCCAATAAATCATCCAGTCTGAGCTCTGCAGTTGTTGTAAAGGAAAAGCAAAACGTTGTCACCAAAGAGCAGCCATTGTACAATAGAGCCCTGTGCAGTTTAAAAAAACAAGTTTCAAGCAAATCTAAAAAAGTGGCTAAGGAAACATGTAAGAATAAGACCCCTGATAACTCAATGCTCCCGAATTTGAGATTACTATACAAGAAGGCCTGCTGGAAGGAAAAAAGGCAGTACTGCGAAGACCGTTGGGGCAAGCTCCTGATGTCCAACAAAACGAAGAACAACAGTCATTTTTGCCAGTTGGTGAACGGGCTGGTACATGGGAAACAACAGCATTCCAATTCAGGCATAGATGCTGCCTCTTGGGAAGCCCATGTTTTGGCACTATACTCGTCCCAAGCAAGCACATAAGGAGATACCAAGGGACCGTTCACCAACTATGTGGATCATTTCATGGCTATCTGATTTCGGCTTTAAAGTCAAGACAAAGCACACCCTGACCAAGTCAACATCATCACTGACATTGATATTGAACAGCTAATTGGCATCATAAAGAAGCTAAAAATGGCAGGACAGAATGGTATTCCCAATGACCTATTTAAAGGTGATGTAACATACTGGGCCTACTATCTGGCGCTCCTTTTCAATGACCACCATGGCTCCAAGACCCTTCCAGATGCCTGGAAAGACAGCATATTCCACCCTATCTATAATCCTGCCTCTCCAACGAACTACGGACTAAAAGCCCTGATTGACATTGAAGCTCAGCTTTATGCATCATGTCTGCTGTCACAACTATTGGGTTGGACTCTAGAGAGACACCTTTTACCATGAAGCCAGACTGGCTTGAGGGCTGGCATGGGAACTTCAACCATCCTGACTGCCCTGGCCTTGTTAGGTTTTAAGTCCAGATACAAGAAAAGGCGGCTATTTGCCTGTTTCATCAACCTTAAATCAGCATTCGATCGGGTCCAGAGAGCCTGTCTGTGGGAAAAATTGAAAAACTGGGGTCTGCCTGCTGACGAGGATGATGGAACTATACACAGCACCTGGGCGCAAGTTAGGATCGGAGCAGGCAGCCATGTCACCAACAGAGTTTATAATTTACACGGTCTAAAGCAAGGATGCGTTTTAGCCTCAGTGCTCTTTAATTTATACTAGCCGATCTTGCCAAGATTCTCTCCTCGATAGCAAACCATCCGCTGGTCCTGGCTCAGGATACAGTTGCATGGTTACAGTATGCAGATCACATTGTGCTTCTTAGTCAAACTCCAATCGGCCTGCAGTGTAGTATTAATGCTCTTACTGGTTACATCACCAAACAAGGTTTAGAACTGAATCTGAACAATACCAAAGTGGTTAGACTGGTGGATTTGAAAAGTAAATCTGGCTCATGGGTCATCTTTGGAACTCAGCTAGAGGTCGTTGCTGCCTACAAATATCTAGGCATCATAGTAGATAAAAATCTGTCCTTCAAACCCCAGCTGGTTGCTGCTCAAGCAAAAGCAAAAGCCCTGACATATGGATTTAAGACACTAAAACAAAAACTGAGCTGTCCATCATATAATCATCTGCTCTCCATTATGACAGCAAGGTTAATGCCAACAGTCACTTATGGGGCAGAGAAAATGCTGGGTAAAGAAACAGCAGTTTTTAATCAGATTCAAAGAAAGACTGACAAAGCCGTGTTCCAGATCCCTAATTCAGCTTCACCAGCTCAGGTTTGACTATAATTTGGATTAAAAAACTTTTGGACTTTTTTTGCTTATGCAGGGTCATCCCCAATCTTTTTGCCTCCTGCCTCCTATTTTGTCTGACCTGTTGCTTTTGTCTTTTGAACTCTGAGCACTTTACCACTGCTAACCAGTGCTAAAGTGCAATTGCTCTCTGTGTAAATTGTATGTAATTGGTTTATCCATGATTGGCATATTTGATTTACTAGTAAGTCCCTAGTAAAGTGCACTACAGGTGCAGGGCCTGTAAATCAAATGCTACTAGTGGGCCTGCAGTACTGGTTGTGCCACCCACATAAGTAGCTCTGTAATCATGTCTCAGGCCTGCCACTGCAGTGTCTGTGTGTGCAGTTTTAACTGTAAATTCGACTTGCCAAGTGTACCCACTTGCCAGGCCTAAACCTTCCCTTTTCTTACATGTCAGGCACCCTTAGGGTATGCCCTAGGTAGCCCCAAGGGCAGGGTGCAGTGTATGGTTAAGGTGGGACATATACTAGTGTGTTTTATATGTCCTTACAGTGAAATATTGCTAAATTCATTCTTCACTGTTGCAAGGCCTGTCTCTCTCATAGGTTAAAATGGGGCTATCTTTAAATATGATTAAAGTGTAGATTCCCTTTGGGAGCGGATGGACATGTGGAGTTTGGGGTCTCTGAGCTCACAATTTAAAAATACATCTTTTAGGAAAGTTGATTTTGAGATTGTGTGTTTGAAAATGCCACATTTAGAAAGTGGGCATTTTCTTGCTTATATCATTTCTGTGAATCTGCCTGTTTGTGGATTCCCTGCCTGGGTTGCACCTCACTCTAGAAGGTGACACAGAGGGAGCTGGGGTGTAGTCTGTATTTCCTGATGAGCCATCTGTGCTAGGAGGGTGGGGAGGACTGGTCACTCACACCTGAAAGGGCTGTGCCAGTCCTCACACAATGCAGTCGCCGACCCCCTGGTGAGTGTCTGGGGCCTGGCCAGGCCTGGACATGGCAGGATTTCACATTAAAAAGAGACATTGCTTTGAAGTAGGCCTACTTCAAAGGAGAAATTGGGTATAAGAAGGGCAACCAAAACCACAGACTTTAGAGAACACTTCTGGAAACAAGAGGAACCTCTGCCTGGAGAACAGCTGAAGAGCTGAGGAAGAAGAGCTGCCCTGCCTGTGACTGTGCTTTGTGGAGCTATCCTGCAGTTGCTGCTTCTGCCAGAGTAAGAGGGCAAAGACTGGACTTTGTGTGCCTTCCATCTTGTGAAGAAATCTCGAAGGGCTTGATTTAGTGCTTGCATCTGTTGTCTGAAGTCTCAGGGACAGTAAAGACTTCTCTCTGCCGGCACCTGGAGTCTCTGGCGAGACTCCTGCTCTGACAAGTGGTGCGCTATCCAGTCCCTGGGCCCTGGAAAGGAAAGCTGGTGAAAATCCAAGGAAATCGACTTCGGACCGACGCTGCTGCTGAATCCGGTGACGCCGCCTGAAACCGACTCCGTGATCTTCGCTGGAACGCGACGACCTTCGCAGGCCCTATGCCACTGCAGTCTCGCTGAAGTACGCGACTCCGTGGAAGTCGCCGCACCACGTCGTGACCGACGCCGCCCAAAGTGTGTGGATTCAACGTTTCACACAGACGCCGCGATCCCCGATTTCGTGCATCGACTTGTTTTCAGTCTTCACCAAAGGTACTGTACTTGGGGATCTACGCGACTCCTTGTCCGGCGCGGCTGGTGTCGGCTTGTTGGGAACGACTCCATCACAACGCCGTGTTAACACCTCATCAAAGCATTTTGTGTTTCTAAGCGCTATTTTTGAGTTTAATCTTTAAAAATTCATAACTTGACTTGTGTATGTCAGATGTTTGTCGTTTTGGTCTTGTTTTGTTTGGATATGTATTTCCTATTTTTCTACACTGGTGTTGTGTCAGTTTGTAGTGTTTTCATTGAGTTACTGTGTGTGTTGGTACAAATACTTTACACCTAGCACTCTGAAGTTAAGCCTACTGCTCTGCCAAGCTACCAAGGGGGTAAGCATGGGTTAGCTGAGGGTGATTCTCTTTTACCCTGTCTAGAGTGAGGATCCTTGCTTGAACAGGGGGTAACCTAACTGTCAACCAAAGACCCCATTTCTAACATTGGCAGAGCAAAAATGCGTATGTAAAAGTGCTGGCGACTGCGAGCTGCAGAAACAGGATCAATAAGTAACCTATGCTGGCTTGAAATCAAGGAACAACAGCACTATAGTATTATCGGCTCATGGGGAAACCATCTAAAGAACTCAATAAAGGATCTGGGCCTGGACACTGTCTGGGACATGAGCTTGAGTAAAGGGGAGTTCTACCAGATGGTCAACGCTGCAACCCGGTCACTCTCACTCATTACTGACAAGAACAGACTTGCCAAAAGACAACATGCCTGGGTGGTACTATCTTCATACAGAACTCTCAGACCCCTGGAATATCTATCAGCTTTTTTTAGGCAAATGCTGAAACAACAATTTATGCTTTTGTGCTTTTGGTCGATTGCCACCAAAGATATGGTTCCCTCCTGGAAACAACAATTCAGGTCGGAAGCGTATTGTCTTTGTGGGTACAAACAAGAGTCCCTTGTGCAGCTTTTCTGTGTATGTCCAGCACTGTTGGAGCAAAGGAAAATACTTTTGAAAGACACCTTCATTATCTTTGGCATACGCTCTTGCAGACCAGCTTTTATCAGCTGGCTAAGCGGCTCTTCACTTCCTTTTGCCTGCTGGAGGTCCAAGTTTATGGTGCAGGAGTGCAAATCTCTGTCAAATATATGCAAACTGGTAGCTGAAAGGTCTGCGCAAAGCCAGGATTGATAGTGGCGTCATTGTCCTACATCCAGCATGAGGTGTAACCAAGCACCACCAGACTTGAGATGATAGTCATTGCTGTATTGTCATTGTAAAACTAAGATCAGAATAAAAGACTCATCCTCATCTTTCTATTTGTTTTAAGGAGGATTCGTCCCCAATTTTCTGTTTGTTTTAAGTTTTAAGAAAACTAGGTGGGACAAAACCCACCCGGCCAGTTTGTCTAGCCTGTTTTAATCGCATTACTGCATACATGTTTGTGTGTATTATAGCTCACAGATGCAATGCGTTGAATTGGCGTTGGTTTTAATTAATCATGCTAATAAAAATGTACTACTAGTGATATTTGCCAAATGTCTATTTTTCATGAAACCAAATTTATTAATATGAATTATAGTATCAATCACACAAGCCAACCTGGTTGCAATTATTTTGGTATAGAGTTTACAATCTTGATTTATCAAAGGTTGGTAATTTGAAACAAAAGTGGGATTCTTGTTTCGTTTTGGAAGAATGATAATCAAAGCTAAAGTAAATGAGGTGAAAGGTAAGAAGAAAATTCTTTATAAAATTCTGGAGGCATACCATCCGGTTCAGGGGATTTAAGCAGTTTAAGGGATTTAATAGCTGAATTTATTTCTTCAAAAGACATTTTGGTATCTAATTAATCTCTGACTGATTGGTAAATTTTAGGTAGTACACATAGCTCCAAAATATTATCAATAATACACATATCAGTAGATGGAGGGTTATTAAATAAAGTTGAATAATAATTCAAAAATTAATTGACAGTATCATTGTGAGATAATGCGGGTTTCCCGTTTGAACCATGATCTGCATTTTTTATACTGAGATATTTTGCCAAAAATCTCCCAGATCTATTAGCATTAAAACAAAATTTTGCCTTGTAATTAGAACTGTGTATGCCAGCCCTTTTGCACAACAATGAATTTGATAGGGGTGGGCATAATGCTCCGCTGGCAGAGCTAACAGAGTATGTGGCACTCCGTGCTCCATGTGGAGCATGGAGTTTGCCCAAAAACTCTGCTAGCCCCACAAGCGGAGTAGAGATCACTGCGTGCCACTGCAGCCCTGTTTATGGTCCACACAGCGCAAGTGCTTGTGATGTTGGCCCATAACTGGCCTATAGTGCACACTCTCTGCCTGACCCGAGTTGGTGCAGCAGCATGGAGCTGCTGCTGGCATCAGCTCTAATCCTCTAGGCCTCTCTCTGCCTGCAGTCTTGACTGGGCCTGGGAGCAGGGGGCAGAGGGAGGCAGAGAGCCAGGCAGCTGGCAACAAGGACCCAGGTAAGTCCTTGTTTTTAATTTTTTGTTGTGCACAAGAGGCCTGAAATGGCAGTGTTTGCTGCCTGTGCCCAGGCCAGCGTTGTAGGCAACAAAAGCTGCTCTTTTAGGCCTCTTGTGCTCGAGCCTGCTAAGTCTCTTGTGCACTGGCCTATCCATGCTCTGTGCACACAAGGCAGGCCAGTGCACAAGAGGCCTGAAATGGCAGCTATCACTGCCTACGGCCCTGAGTTCAAGCCAGGGCCATAGGCAGTGAAAGAAAGCTGCTGTTTTAGGCCTCTTGTGCACTGGCCTGCTGCATTTGCAGTGCACACGGGACAGGCCGGTGCACAAGCGGCCTGATAATGCAGCTTTCACTGCCTACACATAATCATGAATTGCTGGTAAAAGTTTTAATTTATTTTTCTGATTAAGGACAATATTCCTATTTAATATGCCATTGAGATTCGGATTGTTGAGTAGAGTTGTTGTAAAATACCTGAAATGAGTACATGATTAGAAATATCAATATTATGAATTGTAGGATCAGAAAATGACAGAATTAATTGACAGGAAATTAATAAATAATCTATTCCCGAAGAGGAATTATGAGTATTAGAATTTTTTTTTAAATGTTTCTCCGTTGGGTGATGTAAATGCCACATATCTACAAATTGGGTAGATTTAAAATAGATTTGAAAATGGAAAAAGCTTTGGGAGGATGATATTTAGTGTGAAAGCTTCTATCTAATAAGGGGTCATATATCAAATTAAAGTAACCGGCAATAATAAGTGGCACCTCACCTAATTTTATTATTTCTGAGGTAAAAAGAAACCAAACATTAGGATCGTCATTTGGTGGACCATAGACATTAATTAGATGAAAAATGGTATTATCAATTTTAATTTTTGCTCTGTCATAACGGTCATCTGTATCTGAATCTTTGGTTAATATTTGGAAAGTAGCTTTTTGGCAGAAGAAATATCTACTCCATTCTTTCTGTGAACTGCAGGAGAAGAAATAACATTACTAACCCATTTTTTATTGATATATGATAAAACTGTATCATCTGTATGAGCATTCTGAAGCAGACTAATATCTGCTTTATGTCTTGCTAAATAATCTAAGACCTTAGTACGTTTAACAGGGTGTTGTAAACCTCTAGCATGAAAAGAAACAATTTTAATCCCATTACTGTTATCCATATTTATAAAAAAGAGAAGATAGTGAGTAAAAAAGAAAAAAAAATCAATACAACTGAGGTATAGCTCTAATAATGAAAGATGAAATGGGGAAAAGGAAGAACAAAGACAAATATACAAAAGGCGACATAGAAACAAAAACATATCTCTTGAATTGCACACATGCATGTGCAACATTGACCTGCCTGTACATTTCCCACACATAACCAGTCGGAAATTGATCTAGTTATAAGAAAGATTTATAACATATGAGTCAAGTATGAGTCACATTGATTTCCATGGATAATGGATACTGCTGACCCAAAAAAGCAAGAGGATCTTCAGGGCATTTAAAGGACTTAGGAAAGCCATCTTTCCATATTCTTACAGTAGACGGATGGATTAGGCCAAATTTAAAGCCATTACTTCTTAGTCGTGGTCTAAGCTCAGTGAATTCCTTGTGAACTTTGACCTGATGTATAAAGATTTTATTACCATTGACCAACAAAGTCTATCTCTCTTGCCACTTTTTGGATCATCACTAAATGATGATGAAGCAGAACTTTATAGATCACTTGACGAGGATGAACAACACTTGGAATATGATGTGAAGGAACCCTATGAGCCTTGTCTATTTCAAATTTTCCTGGGAATTTTAAATGCAAAAGACCAGGTATCAATGCTTCCAAAAATTGCTTGCAGTCATTGCCTTCAACATCTTCTGATAAATTAGAAACATGCAGGTTGTACTGTTGATTATAATTTTCTGAATCAAGCAATAGATTACTCATTGACACAATTTTTGTAGTGAGAGGCGGCATAGTATACATTTTTGATTTGTTATCTTGAATTGTTGTTGCATTGTCAGAGATTTTCATAGAAAGTCTTGCCATGTCTTTGCAAATATTTATTTTCTGACACAATATTATCAGTATTAGAGTACACTGCTTGAAATTCCTCCAATAAAGTAGATAAAAAAGGCTCAGTAGTGTCCACAATTTGTGACTTGACTGATGGAGGAGAAATAGCTTGTTTATGTTTGTCATTTGTATCATTCATATTTTTAACTTTCATTTTAATATAATTTGTGAATAACTCCTAAAATATTGTCACGCTTATTTAAAACAAAAGCTAATGACAGGTACACAAGAAATTCACCTCAAAAGTAGTCTGTGCAGCAGCTATAACCAGCAGTAGGAATGGTTTAGGCCACAGCTGCACTCTTTCCTGGATGTGACTCCACCTCCCTGACAGGAACATCCAGCAACAAAGCACATGAAAGACCAGTGGAAGGCTCAGGAAGGGAAATTCCTTCCATACATCAAGAAACATCCCCAACAAAGGTATCAAAATGAAGCACTGGGCATTAAGAAGACCCCCATGCTACAGAACATAGGTCAAAATTAGCCTTAATAGAGTTAAATCGTCATTGATTATGCGGGCATCACAAATGCCATCTTGTTTCACGCACTTGCAATTCCTCAACAGGTCATACACTTATATCCCATTAAGACAGACTAACAGAAATCTCACACAATATCATTGGATAATTAGACAACATACTTACACTGGAGAACTTATCTTACAACATGCCTTGCACACTATCTCTCACCTACACACTTATGTTCCAAAAATGCTAGTCACAGAGGTTGGTATTTTGATAGAGGAAAGGCAACAGCGTACATTAATAACTACATTTTGACTATAAAAGTCTAAGTACAAGTACCATCACCAAACCTGGTTCTTTCTCTGCGGTTTAGTACTTTGTTGATTACTCTTTATGTGGTTTCATGACTTGTTATATGTGTTGTCCACCCATTATCAAGACATACAAGGTCTCCAAGAAGAAGTCTACATACGAAATTCCTTGAAGACCGCCAAAGACGCGGGCGCCATAAGACTGCCAGTGCTGGCGGTCTCCTGCCCACCATATCATGAGTATTGCCGGATTTCTGCCACACTTTGGGGGGAAATCCGTCAGTAGTTGTGCTGGCGGGCAGAGGCGCTCTGGTGGTTCCACCACCTGCCCCACTCCGCCAGTAGGGCACCACCCACCGTATTATGGGCAATGGCTGCCGGGGGTGGAAGCGCCCCATCCCTTTCCCTGCCGGACAACCTTCTCCCGGAAACAGGTAAGTTGATCATCCGACAGGGGATGGATTGGAGGGAGGGGGGGTGTTGTGTGTGCGTGTAAGAGTGTGTGGTGTGTGCGTGTGTGCAGGAATGTGCGTATATGTGGTTGTATGCATATCTGAATGTTGCAGTGAGTATGTGTCTGCATGTAAGTATGTATGCAAGTATGAATTTTGTTGTGAATACATGTTTGCATCTGTGTGAGTAAATGTGTGTATGTATGTGTAGGTGAATGGGTGTATGCGTGGTGCGTTTGGGTGTCTGTGTGCATGTATGCAGGGAGGGGGCATGGGGCCGCTGTGTCTGAAGGGGGTGAGGGGATGGGGCACTGTGTCTGAATGGGGTCGGGGGATGGCGACACTGTGTCTGGAGGGGGTTGAGGGGTGGGAGGATGGGGCACTGTGGGTGAAGGCGAGGGGGTTATAGTGCTTGTTGGGGGCGGTGGGCGAGTCGTCTACCTGTGACAGGGAAGACATTTCCTGTCACCTGGTAGCCTTTCCGCCATAGTTTTCGTGGCGATGCTACCGCAGCTGAAACCATGGTGGAAAGCCGGCTCCTAATATCACTGGCAGTCTTCTGTGGACCACCGGGTTGGAGATGATCATCTCCGGCTCGGTGGTTTCGACCGCCATGACGATATGAATGGAGATGTGGTGGGTTGGGGTTGGCAGAGACCAACCCGATACACTCATAATGTGGTGGTCTTCACTGCCAGCCTGTTGGCGGTGGGACCGCTACATTTACCCTGGTGGTCAAAAGGTCATTAAAGTCATAATGACCCCCTAAGTGTGTCTGAGACACATTTGTAGATTTCATTTTGCCAGTCTCTAATTGTGACTCACAAAAAGTGGCAATTAGAGACTCGCAAAATGAAATGGTCATACATATGGCCCTAAATTGCACTCCCTAAAACATTTTTATCGGAAATTGCCAGAATACAATGAGAATAGGCTCATAGCTGCGAGCACTAAACCAATTCACCTACCATATTTGAACTTAGAGGTAGTGTGCGTTTAAGTGATGCATTTTGGGCTGAATATACTCAAAAGTGGTATCTCACTGCAGGTACACTTTTTCCTCTACACTAATGGATGTGGTGGGCTAAACAAGTTTGTGGTGCACTCTCAACCATTTTTAGGCTAATGTTGAAGTAGGATATTTAGGCCCTCATTTAGAGTATGGCAAAGAGGGTGTCTGCCACAAATGTGGTGGAGTACCATTTACGGAGATTAATTTGAGCTGGTGGTTTCTGGTGCAGGGCACTTATTTTTTGAGGGCAGGCACCTATTTTTCTGCCTCAAGCATTTACTGTGAGCAAAAGACACATATGGGAAAGATGGAGGAAGAGAAAAACAAAAAAGCTTCACAAAGGGAGAAAGCAGAAAGCTGCAAGAGTGAGCTGAAAGGGCAGGGAGTGGCTGTAGCTGGATTAAAGAGGCTCGAGATGGCTTTAGGATTACAGTGCCTCAGCATTCCGTGCTCGCACATTTAATTGCAGCAGCTGTGTGTTTCAGAGGAAGCTTTGGGCAGCGGCACATTTTTATTTACAAATTAAGTATTGCCAATATCTGCCAAACTGACAGTTTGTCCATTCTAAGTAAAGTTAGGAGGACCATCATGTTTCCTTTGGCAGTGTCCCTGCTTGCTCCACCAGCCAAAACCTTTCACCAATGGCATGCTTAACTGGTAACCATTGGTGTACGTACCTCAATTATTTTCCCCTATTTAGGGTGGACATACCGAGTTTTTTCTGTTTACAAGCACTTGGGAAAGCCTGGAAGCCCTAAAAAATAAAACAATAAAAAAGCACCCCAACATCCTGGAAACAATTCCCAGGGTGTCAGGGGAACTATTTTCTTTTTTTTTTAAAACACTACTTTGGGATTTTGCTTTTGTAAAACAAAACGCTGCTCAGCAAACTCTCAGTATCTTCAGAGGAGCTGCTGTGGCTCTCGAGAAGTCATATCCATATGGCGGGTAGCAGTTATCGTAAACACACAAAAGGTGTGGGGTGCTGATAGAGAGAACTGGACTTTTTTGGCCCTGTTCAGGAAGCGCTAGTTGGGCGCGTAATCTCCAAAAAGGTATGAGTGTGAAGAGTGGCTATACCTTTGAGGGAGTTCCCTTTATGATACTACCTGGGCGGACTCAACCTCGTTGTTAAAAGAACTGCAGAGGGAGTGCTGAGATTTGATCTAGCTGGATAATACAAGGGATCCAGATAAAGATTTGTGAATAATAATAACATTACCTTACAAATCACCTGTTTTGTTTGAGGATTTTTTAATGTAGGTGTTTGTAGGTAAGAATAAAAACAAGGGTAGAGACTCCATTGAGAATGATGACTCAAGGGGTCTAAAAATAGGGGACCAACATGTTTCTGCCTGCGCTAAGAGCTGGAAGGTCTGGGGCATTCATCAGGGTCAGGGATCCGTACAGGATGGAGATCTAGATTACATGATCGATGATATGGTAAGTGCTCAAAAAAATGATATATATGGGGCCTACCTGTATACCTTTGTGGGAGGCCCTGTGAGAAAAAGGCAGTTAGCCTCTGGTCTGGAATTTAATGGAGGGGGGTTGCCCCTTATAGTCACACTAACTCCAAAGAATGCAACCGGTAGATGCACCTACGGTCCGTGTTCCAGCCGCTCCCGACACTATCTTCTTGTGTTTCAATAGGGCAGCAGTTATTACCTAAGGGCCTTCTTTGTGATATTGTCGCCTAATTGTGTTAAGTGAAGAACACAGTAACTCGAAAAAATTTTTTTTCTGTATGTGGTATGAGTAATGATAACTACCATGCTTTCACTACTGCGTATCAGTATAATATTTAATATATTGCAGCCATATGGATTGTATTATTTTTCCGCAGCAGGGGGTTTGAAAGCTACTCAGTGTTTTCACTTCCCAACACAAATGACTGAAAAGGAGAATTGATAGTTTCCCTGCTTTCTGCTCACTTGAATCTTGAAGGAGCAGGCAGAATGGAGGATAAACAGTGAGGGCACGCACACCATAAGCCAATGCATGTGGGGGTAAATATGTCATCATCAAAAACCTTTATTAAAGGTTGATTCCTTTACAGTATCAAATCAACTACTGTTTCTTAAGCAATAAAAAGCCACAGAGACAAAAGCTGCAACTAAACAGATAATAGGTGTTCAGTGCATTTAAATATAGCTCTTGATGAATTTTATTTATATTAACCAAAGAGTTGAGCAGATCTTTGGCAGTATATAAAGAATAATAAAATCAGTAGTCCATGGAGTGTGGTGGTATTTTGCACATTGTCATATTTACTACTTTTTATACATACTTTTTACTTAATGTAAATATTGCCTCGATGCATACCGTGAAACAATCAAATAACTTCTCATCCCTCACACAGTGTCCTGTTTCAACAGTGTTTAACACACACGTAGTGATGACGGTCCAAAGCCTCTGTGTAGCTGCATACAGAACATCCTATCTGTCGCTAAAAGATTCCTTTGCATTTTTACTTTCTGGCAGCTTTAACACGGCTCTTAACTCTATGGATCAATGTGAGGATTTGGGTGTAATATATGATATGGCTGTGAAGCCTTATCATTTAGTACACTTGCAAATACCGTTGTGGGTCCAGTCAGGTATGTTTACTTAACCTTAAGCTCATGCCTGGGTAGCTGTGGCTGAGAGCAGTAAGGCTTAGCAAAGCATCCATATGTAAAGCTTTCAACAACACCAAACAATATAATAAGAAAGTCACACAACAAAGAAACAAGACACCAGTTTATAAAAATAGATTCAGTTTCAATTCATTTTTAGGGATGTTAAGCATCAAAATCCACTGGAGAGTTCTGGAGACATAGATTTTACAAGCAATAAATAACTTTTGTATTAACCACAAACAAGCATTAGCCAACAAAAAGGTTGGAAACTTTTGGAAAGTTTGTGAAAGTTAATTTTACAACTCTGACCTCATTTGGATGGTCAAGTCCGGCAGGACAAGGTCTAGGGGGCCAGAAAAAATACTTTGGACAGTTGCCTGGCCGCCAGAGCGTCTTTAAGGCAAGATCCAAACTTTACAGGACGATCCACATAAACATCAATGGAGTGGTCCTGATGCTGAGGGATGCAGAAAGAACAAAATGCAACCATGGATGTCGGGCTGGGCGGCCCATTAATGGTTGCTTCCCCTTTGAAGCTTGCCTCTGGGCTAACCCCCTGAGTGGCCATCCTAACAGAGGAGGCAACACCTCACTGCTGCTGCACTGCCTTTGTTCCTGAGCCTAAGAGTCATTCACATGTATCCCCAGGTGGTCAGAAAGCTGTGTGTGTGTGTGTGTGTGTGTGCGTGTGTGTGCATGTGTGTGTGTGTGTCTTTGTGAGGCTTATGTACGAGAATAGTACAGAGTAGCAACTTTCTAAGTTCCCTACCTTTAATGGTGACAGTACTTTTGACACGGCCATCAGATTGCTTTGAATGCCATGGTTAATTTGATACCTTACATGAACCAATGTGGTAGTCCCAGTCAAAAGTTAGTTGGGATGGGATGCCACCCGGTAACCCCTTGTTAGCCAATGGGGCTACCAACATTACCCACCACAAAACAACAATTTGGAAGTGTTGCGATTAAGACATATTGGGAAGGCACATGTCTTTCTTGACAAAATACAGCTCCTTGCCATAGGACTCCATAGGCTTTCCTTAATGGAAACTTATATTTAATTTAAAGTGATAGGGTAGCTTTGCCATTGGTTTAAATGGCAAATTTGAACTGGCAGTGAAAACACTGTCCTTCCTGTCTGCAGTGGCAGCCTGGGAGGCTATGGCGAAGGAGACTGGCCTCCTTAAAGCAACATTAGCGTAAATAAATGATGCTAATGTGGCGCTAAAAGGCACTAGGGCCTTATAAATCTGGCCCTTACTCTCGTCTCCATAGGCCATGGGTGGTAGGTTTTGTGATGCAGTAATTCAACTCAGGGGAGATGCCTAAGGATGTCCCTTCAATATTATGTCCAGTGGCCAGGGAAAGAAGTGGGATACTTTTCGTTAAATTTCGTTTTGTATGATTGGAAATGTTCACTAACAAGGTGTGCACTGGCTGTGCGGTAATCATGATGGGCATGAAAATGTATGTCCAGATAATAGAGGGTGCACCTGTCTGCCGGGTTAGCTTTATTTGAACCAAAACATCTTTACATTGATGAGAATAGTGATTGAAAAATGGAGGATGAATTCCCTCCACTTTATCATTGTCGGAAAGCAAAGTGATAACCTATACAGAAAGAGGCCTTAGCCTTTATGTCACCTGTCGCTGCTTTAGAACAATCTAGTGCCTAGCGGTAAGCTCTGATTTTGTGAAGAATTCTGAGATTTTATAAAGAAATTTTAAATATTTCGAGACGAAAAGAAAGACAAACTAGTATATCAATGTTGTCTTATTCGCCCTTATCCCACTTTACGACCCAGCAGGCTATGGAGCAAGGTTTAATCAAGCTTAATGTAAGTTGCACACAAGATGTTTTTCGGAGGTAAAAATCTTTCAATGGGGCAAGATTGGGTGCTTCTGCCAATCACAGGTCCATAAGGTAGGATGCATTCTTTTCATGGCTCTGCTTTAGACTCAAAAGCTGAAAGTAGGACGCATGTGTCTTAGGTATGCTTGTCACCTTGTCACGGTCTTCCAGGAATATAAAAGCTTCCAAGGCTCAACGTTGGCTAGTTTGAATATTTTCTTTTCTGTAGATGTGTCCTTATTAGAAAAAGCAGCTTAGACCTGGCGCTTGAGTGGTCCTGGGATGACAGAACCCTTTACCTAATAGTTCGGTTTGTACACAACCTGATTCATTTTTCTCTGGCACCAGGGTGAGTACATTTAAATAAAACAATCACGGATGAACATGTTTCTTAAATCATCCCAAATATGGTTACTCTTATTTTCTTTCATTTGAATCAATTTTTTGGATACATTAAAAAATGTATAGCCAGAATGTGTTTCTAAGTTCTGTTCTAAGCTGCTTTCTATGGACTCTTTCTACCATCTTTGTATTCACCATGGTGTTCAAACGTTTCTCAGTAATTTGTTCTCTTGCCGAAATTATCCTTGTAGTAATGTGGCTTGGGAACATGCTTTGGGAGTTTACAGCTTGGCTTCCCAATCCTAGAACACTTGTCCTGCCTCTTTTTAAATGTGTCAAGCCACTCTTTGTGTAAAACTAGACCTTTGCGCTACGATTTATTGTACTTCAAATAGTTAGAGCATAAGGAGGTGGCCTCCTTGGCAATGATTTTAGGTTCTGAAGGCAATACACTGAGGGTCAAAGTATCTGAACCGTCCTCCCTAATTAAGAGATCAATGCCTCATGTCTTCTTTAACTGGAGGCTTATTACTCTGGAATCATTAAAATTGTCACAACTGCACTTAGTTTACATTTTTACAGACATTTATTTACATAAGCCATCCTTCAAGTGACTGAATGGAAAAGCAGAATACTTCGTAGAGTATTCAAAAAATCATTTTCAGATAATAGATTTTCGAAATACAATGTGTTGGAAATTGTGCTGTTAATTGTGTGGTCACCACAAGCAACAGACCACAATTGTCCTTAGTGGGAACAAACATTGAAACCATACAATCAGCCCAGAGAGGGCAGAATCACACGAAAAGTGAATTTGTACATTTTTAGCTTTCTTAGATGTTACCATACACAAGATCCCTAGATGGCGTAACACTCCTGGCTGTAGAGGAAAAGCTCATGCCATGGGAGAGCTTGAAAATGTATTGAAATAAGTAAAGTTAATAATTTTGGGGCCCACAGAAGGAAGTCTGTTTGTGTTAATTAATTTGGGGGTGGTCCCATCGACCTGGGACCAGCGCAGGCAGAGATATGTGAGGAGGTGCTTTTTAAATAAGCAGTATAGGGTGAGTTTTTCAAAAGCAGAGCACATCGTAGTAGCAGCCCTATCGCTGTGCCACGGAGAGCCGCTCTTCATGTTTTTCTTCTAGATTTGTTTTGTTTGTTTTAAATGTTGCTCCTTCGTTGCTGCATCATGCCACCGGCTCTTTTCACTGCATTGGGGTGTCCCATTCCACCCAGACGCCCTGTGTGTTTCACTGAGCTAGGGCAGCCTTGGGAGCCCACCCCGGGATGCCCTGAGGTAGCTACCCGCACGGCCAGCACTCCTGAGTGCAGCCATGGGACCCGTCAGGAATCGTTTGCCTTACCTGCTCCTATGGACAAAGCCCTTCCATGTGCAGTGCTGCTCTCTGCTGCCATCCTGGGGCCCAGGGACAGGGTCCTAGGTGCCTCCTGCTTCCATATCTGGGGGCCCACATGGGGTCCTGGGCCCCTCCTGCTTGTGCAGGGAAGTGCAATGGAGCTTGCCCGGATTACTGCATTCTTGCATTGCTGGGTTCCGGGGATGGGATCCCGGCCCCCTTTTGCATAACTCTGCCCCAGGTGAGCAGGAAAAACAGAGGCGGGGCATGCACACCCCCACCTACACCATCCTAGTGCCATCTCCAAATTCCTGGTCCACCCCGGGGGAACAAATGATCGAACCAGCATAGGAGCCCCACATGCTCAGAGGGTGGAAAAATAGGTCAAA
The DNA here is from genome assembly GCF_031143425.1 of Pleurodeles waltl. Lineage (NCBI taxonomy): Eukaryota > Metazoa > Chordata > Amphibia > Caudata > Salamandridae > Pleurodeles > Pleurodeles waltl. The sequence continues at coordinate 855,434,954 of NC_090450.1, forward strand.
GGTCATTGAACTTTAGAATGCCATAATTGGGCTGATTTGGATGATCCTGAGCTAATTTTATTCCTAGTGGTGAACTCTACCCAGCAGGGACAGTTGCAATAACCCTGCTCACCTCCAAACCAGTGCAGTCCTCAAAAAGCTGGTCCTACTGCCTCCCTACGTCAGATCTCCTTTGGTGAATTGTTAGTCGGTGCAAAAAGTAATCCAGGGCTTTCCCCAGCTGGTCCTCAGGGGGCAAAGGGGCCTGCCTCAATGGCCCTTGGGCAGACCTACTGGTCCTGGGGTCAACTGGACAGAATCCCGGGTCCCTAATAGGGGAAAGGGGTTCCTTCTTTCAGTTCTCAATGGCAGTCCTAGGATCCAGCAGCAAAGTAGATGGAAAATTTGCAGACAAGAGAGAGACGTCCCCTTCTGCAAGAGATTTTTTAAAGGGAAAGGAAGATTCCAGAAGACAGTAACCCCTAGTCAATCATGGGGTACCACATCACCTTGCCAACCCTGTCCCATCCTTCCTGCACAGCATGTTGGGACAATCCTAAATGGTGTCATCCAGGAGCCACTGGTCACATCAGCTCCACCCCCCTGCTGACATAACTGCCAGGCACTTGCCCACTAGAATTTCAAAGGAAGCCCCCCAGTGGGTTGGTTCCAGTTGTCAGTAGGCTTGGGCAGGCACAGCCCTGGTGCAGTGTGACAGCTGGATGATTGATACAGATCATTCTGTCCCACCCGTTTTCCCCTCAGGAGCTGGGAGAAGTACTACTTGTTGCTCTTTTTGTGTGGGGTGGCCTTTGTTCCTAATGCTGGAGAATATGTAATTAGCAGTGGGAACAGCAGGGTAACACAAGACCTGGGCCTGAGCTGAGCCAGGAAAATATGGAAACTCTGAATGACCCATAAGATGTACAGTTATCATTTTGGGAGTTACATATGTAGTTTTCTAGCACTGATTACACTCCAATTCAAGATATTTATGGTCTCTGTAGGTCAAGGGGAAGTGAAACTACATTCTAAGGCCGTTCCCCCCTTTGTGTATAATGAGGTGTCACTATGGTTAAAACAGTAAAGCACACTGATTTTCCCTGATAGTGTACACTACCCTCATGAGGTCTATCTCAGGTGAATTCCTAACCCTACAGAGTTTCAGATTCCCCAATGTGCCAGGCTACCTTGTGCCATTACCAGGCAGTGCACAACGGTAGTTTCCCACATGCAGACTGCACATGTGAGCACAGGCGTGTGCACATATGTTCACAAGAAACCAGCCAAGTGCCCCTTATCCGTGCAATAAACTAAACCTGAACCCAGCCTTGTTGGAAGCCTCGGGACCACCTGCAAAATCACCTAAACATCACAGAAAAATACTGTGATGACATACTATTGTGCACTATATAAATGTTAAAAAATAATAGCAGCAACAATATGCAAAGAAATTAAAAATAGCTTTAAATAAAAAAAAACATGGGCTCTGGGGAAAGGTTTTCCACTGAAGTCTCAAATTAACTTCGGTTTTAGGACATGTCAGCATGTGGGTAATTCATTGGGGAAGAGGGAACCCTTTCTAACTTACCAAACACACCCTGGTTAGGTCTCAACACAAGTCTCAGAGAAACAGTGAAACTCTGCTTAACCCCTGGTAGCTATGGCACAAGCAGCAGGCAATACCTCAGAGAAATGCAGGTTAATTGCAAGCTGCACCAACACTTTTTTAATTGTTTCCATTTAAATTTTCTAAAATAGCAACATCACAACCCACATCAAACAGAGAGTTATAAGAGCCAGTTTCTTCATTACAATCATCTATACACATAGAAGCATAAGTCTGCAGCGCCGTATCAGTTCCACATCAATCCTAGCGTATTCAGCACATGGAGATATGAAATGTTACCGATTAACATATGTTACAATGGCATGTTTACAGTAAATTGAAAGATGAATAGGAGGGTCTAATCGTGTATATTGGGGACCTACCGGCAATTTTAAAGAATTGCAATAGTTGCTTGCTCAAGTGGCCCACCAATTGTTACTCAGCATGTTGTAGGAGGTAAATTCCTAAACTGGGTCCCATATAATCTCAGCCTGGATTGGATGGGCATCAATTCCCAGTAGGTATCAGTTTGTTCCAGTATGCGATATCTTTCAGTGAATCTCAAATTCTGGAAGGTGGGCCACGGCTCCAATATTCTGGCATTCTAATGCCAAAGCTGTATATTTCCTTACGCTTTGTGGGATGACTTTCATGCAACCCATTTGAGTTATATAAGTGCAGTAGATGAATCCTATCATTTCAGCTAGGTTTTGTAGTATCTCAGTCTAAAATCTGGCCAATGGGGAGTAGCTCCATGCCAAATGAGGAAATCCAGCCACCTGGGCCCCCCATCTAGCGTGCATTGTCTTTGAGACATAGTCTATGCATTGAGTTTTGGTTGCAGTAGATCCTTTGTAGAAACTTTACGGAAATCTGTCTGAGCTTGTAGTTAGGGGAGAGTGCCAGAGTCAGAGAGCAACTGACCTTCATATTTTCATCAGTAAAAGGCACATGTAAGTCGTCTTGCTTTTTGCCTTAGTCTCAAGAACATATACTGGTCCTTCTCTCTGCATAGCTGTGCGTATCAGGGATACTAATTTACTGGAGGAAACAGTGTCTATCAGTGTTGCCAAGATGGCTAATGTGGTCGTGAGGTTAGGGAACAGAGGTTTATGTCCTACATGTTCCACGGTGACGAAAATATAGAAATGTATCTAATGTGGTGTGTTCCATTCCTGATCGTATGTCCGCCAGAAAGAGAAAATGATCACCTGGGTTTAAGCCTGCTAAAGTGAGCAACTTGAGATGGGCTTGCTACTCAAAGGTAACCTCGGATTGTGTGCTAAAGGTATTCCCGGATCATAAAACTGATCAAGGTGTGCTGTACCTCTGAGTATGTCCCAGGCACAGACCGTGCACCTGACTGTTGATTTAATCTTTAGAGTGATTGTCTGGTAAGCAGACAACAGTGCTAACAGCATATGGGTTAGCCATTTAAGCCTCAATTGTAGAAAATGTGCCACGTGATACCAGTAATGTGCATATCAGCCTCAGCACATAAATAATATAATTCAGTCTGAGCTGGAAAGCCCTCCCTGTGTGCAAGAAAGGGTTATTGTCCCTCAAAGTATTTGTGGTTTCTTGCCCCACTATATAAGCTTCACCATACTGAATCTCAACCTGTCAAAAAGCTTCTACAGAGAGGAAGTGGAGTAAAAATGAACAGATTTAGGAATTTAAGGAGAATAACCATTTCATTGAGAGTGAATCTTCCTGTAAGCAAAAGATGTAAGCTAACCCAACCTGCGACTTCATACTTCAGCCTAGCAAAAGCTGTACTTTAATACAGTATGGTTGGTCTCAATGTCTCTGCTAATCCTACTAATTTGGTATTTTACTGTTGAGGTCATCCACTCCAGAGATAGTTGTATGAGCATTCAGTTGTAGTAGAAGTGACGAGGAATATAATCGACCTGGACCAGTTTACAACTATGCATGAAACATATTAAAATCAGATACATTACTGGATCAGCAATGAGATGTTTGTACCAGGGTCTTTGACAAAGAGGACAATGTATTGAGGTAGAGCAAAACAATTAGGCACCTGGCTGTAAAGTTGCAGCTTCTCTCTGAATGGTTCTGTCTGAGTCTAGGAGCAATTTGGCTTCACCACAATCAGGAAAGCAACAGGGGAGAGAAGGCAGTCCTGCTTAGTTTCCCTAGATATATCAAAAGTGTCTGATAGCAAGCCATTAAGAAAGATGTGTGCTGTGCGATTGCTATATAGCACTTTAATCCAGCATGTGAAATTGCCACAGAATCCACTCCTTTCTATAATCTGGAATAAGTATTTCCAATCTGACTAATCAAATGCCTTTCTGTTGTCTAGAATTGCAGCTGATGCACTAATCTGACGATCTACCATATGTAGCATGGAGAAGATAGTTTGGTGACTATGGTGTGGAGGTCACTCACTTAGAAGGTTTCATTGGTCCTGCCTGGCCACAGCTGGGAGGAGTAGGAGAATTCTTTTGGCAAGGAATTTGGCCGATATTTTAATTTCAGTGTTAATAGCATCTCATAGGTTGGGTGGTTTGTCAGGTTTCAGTATTGAAGCAATTAGAGCCTCATAGAGTGAGGGTGAGAAGGTGACAGCCTTTCTAGATTCTTTGTATACAGGCAGCAAATGTGGCGTCAAAATTGGGATATATTAATTGTAGAACTGGGATAAAAAACTATCAGCTCCAGGGGCTTGCCAACTGGGAAACCCTTGGTAATCTGAATGATCTCCCCGGTGGATATTGAGTGGCCAGGAATTGGCGGTGACCATCCTCTAGCCAGGCAAGTTTTATCAGGTGCACAAATAGAATTATATCATTTAAGACATGGTATGTTTTTGATTGATATAAAACTTAATAGAAAACATTAAATTCCTGGAGGATTTCTCGGCTCTTGCATAAAACAGAGTCATCACTAAGGTGGATTTCTAGAATGTCTAAGCTGGCACAGGGATGCTTTAGAAGATTTGAGAGTGTACATCTGGGCCTGTCCCCTTCATTGTACCTTATGACCCTAGCCTTTCTGCCAAGATAGGTTATTTTAATTTCTGCCTCCACTTCGTACTCTTGTCACTTTACTTGTATTGCTGCTAGGTCCCCTCCATCCCACAAGGCACAAAATCATTTTTCTAGATTTTAGCCCATAGAGTCCTGAATTGCTCGGAAATACAGATCCCCTATTTAAGTACTTTGAACACATCCCAGAGCACAGCAACACTAGCTACTGAGTGTTTGGTAAGAGTAAAATAGTCTATTATGGCTGCTCAGATTTCACCCTTGAATACTGTGTCACTTCTTGGGTCATAGACAACGGGTAGGTCTCAGGACCTCAGCCTCCGTACAAACAAGTATGGCAGTTTTTTAGGGGTCTGAAAGAGACACTGCTTTTGTGGCCCAGTCCATTTGCATTCCATCAGCAGTCCTAGTAGAGCATTTTTCACTCTCTACGTCGGTTACCTATGAGGGTCGATACTCATTTTCTTTTTTGGAGTAGTGCGGAACCTTCTTTAACGCACATCCTGGTCTAACAAACCCCTCATTTGAAATGTCCCCAAGTGGGAGCATTTTTAAATCTGACTTTTTACTCGTAAACGCAGTATGCTATTTATCAATACACGCAGGCACTTACCGCTTTTTTAGCATGCCTGGGCGGGAGCATGTTTAATGTCCACCATAGGAACCTGCATCCTGTCTCCGGCCATTTCAGTTTTGTGTGGGGTCTTTGCCCTTCTCACTACTGACCCCCTGGCTCTATTTATTCCCTTATACTAATTTTTAGATAAACTTATGTTAATACCTTATTGCCAGATCTGCAGGAGCTGTACTGTCCAGTATAGCCCAATGGGCCATTTCCTGAGTTTAGGAGGGTAAGATGCTTGCTCTGTGTGCTTGTGATGACTCACTCTATCATATCATATGCTTGACTTTATTGCACAGATATAATGGCATGAGTTTGGCTTGTTTTCTTCACAAACATTTATCTAACCACGCTTGTGCATGTGGACACCCCCTGTTTTTAATCTTGACATAGGTACTAACGTTCACAGTAAAATTGCAACACCCTTTCCTATAGCCAATTTTGACCCACACCCTTTCCATTCTTTCACTAAACCACATACTGGGATACACTTTGCACTCCCAGTTTTTTTTGGAACCCATCAAAAAAGATTTCCTGCAAAGAGCCCCTTTGCGGGCCGGTTGGTCATTGCAGCGCCAGCCTGACGAGGAGCAAGCCCGATGATGAAGCATGCCACCTAAAGGTGGGTGAGGGCACTTGCTCCTAACAAGCAAACACTTCAGGTGACCCCTACTCCTCTCCTATTTGGTAATGAGGTGACTACGGAACAGTGTACCTGTATGTTTTCAATTGTGTAGCTGCGGGAGTTTGTACACTGTACCACTAAAATCTCCCAGCCCCTCTGGTGTGTTTCTCATTGTCTACACTCTTGAAGTCATGCTTCTCAGGCAATTTAAGAGCACATTTATTTACATGCTTATTCTAGAATAAATAGTCATGCAGAGAGGAAAGAATATTAAATCGCGGCAGGATCCCTTTTCATCCATGACTTGCATGCAAAATTAATCAACTTTCTTACCTTCGAAACGAATACTAAATCCTTGAGCAGTCCTTGTCTCATCTGACGTTAGTTCGATCCGAAGTATAGACCCTTCACTTATCACTCCTTCGAAAGGCACGTTCTCTGTTTTCAAGGTGTCGTAAAGCAGAATAGACGTGTTGGACCTTCCACTGAAGACAACAACTCTTTTTAACGTTTGTAAAGAAAAGAAAAAGCACAGCAATGAATGCACAATTTTTCAATATATTGTTTACGTTGTTGGGAAAAGAAATATATTATTGTTATGTGTTTGTTCAATTAGTTATAGTTAGCGTATTTCGTGTGACAGTCTTGATGGACAAGAAGGACATTGCTTTCCAAACATACACTAGATCAAGGCTAGACCAGGCGTTTGACTCAATCCCACTCTTAAAGGAACTTCGCAAGTAGACTGGTTTGGTAAACGTATTGCTAGTCATCCAAATGCAGAAAACCTCCCACCATCTAACTGGAACAGCCTTTATTAACCTACGACGTTGGCTTACTAGGCTGACATATCTGGCGATCGTGAATGCATGGGTCATGAAGGCAATTGTCTGACATAAATATACGAGAACAAATGGCAGGACTTGCAGGTTTTGTTAATCTTTTTAATCACCTGGTAATGTACTCAATGAAAAAAACAATGTTATGGAGGAGTAAGTCCCACTAATGACTCATGCCTGCTATATTATCAACAAGCAGGAGTCATCATTGTGTAAGATATATAGGGCATCGTCAATGATTTGCAGGGCGGACTTGGCAGAACTGTAACCAGCCCAGAAACTAGACTGAAAGTTCACAAAGAGAGGAGATTGTTGTTGTTTTGATTTTTGTTTACAAATCGTTTTACTAGTTTTTTTGCAGTTTCCAGTATTTTACTAAGAAGGGTCTTCCTGTATGATATGACGGAAGTTATGAAGTCCCCACGGTCAGCGAATCTTTTTAAAGGAATGTGATTTGACTACTTTTATGCAAGCAGGAATCATTCCTCGAGAAAGAGAGATATTTAGGCTGGCCCTCGAGTGCACTGGGGTAAAACTTCAGTTTTGAAGGCAACGCAGAGACATTGGGTCTACGAAACTAGGCCAATTGTTGGGATATTTTCTGCCTGAGACAGATTTTACAATCTCAAATCATTTATTGCACATTCAATTTGGGTCTGATGTGCAACGATTTGGATTAAAACAATATGGGGCCACATCACATAAAGTGAGCATTACAAATGCTAATTTAAGACATGGCCGTTGATACAATTTAGACTCACTTGTGTCTGAAACAGGAGAAGGGACGGTCAGTGCTATTTTACCACCCTGGACAGTGGTAAATGGGTGCTTGTTGCTTTAACTTTAAAGGCATGTGATTCTTCAGGATGGAACTGTAGCAGTATTTGTTGACATATCTAAACTAAACAACATAATATAACCAAATAAGATACACAACTACAGTAAAACAGAACAACATCCCATTACAATAATACAGCACAATAATCAGCAGCATAGAAAGCAACAGAACACATCAGCACAACAACAACGTCACTTAACATTAAGCTCCCTAGTATTCCAAGATGCAGACTTCTTACTCTCTTTTTCTGATTGGATAGTGCTATATAACTGATCTTAAAGGTGAGAGAGTGTAGCTTATATAATCTATATTAACATGAACTGTTTATGTATTAATGTGTGATAATGCCGTATAGAAACTATATTAATAGAGGTTTTGCTTAAATGTGCTCCTGAAATTATGACCACGAAGAGTGGCCACCAATGTATACGCAGACTAATAATTAAGAATAAAGTGTTTATGTTATGCTCAACTAAGCTTATATTAACATTCGCATTAATGAATCTGTATTGAAAATCCTCATAGGCTTTAAGTTAGCGTGAGCTGCAGCTTAGCTGCCTGGCTCTCATATTAAATGCATTTTTCTGTTTTCCAGTGTGCTGACTCATAAGGGGCCATGACCCTGCAAATGTTCTTTTCTTCAAATCTTGGAAGATGAATGTAACTATGTGAAATCCGTTCCCAAGCGCATATTCGGTGCCTTGGTCTAAAAGTTATAAGTGAAATTTAAACAAATGTAGATTAATGAAATGTACAAGGACATTTAGGGGGGTTATTCTAACTTTGGAGGAGGTGTTAATCCGTCCCAAAAGTGACGGAAAAGTCACGGATTTACCACCAGCCTTATTACGACTCCATTATATCCTAAGGAACTCGTAATACGGCTGGTGGTAAATCCGTCACTTTTCCGTCACTTTTGGGACGGATTAACACTCCTCCAAAGTTAGAATAACCCCCTTAGACCGGTGAACAACGAACTGCTAACCCAAAGGACTTGCCAAGAAATGAAGTAACGCCAGATGTGCCACCTCTGAAAACGTCAATTATGAAGACCAATCAAAATCTGTAAAAACATATGGGGTGACAATTGGGATTACCTAATATAGACTCTGATAGGTTGAAGATAGTGGGGTATAGTAAATGTCCAATGAAATTTTAGGGGAATGTATTACGAAAAGGGGATAAAAACCCATGTCACAGGAAGGTCGGGGGAATTAGGTAGGGAATGCTATTGATTTTATCCAGAAACTCTGTCACTCTATTTGGTGACTTGAGACTTATTAGAAACCATCCTCATCCATAGACTGCCCATTTTCACTTATCCTCCTTATGAGGGAAGTGTCCCTTTTGTCCTTTAGTTGAGTCCTGACTGATGGCGATTTGACTGATGTCCTGAGGACGAAGACTGAACCTGTGTGCTGACTTAATCCTTGGAGGGTAATTATGACAATGCATTTGTGATTTGTCTCTTTGCTTTTCCTTTCTAGGTACCAACTGCTTGCTTTTGACAGAGACCATAGCTAGATGTCTTTCCAAATTGATGTTCTAAATTACTTTGCATGAAGCCCAACATGCTAATGCTAATTAGTGGTTAGGACAGGTGTTCATCAAACTGATGCAAATAGACAAACAACTGAGACAATGCTTTGTTGAACTGATGCAATATCAATACTCTGCTAATCTTGATCTATGTTCACGTCGTGTTATATTCTAATGTTTGTGATTTTTGCCTTATTGAAATCTTATCAAAGTTGCCATATCGTGACTATGCTGTTGTGTTTCTTGGCTTTGAGGTTAACGCACGTAATCTTAGATTGTATTTAATAGGGAATAAAATTCATAAAATTCTACTAAACCGGTGAGATTATTCATAGTTAAAAGGTCATGGTAGCGTCGATACGTTGATTAATGACTTTAACTAAGGTGAAATGTATTGTGGTAATAAATATTGATGACGGTATTGACGCATTGATTGATATATTGATTAGCTATCTCGTCCTACGGTGTCTCTCAACTGGGTCAAAAGATTCATTGTCCTAAAACGAGTCCTGATGTGAAATAAATTATCATAAAGGGACGCGTTATCAGTTCTGGTAGCAGAGCGACAGTTTGGACCTTTGGGGCCCTAGGACGGAGAATCATTGTTTAAATTGTTTTTCTGTGATAATACAAATTGGAAGTATGATGTGTTTCTAAATTCACCATGACTTTCCCGGGATCTCGGAGCCTGCCTAAGCGAGTTGGGAATGTTCTTGGCGTCATAGCGTGTGTGGTATAGGGTTTTGCGCTTGCTCAGCCTATGCATTTTGCAGGTGAATTGTAAAGTTTGTATGTATTTAGGTCAAGTAAATGTTGTTTTAGTAGGAGTGGGCATACTCTGCAGTATGAGAGTAGGGAAGTCGGCGTACTTCATATGAGTGTGGCGCTTTGTGCTAAAAAATTATCCACATGGTTGGTTGTTTTGTACGGACCCGTCGTGGTCTAAGACTCCGGAGTATATTGACAAGTGTAGGAGACACTTGGGTTTATGGTGTAAATCTGTGCGGTTTAATAGGTCAATCGGGCGTGGTTGACAAGTCGAGTTTGAATCAAAATGCACGTGTGAAACCTTCGATGAAGATTTGGCAAGTTCTAAAGTGCACTAGAACGAACCATTGACAAGTCGAGAGTAGGATTTGTGGGTCGAATTCTGCTTGCGTATGCGGGAATCGAGAAGGAGAGAGTAGCGGCCGAGGCTTCAAGTGAAATCTCTGTAAAATTCTGAAGCGAATGTGCTACCCTTCCTGTTGTAAACCGACAGATTTGTGTTGTTGTTAAAGTGCTCGCAATATTTTGCATTAGTTTTGTGTGAATTCAGTGAGGGGCGGACGAGCTGCAAGACTTTGTCAGCTGCAGTGTGTGAGTGTGACGTCAGTGGTGCCGCGCTGAGATAGGTCAGTTGTCGAGAGGGGTCGCGCACGGATTGGCTGCCGTCCGTGAGAGGCAATAGGTTGAGAAAGGTGGGTGAAGAGTGTCCTGGGAATAAAAGTCACTTTCTGATTAAATACAAATAAGAGAAAACGCAAAGACGAATTTTGTCAAGGCTTTTAAGAGTGCTCTGAAAGGAGACGCATACATTATGGCAACTGATGGGGAGCCTACACCGCCTGAGGGTACTCCAGCTTATATAGTTATGGAGGAAAAGGGTGTTGCACCTTGTCTATGGATGAAACAGTGGCGCAAATTAACAGAAAAGGAGGGATGTTTAGCGTTCCCAGAACATGGGACGTTCAATCCAAAGGTGCTAGAGAATTTGAGATGGATGTTAAGTACACAAAAACCACCTCCGAGACCAGCTCAGTAAGAGGCTTTAGCGATTTGGGATTTAATGGCTCTTAAACATAGACAAGAAAGATTCCAGAGAAGACTGAAAAGGGCAGAAAAGTCTTACGCAGAAGCTAGGTGGGATAATGAGAACAAAATGTGGAGACGGGGAATAGTTGACGGATGAAAATTGTTCCCAGCAATTGCACAGGGAGAAGAGATGCAGTGAAAGAAAGCCTCCTGTAAAACAGACAAAGATTCTAGTAAGCCTAAGGAGAATAAGAGACCTTGGGAAGAGGAAAACGATTCAGACGATGAAGAGTTCATGGACCAATTATTACATGATCGCCCGCCACCTTATGCGGTGAGCGAAAGTGTTCCAAGCACTAGCGTGGGTCCTGGGAACCAGACGCAGGAGAAGGGAGTTACTGATACAGTACAGACTAGTGATACAGCTTTGATACAGAATAGTGTCAGTGTACCCACTGCGCCAGACATGCAGATACAGTTGCAACCTCCACCGCAGATACAGAGAATCTATCCAGACGTCCCAGTACTTGAGACTACTACAAACCTGATAGTGCCGCCAGACCCGATATACACAAAATCGAGATTAGTACAGATTGAGTCTACTCTGAAATTGCTGTCCCAGCCACAGCCACAGCTGATACCAGGGTACAACCCAGTAGCTGGTCCTCCATTAGTACCTGTCCCGGGTACTTTGGAACAGACCTATGGAGTAACTGCTCCATGGAGTTTGGGACCAGGTCAGACACCTGCCGCAACATCGCTACCAATTACTGTCGGTCCAGGCGTGCCATTATATGCACAAGGTAAATCTGGTGTATGTGATCAGGGGGTAATGACCCAAGATGCAATACGAGGAGGGTCGATAGGAACCCCTCAGTTAATGGCCCCTGGAGAACAAGCAGTTGAAAAGCCGAGGTACCTAATAGATCTTAGCCCAGAGGAAGCACCATTGGAGACAATGCGTCAGGCAGGGTTAGGTTTGCTAACCCCACAAACGATGAGCACTAATGTTTCACAGTCGCCAATGATGCATGCAGGGAACATTTCACTGCAAGGCTTTACAGTACAGCAGTTGAATGAGTGGTTAGAGAAGACTACAGTAACAGCAGTGGAACCGGAAAGGTCAGAAAAAGATGAGTACCCGAATTTTGTAAGATTGGGAGTGGAAGCTGCTGAACTAGTGGACGGAACAATGGGGTAAACTGATTAGAGTCATACACAGAAGCAGAGCTGAGGTATCTGTGCCCCAAGATTACTAAAGAGGTAGGCAAAGTACATCAGAGGCTGGCGAATCTAGGAGACAAGTACAACATTGACATTGAAAACACTAAACATTTGAAAAGAAGTTACAGATTAGATTTCGACTCAAAAGACTTTGAGCATATGAGGTCTGCCGGAATGAAAGTGCATTTAAAAGAAATATTGCAGAATGCACAAATCTGGGGTGCGATACAAAAATGGGAAGGCAGATGGGAAAAGAAAAGAGATAAGGAAAAAGGTGACAGTCCAGGGTCGAGTCAGACCAAAGCCTCACCTAATACAGAATCAGTAAAAATACTACCCATGAGAGAAACAGCTGGTGGTGTCTTGGTTCATGTGCCGTGGTCCAGGGGAGACATCCTATCTTTTACTAATGATTATCCCAGGTTAAGGGAGAAACCGATCGAGTGGTACCAGCAAACAGACAGGTTCGTGAAGCTTGCGAAGTGTCTTTGGGAAGACTTGAATACTTTGTTTGAGATCATCGTTCCGCCTGAGTTGTGGCTTGAGTGCAAAAGAGGGGTAGACTGCCCGACAAAGGAGCCGGCAAGGGATAAGGTGACCGGAGCACCTTCCGAAGAGGTGATGAAGTACTATCATAAGGTGATTGAGTTTTTGAAACAAAAGGTGTCGCCGAAAGTGACTGATTGGCAGAAAATCGACCGGACCTCGCATGAGGTTAAAGAATCAATATATGCTTACCATGAGAGGTTGTTAAAAGCATTCAAACATTATAGTGGTACTGAGACCATTGAACCGAAAGACATGAACCATCTCGTGTTCAGATTTTTTGAGGTGCTGAGACCAGAGGTTACCATCATCCCCTTCATCATCACTGTTTGTCTGCACCATCGAGGTGCAGACAAACAGTGATGATGAAGGGGATGATGGTCAGTTCTCAGAGCTAGAGACAGGAACTGTAAATGAAGATTACCCTTTGATTACATTGTTCCCGATGCTTACAGTGATTGATCTACCTGCCGACTTACAGGGAACCGTGACAGAGAAAGTGTGGGATTTAACAGGAAAGGAGGTGGGTCTAATAAAAGGTGTAGAACCAGTCAAAGTACAAGTGAAGCCAAATGCAGTGTTTCCCCAGGTGCCGCAATATCATATGGCACAAGACATTCTTATTGAAGTGTCACAAATAATCGCATACTTTGTGAAACAAGGAGTTCTGAAAGAGGTGTTGAGCAGCCCATGTAATTCACCGATAATGGGTCTGAAAAAGCCCTGTGGGAAGATTCGACTTGTGCAGGATTTGAGGAAGATAAACAAGATTGTGGTAAAATGTTGCCCCATAGTACCAAATCCAGCAGTGATCATGTTTCAGGTACCGTGTGATGCTGAGTGGTTCACAGTTGTAGACCTGTCACAAGCCTTCTTTTCGATACCTCTTCATGAAGACAGTCAGTTTTTATTCAGTTTCAAATTCCTGGATAAGGTGTACAGTTGGTGCAGAATTCCTCAAGGGTTTTCTGAGTCACCGTCCATCTTCAATCAGATACTGAAAAAGGACTTAGAGTCCTTGGTATTGCCTTTTAATTCGACTCTAGTGCAGTACATCGATGACTTGCTGATTGCATCCAAAACAAGGGATAACTGTAAATATGACACAATTGCCTTACTGAATCATTTAGGAAAGAACGGACATAAGGTGTCACCCAAGAAGCTACAATACTGTCAGAAAGAGGTGAAATACTTAGGGCATTTGATAGAAAGGGGGTCTAGGAGAATATCAAAGGAAAGAATAACAGCCATTTTGCAAATTAACCCCCCCCCCCCGACGACAAAAAGAGATGTCAGGATTTTTTGGGAATGGTGGGCTACTGTCGCAAGTGGATACCCAACTTCTCGATTATCCCAAAGCCTTTGATAAAACTAACGGGTAAAGAGATCAAGGATGAGCTGTATACCATAGCTTTGTCCAAAGAAGAGCTTGATTCATTCATGTAACTGAGAGAGTGCATGTGCAAGGCACCAGCTTTGGGTATGCCTGATTATACGAAGCCTTTTCTACTGTTTTTGTCATGAACGTGATGCTTGTTCTTTGTCTGTCTTTGTCTGTCTTGACACAGGTCCATGGAGGTGCAAATCGCCCTGTAGCGTATTTTTCAGCTACCTTGGACCCCATTGCAGCAGCCTTACCGGGTTGTTTGCGCGCAGTTGCAGCAGTTGGTCAGAGCCTTAAGCAGTGTGAAGGCATAGTGATGGGATATCCCCTAACAGTAATGGTTCCGCATTCAGTTGAAATTTTGCTGACTCGAACTAAAACTCAGCACATGGCAAATGCTCGACTTACCAAATATGAGACAATTATACTGGGGTGACCAAATGTTTCTCTGAAACGATGTACTGTATTGAACCCGGCAACTCTACTTCCTGCTGAGAAAACTGAAGTCAGCAATGAAGAGGAAGTGGAGCATGACTGTCTTGAGGTGACAGAATTATGTACCAAGCCCCGACCTGATATTCAAGACACACAGTTAAAAGAAAATTACTGCATTATGGCCCTCATTCTGACCTTGGCGGGCGGCGGAGGCCGCCCGCCAAAGTCCCGCCGTCAGGTTACCGTTCCGCGGTCGAAAGACCGCGGCGGTAATTCTGACTTTCCCGCTGGGCTGGCGGGCGGTCGCCTTCAGACCGCCAGCCAGCCCAGCGGGAAAGAGGCTTCCACGATGAAGCCGGCTCGGAATCGAGCCGGCGGAGTGGAAGCTGTGCGACGGGTGCAGTTGCACCCGTCGCGTATTTCACTGTCTGCGCAGCAGACAGTGAAATACATGTAGGGGCCCTCTTACGGGGGCCCCTGCAATGCCCATGCCAGTGGCATGGGCACTGCAGGGGCCCCCAGGGGCCCCGCGACCCCCCCTACCGCCATCCGGATCCCGGCGGTCCGACCGCCGGGATCTGGATGGCGGTAGGGGGGGTCGGAATCCCCGCGGCGGTGCAGCAAGCTGCGCCGCCGCGGAGGATTCAATGGGGCGGCGGTACACTGGCGGGACCCCGCCAGTGGTGCCGGTCCGACCGCGGCTTTACCGCCGCGGTCGGAATCCCCATTGGAGCACCGCCGGCCTGTCGGCGGTGCTCCCGCGGTCCTCCGCCCTGGCGGTCAAAGACCGCCAGGGTCAGAATGACCACCTATGTTTGTTGATGGATCCTGTTTGAGAGATTCAGTCGGAACACTGAGAGCTGGTTATGCTGTATGTACCATAGCTGGTATCATCAAAGCTTCCTGGCTCGAAAGGGTGTTTTCCGCACAAATGGCAGAATTAGTTGCCCTTACTAAGGCATGCCACGCAGCTGCAAATTTGAGAGTCACTATCTATACTGACAGCAGATACGGATTTGGAATTGTACATGATTTTGGCCAATTGTGGTCACGGAGAGGTTTCATGACCTCTTCTGGTTCTCCTGTGAAAAATGGTGAACAAATTAAGGACTTGTTACATGCGATACAGTTACCTCTTGAAATTGCCGTGGTGAAATGCAATGCTCATGTTAAGTCACAAGACTTTGGGCCTGATTCTAACTTTGGAGGACGGTGTTAAACCGTCCCAAAAGTGGCGGATATACCACCTACCGTATTACGAGTTCCATAGGATATAATGGACTCGTAATACGGTAGGTGGTATATCCGCCACTTTTGGGACGGTTTAACACCGTCCTCCAAAGTTAGAATCAGGCCCTTTGTGTCCATGGGTAATGGCTATGCAGATCAAGTCGCAAGGTTTTGCGCATTGAACTGTATATCGTTTAAAGATCAGTGGGAATTGTTACCACAAACTGAAAATGACACATGCTTGAACCTTGCATTAAGGGTGGTAGATACCCTGGATGAACTAAAGACATCACAGAGTCGTGCTAGCAAAGAAGAATAACGCTCCTGGCAAAGAATGCAATGTACACAAAGGGCTGACGACTTATGGGTCTCAGAGGAGGGGAAATTAGTTTTGCCAAACAGTCTTTTATCACAATTCGCAAGGCTTTATCACGGACAGGCTCTCCTTGGGAGGGATGCAATGATCAGGTCATTCAAAATTGATTGGTTTAACCCAAAGTTCAGACATGCTGCAGAGGTTACTTGTCACAGGTGCATCATCTGTCAACAGATGAATGCTGGGAAAGGGACAGTGGTAACTTTGAGCCACATTGGGAGAGCTGGTGGTCCATTTAGCAAAATGAAAATGGATTTCATTGAGATGCCTGTTTGTGGAGGATTGAAGTACGTGTTGGTGATCGTGTGTGTTTTCAGTCACTGGATTGAAGCCTACCTCACACGTAGAAATGACAGTCTCACAGTTGCAAAGCTGCTGCTTAGGGAATTAATACCCAGGTTCGGATTTCTGGTCTCTATAGAGTCAGATAGGGGCACACACTTCGACAATGAGGTGATTAAACTCTTGTGTGCTGCATTAGACATTGAACAAAAGCTGCATTGTAGCTACCGCCCTGAAGCATCAGGACTAGTATAGCAGATGAATGGTACCCTGAAATCGAGAATGGCAAAAATGTGAGCAGCTACCAATATGAAATGGCCAGATGCATTTCCCTTAGTGCTGATGTCAATGAGGAACACCCCTGATAAGAAGACAGGATTATCACCCCATGAAATCCTCATGGGCAGAGCTATGAGGTTACCAGCAGTGCCTGCAAATGCTCTAGTGAATACCACAGATGATATGGTGTTGGACTACTGCAAAGGTTTGGCTGATGTGATTCGCTCTTTCTCTCACCAGGTAGAGGCTAACACATTGCCACCTATTGGAGATCCAGGTCACACCCTACAGGCCGGTGACTGGGTGGTTGTCAAGAAGCACATGAGAAAGTCGTGTTTGGAGCCACGCTGGAAAGGGCTGTATCAAGTAATTTTAACAACAACTACTGCTGTGAAATGTGCAGGCGTTCCAAATTGGATACATGCCAGTCATACAAAGAAGGTAACGTGTCCGACTGATGAGGAACCTGAAGTTTCCGGCACAACAGTTCTAGAAAGAGAAGTCTCAGGGCCAGAAAACAGCTGAGAGGGAACTGAGACTGCAGGAGTGCCCACTGAGAACAGCCTTGTCCCTCAAACAGTGAATGAGGTCGAGAGAGGTGACAGAGTGCCCATCTCAGTAGAGGCAGCAGGAGAACTAAGTCAAGGAGAGGTTCTCCCAGAAGTAGATGGATACGGGTTAGAACTTGAACCTATTACAGATCAAGAAGAAGAAGAAGAAGAAAGAGAAGAAGGGGAAATAATAGAAAGAGATCAGAGTGCACCAGCATCCCCTGAGCCAATTGCAGGTCCATCAAGCGAAAACACCATATTACAAGAGGAGGGTGCTGTCCAGCGTCCTGAAAAGACATATCGGAAAAAGACGCATAAAGGTGATAACTGGCCAGAGAAATCAGTTTTGAGGATAAGAAGCATACCAGGTGAAACAATAACAGAAGAAACTGATACATCCTGAGTGGAATATCTAAGTGAAGGAGAACTGCAAGGTGAACGCAGATTGAAAAGAAAAAGAGTCGCAAACAGAAGATATACAGGTCCTGAATGGGCGTATGCTACAACATCTGAATGGCAACAAGAATTCCTAGCATTCTGTTTTGATGGAGAAGTACCAGGTCAATATTACGGTACCTGAACTAATTCAAAGAAAAGACTTTGTTAAAATCGAAAGCTGAAAACTGAAGAAAAGAGACTTATAAATTATCGGAAGCAACACTAATAACCTGATTTGACTTTTGGAAAAAACCTGATTATGACAAGCTGCTAACCTGATTTGACAAAAGGGGTCCTGGAGTGAATGAAAACGCTGTAAATACACGCAAAGAGAGAAGAGAAGTTTATATTGTCCTCAAGTTGATTGTTATTCTGCTCTCTGATTCTATACAGACATGGCTTATAATAGAAGTAGTAACAAGAAGAGTAAAGTGTGTGGTTGGTTAAGCCTTATAATAGGTATTGTGTGTGCAGTAATAATTGTGGGAGTGATTGTGGGAATGCCGTGGTTAGATAAGAAAACTATTAACGCTACTTCAAAACCTGAGACTACAACATTAACACCGTGGGAAAGGTTTGAGCAGGATGCAAGGCACTTACATGAGGGGACTAATACAAAGGGGGAGCTTTCTACTAATGTCTTCTATCGCTTGCTGAATGAGTATGTTGAAACCATGGATGCGAAAGACTGTTATGTGTGTACAAAGATTCCTTCATCAGTGCAAGAAGGGGTCACCTATCATAGCTTACCTCTAACTTACGGGATTAGTTGTAGCTTGCTATTAACCAGATTCTATAATCAAGAGCATGTGCAATACTTTTATTCGAATTTGGATGTTGTGTTTTCCTTTGTGCCTGTGATTGAGTTTCTGAACAAACTAGCTAAGGAGCATGATATAAAAATAGTTAGAGGTTTCTTTGAGCCAACGCTTACATTTGGAACTGCTTATGCACATCGCAACAATCTAACTTGCTTACTGTCACCTGTAGAGAAAAGCTTCTTAGATCATACTGATGATAGACGCAAAGCATTAAAAGAAAGGTTAGAAAAGGGGCTAGAAAAACGCACATATGCAAATGATTATGCTTAAACCGCAATCAAGACGCAAGGCAAACTAGCTATAGATGCATTACATGTAGGTAGGCTTTGTATATATAGGCCAAAATCTGAGCAGGACAATTTGTTTGTGGGAACGAGTGAATGCAGACATGTGTTTTTGTTTCAGAGTAAATGGACATTTATGTTGAATGGACAAGATCCAGCGATACCTGGGATCTATTACATCTGTGGGCTTAATGCTTATTACCGTCTCCCTAAGGGATGGTATGGGACATGTTATTTGGGAATAGTTTTCCCAAAGATTTACCAGATTGATGACTTAAAGCAAATACCTAAAGCGTCTGAATTACAACATGCTAGACAAAAACGAGAGTCAGTGGCTGCTGTCATTGGTGATATATTTGGAGCTATAATCCCTTCAGTAGGGGTTATCTTGAATTCAATGAAGATTCAAAAGTTGTCTACTATTGTGGATAACATGCTGACAAATTTTACAGGAGCTATACTCCTGATGGATACTGAACTTGCTGCAGAAAGAGCTATGACTCTTCAAAATCGGCTTGCTTTAGACATTCTTTTAGCAAAGAATGGAGGGGTCTGCAAGATGCTCAACGAGCGTCATTGTTGCTCGTTCATTCCAGATAATAGTAAGAAGATTAGAAGTATGCTTACTAACCTGACTAGAGATAGTGCAGATTTGAAAGATTTAAAAGAGCTTGGAGTGTGGGAGAAATTTGGAAAAGGAATTGCCAGAGTGGGAAGCTGGTTTACCAATATTTGGAATGGGGTACTTGCCAAAATATTAGGGGGTCTATTCATTGTTCTGGCCTGTCTATTAGGATTATGGGGAGCATGCAAAATTAATGACAAAATTAAGAGAAATTGGACAGAAAGAACCAGGAGAAATGAAAAAGTGAAAGAGAGAAAATGTTCAATGAGATTTGGGAAAGTTCACACAAAGGACAAGATGATGAAATGCGCATTATGCGTAAAGTGAAAAATTAAAGTGAAAGGTCTAAAGGGAAAGGTTTGTGTGATGACGAGGGTCATCAGAGGAGGGACTGAGAGAGCGTAGCTTATGTAATCAATATTAACATGAACTGTTTATATATTAATGTGTGATAATGCCGTATAGAAACTATATTAATAGAGGTTTTGCTTAAATGTGCTCCTGAAATTATGACCACGAAGAGTGGCCACCAATGTATACGCAGACTAATAATGAAGAATAAAGTGTTTATGTTATGCTCAACTAAGCTTATATTAACATTCGCATTAATGAATCTGTATTGAAAATCCTCATAGGCTTTAAGTTAGCGTGAGCTGCAGCTTAGCTGCCTGGCTCTCATATTAACCCCTTCTGTGCCTTGGACGAGATGATCTCGTCCAAGGCTACAGTTCCCCTGTGCCTTGGACGAGATCATCTCGTCCTAGGCACAGGGGAACTTGGGGGCGCGCTAGCGCGCCCCCGTGCACCCCCCTTCCCCCACCAAGTCGGGATGGAAGGGTAAGACCTTCCCCTTCCACCCCCGACCCCCCCCCACCCCCCCCCTGTGACGTCAGCGCGCGAGCGCGCGCTGATTTGTCACAGGGGCCTCCCTAGTCGCGCTGGAAGCTCTGCTTCCAGCGCGATTGAAAAAGAAATGCAAAAGCATTTCTTTTTCAATCACTTGGGAGGTCCGGAGGGGCTTCAAAGGGAAGGAAAAGTATTTCCTTCCCTTTGAAGTCCCTCCGAGGGTTTCAAAAGCCGGATTGCTTGCAATCCGGCTTTTGAAACCCCACTAGACACCAGGGATTTTTTTTTTTTTTATTGAAACACACAAAGGGAGCGACCCCTTGGGCAAGGGTCGCTCCCAGGGGGGGCATTTTTTGAGAAGGCCTTTTCTGCCCCCAGGGGGGACAGAAACCTCTAGGCACCAGGGACTATTTTTTTTGTATTTTTTTATTTTTATGTTTCATTTCTTTTTTTTTTGGTGGGGAGCGACCCCTTAGGCAAGGGTCGCTCCCCTTGGGGGAAAATTATATTTTGGCCATTTCTGCCCCCCTTGGGGGCAGATTGGCCTATTTTGATGAGGCCAATCTGCCCCCAAGGGGGGTAGAAACCACTAGACACCAGGGAATTTTTTCTTTGCGTGAATTTCACGCAAAGGGAGCGACCCCTTAGGCAAGGGTCGCTCCATGGGGGGGAGGGCTATTTATTTTAGGCCATTTCTGCCCCCCCTGGGGGCAGATCGGCCTATTATTAGGCCGATCTGCCCCCGGGGGGGCAGAAACCTCTAGGCGCCAGGGCAAATTATTATTATTATTATTTTTTTGTTTTTGTTTCTTTTTTTAGAGATGGGGAGCGACCCATCAGGCAAGGGTCGCTCCCCTGGGGGGCAAATTGTATTTAGACCATTTCTGCCCCCCTGGGGGCAGATTGGCCGATTTTAGGTCAATCTGCCCCCAAGGGGGCAGAAACCACTAGGCACCGGGGATTTGTTTTGTGGCGCCAATGTCACGCAGGGGGAGCGACCCCGTAGGCAAGGGTCGCTCCCGGGTGGGGTGGGGGTTGGGGGGGGCAAATTTATTTTAGGCCATTTCTGCCCCCCCGGGGGCAGATCGGCCTAATATTAGGCTGATCTGCCCCCGGGGGGGGCAGAAACCTCTAGGCGCCAGGGCAATTTTTTTTTGTTTTTTTTTTTAGAGATGGGGAGCGACCCATCAGGCAAGGGTCGCTCCCCTTGGGGGGCAAATTGTATTTAGGCCATTTCTGCCCCCCTGGGGGCAGATTGGCCGATTTTAGGTCAATCTGCCCCCAAGGGGGCAGAAACCACTAGGCACCGGGGATTTGTTTTTTGGTGCCAATGTCACGCAGGGGGAGCGACCCCGTAGGCAAGGGTCGCTCCCGGGGGGGTGGGGGCCGGGGGGGACAAATTTATTTTAGGCCATTTCTGCCCCCCCTGGGGGCAGATCGGCCTAATACTAGGCCGAACTGCCCCCGGGGGGGGCAGAACCCTCAGGGCAAATTTTTTTGTTGTGTTTTTTTTTTTTTTCGAGATGGGGAGCGACCCATCAGGCAAGGGTCGCTCCCCTGGGGGGCAAATTGTATTGAGGCCATTTCTGCCCCCCTTGGGTGCAGATTGGCAGATTTTAGGTCAATCTGCCCCCAAGGGGGCAGAAACCACTAGGCACCGGGGATTTGTTTTTTGGCGCCAATGTCACGCAGGGGGAGCGACCCCGTAGGCAAGGGTCGCTCCCGGGGGGGGTGGGGGCTGGGGGGGGAATTTATTTTAGGCCATTTCTGCCCCCCCTGGGGGCAGATCGGCCTATTATTAGGCCGAACTGCACCCAGGGGGGGGCAGAACCCTCAGGGCACCAGGGCAAATTTTTTTGTCGTGTTTTTTTTGTTGTTTGTTTGGTTTTTTAAAGATGGGGAGCGACCCATCAGGCAAGGGTCGCTCCCCTGGGGGGCAAATTGTATTGAGGCCATTTCTGCCCCCCTTGGGGGCAGATTGGCCGATTTTAGGTCAATCTGCCCCCAAGGGGACAGAAACCACTAGGCACCTGGGATTTGTTTTTTGGGGCCAATGTCACGCAGGGGGAGCGACCCCGTAGGCAAGGGTCGCTCCCGGGGGGGGGGGCAAATTTATTTTAGGCCTTTTCTGCCCCCCCGGGGGGCAGATCGGCCTATTATTAGGCCGAACTGCCCCCGGGGGGGGGGCAGAACCCTCAGGGCACCAGGGCAAATTTTTTTGTTGTGTTTTTTTTTTTGTTTGTTTGTTTTTTTCGATATGGGGAGCGACCCATCAGGCAAGGGTCGCTCCCCTGGGGTGCAAATTGTATTTAGGCCATTTCTGCCCCCCTTGGGGGCAGATTGGCAGATTTTAGCTCAATCTGCCCCCAAGGGGGCAGAAACCACTAGGCACCTGGGATTTGATTTTTGGTGCCAATGTCACGCAGGGGGAGCGACCCCGTAGGCAAGGGTCGCTCCCGGGGGGGGGCAAATTTATTTTAGGCCATTTCTGCCCCCCCCCTCCTGGGGCCGGCTGAGCTAGAGGCCAAACTCCACAGGTAGGCACTTTGCAAAAAACACCTCTGTTTTCTGTGAAAAAATATGTTCTGTCCACGTTGTGTTTTGGGCCATTTCCTTTCGTGGGCGCTAGGCCTACCCACAGAAGTGAGGTACCATTTTTATTGAGAGACTTAGGGGAACGCTGGGTGGAAGGAAATTTGTGGCTCCTATCAGATTCCAGAACTTTCTGCCACAGAAATGTGAGGAACATGTGTTTTTTTAGCCACATTTTGAGGTTTGCAAAGGATTCTGGGTAACAGAACCTGGTCCGAGCCCCGCAAGTCATCCCATCTTGGATTCCCCTAGGTCTCTAGTTTTCAGAAATGCACAGGTTTGGTAGGTTTCCCTAGGTGCCGGGTGAGCTACAGGCCAAAATCCACAGGTAGGCACTGTTTTCTTTCAAAAAATGGGATGTGTCCACGTTGCGTTTTGGGGCGTTTCCTGTTGCGGGCGCTAGGCCTACCCACGCAAGTGAGGTATCATTTTTATCGGGAGACTTGGGGGAATGCTGGGTGGAAGGAAATTTGTAGCTCCTCTCAGATTCCAGAACTTTCTGCCACAGAAATGTGAGGAACATGTGTTTTTTTAGCCAAATTTTGAGGTTTGCAAAGCATTCTGGGTAACAGAACCTGGTCCGAGCCCCGCAAGTCACCCCTCCTTGGATTCCCCTAGGTCTCTAGTTTTCAGAAATGCACAGGTTTGGTAGGTTTCCCTAGGTGCCGGCTGAGGTAGAGGCCAAAATCTACAGGTAGGCACTTCGCAAAAAACACCTCTGTTTTTTTCCAAAATTTAGGATGTGTCCACGTTGCGCTTTGGGGTGTTTCCTGTCGCCAGCGCTAGGCCTACCCACGCAAGTGAGGTATCATTTTTATCGGGAGACTTGGGGGAACGCTGGGTGGAAGGAAATTTGTAGCTCCTCTCAGATTCCAGAACTTTCTGCCACAAAAATGTGAGGGACATGTGTTTTTTTAGCCAAATTTTGAGGTTTGCAAAGGATTCTGGGTAACAGAACCTGGTCCGAGCCCCACAAGTCACCCCTCCTTGGATTCCCCTAGGTCTCTAGTTTTCAGAAATGCACAGGTTTGGTAGGTTTCCCTAGGTGCCGGCTGAGCTAGAGGACAAAATCTACAGGTAGGCACTTCGCAAAAAACACCTCTGTTTTTTCCCAAAATTTAGGATGTGTCCACGTTGCGCTTTGGGGTGTTTCCTGTCGCCGGCGCTAGGCCTACCCACGCAAGTGAGGTATCATTTTTATCGGGAGACTTGGGGGAACGCTGGGTGGAAGGAAATTTGTAGCTCCTCTCAGATTCCAGAACTTTCGGCCACAGAAATGTGAGGGACATGTGTTTTTTTAGCCAAATTTAGAGGTTTGCAAAGGATTCTGGGTAACAGAACCTGGTCCGAGCCCCGCAAGTCACCCCTCCTTGGATTCCCCTAGGTCTCTAGTTTTCAGAAATGCACAGGTTTGGTAGGTTTCCCTAGGTGCCGGCTGAGCTAGAGGCCAAAATCTACAGGTAGGCACTTCGCAAAAAACACCTATGTTTTTTTCCAAAATTTAGGATGTGTCCACGTTGCGCTTTGGGGTGTTTCCTGTCGCCGGCGCTAGGCCTACCCACGCAAGTGAGGTATCATTTTTATCGGGAGACTTGGGGGAACGCTGGGTGGAAGGAAATTTGTGGCTCCTATCAGATTCCAGAACTTTCTGCCACAGAAATGTGAGGAACATGTGTTTTTTTAGCCACATTTTGAGGTTTGCAAAGGATTCTGGGTAACAGAACCTGGTCCGAGCCCCGCAAGTCACCCCATCTTGGATTCCCCTAGGTCTCTAGTTTTCAGAAATGCACAGGTTTGGTAGGTTTCCCTAGGTGCCGGGTGAGCTACAGGCCAAAATCCACAGGTAGGCACTGTTTTCTTTCAAAAAATGGGATGTGTCCACGTTGCGTTTTGGGGCGTTTCCTGTTGCGGGCGCTAGGCCTACCCACGCAAGTGAGGTATCATTTTTATCGGGAGACTTGGGGGAATGCTGGGTGGAAGGAAATTTGTAGCTCCTCTCAGATTCCAGAACTTTCTGCCACAGAAATGTGAGGAACATGTGTTTTTTTAGCCAAATTTTGAGGTTTGCAAAGCATTCTGGGTAACAGAACCTGGTCCGAGCCCCGCAAGTCACCCCTCCTTGGATTCCCCTAGGTCTCTAGTTTTCAGAAATGCACAGGTTTGGTAGGTTTCCCTAGGTGCCGGCTGAGGTAGAGGCCAAAATCTACAGGTAGGCACTTCGCAAAAAACACCTCTGTTTTTTTCCAAAATTTAGGATGTGTCCACGTTGCGCTTTGGGGTGTTTCCTGTCGCCAGCGCTAGGCCTACCCACGCAAGTGAGGTATCATTTTTATCGGGAGACTTGGGGGAACGCTGGGTGGAAGGAAATTTGTAGCTCCTCTCAGATTCCAGAACTTTCTGCCACAAAAATGTGAGGGACATGTGTTTTTTTAGCCAAATTTTGAGGTTTGCAAAGGATTCTGGGTAACAGAACCTGGTCCGAGCCCCACAAGTCACCCCTCCTTGGATTCCCCTAGGTCTCTAGTTTTCAGAAATGCACAGGTTTGGTAGGTTTCCCTAGGTGCCGGCTGAGCTAGAGGACAAAATCTACAGGTAGGCACTTCGCAAAAAACACCTCTGTTTTTTCCCAAAATTTAGGATGTGTCCACGTTGCGCTTTGGGGTGTTTCCTGTCGCCGGCGCTAGGCCTACCCACGCAAGTGAGGTATCATTTTTATCGGGAGACTTGGGGGAACGCTGGGTGGAAGGAAATTTGTAGCTCCTCTCAGATTCCAGAACTTTCGGCCACAGAAATGTGAGGGACATGTGTTTTTTTAGCCAAATTTAGAGGTTTGCAAAGGATTCTGGGTAACAGAACCTGGTCCGAGCCCCGCAAGTCACCCCTCCTTGGATTCCCCTAGGTCTCTAGTTTTCAGAAATGCACAGGTTTGGTAGGTTTCCCTAGGTGCCGGCTGAGCTAGAGGCCAAAATCTACAGGTAGGCACTTCGCAAAAAACACCTCTGTTTTTTTCCAAAATTTAGGATGTGTCCACGTTGCGCTTTGGGGTGTTTCCTGTCGCCAGCGCTAGGCCTACCCACGCAAGTGAGGTATCATTTTTATCGGGAGACTTGGGGGAACGCTGGGTGGAAGGAAATTTGTAGCTCCTCTCAGATTCCAGAACTTTCTGCAACAAAAATGTGAGGGACATGTGTTTTTTTAGCCAAATTTTGAGGTTTGCAAAGGATTCTGGGTAACAGAACCTGGTCCGAGCCCCGCAAGTCAGCCCTCCTTGGATTCCCCTAGGTCTCTAGTTTTCAGAAATGCACAGGTTTGGTAGGTTTCCCTAGGTGCCGGCTGAGCTAGAGGCCAAAATCTACAGGTAGGCACTTCGCAAAAAACCCCTCTGTTTTTTTCCAAAATGTAGGATGTGTCCACGTTGCGCTTTGGGGTGTTTCCTGTCGCCGACGCTAGGCCTACCCACGCAAGTGAGGTATCATTTTTATCGGGAGACTTGGGGGAACGCTGGGTGGAAGGAAATTTATAGCTCCTCTCAGATTCCAGAACTTTCTGCCACAGAAATGTGAGGGACATGTGTTTTTTTAGCCAAATTTTGAGGTTTGCAAAGGATTCTGGGTAACAGAACCTGGTCCGAGCCCCGCAAGTCAGCCCTCCTTGGATTCCCCTAGGTCTCTAGTTTTCAGAAATGCACAGGTTTGGTAGGGTTCCCTAGGTGCCGGCTGAGCTAGAGGCCAAAATCTACAGGTAGGCACTTCGCAAAAAACACCTCTGTTTTTTTCCAAAATTTAGGATGTGTCCACGTTGCGCTTTGGGGTGTTTCCTGTCGCCGGCGCTATGCCTACCCACGCAAGTGAGGTATAATTTTTATCGGGAGACTTGGGGGAACGCTGGGTGGAAGGAAATTTGTAGCTCCTCTCAGATTCCAGAACTTTCTGCCACAGAAATGAGAGGGACATGTGTTTTTTTAGCCAAATTTTGAGGTTTGCAAAGGATTCTGGGTAACAGAACCTGGTCCGAGCCCCGCAAGTCAGCCCTCCTTGGATTCCCCTAGGTCTCTAGTTTTCAGAAATGCACAGGTTTGGTAGGTTTCCCTAGGTGCCGGCTGAGCTAGAGGCCAAAATCTACAGGTAGGCACTTTGCAAAAAACACCTCTGTTTTTTCCCAAAATTTAGGATGTGTCCACGTTGCGCTTTGGGGTGTTTCCTGTCGCCGGCGCTAGGCCTACCCACGCAAGTGAGGTATCTTTTTTATCGGGAGACTTGGGGGAACGCTGGGTGGAAGGAAATTTGTAGCTCCTCTCAGATTCCAGAACTTTCTGCCACAGAAATGTGAGGAACATGTGTTTTTTTAGCCAAATTTTGAGGTTTGCAAAGGATTCTGGGTAACAGAACCTGGTCCGAGCCCCGCAAGTCAGCCCTCCTTGGATTCCCCTAGGTCTCTAGTTTTCAGAAATGCACAGGTTTGGTAGGTTTCCCTAGGTGCCGGCTGAGCTAGAGGCCAAAATCTACAGGTAGGCACTTCGCAAAAAACACCTCTGTTTTTTCCCAAAATTTAGGATGTGTCCACGTTGCGCTTTGGGGTGTTTCCTGTCGCCGGCGCTAGGCCTACCCACGCAAGTGAGGTATCATTTTTATCGGGAGACTTGGGGGAACGCTGGGTGGAAGGAAATTTGTAGCTCCTCTCAGATTCCAGAACTTTCTGCCACGGAAATGTGAGGAACATGTGTTTTTTTAGCCAAATTTTGAGGTTTGCAAAGGATTCTGGGTAACAGAACCTGGTCCGAGCCCCGCAAGTCACCCCTCCTTGGATTCCCCTAGGTCTCTAGTTTTCAGAAATGCACAGGTTTGGTAGGTTTCCCTAGGTGCCGGCTGAGCTAGAGGCCAAAATCTACAGGTAGGCACTTCGCAAAAAACACCTCTGTTTTTTCCCAAAATTTAGGATGTGTCCACGTTGCGCTTTGGGGTGTTTCCTGTCGCCGGCGCTAGGCCTACCCACGCAAGTGAGGTATCATTTTTATCGGGAGACTTGGGGGAACGCTGGGTGGAAGGAAATTTGTAGCTCCTCTCAGATTCCAGAACTTTCTGCCACGGAAATGTGAGGAACATGTGTTTTTTTAGCCAAATTTTGAGGTTTGCAAAGGATTCTGGGTAACAGAACCTGGTCCGAGCCCCGCAAGTCACCCCTCCTTGGATTCCCCTAGGTCTCTAGTTTTCAGAAATGCACAGGTTTGGTAGGTTTCCCTAGGTGCCGGCTGAGCTAGAGGCCAAAATCTACAGGTAGGCACTTCGCAAAAAACACCTATGTTTTTTTCCAAAATTTAGGATGTGTCCACGTTGCGCTTTGGGGTGTTTCCTGTCGCCGGCGCTAGGCCTACCCACGCAAGTGAGGTATCATTTTTATCGGGAGACTTGGGGGAACGCTGGGTGGAAGGAAATTTGTAGCTCCTCTCAGATTCCAGAACTTTCTGCCACAGAAATGTGAGGAACATGTGTTTTTTTAGCCAAATTTTGAGGTTTGCAAAGGATTCTGGGTAACAGAACCTGGTCCGAGCCCCGCAAGTCAGCCCTCCTTGGATTCCCCTAGGTCTCTAGTTTTCAGAAATGCACAGGTTTGGTAGCTTTCCCTAGGTGCCGGCTGAGCTAGAGGCCAAAATCTATAGGTAGGCACTTCGCAAAAAACACCTCTGTTTTTTCCCAAAATTTAGGATGTGTCCACGTTGCGCTTTGGGGTGTTTCCTGTCGCCGGCGCTAGGCCTACCCACGCAAGTGAGGTATCAATTTTATCGGGAGACTTGGGGGAACGCTGGGTGGAAGGAAATTTGTAGCTCCTCTCAGATTCCAGAACTTCCTGCCACAGAAATGTGAGGAACATGTGTTTTTTTAGCCAAATTTTGAGGTTTGCAAAGGATTCTGTGTAACAGAACCTGGTCCGAGCCCCGCAAGTCACCCCTCCTTGGATTCCCCTAGGTCTCTAGTTTTCAGAAATGCACAGGTTTGGTAGGTTTCCCTAGGTGCCGGCTGAGCTAGAGGCCAAAATCTACAGGTAGGCACTTCGCAAAAAACACCTCTGTTTTTTTCCAAAATTTAGGATGTGTCCACGTTGCGCTTTGGGGTGTTTCCTGTCGTGGGCGCTAGGCCTAACCACGCAAGTGAGGTATCATTTTTATCGGGAGACTTGGGGGAACGCTGGGTGGAAGGAAATTTGTAGCTCCTCTCAGATTCCAGAACTTTCTGCCACAGAAATGTGAGGAACATGTGTTTTTTTAGCCAAATTTTGAGGTTTGCAAAGGATTCTGGGTAACAGAACCTGGTCTGAGCCCCGCAAGTCACCCCTCCTTGGATTCCCCTAGGTCTCTAGTTTTCAGAAATGCACAGGTTTGGTAGGTTTCCCTAGGTGCCGGCTGAGCTAGAGGCCAAATTCTACAGGTAGGCACTTCGCAAAAAACACCTCTGTTTTTTTCCAAAATTTAGGATGTGTCCACGTTGCGCTTTGGGGTGTTTCCTGTCGCCGGCGCTAGGCCTACCCACGCAAGTGAGGTATCATTTTTATCGGGAGACTTGGGGGAACATAGATTAGCAAAACAAGTGCTATTGCTCCTTGTCTTTCTCTACATTTTTTCCTTCCAAATATAGGAGAGTGTGTAAAAAAGACATCTATTTGAGAAATTCCCTATAATTCACATGCTTGTATGGTCACCCCGGAATTCAGAGATGTGCAAATAACCACTGCTCCTCAGCACCTTATCTTGTGCCCTTTTTGGAAATGCAAAGGTTTTCTTGATAGCAATTTTTTACTCTTTATATTTCAGCAAATGAATTGCTGTATACCCGGTATAGAATGAAAACGCACGTCAGGGTGCAGCTCATTTATTGGCTCTGGGTTCCTTGGGTTCTTGATGAACCTACAAGCCCTATATATCCCCGCAACCAGAGGAGTCCAGCAGACGTAACGGTATATTGCTTTCGATAATCTGACATTGCAGGGAAAAGTTACAGAGTAAAACGTAGAGAAACATTTATGTTTTTTTCACCTCAATTTCAATATTTTTCTTTTTCAGTTGTTATTTTCTGTAGGAAACCCTTGTAGGATCTACACAAATGACCCCTTGCTGAATTCAGAATTTTGTCTACTTTTCAGAAATGGTTAGGTTTCTGGGATCCAGCATTGGTTTCATGCCCATTCCTGTCACTGACTGGAAGGAGGCTGAAAGCACAAAAAATTGCAAAAATGGGGTATGCCCCAGTAAAATGCCAAAATTGTGTTGAAAAATTGGGTTTTCTGATTCAAGTCTGCCTGTTCCTGAAAGCTAGGAAGCTGCTGAGTTTAGCACTGCAAACCCTTTGTTGATGCCATTTTCAGGGGGAAATCCACAAGCCTTCTTCTGCAGCCACTTTTTCCAATTTTTTTGAAAAAAACGACATTTTCACTGTATTTTGGCCAATTTCTTGGCCTCCTTCAAGGGAACCCACAAAGTCTGGGTACCTCTAGAATCCCTAGGATGTTGGAAAAAAAGGACGCAAATTTGGCTTGGTTAGCTTATGTGGACAAAAAGTTATGAGGGCCTAAGCGCGAACTGCCCCAAATAGGCAAAAAAAGGCCTGGCACAGGAGGGGGAAAAGGCCTGGCAGCGAAGGGGTTAAATACATTTTTCTGTTTTCCAGTGTGCTTACTCATAAGGGGACATGACCCTGCAAATGTTCTTTTCTTCAAAACTTGGAAGATGAATGTAACTATGTGAAATCCGTTCCCAAGCGCATATTCGGTGTGGTCTAAAAGTTATAAGTGAAATTGAAAAAAATGTAGATTAATGAAATGTACAAGGACATTTAGATCGGTGAACAACGAACAGCTGACCCAAAGGACGTGCCAAGAAATGAAGTAACGCCGGATGTGCCACCTCTGAAAACGTCAATTATGAAGACCAATCAAAATCTGTAAAATTATATGGGGTGAAAATTGGGATTACCTAATATAGACTCTGATAGGTTGAAGATAGTGGGGTATAGTAAATGTCCAATGAAATTTTAGGGGAATGTATTACGAAAAGGGAATAAAAACCCATGTCACAGAAAGGTCGGGGGAATTAGCTAGGGAATGCTATTGATTTTATCCAGAAACTGTGTCACTCTATTTGGTGACTTGAGACTTATTAGAAACCATCCTCATCCATAGACTGCCCATTTTCACTTATCCTCCTTATGAGGGAAGTGTCCCTTTTGTCCTTTAGTTGAGTCCTGACTGATGGCGATTTGACTGATGTCCTGAGGACGAAGACTGAACCTGTGTGCTGACTTAATCCTTGGAGGGTAATTATGACAATGCATTTGTGATTTGTCTCTTTGCTTTTCCTTACTAGGTACCAACTGCTTGCTTTTGACAGAGACCATAGCTAGATGTCTTTCCAAATTGATGTTCTAAATTACTTTGCATGAAGCCCAACATGCTAATGCTAATTAGTGGTTAGGAAAGGTGTTCATCAAACTGATGCAAATAGACAAACAACTGAGACAATGCTTTGTTGAACTGATGCAATATCAATACTCTGCTAATCTTGATCTATGTTCACGTCGTGTTATATTCTAATGTTTGTGATTTTTGCCTTATTGAAATCTTATCAAAGTTGCCATATCGTGACTATGCTGTTGTGTTTCTTGGCTTTGAGGTTAACGCACTTAATCGTAGATTGTAATTAACAGGGAATAAAATTCATAAAATTCTACTAAACCGGTGTGATTATTCATGGTTGAAAGGTCATGGTAGCGTTGATACGTTGATTATTGACTTTAACTAAGGTGAAATGTATTGTGGTAATAAATATTGATGATGTTATTGATTTATTGATTGATATATTGATTAGCTATCTCGCCCTACGGTGACTCTCAACTGGGTCAAAAGATTAATTGGCCTAAAACGAGTCCTGATGTGAAATAAATTATCATAAAGGGACGCGTTATCAAAGGATACGGGAGATTCGTGCAGTAACAGAAGTGAAATCAGCTGTACTGATGGTCTTAAATCACAAAACCACCTTTTTGGACTTTTGGTTTGTCCTACAGTTGTGTGTCTAGTGAAGATCATGGAGAAGGGAATTTGGTAACGGTGTGACCAATTCACTTTGATACGATCTCAGCTAAAATGAGATGTGAGTGGGTATTACACAGTGTTGAGATCAATTATTCTTACGCAGAAAGGCAGCTAAGAAGGAAGAGGCACTGTCATGAGGGTTTCCCCCAATGGAAGTTGAAGTTCCCAAGATAGATGTGAATACTATCTTTGAATGGGTTTCATTAAAGTGAAGCACACTGAACGATGCCCTGTATGGGCCCACATCTGCCCAGATGGCAGAAACCTTTGAAAGATTTGTTAATTAAAGTAAAAAACATAAAAAGATTGGCGCTCTAGCACGTAAACGCACACATCTGCCTGTATGAGCCTGCATTAGTGGCCATTTTAGATTTATATTTAAATATAGTGAAAGCACACATCTGACGAGACAAAAGTGGCCTCATAGCAGTGTTCTGAGATGAGCCATGTCGTCATCAATGCAACAGCCAATGTTTCTGTCTAAGAACGTGTATATTGCCACAGTAGTTACTGGCTCTAAAGGAAGCTACTTTTTGTCTGGATAGGCATCTTGCCAAAGAGCAGAATGCTGTCACTAACAGTGAGGTTAACCATTGGCTAACTTTGGCTGGTCCATTAACCATGCTTTATGCTGTAGTATGCAGATGAACATTTGGAATGATACAATACCTGAAGAATGGAGAAAGGGGACTGGCTGAAAGTCCCATTAATTAAGTATTATATACATATATAACATTTATTTTACTAAAATCAAAAGATCTTGGCTCATGCCAAACCTAACAAGCATTTGCAAAGTCAATTCACAATTCATAAGTCTAAAGGTATTGAATCCTGTAGGCTTACATGTCCCCACTACGTGAAACGTGAGGTGGAGTCCATAAAAATGTCACATGCAACTATGAAGTTACTACTAGTATTTGATGTTTTGCACACTTGATGAAGACTTCTGCAACAGGAGTGAATATCTCCATATGGGAACGTGTATGGAAAAGTTTTATGGTTTTTAAATTTAAAAAAATGAAAGATTCTCAGGTGAAATGTTAATGTTAATTAATTTACATTTATTTTAAAAGTGCTACAAATAAAAAGAAATTAATGCTACAACACTATTAACTGTAATTTAATATTTAAATAATTTAAATATATTAAGTGTAATTCAAATGCTTTTTTTAAAGATTTATTTTAAAAATTCAACCTGTAGTATTTTTTTACCATGTATTAAAGGGTATGTAAAGGTATGTGTAGAATTATTTTGAATTAGTTCTGGTAATTTATTTAAGTTAAAGTTAGATTTATTTTATTATTAATATTTTCACATTAAAATACATTTATCTACATTTTTGAAACATTTGAATGAATCTATTTTAATATGATTTCATGTGGGCTTCTAATTTAAATACCTACCTCCAACATTTTCTATGGCAGTGTGTTTTAGTACCATGTGTGGTGCTGGACTTACACCAGCTCTGAGCTTGACTACATTTACTACTGTTTTGGGACATTTTTTCTTTAGTTATTTTAGAAGTGCAGTTTACGAATGGCGATGGTCTTACTTGTTTGTGGATTAGTACAGGTCCTACTCTAAACCCCTCCCTAGCCCTCTCTTTACACATCCTTACTCCTGCCAAATCCCATCTCTTTAGTCATAGGTAGTTTTCATGTTCCATCACCCACTGTCCCTCCCAAATTTCCACTAAAACATATACCTCTATGTGTGGATATCTCCACAGTCAGGCTGATATGTCTGCACATAAGGGATAGGAGAGGTGGGTTAGAGAAAGCATCTGGTAGTATAGTACTAAATGTTAGATATGGGGTCTCTGGTTGGCAGTCAGTTTGCACTCTGTCCAAGCAGGGACCCTCACTCTAGTCAGGGCAAGGGAGATACTCACTTGGATAACCCCTGCTGACCCCCTTGGTAATTTGGCACTAGCAGTCAGGCTTATCCCCAAAGGCAATGTGTAAAGTAGTTATACCAACACACACAGTAGTACAGTGAAAAAAACTACAAAATGGACACCACACCAGTTTAGAAAAATAGCCAATATTTATATAAATCAAACAATACCAAAACACAAATATTCAACATACACAAGTAAAGTTATGAATTTTGAAAATGATAGATTCTTACTCCATAGGAAACAATGGAAACATTGTTGTTACACAAAGTATCTGGTTTGCGTCAAAAATAGAGCCACACGGGCAAGCGTGTGTCAAAAAAGTCAGCAATGCATCGATTTCTGGATGGGGTACCTCAGTTCCCCACAGGTTCACGTTGAGTTTGACACCCAGCGATGATGCATGTGAAATCCAGCCACACAGTGATAGAAAGCTGTGCTACGTGGGGGTTGTGCCGTTTTCACTATTCGCAAGCAGGTGTTGCATCATTTCTCCAGCTGCGATGCAGGTGATGCATCGATTTCTCAGCTGCGATACAGGTGGTGCATCGATTTCAGCAGCAAGGCAGGTGGCGTGTCGTTTTGACAGACATGTTGCAGGTGGTGCGTCAAAAGTATCCCCGTGCACGGATTTCAGTCTTTGTTCTACCAGTTTTACCTTTCAACGGCCCAGGGACTAGATAGGGTACCACTTGGCAGGGCAGGAGTCTCAGCAGAGAGTACAGGAGCAGGTGAGGAAGTCTTTGGTGGCCCTGAGACT
Organism: Pleurodeles waltl; assembly: GCF_031143425.1. Lineage (NCBI taxonomy): Eukaryota > Metazoa > Chordata > Amphibia > Caudata > Salamandridae > Pleurodeles > Pleurodeles waltl. Next base: position 855,469,465 of record NC_090450.1, read on the forward strand.
TCAAAACAGGATGCAAGCTCAGTCCAATTTCTTGGAGACACTTCACAAGCAGGAATATACCACAAAGTGCAGTCTTTGTCCTCTTTCAGGCAGAAACAGCAACGGCAAGCCAACCCAGCAAGGCACAGTCACAGGCAAAGGGGCATTACTCCTCCTCCAACTCTTCAGCTTTTCTCCTTGGCAGAGGTTCCTCTTGAATCCAGAAGTAATATAAAAATTGGGGGGGATGGGCCCACTACTTATACCCCATTCTGTCTTTGAAGTAGGAAAACTTCAAAGGAAAGTCTCTGTTGTTCACAAGATCCTGGTTTGCCCAGATCTGGCTCCTGATTCACACCAGGGGGTTGGAGACTTCATTGTGTGATGGCAGGCACAGCCCTTTCAGGTGAAAGTGACCACTCCTCCCTCCACTCTAGCCCGATGGTCCATCAGGATATGTAAGCTACACCCCAGCTCCCTTTGTGTCACTGTCTAGTGGAGATTCACAAACAGCCCAACTGCCAGTCTGACTCAGACAGGGGATACACAAGCAGGCAGAGTCACAGAATGGTGTAAGCAAGAAAATGCCCTTTTTCTAAAAGTGGCATTTTCAAACTGACAATTTCAAAGCCAACTTTACCAGAGACACCAAACTTCAGATCTCTATCTGCTCTCAAACAGAAACTGCTCTTAAAAGTTATTTAAAGGCAGCCCCCATGTTAACCTATGAGAGGTGTTAGACCTGACAGCCTTAGGGTGGTCACCCCTAACTTTTTGCCTGCCTCCCTCCACTTGTTGGACCCTGTTTTTGCTGGTTTTTAGACTCTGCGCACTTTACCACTGCTAACCAGTGCTAAAGTGCATATGCTCTCTCCCTTTAAACATGGTAACCTTGGATCACACCAAATTGGACTATTTGATTTACTTATAAGTCCCTAGTAGAGTGCACTATATGTTCCCAGGGCCTGTAGATTAAATGCTACTAGTGGGCCTGCAGCACTGGTTGTGCCACCCACTTTAGTAGCCCCTTTACCTTGTCTCAGGCCTGCCATTGCAAGGCCTGTGTGTGCAGTTTCACTGTCACTTCGACTTGGCATTTAAAAGTACTTGCCAAGCCTAAAACCCCCCTTTTTCTACATATAAGTCACCACTAATGTGTGCCCTAGGTAACCCCTAGAGCAGGGTGCTGTGTGGGTAAAAGGCAGGACATGTACCTGTGTAGTTTACATGTCCTGGTAGGGTAAAACTCCTAAATTCGTTTTTACACTACTGTGAGGCCTGCTCCCTTCATAGGCTAGCATTGGGGCTGCCCTCATACATTGTTGAAGTGGTAGATGCTGATCTGAAAGGAGTAGGAAGGTCATATTTAGTATGGCCAGAATGGTAATACAAAATCCTGCTGACTGATGAAGTTGGATTTAATATTACTATTTTAGAAATGCCACTTTTAGAAAGTGAGCATTTCTCTGCACTTAAATCTTTCTGTGCCTTACAATCCACGTCTGGCTGGGTTTAGTTGACAGCTCCAGCATTCACTGTGACACACCCCAAACACAGGGTACTCAGCCTCACTTGCATACATCTGCATTTTGAATGGGTCTTCCTGGGCTGGGAGGGTGGAGGGCCTGCTCTCACACAAAGGACTGCCAAACCACCTACTGGGACCCTGGCAGACAGGATTGAACTGAAAGGGGACCTGGTGCACTTCTAAGCCACTCTTTGAAGTCTCCCCCACTTCAAAGGCACATTTGGGTATAAAACAGGGCCTCTGCCCTACCACCTCAGACACTTCCTGGAGAAGAAACCTGAACCAGAACCTGCACCCTGACAAGAAGAACTACTCCCCTGACTGCTTTCTACAGAGGACTGCTGCCTTGCTGTTGCCCTGCTGTCTTGCTGGTCTCTCGCTTTGTTGCAGAAGTGCTCTCCAAGGGCTTGAATAGAACTTGCCTCCTGTTCTCTGAAGTCTCAGGACCAAAAAGACTTCTCTCTTGCAACTGGACTCCTTGAGCGGCGAAAAATTCGAAGCACAGCTTGTGCCGCCGTGAAAAATTCACTGCATACCGACCCGGGACGACGACGCTCGACTACGCAAGGAAAAGATCGACGCGGCGCCTGCGGTGCGACCGGAAATTCGACGCACGGCCCACCAAATCGACGCACAGCCAACCTGGAACTACGCCGCCCGACTCCCAGAGGGGAAATCGACACAGCGCCTGCCGTGAGGGAGAAATTTCCCCGCATCGCCCACCGGAACGACGCAGAGCTTGCCAACAAGCCCAGGATTCCACACACAGACCCCGGGGTGTCTGAAAACCCCGCAACCCGAAGAGGAGGCCCGTCCGCGTGCCAGAAATCGATGCAACGTCTTCCCCGCGTGGAAAATAACGATGCAAGTCTGTGTGTGAAGGGGCGAAACCGACGCACACACCATTTTCCACGCATCTCCTCCTCTGCGGCCCTTTGCGGAGATTTTTCACTCAAACCAGGTACTTTGTGCTTGAAAGAGACTTACCCTGACTAGAGTGAGGGTCCTTGCTTGGACAGGGGGTAACCTGACTGCCAACCAAAGACCCCATTTCTAACAAGAGGGATAGACTTTGTAACAGTGAAAGCCGAATTTGGAAGAATGTCACTGTTAGGACATGAAAAACACATTACTACATGTCCTACTTTTAACATACACTGCATCCTGCCCATGGTGCTACTTAGGCCTAACCTTAGGGGTGCCTTACATGTATAAAAAGAGAAGGTTTGGGCCTGGTAAGTGGGTACACTTGCCAGGTTGAATAGGCAGTTTAAAACTGCATACACAGATACTGCAGTGACATGTCTGAGCCATATTTACAGGGCTACTCATGTGGGTGGCACAATCAGTGTGGTAGGCCCACTAGTAGCATCTGATTTACAGGCCCTGGGCACCGCTAGTGGACTTTACTAGGGACTTATTAGTAAATGAAATATGCCAATAATGGAAAAGCCAACTACACATACAATTTACACAGGGAGCACTTGCACTTTAGCACTAATCAGAAGTGGTAAAGTGCCCAGAGTACGAAAAACAGCAAAAAAAGCCCAGCACACAGTCAAAACATGGGAAGCAGAGGCAAAAAGGACAGGGGAGACAACAGCAAGGATGCCAGGTCTAACACTAGTACTATTGTAGTACTACCAAATGTACTACAAAATGCAGTTGGTGAATAGGCTCCTTTGTATAAGTCTGTGCTCCTTGCATCAATAAGCAGCCTGATAAGTAACTAGTATATCAGGGACATCTTAAGGATTTTAAGGCTCTTAAGATCTTAAGGATTTTGGGGGCCCTGGGTCAAACTTCTTTTGGGGGCCCCTGTTCAGAACAGCTTTGAATTTATGATCCAATTTCAGCTGTTTCATCCTCTTTTTGGCCAGGTCATTGACAATGCACAGACACACTGGTCCAAATTCTAAATCTGTCTCATCTAGCCCCATTCTCAGTCTCGGTTCTCTGAACAAGTTTGTGTTGATTGGGTATTTTTGGATGGTGTCCTTACAGTCAATCATCCCTCTCCTCATGAAAGGGAACTATCTAGCGACTTTGGTTCTCCAAGGTGCCTATTTTCATGTGACAGTACATGTAGAGTCAGTCATTCCTGAGGTACATGGTCCTTGGACTGTATTTTCAGTTTCAGGTCCTTCCTTTTGGCCTTGTCAACGCGCCTAGAGTTTTCACAAAGGTACTGGCCCCTTTTGTTGCTTTTTTTGCATTTAAAACATATTGTGCTTTATCCATATTTGGATGTAGAGCTGCTGCTCGAGGCCTTGAGTGATTTCAGCCTGCTGGTGAACCTTCTGAAGTACAAGCTGACTCCTTCCGAGTTGAAGATGTTCATCGGAGCTCACCTAGTCACTTGGTTGAGGGCAGCCTTTCTTCCAGAGGATAGGGTTCTGTCTCCCCAGGGGCAGTGATGGACTTCCTATCTCACTCACACAGTTCTGAAAGATGTTGGTTGAGGGTGCATGGGCTTTTGGCATCATCCACTGCAGTGGTTCCTTGGGCAAAGTTTCATTTAAAGTCCATTGTGACTCAGATTCTCAGACATTGGCATCCCAGTTCCAGGGACTACGGGGTCATGATTCCTCAGCTAAGGTTTTTCCAGCTCCGTCATGGTGGTTGATCAGGGACAATCTAGAAATAAGGGTTCTGTTTCAACTCCCACCCCCAGTTCTTTTGAAAACTGATGCCAGCAAAAGGGGCTGGGGGTGTGGAGTGCACCTTGGTCTTCTTGGGAGAGTCAACTATCCTCAAATTGGAGGGAGCTTATGGCTGTGTTGACAGCTTTGATTGATTTTCAGGAGCATCTGAAAGGTCTGAATGTGGTGGTCAGGACAGACAACCAGGTTGCAAGGGCTTACCTCAACAGGCAAAGGGGCGCACGTTGTGCATCCCTGAATCAGGTTGCGTCTCAGATTTGTGCATGGGCAGAGATGTTTGTTCTGGATCTGAAGGCTGTACACATCGGGAGGAGATTCATTTTTGGGCAGACAGTCTCAGCTGGAACCTGTCATCCTCTGTGATGTATCATGTTGCTCGTCTTCCATTCCTCAGAGTGTGCCATAGGTTTGGGCTGCCTTGTCTGGATCTGTTTGCCTCTCTGGGTAATGCCCATTGCCTTTACTTTTGCATGGAACGTCTGTCTCCAAAGGCGTGGGCGGTGGTCAATCCCTTGGCCTCAGGGGTTGTTGTATGCATTTCCTCTAATTCCTCTCTTGCAGAAGGTGATGCAGAAGGTCCGGGCAGAAGAGGTGAAGGTGATTCTCCTTGCCCCTTACTTGTCCAGCGGTTATTGGTTTCTTGTTCTTCTCACTCTGGCTAGAGCTAATTTTTGTATTCTTCCGCCCAGTTCCTCTCCCACTGCTTTCTCGTCAGATGATGTCTTGGTTGTTGACGGCCTGGCTATTGAACAGTCTGGTGGTCCTAGGACCAAAGCAACGGTCCGGCCTCCACATTATGACCATGGCAGAGCAGCTACGGTCCGACCGCTGGCACCGGCAGTTTGCCACCGGTCGTCAGCCTGGCAGTGCCAGTGGTCTTAATCCTCCAGGGCAGCGCTGCTGGGGATTACAAGTCCCCTCTCTGCCGCCTTTTGCATTGCGGTTACACCGCCATGTAAAGGCTGGGGGAGACAGGGTGCCCAGGGGCCCCATGGGGGCCTCTGCACTGCCCATGCATTTGGCATGGGCAGTGCAGGGGCCCCTATGGACAGCCCTGTTGCGCTTTTGAAAATCACAACGGGTGCTTTCGCACCCGACGCACTGCGACATTGTCGCCGACTTGATTACGAGCCAGCCTCAATGCTGTGGCATGTTTCCCGCTGGGCCAGCGAGAAACTCATAATCTGGCCTGCGGGCGGAAAACCGGAGTGGCAGTTTTCCATCCTAAAGAGTTTCAAAATGAGGGCCTCAGTCTCTGAAGCAGTCTACCTTGCGGTCTTATGGTAAGTATTGGGGGTCTTTCTCTTCTTGGTGTAAGGCCTGGTCGGAAGATCCTGCTCGTAATGATCCATTTAAAATCCTGTATTTTTTACTGGATGGCTTTTGAAAGGCTTAACTCCTAGCACTCTTTCAGCTCAGTGGGCTGCAATTCGAGCCTGTGGTTCTTTTCCAGATGATTTTTCTACCTTGTCTCCCCTATTTTTGAGTTTGTTTAAGAGCTTTAAGTTACGATGGTCCATTGCCCGCAAGATAGATCCTCCCTGGGATTTGTCTGTTGTTTTGGGGAGCTAGCGAGGGGCTCTGTTTGAGCCTTTGGAGGAGGCAGAGTTAGTCTGGTTGCCTGCCAAGGTGGTTTTCCTTTTGGCTATAACCTAGGCCAGATGTTTGGGAGAGTTTGGAGCTTTGTTGGCTATTTTTCCCTACCTGAAGTTTGTCTCAAGTCGTGTGGTTCCCATACTGGACCCTAAGTTTGTCCCTAAGATTTCTTCCTCGTTTTATTTCTCTCAGGAGATGGTTTTGCCGGTTTTTCCTGATTCCGCCTCTTCCCTTCCTTCTACCCAGGAATGTCAGTAGGGCTCATCTGATTTATTTAGATCATTCTAAGCCAATTTGGGTATCCCAATATTTTTTTGTGGCTTATGGTTTGGTTTTAAGGTTACAGAAGGTCTCTACCCAGGAATGTCAGTAGGGCTCATCTGATTTATTTGGATCATTCTAAGCCAATTAGGGTTTCCCAATATTTGTTTGTGGCTTATGGTTTGGTTTTAAGGTTACAGAAGGGCTCTACCCAGACTCTTAGTAGGTCGTTGAGGCAGGCTATTTCCCAGGCTCATGCTGCGGGGTGGGTTAGTCTCTCCTTGAAAACGTACAGGGGAGGTCTAATAGGGCAGTCTGCACTTCGTGGGAAGACACAGGAGTTGTTTCTCTTTTGGAAATTTGCAGTGCAGCCACTTGGTTGTCTCCTCATAATTTCCTTATCCACTACTGTCTCTCAGTTTGCGACAATCTTGATGGGAATCTTCCTTCTGTTGCCTTAGCTGCTGCTTCTCAATGAAGTTGTTGTTTTTCTGTGAATAAACTGTATGCAGACCCCCTTTTTGGTGCTTGCTTGTTTTTTTGGCCTTGGTTACTTCTTGATTTGTTAGGATAGGGAGAAGGAGGATCACCTGAGGGGGTAATGTTCAATTACTTACCAGTAATCTTCATTAACCCTACTAGGGATCCTCCTCGTCCCAGTCCTCTTCCTTTCCTCCTGTTTTCTCCTTGTTGACACTGCTTGGTAAAATACAGGAGGAGGGAGGAGTTGTTGTATGAAAAAAAAGGTGTCAAAAAAAGAAGGGGCTTCTGTTCTATTGCTGCTGGTGAGATATCAAACCTCGTTTGATAGGACTGGCACGAGGAAGATCCCTAATCGGGCGCAGATTACCGGTAAATAACTGAACATTTCTCATATGTGAGGTCCAGTTTTTAGCTAAAATAAACTTTTTTATGAATGTTGCATTTCTCTGCAAAATGTCTGTAATAGACTATCACACATCACTCACATTAAAAATAAATTAAAGGGAAACGGTATTTGAAACTATCTGTTTAAGAATTATTTAAGGTCATCAGGGCAAGACTCTCTGCGGAACAGAACTCCCTCTATTGGAGGTCCCCTAAAATGTATCTTTATATTATACAATCACTTTAGTAAAGCCAAAATGTTTTTGATAACGTAGGGTGGCAAAAGAGAAAACTCAGTCACTTTTGGCACTAACGAGCATTTGAAAAGAAGCGATGCGTAAATGTAGTGTGTACACATTTAAAGAAACGCTAATTTGTCATGAAGATCTATGAAGTCTTTAACAACTGTGAATGGCTAACATTGCTTAGAGTATGAGGGCCCAGAACTGGTAAGAAAAGCAGTGAATGAAGAGGATGGCTTCCATGAATTCAGTGAACACCAAACAACTCGATGTATATTGTTTGAGGGATTGTTGCGTAAAGGGCCTCCAGCTTTATTCTAGAAATGCATTAGTGTATTCTGCTATTTTCCTCTTCACTGAAAGTGTTTTAGTCGCCATAGCAACTCCTTAAATGACATATGAACTTGGATGCAGTTTTATTCTCTACCATACTTGAAAAGTATTTTATTTTATTAAATATTGAAACTTCGCTTAGTTTTTAATAAATAAACTGTACCGTGTAGAATATTTTCCAGTCTAAGAATTACCGAAGATGAATAGAATCACGCGCAAATAATGAATTGTGCCAGATGCAGTCTGTGCACCTGTAAAGCTTATTAGCGACTCTATAATGCCAAGACATCCCCATAATGTTTAGAATGCTGATTACTACCTACTGTTGTTTTTTTGCATTCTAGGTTTAGCGACCTGGAGCAGAACTGGACAGTGGACCTATTAATCTGCCTATATTTGTTAAAATTAGACGGATGTGTGCTAAAAGCCTTTTTGCTCACTTGCTGCACGTTCTATGACGCCTCGTTGTGCACCCTGACCTTCAGCTGGAGCTCATAACGGCAAGGCAGGAAATTGGCTAATGTAACACCCGCTGGGGGAGGCCGTTGTCCACTGCTAACATCCCGAGAAGTGGCCCACTACGCTTAAATAATACATCGAAATGGAGTATTAACATGTGAGCAGTGTACGGATAATCATTTTGAGATTTCACTCGATTTGGTGGGGTCACACTTTGCATGCAAGCACTGCACGCGTCCAGTTTCACAATACATGCATATTTTCTCCTCGAACCTGCATCTGTGTTTCAAAAATATATATATTTTTGCCTACGTGTACTTATCAGCCAACTCAAATGTAGAATGCTACTGGAATCTTCATGAATTCGCTCCTAGAATAGCCCCCTTTGCCTCACTTTGTTCCAGCTCTATGCTCTACTTGTAGTTTCTCTTCCAATGCAGTGAAACATTTTCTCCCGAGGTTACTCTTCGCCTCTTTACCAGAACTACGTCTCTCTAGTTCTTTGCTTCCTCTCATAAAGCCCTTGTTTTACCACCTCTAGACACTATTATTTCCCTGCTACACTTCCTCTTTGCCTACTATTTATCTCCCACATAGCACGTGTTCCTTGGTCCAGTCATCACTTCCCCCCAAGTCCTCCATCCAAGTGCTTTATTTGTAACCAAATACACAAATCCCTGCTCAGAAGCCCATTGCCAGGCAAATTACACTCTGAAAACCAAAGCTGTGTAGTCTTAAATTCATGTCAGGCCTCTATAATTCACTACCGGAAACTGCCTGCACCTTTATGGCACTCTTGCAGGCTCTTCTTTCTCCCTTTGTGGTAATTTTTCCATTTTCTCTTCCTCCATCACACTGCTTTGTGTGTTTTTCCCTCCCTTTCTATCCGTAGCTTTCTGATGTAAAAAAACATGTGTCAGTACCCAAAAATAAGTGCTGGTGGTACTTGCAACCACTGGCTCAAATTAAGCACTGCTCCTTCCTGTCTCTTTCTAGGTTGGGTCACTGTTAGACTTTTCATCCTTGGCGTGGTCTCCCTTAACTTTTTTGCCTCTGTTCCCCAGGTTATTGATGTGTGCTGTACTCTGATTTTGCTGTTTTTGTTCCTCTGGGCACTTTGCTACTGCTAACCAGTGCTAAAGTGCAAGTGTTCCTTTACAAAATGTGTTTGTAATTGGCTTATCCATGATTGGCATATTTGATTTATTAGTAATTCCCTAGTACAGTGCACTAGAGGTGCCCAGGGCCTGTAAATCAACTGGTACTAGTGGGCATGCAGCACTGGTTGTGCCACCCACAAAAGTAGCTCTGTAATCATGTCTCAGACCTGCCATTGCAGTGTCTGTGCGTGCGGTTTTAAACTGTAAATTCAACTTGGAAAGTGTACTCACTTGCCAGGCCTAAACCTTCCCTTTTCTTACATGTCAGACACCCCTAAGGTAGGCCATAGGTACCCCCGAGGGCAGGGTGCAGTGTATGGTTGAGGTAGGACATATAGTAATGTGTTTTATATGTCCTGACAGTGAAATATTGCTAAAATTCGTTTTCACTGTTGCACGACCTGTCTCTCTCGTAGGTTAACATGGGGGCTACCTTTAAATCTGGTTAAAGTGTAGATTTCCTTTGGGAGCGGATGGACATGTGGAGTTTGGGGTCTCTGATATCACAATTTAAAGTACATTTTTAGTAAAGCTGATTTTAAGATTGTGTTGTTTTGTAGCCATTTTAGTTATAGCTCCATGCATGCTATTTTAACACACTAGGCCGCTGAATATATTTTATTCAGCTTTGCTTTATCATTATTACAATAACCATTTTTACGGTCTTGTTTTATTTTCATCTATCTAACTGTTTTTGCCTAGGCCAGCACTTTGTTCTCAAACAAGACATTCTTGATCACTCTGTGCTTTATTCAAGACTGCAGCTCGGTACATTGCCGGTGAACGTGGTAGAAGTTTAGTCTCCAAAGTTCATAGAAAATACACATCTTTACGTGGGGACATTTTCTCAGAACATCAGCTGTGTTATTATATAAGCACTTCCTTGTCCCTTACACGTTAGAGGGAGATTCCAGCCAGGGAACCACAACTGTATGCTGATTGCTGAATGCTTCGCTACAGATGTTAACGCAGACCACAGGCCTTTGCTCAGGTATGGGGGTTGATGTCTTCCCAGGGGAACCTGAAAGGTAGCATTAGAGCTTAACATGCTGTGCTCAATTACCACCTAGTTAGGAAATAGTCCATCGATCATAGTGACAATATGATAGCGTTGCTTTTATGCTTCACTCTTATGTCACAATTTTAATACTGTCATGTTGTGTTGTCCTGGTTATTGCAGCTCACGCTTTGCTATCTAAGATGCAGTTGTTTTATTAAACTTATTATTGAAACATATACTGCCTCGTTTTTCATTTATATATGAGACTGAATAGTAGATGAGAGAACAGGATGTGACCTGAGTGACCACGACTTCCCTGAGAAGCCTAGTATGTCATGCCCTCGGCTGCCCAATCATCACTATCCTTTGGTAGAGATGAGGCACTACTAGTTAGCTGGAGCAAAACCTGGAATGGAGCGACAGGTGTCACCCGCAGTGGGTTGGACTCAGTCTCGCACACCGTGGGTGATTCTGCCACTCAAAATCCAGTAGTCTCATTGGAATAATGAGAGCCTAGGCAACATGGCGCCACCAACGTTTGGTCAGGCTCTAATTTTCGGGTCCTCCGGAGTATCTCTGTCTCATTCTATATAATGATGCCTCAATACTGTATGCAGAGACGTTGGTGGTACTGAGGATTTCCACCCCAGCTGCGTAGGCTATCCTATTTGCAGCTGGAGGTTGTTCAAGCTTGAACTTTAAACAGAAAGCCCTATGTGGTGTGCCTTCTCTGAACTTATAGTGTCACTACATTGGCGAATCCACAGCAGGTACAAATAGCAGTTAATATGAGACAACCTCTAATTGCACATTTATTAGCGAATGTCCTAATGGCCCATGGGGGTCCAGTCACATTTGTGGTGGATGCCCATGCAGCTTATGGAACAGAACTTTTTTATTCTTGGGTCACATTTCCAGCAGTTGATGGGAATACAAATACATTTCATCATTATACTGTTGCAAATGCACCTGGACAGAGCATATGCATATGCATATTTAGAAATACCTTTATCTTATCAAGAACATAATAATTAGCTTGATGGCGCCCTACCCCACACAATTTTACCAGTAAGGTTAGGTCTTCTAAGTAACAATGGTCCTACCTGGCCTTATCGGCCACCTATACACCACATCCTGCAGTTGCAAATTTAGCGGTGGCTGAGGTTCGTCGCTTATTTACTGAACTAACGGCGATATACAGACGATTAGTACAATTTGCAAATATTAAATACAAACCCAGCACGAGCTGCCCCTGCATATCCACATGCAGTAACATCAGGTATAAATCCTGCGACTGTACATTCGATTATGGGTAAAATACCCACCAAACGAGAGGAAACTCCGTTTTGGTTTGCACAAAAGATGAATGCGCTGGAGGCAGTATTTCCCCATACGGGACCTCAGGATAAACATAGAATATTAACAATGTGCTTGTCTTTTGGGATGGTCCCTACAGTAGATAACTGTAATACCTGGGCACCATATTTGCCGCTCTCTATACAACCGCACATGGTACACGAACACTTGCCAATCTACCGGAGGTGTTGAAACAAATTCAAAATGAGTATGGGGCTGCCCTGGATTTGGGGATGCAATTGATGGGCAATTTTGCCACAGTATCCTCAATCATTTTAAGTAATCTTAAAGGGGAAGCGGTAGCGCTTGCAGTGCGCAAGTGGCTCCGTGACGTTCCTCAACAGGATCAGGAACGAGAGCTGCCCAAAAGTATCGCAGAGACCTATTCTAGTATCTGTAAATGTAGTTTAGGGGCCAGACCATCCAAACCACAATTTTAGGGCAAATCGAGTAAAGATTCCCCCAAGCAAGCACCTGACGGTAATAGAAATGCTGGGATAAAAAGCAACAAACTTCTAAAAAAGAGAGGGGAGAATCTCCGCGTATGGAGACCCCGCAGAATAGATATAATCTCAGAAATAGAGATAATATAAAAATGCCTGATATATATCAATATACTGATACACGCCAATCTCGTTCCTTTCAGGACTCATCAGAAAAATGAAATGAGAGAAGTGGGCGATCAGAGCGAAGGACAGAGTACGTGAAACCGAGACAGGAATCACAACGCTCTTCGGAGGTTTCTGTTAAGAAGGAAGAGAAACCCGCCCAACAAAAACCACAATTCAAAAAGAAAAAAGTGGCAGCAGTCGCAGTCCGACATGCCATTCAGGAAGAGGGTCCTCTTGAACAACAAGAAATGGGCTCTAGCACTGCTAGACAGCGCGACAGAGGTCACAATAGTTTGCCGGAATCTTTTAGAGCATCTGGAGATGAAAGCAACTGATGACTTTATACAAGTAGAAACTGCAGACATGCGTGTTTCCATGCCTGATAGGGTGTATCAAGTAACGCTACAGTTAGGAGACATTGTACGCATAATAGACGTACTCTTTTGGGATTGCGTTGTAAACATATGTGATGTTTTGTTGGCCAAACAAGATTGGCCACCTGAATTTGTCCGTACCTGCCCATATGGAGAAGATGTCATTAAGCCTTCCTTCTCGCCCCTTGTTCCAGAGTAACTCGCCAAATCCTATTCCATTGAATGGGCTTTGGCATTAGCACCTGCATTATATCGAAATCACGTGGGATGGTATAAAGAATCTCCCTACCATGTAATTCCAATTAAAAGTGAACCTCAACCGCAACAATAGTATCCTATAAAACATGAAGCAAAAGCACTGGTGAGAGAAATACTCACGCAATTAGAGTACCAGGGCATAATTGAACCCTGTGTCTCCCCAATGAATAATCAATTATTCCCAGTAGCTAAGCCAGACCATTCATATAGAATAGTCTTAGACTACAGACATTTAAACAGTCATACACGCACTTATGCTATACAAAATTCACATAGCACAGCAGTAATGAACAATATAGTGCGAAAAAATACAAAACAAACACTGGACATTTCCAATGTTTTTTTTCTGCCAGAATATAGGGCCTGAAAGTAGAAACTTCACAAGTTTCAGTCCGCTAGGCTCCCAGAAAAATTCTGTCATTTACCTCAGGGGTATAAGAACAGTCCAGGACTGTTCGCAACTCGTGTGACAGCAATTTTGCACGAGATTGACCCTGAAGCATTGTCCTATGTAGACGATATCTATCGTATGGATGATGAACTACTACAACATTTAAGACTGGTAGCCCGCATTGTTGTAGGTTTTGCTGAATTTGGCTACAAATCCAATTTCAAAAAAACAAAAATTGCCTTCCTCAGCGTCCTGTTTTTAGGATATGAGCTGTCAAATGAAGTAAAGAGCCTAGTGCCACAATTCTTAGAGAAATGCGCACAACTACAACCCCGAAATAAGAAATAAAAAAAACCCATTCTCTATTGGGTTTCCTAAATTTTGGCAGAACTTACATTCAAGATTATGTTACATGCATAAAACCCTTATATGACCTGATACGTCCCGATTTCTCAAGCAAATTCTGGACAATTGAACATACACGTATTCTTCGAGATTTGCAAACAGACATGTTTGCAGCACAACACTTACACATGAGGGACAACAAAACACATTTGCTCATCAGAGTAATAGCTGGTGCCATCGGTTTTACCTATGTGACATTCAATGAAGGTGACACAGTCCCGATTGCATACAAATCACATTTATATTCAGCGGCAGAACAACGCTTTGCTCCCAATGAGAAAATTCTCACTGCTGTGAAGATGGCTTTAAAGAAAGACCTCTTGCCCAAAGAAAATGCATTATTGTCGTTTCCCCGATCCCAGCCCTAGAGGCTGTTACAAAAGCCAGCATTACAAATGCAAAAGCATTACATCCACGTTGGATACAATGGGCCACGTCTTTGACAGACACTGATGTAGACTACATTTTTGACCCCAAATTACAAAAACAAGAATTTTTACAATATGAAATAGAATACCCAGTTCCAGCAAATACATTGCCCATTGAACAATATCATAGAGTCATGTACACCGATGGCTCAGCACAACCTGCAAATGGCACAAACCACTAATATTCTGCTGCTTGCGCAGTCGTAAGTGGCTACATGGAGGGCAATAGATTTTGTCCTCTATATACCCTAGGGGATTGCACAGCACAGTTGGCAGAACTAAAAGCTCTGCTGATGGCACTGGAACACACGGATCCTGCACAGCCTACGCTGACTATCTGTGATTCATATTATTGTGTCCAGTCCTTATATTGAATACCTGCATTATTGGCGCCAGAATGGGTTCAGTTGGCGCCAGAATGGGTTCAGAAATTCCAAAGGCAACACCATCAAACACAGACTTCTGTGGGAGAAAGTAGCAGATCTAAAAGAAACCCTACTAAATGTCCAAGTTGTACATACACTTGGACACCAGCGCGTTGGGATACACGTTGCTGGAAACACATTGGCGGATGAAGCCGCAAAGCCAGCAGTGGCTGTGGCCGCTGTAGCTGCAGTGACTCGTTTGAGTTCAAAACCAGGCGCAGACATATGGGCTGCTGTCACAGCTACGGCTGGTGGTATGCCCTATCCTAAAGGATTTCCTAACAAGTATCACTACCGAATGGGAGGTATTCTGAATGCTGAGGTTAAGATACCAGGCGTAGGTGTACAAGACATTCCCAATAGAGATATAAGATCACAATTGATTAAAGCAGCGCATGAGGGGTTGGCATCTGCCCACACTGGTGTGGCGGCTACAATTTCGATCTTGCAGGCCTGTTATTGGTGGCCAGGTCTTTACAAAGAGACCAAGCAGTATGTTCTTTGTTTTGACATCTGTCAACAAATTAAAGTTTCCACTGCCAAACGCCCGCCGCAGACACCCCTCTTGATTTCAAACAAACCATTACAATGTGTGTACTTGCACCACTGTGGTCCTCTAACACCGGACAGTGCATACAAGTATATTTTAGTCGCTGTTGATTCATGCTCCAGATTTTTATGGGTGTGGCCACAACGCTCAGCTGACACTCGGACTGTTATTAAAGATTTGTGAGTCTTTATCGGTACATATGCAGTTGCGGCTTTCCCCTCGGACCAGGGCGCTGCTTTCACCTCAAGGGCATTCAGGGACGCCATGGCTTCGTTGGGGGTCCAACTCCAGTACTCATCTCCATTTCATCCTGAGGGAACTAGTGTAGTGGAGTGATTAAACCGTCATTTAAAGCAATCCTTAACAGCCAGAGTCTTAGGTACGGGTCGCAGTTAGCTTAACCACCTATATGGAGTCCAGAGAGCACTAAATAATCTGCCTAGAAGGTCCCTGGGGGGTCGTACTTCATATGAGTGCCTATTTGGAACTCAAATGTATGTTCCGGATCTTGATGGTCCTGGTGTGGAGGCAGAAGAAACACCCTTTGACATAAGTGAACATGTCACTGTCTTACAGGAATTGCAACAATTCAGTGGAGATAATTCTTCTACCAGTGCCGCCTCCACAGGAATCAAGGATATGTCTGTAACATCAACTGGCTGGATTCTCAAAGTTGGGGATCTTGTACGCAAGAAAGTGCCTGTGAAAAAGGTTTTTGGCCCTTCTTATCGAGCACCAGTCCCAGTAGTGGATACATGGTACCAGAACTGTAATTCTACCACCGTGGCAGGTGCCAAATAAAATCGTTTTGTCTCCATCGACTATGCCAAACTACACCATGTGGCCGATCCTGCACAGCCAACCAAGAGGAACATCCAGTAGCTCCCGAATCCCTCTCACTACTGGCGAAGAAGTTCCTCTACAAGTCGTTTATACCAACATCGACACCTCTCCGAGCTTGGGGAGGGTGGAAAATGATTTTGCATTAGTACCACTAACATCAAATAATTTAGAAATATTTGACCAAGTTGACTCAACTCCAACACAAACTGATGGTGCTATCTATAGTGTGCCGCCACAGGAAACACCAACTCCACCACTGACAACGGCTCCACCATTTGCACGAACTGCCTCAGGATATTTTGCAGATTTCAACGATGACTACTCAGACTCATTCGCCTCTTCGACAGCTGACTTGTCAAGTGCACGTAACCTAAAAAACTGGCTTAAAGAAACGTATTATATTTTTCCATGGCTCTCTTTGACTGTCTTAGACTTTCTACTTTGGATTGGTTTTGTCATCACCTTTTTCTTATTAATATCTGGTCACTTTCTTCCTGAAAAATCAACAGTTGAACTGGTGGAGGAGGTTTTAAAACCACATTTTTCATCACATAAGGTCCGAAGAGACTTGTCATTTGTGAACATTTCAGCAGTACCAATTCCTGATGGGATTGTTTGGGACAAAGCAATGTTTGATATATATGGTCCCACGGAAGTAATTCAAATACCGTATGTGTTCAAATTATCAAAGAATGATATAGTAATACCAGGCATTGTTTCTGATGATTGGGATGTGAAAACAGTTGATTCTATGAAGACTGAATTGCAATATTATACTGTCTTTGAAATCGAAGATGTTTATCAATTTAAAGAAAATTATGGTGATATGTTTTGCTACAAATATTATGGGCACCATTACATACATAGAGCGAGCAGCCCCAAAACTGTTTTTAATTATACACAATTGAAACATTGTCCGACTCCACCATAGGGGATTTCCAAAACATACTCTCAAAAGTTTGCATATTTTTCTGGGCGCAATGTGAAGAAAGCTGAGTCATATTATTTTAAGGTACCACCTACTACAGATGTACATATGTTAGTGACCAATAAAAAGTTTATATATTCAGAATCCTTTGTTTCCCGGTTGTCTATAGAAGGCTATGAATATTGGCTGAAATTGATCGATCTGAAAAGTATTTGGGGAACAAAAAATTTGAAAATTAAGGGAAAGGAAGCTTTGTTTAGAGCATGCCTTATTCCTGTACAAATGATCTTTTTAAATGAAACAGTACAAGAAACAAATTGTTTAGGCTTAGCTCAAATTAAGGAATTAAACATGCACAGTATACCTGCCCCCGCAAAGTTTTATAAATGGCAAAAATATACAAATCCAACTGAAGATCAGCTCGACGAATGGGTCCAGAATGGTACGTTTAATGCTTCACTGACACGTCCTGGCGGGTGGTTATTGTGGCTAATAGATACCAATGGGTGTCATCAACATTTTAGTAACTCCTCTGGGGGCTTTAGAATGAGTAGGCCAGACCCTCGCTATATATCATCCGAACATGCGAGTATAGTTACGACAGATAGTGTGGAAAAATTGTGCCAGCAATGGTTAAAATCATCCGCACTAGGCTTGGTTAGAGAACACCTCAGTCTCCTGTCTAATACCACTGATTTACATGACTTCCTGTTAGGCCCCAGAACACCACTTAGGAAGCGTTTCTTATATGCAGTATATAATGAAATTTGGAAGCTTTCCCAACAGGAAGCAGCTGCCCGGTTAAGGCAAATAGATCAGGATAATCTAAAAAAGACATTAGCTGTTGTGGATAATGGGATTGACACCTTGTCCGACCGGATATATACACTAAATAGTATTGTCTCTTCTGCTATAGACATTATACAAACAGATATGTCTACATTACATCATGAGCAGAGTCGGCTAAGGTCCATAATGCAGTTGGGTTGGACGCTTCAAACATTTAGGGCGGGTCGCGTTCCCTTGCAGCATGTCAATGGGAGGGAGTTTTTTTCTTCCTTCAATTTCATGCAACAACAACAACTAATGGCTAAGAAGGAAGCGACTTATGTCATGCTTAACATCAAGAAATTATAAAAGTTGCCTTTTACTGTGGCCAAAATACTATCTGCTGAGTGGTTAATACATGGGGTCATTAATCTGCCTATTTCAACACTTCAATTCACCTCCTGTTTAAAACATATTCCGGTAGGCAGATATGAGAAGCTGGGAGATAGTTACATACATGAGGTGTGGGAGCTTCCCTTCTCGTACAAATGCTTCAATGGCGTGAAAGAAGTCTTTCTTAGGGGTAGTGAATGCAAGACTTCAGTCAGCCATTCAATGGTTTGTAAACAGCTGTCCTTGCATGGGGCGTGTAACGCCTCTGCTGCGAACTTGGCTTGTTAGCTGAAGGGAGTTCCAGTCCCCTTGATTAGACCTATTTTCCAGGTGCTTTCAAATGGCAGCTACGTCCTCCTCAATGGTGAAGACTTTTGTGGCATGCAGGCCGGAATAGTTTACGTTGTTTCGGTCTCTAAGGTCGTTACATCCTGTGGGAACGTACTTTTTCCCCCCACTAAAATTAAGGAGGTAGCTGATATTTGGCCTCACATTGCTACTTCAAATGTGAATTTTGACAAGTTGAGCAGACTCAAGGCTTTACTGTTTCAAAAGCATGTGGCCCTTACATCTGCGCACGAGACCTACGCACTTCAGGTGGCAAGGTCGTCGGCAGAATTACAGTCCCTATTAAATACAAACTTTCCGAGACACTTTGGTGAACTCGTGGGACGAATATTTAATGCGTCCAATACAACTGGAATCGCACATTTTTTCAGAGCTGTTGGTTCTGGTTTCATTCACACCTTCTCCTTCGTATTCAGTTTAATACCATCAGCAATCCACTCAATTTTCTCTAGTATTTTCGGGGGATTTCCGATAACTTTGGCTTTATTAGCTGGCATTCTGCTGTTGCTGTTTTTCATGCGCAATGGCTGTCCTGCCGCAACGAGGAGAAATGACGGCGCTCCCATCAGTACAGCTGTGTCGTGAACGTATGATGTAGTATTTTGGAGCAACACTCCTGGAGCAATTGGAGTGTGGCTGGTCTTTGTCATTCAGACCATTTTTATATTGTGTGCAGCCCGTGTTTCGGTGCCTCTGGTGCTCTCTCGAATATGCACTGGAAATCTTCCTTTTGCAGCATCTTTTACCTACAGTGGACGCTGATTTATTGATGTTCTCGCTGAGGGTTCATTACCGGACATGCGCATTGAGGTTGCGTTTGCTATGCAAAGCTACCTATGAGTTGCCCTTCCTGGAGGAAGTAGTTTACGACTCATCACTGGGCACGCCATGGGATGCTGCGTTGGCTGAGACTGAGGCTATGGAACACATCTGCTCTTTGATACTTCTTGGCGAGGACTTCCTGATTTTAACATTGGCCAAAGTGGAAGATCTCCTATTATCCATGACTCATAATTGGAACTTTTCAAATTGACTTGCCATTTGTATTCGGTTTTACGCCACATGGTCATGTTTTAAATTGTCATGTAGGATACTTATGTGTCCCTTCAACTTGTCCGAATTTACTTTGCTTTTATAAATGTCTTGGGTTGAGCTTTTTAGCAATCAATTTTTAGCTTTGGCTTTGAACCAGTTTCAACCGACAAGGGGAGGGTGTTTTGTAGCCATTTTAGTTATAGCTCCATGCACGTTATTTTAACACACTAGGCAGCTGTGCACTTTAACCTAGATATATTTTGTTCAGCTTTGCTTTATTATTATTACAATAACCATTTTTATGGTCTTGTTTTATTTTCATCTATCTAACTGTTTTTGCCTAGACGAGCACTCTGTTCTCAAACAAGACATTCTTGATCACTCTGTGCTTTATTCAAGGCTGCATCTCGGTACATTGCTGGTGAACGTGGTAGATGTTTAATCTCCAACATTCGTAGAAAATACACATCTTTATGTAGGGACATTTTCTCAGAACATCAGCTGTGTTATTATATAAACACTTCCTTGTCCCTTACACGTTAGAGGGAGATTCCAGCCAGGGAACCATGACTGTATGCTGATTGCTGAATGCTTTGCTACAGATGCTAACGCAGATCACAGGCCTTTGCTCAGGTATAGGAGTTGATGTCTTCCCAGGGGAACCTGAAAGGCAGAATTAGAGCTTAACATGCTGTGCTCAATTACAACCTAGTTAGGAAATAGTCCATCGATCATAGTGACAATATGATAGCGTTGTTTTCATGCTTCACTCTTCTCGTCACAATTTTAATACTGTCATGTTGTGTCGTCCTGGTTATTGCAGCTCACGCTTTGCTATCTAAGATGCAGTCATTTTATTAAACTTAATATTGAAACATATACTGCCTCTGTTTGTCATTTATATATGAGACTGAATAGTAGATGAGAGAACAGGATGTGACCTGAGTGACCACGACTTCCCTGAGAAGCCTAGTATGTCATGCGCTCGGCTGCCCAATCAGCACTATCCTTTGGTAGAGATGAGGCACTGCTAGTTAGCTGGAGCAAAACCCGGGTTGGAGCGACAGGCGTCACCCGCAGTAGGTTGGACTCAGTCTCCCACACTGTGGGTGATTCTGCCGCTCAAAATCCAGTAGTCTCATTAGAATAATGAGAGCCTACACGTCAGTGTGTTTGAAAATGCCACTTTTAGAAAGTGGGCATTTTCTTGCTTATACCATTTCTGTGACTCTGCCTGTTTGTGGATTCCCTGTCTGGGTCAGTTTGACAGCTGGGCTGGAAGTGCCTCACACTAGACAGTGACACAAAGGGAGCTTGGGTGGAGCCTGCGTATCCTGATGAGCCATCTGTGCTAGGAGGGTGGGGAGGAGTGGTCACTCACACCTCAAAGAGCTGTGCCTGCCCTCACACAATGCAGTCTCCAACCGCCTGGTGAGTGTCTGGGGCCAGGCCAGGGCAATGCAGGATTTCACATTCAAAAGAGACTTTACTTTGAAGTAGGCCTACTTCAAAGGAGAAATTGGGTATAAGAAGGGCACCCAAATCCACAGACTTTAGAACATTTCTGGAAACCAAGAGGAACCTCTGCCTGGAGAAGACCTGAAGAGCTGAGGAAGAAGAGCTGTCCTGCCTGTGACTGTGCTTCGTGGAGCCCTCCTGCAGTTGCTGCTTCCGCCTATGCTAGAGGACAAAGACTGGACTTTTTGTTGCCTTCCTTCTTGTGAAGAACTCTCCAAGGGCTTGATTTAGAGCTTGCCTCCTGTTATTGGAAGTCTCATGGACAGCAAAGACTTCTCTCTGACAGCACCTGGAGCCTCTGGAGAGTCTCCTACTCTGCCAAGTGGTGCCCATCCAGTTTCTGGGGCCCTGAAAAGAGAAGCTTGCAGCCCAAGAGTGAGAAATCCACGTATCGACTGCCGTGCGGGGAGAAGATCAATGCAACTCCAATTTGCGGCTGAAAAATCGACGCGCTGCCGGCTTCTCGGTTGAAAAGCGACACTTGCCTGCAACGCGACCAAAAGATCGACGCCCGTGGGCGGAGAAATGATGCACAGCATCGCTGACGGAGGCTGGTGAGATCACAACCCCGGCTGCGTGGTTTTCGGATCATCGTACGGCTGAATGTCTGATGCAAACACCGCTGGGCGTGTAAAAATGATGCAAGGCCTGCCCAGACCCGAGAGTGCTGACCAGATCGAAGCATCGCTCTCCTGAAGAAGAAACAATGCACGCCAACCCGACTGAAGGAGAAGCGACGCAAGGTCTCGCTTGTGAGTGAAATTGATGCATCACAAGCCCTTTTTGATGCACACTCACCCGTGCGGGTTATTTTTGACGCACCCAAGGTACATTTTCATGCTAACAGAGGTAGCTTTGTGTTTAAAACCACATGAAGAATCTTTTTGCTTTTTAATTGATAACTTGACTCGTGTATTGTGGATTTTTGTCATTTTGGTCTTGTTTTGTTTAGATAAATATTTTCAGTTTTCCTAAACCTATGTTGTGTCTTTTTGTAGTGTTTTCATTAAGTTACTGTGTGTGTTGGTGCAAATACTTTAAACCAAGCACTCTGAAGTTAAGCCTGCTACTCGTGTCAAGCTACCAAGAAGGTGAGCGGCAGTTGCTGAGGGTGATTTTCTTTTAACCTGACTAGAGTGAGGGTCCTTGCTTGGACAGTGGGTAACCTGATTGCCAACCAAATACCCCATTTCAAACAGTTATTTTTTATGAGAGGCTATAAGCTTCATATCCACCAGGGTTGCTACAAAACAAAAATCCAATGGTGAATGATTTGATCATGTCCAGAGCTCCTAACCCCTGAAGGAGAGCTGATGGAGACTATTCAGAGTATGCAAGCTGGGAAGCAGTTGGGCCCCAATGGGTTTCCCAATTAATTTGTAAAATGAAATCCCTCTGGACTTGTTCTACATCTAATAACTATATTTGAGAAAGCCCTGCAGGTTGATAGTTACCTAATGAATTTTGCGGAGCCACCATTGCTCTAATTTGCAAATGGGATAAGCCAAATTCTAACTGTGCATCATACAGGACATTTTCACAGATCAATATTGAGGTCCAAATAGTAGCTAAAGTCTTTATAAGCATATTGGTTGAAGTTGTGAGTTCTTTGATTAACCAAGACCAAAATGGGTTTATGTAAAAAAAGGAACCCAGGATTGCTCCTTTAGCAGACAGATCAATGCAATTGCCTCATGATTCCACATCCTGCAAATGCTGCAGATGTTTTTCAAGTGGGTCCCATTTAACACCAGACAAATAGTCATCCATGCTCTTATCACAAGCAGACTTGACTTTGGAAATGCCCTCTACTTCAGAATCCTAGCCTATGTTCTATGCCAAATCCAAACTCCCAGAACTCCTCTGCCAGACTCATCCTAAGCATCGTACAAAACAACCACATCTCTCCACAGCTCAGCAATGTACACTGTCTCCCAGTTGAGGGAAAATGTAAGTTCAAGCTACACACCCACACCTACAAAGCTCTCTACAACACCAGTCCAGGATACCTCAACCACTGCCTCAACTTCTACCGACCCACCAGACACCTTCGATTTGCATCCCAGGCCAGAGCACACTTAAATCAAAACCAAGGATCTGAAAACAAAATAAAATTGTACAATAAGTATGCCGAGTTGAATGTAAGTGACACCAATAATGCAACCTGCTTAATAAAAGAGGTACAATCTTGTGACCTAACCCAACTGTCCATACACAGCCATACTTGGTTTTAGTATCAGGCAACTTTGACAATACTTATTGCATTTTTGGAATTGGGTCACACTTTGGTGATGACCTTCTCAGTAGGTTCTCTATGGTTTTTAATTCTTCTTACACTTAGGGCATGAATAGGACCTTGGACGATGGGATACTCCGTCACAAACGTGACGGCTATCCCATCTGTCTTATTACAAGTTCCATTATATCCTATGGAAGTTGTAAAATGGCAGGCGGAATATCCGTCACGTTTGTGATAGAGTATCCCATCCACCAAGGTCATAAGCAGGCGCTTAGTTTTTCAATCACTGGATTGCATGGTGGGTTTCGATATAACAAATATTATAATTTAATATTGTACCCCTAGTGGTTCTATTCGACTTATAATACTTTGGAATACAGAAACTGTCATGTTTCTTATGACTCTGCATAATATAATTTGGGCGATGGATGGACAGCCTAGATTGGCAAATATCATCCATGCAACACTGTGTGTTCTCGAGTTCTTTCTTTCCTCACTGTGTCTTTTTAGGTCCGTATGACTTCGCAATAAAGGTACACATCTCGGCTACTGTGGTGTTATGGTTTTTAAATTTCAGATTGTGGCAATTTTAGGGGCACAGAGCTACAAACCACCGAAAGGCTGGTTTTGCAGATTAAGGCTACCTCATTTTGATCCTGGAGAAATTCCAGAGATCAATTAATGTGCTAAAATTGCAAGAAACATGTCGATCCCCAGGAAGATCACTTAGCTCATTTTGGTTCATCTACGGCTCAGAATAAAGTCTGTCTTCCACAGTTGCCTGTAGACAATTGAAATCACCCCTTTTCCTAATCTACTCCTCCCGACAATAAACCAGAGATAAGGGCATTGTCCCAATCTGTGGCAAATACCAGGCAGGGATAAAAAAAAGATCTCCAAAGAAGATCCTGTGTGGTCGCTGGGTATTGCAGCACCCACAAGGCAAGGAGCAAAGCATGATGATGAAGCATGCCATCTTGGTAGGAGAGGGCTTATGCATCCTGAAAAGAATATCCTTAATTGCCATATGATTTCAATTCCACTAGTGAAATTCGAGGTCGAGCTATTTAGAGGAATAGCACGCCCGACGAACATATATGTAAGCCTGGCGAGGAAGTGTGCTTGACCACATTACCAAATTCCTTTCCTTCCCCTCATTGTGAAAGATAGTAGTCATACTCGCTCTGCCTGCGCGCAATTTAAATACATGTGCGTGAATGTGGGTTCATGTGTAACCAGAGCAGGGCCTTTTACCTCAAGTGCACAGTTTTATTTTAAAAGATGGGAAGAGCAGTTATCACTCCAGGCCATTGTAACAGAAGGTTATTGTCAGTAAGGTTCAATTAATGATACTAGATTAGCATCCTCAATTAGCATCATTCTTTAGATTGGAACCCTTATCATAGACATTGTATACCTAATAATCATAACACTCATTTTATGTTACTTGGTTCCACCTCTAAAGACAGTGTTTTCTTAATGAGGTCAAAACAAAATTCGACTCGAATGCTGCAACAAGGTGTAGATTCACTTTATCCGACACACTAAGATCAATGGTCCTCTAAATCAGCACTCATCAATACAAATTTTAAATCACATATTACTAAATTATGGGACAGTCCATTTCAAATAAAGAAATACTAATCTCATTGTAAATTTGCGGTTTACTACAGATGTACAATAAAGCCAAATCTACATATCAGGCAGATTAATTGTTGAGGTCAAGGTGTCCAGGTACACACACTAAAACCCTGGTCTTCTGTTGCAGCGGTAGCCGATCTCACTCTATCGCTGACTCAAAAGCATGCTTGCTTTCATCTTAGTTGTCTACAGATAGAGGATTACATTTAAAATGTGCGTTCACCTAATAGACGCTGTGCTGTGTTGCAATATGGGAAAACATGACTACTTAATTTGAAAATATTTGTTTTCTGGAGTGCTTCCTTTTGAGAGTAATTGCTTATTACGCAGACACATAATCATATTCCCTATTGCTGAAAGTGTTCACATCTTTAAATACTAATTTAAATATCATTTCTATTTAATTAGCATCTATATCATCGCCATGGCAACCAGCGTCTCTTTATTGATCTAATTTGCTTCTTGTGCGCTTTAAAAGTACTTGTTTACTGATTATACGAAAAGGGCTACTTAATTCATAGGAGTGCGTTGAAAAAATAACAACACGCCTTCCAGAAAGACTGTACACAATTATGTACCAGTGAAGTTGTCAATCTACTTCAATATCTATGAAATGCAAAAACTAATGAAAAATGCAACATTGAAACTCAAGAACTTGATGCTTACCTGTCTTTTTGAGACAGCAAAAGTTTCTCAAAGTGCAAGTGCAGTTTCTGTTGCTCGGGGGCTTCAATAGTCCACACGCAGTGAAGAGCGTTACTGTAGTTTCCTGGATAATTTGGGGACAGTACTCTTCCAATTGTAGCATTGTGAACTGTCCCTCCACATGGTGCTGAGGACAAGCAACGCAAGGGATGTTATGGAGCAAATTACAAAATGTATGTAAAATTATGTTATTTAAGAGATATAAACACAGTGCAATAAAGCACATTAGCTGAACTTTAGTGAAAGTCACACTCATCTGCTATATACGGGCTAAAGTACCTCCATGCCGTCCATCAAAAGGATATTGAAAGTCACTGAAGAGCTATGTGGCCATATAGAGGAACAAGGCCAAAAACGGAGTTCTTTTATAAGGTCATGGAACCCTGAGGTGGCTTGCAATACACTTTTATGGTACAAAAGACGGTATTTTATTTTTTATAATAGTCACACTATCACCCTTCCCAGGAACTGCTTAAATCCTTGGTGTCCTTTCTTTCATATGAAAGATACAGTATGGTTGCAGACATAAAGAATAAAAGCAAAGCACGATATGTGGTGTGAAACTAAAACCACCAAAAAGCAGTTAGCACTTTATTGCAAAAAGATACTAGAATTAGTTTACATTAAATCACATTAAAAAATACTGTAACTCAGAATATGTAGAAACATAGCGAGAGATTCTATCTTTCCTGTAGTAACCTATTGCTTTAAAAAAATAAACATGTTGCCATACGTTTCTCCTTCCGCCTGATCACTGGTCATTTTAGAACAGATCAGAAGAATGGAAGATCGAGGTGCAGTTTCCTTATTAAAACTGCAGCAGTAATGATGCTCTGTGGCCTGCCTTTCCCACTGGTTGCTGGCTGAAGGCATTTTGATGTCACAACTCAACTGTAAAACCTTATTACATTTGAGCAGCTAAATCATTTTTTTATCATAGGTGACTAGAGATGTCACAACTCTTGTGTAAATAGGATATTAGAGACAGTTTTAATCACATAAAAAATACTGTAACTCAGAATGTGTAGAAACATGGCAAGAGGCTCTATCTTTCCTGTAATAGCCTACTGCTTGCAAAAAATAAACATGTTGCCATAAGTTTCTCCTTTCGCCTGATCACTGGTCATTTTAGAACAGATCGGAAGAATGGAAGACCAAGGTGCATTTTCCTCATTGAAACTGCAGCTACAATGATGCTCTGTGGCCTGCATTCCCCATTGGCTGCTGGCTAAAGGCAGTTTGATGTCACAAATCAACTGTAATAACTTATTACATTTGAGCAGCTACATCATTTTATTATCATATGTGACTATGACACTGTTGTGAATAGGAAATTAGAGACAGGTGTTTATACTCAGATTGGAGGCTCCCAGACATTATAAACTTGTCATGCATGCCCTACCAGTATGAATGGTCCCTTAGAAACCAGGACATTGGGTAAATACACAAAAAGCAGCAGAGGTATTCATTGACTGATGTTCCTCACAGTTACCGATAAGGGAATCTATGTGGCTTACAAAAATATATTACGATGTTTGATGCTATAATGAAAACTTCTTTCATCTAATCTTTAAAAAAAAAAAATTTTTTTATTGGTTTAGGAAGCTGCCTCTTTATATAGTGGACCAATTGAGGTGCACTCTGCAAAGAATCCAAACAATCCCCAGAGGTATCACAGAGGCACAAATGACATCCAAAATTCTCTTTTTCTTTTGGGTAGTGTGGTCGAGCAGTTAGGCCTATCAGGGTAGTGTTAAGCAAGTAAGGCACACAGTCCTGCAGTAAGTGAGACACACACTCACTAGAGAAATCTGACACCAATTTATAAAAATAACACATACTTTTATGTAAAATTTGATACTGGGATCACCGGAATCAGGTGAGTACTTTTTGAGCTGTAAATGTTTATATTTTTCAAAAGTAGACAGTAAATATTTCAGGAAGCTCCAATGCAATCCTATAGAAGAAAACAAAGACGGCAATCCAGGTAGAGCACAACAACTTATGGCACCAATCTCCTGGACTTAAGGTGGCTCGGGGGCAAGGTCCAAGGCTATAACAACAGGTCACCTTGGGGAGCTCTGGTGCATCCAGGTGCAGAAGTGTGATATGGCATTGAGCATCCCATTCATGTCTATGGTATTGGTTTGGTTACAAAGTCACTGCAGGAATGGACTGGAAGGACAGTCCAGGGAAACCCACAGGTTGGACTCAACCCTTGATGTCCTTGGGCATGTGGGGACACCGCTGGTCCACTCCTCCTCAGGCTGCAGGGTGCAGATGCAGGGGTGTCTTCTGTCATCGGGTCGAGAATTGGAGTTCCTCATGGTTACAGGGGGGCCTGCAGAAACACTCTGCAGGCATGGACTAGGGGTCCAGTCTGATCAAGCCAAAAAGTGGGCTCAGGTCTCACAAGGTGTGGAGACGTGGGTACACCCTTGGTTCTCCTCTTCTGGGTCCAGGGCGGATGGGTGAAGAGGTGTCCTATAGCATTGAGTTCGGCCTCCTGATCACTTGTGGTTGTAGAGGAGTCTGCAGAAAAAGTCTACAAATACCGTTGTGGAGTCCACAGTGGGTGAGCACAGGTTGGGCTTCTTTTCTGAAGGGCCTGAGGACCAGGCTGACACCATTGGTCCACTTCAACATGGGCTAAGCAGCTCGGGTGCAGTGGTAATGTCTAGTGTCAGGTTTTTAGCAGCACAGAGGGATGATGGCCGGAGTGCTGAAACTTTTCATACATTCACCATGCCACCCGATTCAAGCTAACTTGGCTAAGGGGGTGATACCCAACACTGGTCCCAGGATGTTTATTTCTGGTCCAGGGAGGACCTGGCCTGGCAGTTTGGGCTAGGCAGTTCCATAGGGAACAGGGCCAAGACTGATTTGTATACGGCTGAGTCCAAATTGGAATGGCATGGCAAGCAAAAAAACTGATGGATTAAACCCAGATCTCTGACTGGGGGTAAGTGTTGGATTTGTTACACATTCCATCCATCATCTGTTCTTTTTGCATTTGTCGCCCTAAGTGGGAAAAGTAAGTCTAGACGTGGATCCCATGCTTGCTATGCCACCAGATTCAAGCTAGCCTGACTGAGAAGGGGTGGTACCCCGAAACTGGTCCCAGGATGCTTGTTTCTGGTCCAGGGAGGACCCGGCCTGGCAGTTCGGGCTCGACTGTTCCCATGGGGACAAGCAAAAACTGATAGATTAAACCCACATCTGTGACTGGGGGTGAGTGTTTGATTCATTCCACATTCTGTTGATCATCTATTCTTTTTGCAGTTGTTGGTTTCAGGTGTTTGGCAGTCCCAGTCCTCTCAGGGTTTTCTTGGGTGCCTGTGGATTCAGGGGAGCATCTCCTCCACTCTAAGGGAGTTCCTCCTGATGATTTGCAGAGCATTGGCATCTCTCCCAGTTTCTTGGAGGTGGCAGAAGCAGGACATGTCAGTTGCTCCTTGAGGGTCCAGTGCAGCAGGCAGGCAGACAGGCTTGGTGCCAAGTCAATCATGCTCCTTGGTTCAAAGATACATTGGCAATAAAAGGAGACGGTGCACGTGCCCAAATTCAGTTCTCCACCATGAATCCTGGTGATTATATCATCATTGATAGTAGCACGTGGGCCTAGGGCCCAGAACACTATAGTGAGGTACTATACCGGATTTGTTCTCTGATGCAGGCGTGACTCAACATTCCACTCCTGCTCAAGGGCTTACATTGCCATCTAGCAGTGGTGTCAAATAACAGCAAAAGTCTTAAAAGTTACTTTTTGTCTTTGAATGAAGTCGGATTGAATATTACTAATCTAGAAATGCCACTTTTAGAAAGTGAGCATTTCTTTGCACTTAAATCTTTCTGTGCCCTTCAATCCACGTCTGGCTAGGTTTAGTTGACAGGTCCTTGAGCATTCACTCAGACACACCCCAAACACAGGGTACTCAGCCTCACTTGCATACATCTGCATTTTGAATGGGTCTTCCTGGGCAGGGAGGGTGGAGGGCCTGCCCTCACACAAAGGACTGCCACACCCCCTACTGGGACTCTGGCAGACAGGATCGAACTGAAAGGGGGCTTGGTGCATTTCTTAGACACTCTTTGAAGTCACCCCCACTTCAAAGGCACAACTTAGTATAAAACAGGGCCTCTGCCCTACCTCATGAGAGACACTTGCTGGAGAAGAAACCTGAACCAGAAACTACATCCTGCCAAGAAGAACTGCCTGGCTGCTCAAAGGACTCACCTGTCTGCTTTTCTACAAAGGACTGCTGCCTTGCTGTTGGCCTGCTGCCTTGCTGAACTGCCTGGCTGCTCAAAGGACTCACCTGTCTGCTTTTCTACAAAGGACTGCTGCCTTGCTGTTGGCCTGCTGCCTTGCTGAACTCTTGTCTGGCTGTAAAAGTGCTCTCCAAGGGCTTGGATAGAGCTTGCCTCCTGTTCCCTGAAGTCTCAGGACCAAAAAGACTTCTCTCTTCCTCTTGGACGCTCCGTGCGCCGAACTTTTCGACGCACAGCTTGTTCCGTGGCAAGAAAAACGCCGCACACCGACGCTGATCGATGCGACGCCTTCGGGGCGACCGAAACTTTGACGCACGGCCTCGCAAGGACAACACCGCCCGACTTCCCGGGAGAAATCGACGCGACGCCTGCCGTGAGATCAAAACTTTGACGCACGGCCTCGCAAGGACAACGCCGCCTGACTTCCCAGGAGAAATTGACGCGACACCTGCCGTGAGATCAAAACTTTGACGCACGGCCTCGCAAGGACAACGCCGCCCGACTTCCCAGGAGAAATCGACGCAACGCCTGCCGTGGGATCAAAACTTTGACGCACGGCCTCGCAAGGACAACGCTGCCCGACTCCGCAGGAGAAATCGACGCGACGCCTGCCGTGAGATCGAAACTTCGACGCGCAGCCCCCAGAATGAAGCGCAGCCGGAAAACAAGCAGGAAAATCCACGCACAGACCCGGGACATCTGGTACTCCTCGCAAACCACAGTAAGAGACTGTCCGCGCGCCGGAAAACGACGCACGACTCCCCGCGTGGAAAATAACGACGCAAGTCCGTGTGTGCTGAGGAGAAATCAACGCACACACCAGTTTTCCACGTACCTCTTCTCCTGTGGCCCTCTGAGGAGATTTTTCACCAGAAACCAGGTACTTTGTGTTTGAAAGAGACTTTGTTTACTTTCTAAAGACTTAAGACACTTTATATCACTTTTCAGTGATATCTTTACAAATTCGTATTGCAACTTTGATCGTTTTGACCTAAAGATACCCAGATAAATATTATATATTTTTCTAAACACTGTGTGGTGTATTTTTGTGGTGTTATGCTATGGTGTTGTATGATTTATTGCACAAATGCTTTACACATTGCCTTCTAAGTTAAGCCTGACTGCTCGTGCCAAGCTACCGGAGGGTGAGCACAGGCTGATTTTGGATTGTGTGTGACTTACCCTGACTAGAGTGAGGGTTCTTGCTTAGACAGAGGGCAACCTGACTGCCAACCAAAAACCCCATTTCTAACATTGGTGATCAGCGGTGAGGATAGGACTTGTGTTTGTGCAGTGACATACAGTAGCTAAGTATTTCACTACCTACCCACAGTTGAAGGTCAACTTGATTTTTCATCTTTTTTGGCTTTTGGTTCTCTGATGTCCTCCTGGATATACTATTGATATTTTGGACTTTGGATTTTGGTTTTTGCTGGTAAGATCTTATCAGAATGGGATTGTGTACCTACTCATTCTTTGTTCGTACTGACCACCTCACTAAGGCTGACCTAAGGAAGCTTTGCAGAAAATGGGGCCTTCCTGTAGCAAGGAGATCTACTAAGGCGGAGATGCTACATAACTACATAGTCTGGGGGGAGGAAAGATGGGCAGAGAGAGAGGCAGCAAGAAACCAAATGACTAAGTACCCCTCAGATGAGGAGGAGGACTACGCACATGAGGAGGAAGACTGCTCACATGAGGAGGAAGACTACTCAGATGAGGAAAGAGACCCAGAGATAGATGAATGGCTCCGAAGTCAAAGGCGACAGGAGCAACAATAAGAGGAGTATCTTGCAGAGGTTGAGGCAAAAAGACTCTTAGCCCTGGAAGAAGAAAAGATTGCAGCTCAAGAGCTGAGCTGTAAAGAGCTGAAACTGGAGGCCGGAAGGGCTTAGTCCAGTTCAGATGGTGGCAGCAAAAATCTTGCATCTAGTACTGCTGAAGAAGGGCACAAGCCCAGAGATGTGGTGCCCAACTTGAAGAAGGGAGTTGACACACCTCAGGCGGTTCAAGGGTATGAGGTAGTTCTTGTTATGCACAGGGTCCCTGAGAAGGATTGGGGAACTGGCACAGGGAGTCATATTCCTACTGGGGGGAGGGACACTGTACTGACTCTAGCAGAGAGTGACAGAGAAAAGGGTTCCCCCCTGGTGGACGTCCTGGATATAGAGTGTAGAGACATCCCAGAAGAGTATGGGTTGAGTGTCAGGGACAGACAGATACTGTCTCACCAGTCTCAGGAGGGTGAGGTAGAGTGCTTTTCCAAGGTTGAGTTACTGGATGGTTGGGTGAAGGGTACTGTGGTTAATACATGTGAAGGGCAGAGTGATGTAATTGCTGGAGAGCATATGTCTGGTCCTTATTTTCCAGAGCTACGCCAACACCAGGTGGAGTGTGAGTTCTCTGACCCCAGGGAACTTACAATGGAGGCAGACTTCTGGGTGAGTACCAGAGTCTGAAGAGGCATTTGGGGGTGCTCCTGAAGGGAGTGGTCTAGGTGGTTCCCAACCGAGTGAGGTGGGAAAGGATTGTAGTGTCCCAGGTAGGTCCCAGGTGCTAGAGGGTTCCATGAGGGAACACCAGGAGGGAAGCCTAGCCTGTACCGTAGGGCCACCTTTTGAGGGAAGCCCGCAGTGTCAGAAGAACTTGGAGGGGGGTGACTGTAGCCAGCATCCCAACAGTTCTGGTGTCTGGCAGTACCCCTCCTAGTGAGGGGGTGCAGAAGTCCAGACATAGGGTTGAGAGGGGGTTGCAGACCCCAGTGGAGGACCTTGAGAGTCAGGGGACAGCTCTGAGAGCAGAGCCCCCCAGGAATGACCCAGGTGAAACCGTTTCTGGTTTGGGGGAAACCCAGACTCTGCCGGATGGGCAGAGGTCGGGAGACCTGCGCCAACCAGACTCTTGTGTGGCCCTTGGGGACGGTGTGTCCCTTGTGGGGGGTGAGAGTGCCCCCCAGGAAGTCCTGGCATGCCAGGCAAAGATTCAACCTCAGGGTGGTGACTCTGGGTTGGATACCCAGGTTCAGAGGTTAAACTCTGACCTGGTGGGAGGTAGATGTGCCTCCCAAGAAGTCCTGCTGTGCCAGGCAATGGTCCAACCTCAGGGTGTTGACTCTGGGTTGGATGAACAGGTTCAGAGGTTATACTCTGACCTGGTGGTGGGTAGGTGTGCCCCCCAGAAAGTCCTGGCGTGCCAGGCAATTGCCCAACCTCAGGGTGGTGACCCTGAGTTGGGGAACCAGGCTCAGAGGTTAAACTCTGACCTGGTGGGAGGTAGGTGTGCCTCCCTGGAAGTCCTGGCCTGCCAGGCAATGGTTCAACCTCAGGGTGGTGACTCTGGGTTGGCTAACCAGGTTCAGGGGATAAACTCTGACCTGTTGGGGGGTAGGTGTGCCC
Source organism: Pleurodeles waltl (assembly GCF_031143425.1). Taxonomy (NCBI): domain Eukaryota; kingdom Metazoa; phylum Chordata; class Amphibia; order Caudata; family Salamandridae; genus Pleurodeles; species Pleurodeles waltl. The sequence continues at coordinate 855,502,436 of NC_090450.1, forward strand.
CCCAGAAAGTCCTGGTGTACCAGGCAGTTGTCCAACCTCAGGGTGCTGACTCTGGGTTGGATAACTGGGTTCAGAGGTTAAACTCCGACCTGGTGGGGGGTAGGTGTGCCCCCCAGGAAGTCCTGGCGTGCCAGGCAATTGTTCAACCTCAGGGTGGTGACCCTGGGTTGGAGAACCAGGTTCAGAGGTTAACCTCTGACCTGGTGGGAGGTAGGTGTGCCTCCCAGAAAGTCCTGGTGTGCCAGGCAGTTGCCCAACCTCAGGGTGGTGACCCTAGGTTGGAGAACCAGGGTCAGAGGTTAAACTCTGACCTGGTGGAGGGTCAGTGTGCCCTCCAGGAAGTCCTGGTGTGCCAGGCAATTGTACAACTTCAGGGTGGTGACTCTGAGTTGGATGGCCAAGTTCAGAGGTTAAACTCTGACCTGGTGGAGGGTCAGTGTGCCCTCCAGGAAGTCCTGGCGTGCCAGGCAATTGTTCAACTTCAGGGTGGTGACTCTGAGTTGAATGATCAGGTGCAGAGGTTAAACTCTGACCTGGTGGGGGGGTAGGTGTGCCTCCCAGAAAGTCCTGGTTTGCCAGGCAGTGATCCAGTCTGAGGGTACAGACCCTGGGCTGGAAGACCAGGTTCAGGGTGTCCCCCCGGACCTGGAGGGAGGGGCTACTGATAACAGTGCCCCTACCATGTTGTCTTCTGAGGAGGCCACTCCTAGTTGGAGGGTGCTGGACCCCAGAAGGGAGGGCAGGGGGAGGGAAGCCTCACCCCGGGCCCTAGTCCAACCTGAAGGTACAGAACCCAGGTTGGAGGGCCAGTTGCAGGTTAACAGCCCTGCACTGGTGGAGGAATGGTACAGGGCGACTTCTGTAAGCACCCTGACCATGTTGGACTCTGGGGGTACCGCTCCAGGAGGGAGGGTACAGAGCCCCAGAGGGGAGGACCAGGTTCAGGCTGTCATCCCTGACCTGGTGGAAGGGAGAGTGGTTAAAGGGTGCCCAGCACCTGGGGCTACCGCCCCCCACTCTCCACAGCCACAGTGGTTGGAGAGCTTTGAGAGGCCTGGGGCCTGGCTCTCATCCCTGGCAGCTGTCAGTAATCACTGTGGCTTGCTGTCCGGGTGGACAGAGTTATCCCTGGGGAGGGGACAAGTGTCACACCCCGGGGGTAGAGTGGGCAACACCACTGTGTTGGTCATGGTGGTACTATCCTGCTCCTGGGATACATCTGTGAGCAAAGTAAGGTTAGGTGCTGCACAGATGGGATCCGCAGGTAAGGAGAAAGGTTCCCCATGGGTTGGCTTAGTGGGCCCTGAGAGTATGGACAGAGGGATCCAATTGGAGTCAGGGAGGCGAAGAACTGGAGTATGCCCCTGCTGTTGTGGGCCTGGGTCCTTGTTCTGTCGCCTCAAACAGGGAAGTACATCAGGCTAGTGATTGTTCTCCCCTGGCTTTAGGCTGGTAGGGGGTCATGTTGGACCTGGCTTTTTGACAGGGACATCCCCAAACTTTTTGCCTCCTTCCTCCTATTTTTTCTGACCTGTTGTTGTTGGCTTTTGACCTCTGGGCACTTTACCACTGCTAACCAGTGCTAAAGTGCATATGCTCTCTGTGTAAATTGTACTACTGATTGGTTTATCCATGATTGACTATTTAATTTACTTGTAAGTCCCTGGTAGAGTGCACTACATGTGCCTAGGGCATGTAGATTAAATGCTACTAGTGGGCCTGCAGCACTGGTTGTGCCACCCACCTCAGTAGCCCCTTAACCTTGTCTCAGGCCTGCCATTGCAAGGCCTGTGTGTGCAGTTTCACTGCCACTTCAACTTGGCATTTAAAGGTACTTGCCAAGCCTAGAACTCCCCTTTTTCTATACATAAGTCACCCCTAATGTGTGCCCTAGGTAACCCCTAGAGCAGGGTGCTGTGTGGGTAAAAGGCAGGACATGTACTTGTGTGGTTATATGTCCTGGTAGTGTAAAACTCCTAAATTCGTTTTTGCACTACTGTGAGGCCTGCTCCCTTCATAGGCTAACATTGGGGCTGCTCTCATACATTGTTGAAGTGGCAGCTGCTGATCTGAAAGGAGCAGGAAGGTCATATTTAGTATGGCCAGAATGGTAATATAAAATCCTGCTGACTGGTGAAGTCGGATTTAATATTACTATTCTAGAAATGCCACTTTTAGAAAGTGAGCATTTCTTTGCACTAAAACCTTGTTGTGCCCTTCAATCCACGTCTGGCTAGGTTTAGTTGACAGCTCCTTGTGCATTCACTCAGACACACCCCAAACACAGGGTACTCAGCCTCACTTGCATACATCTGCATTTTGAATGGGTCTTCCTGGGCTGGGAGGGTGGAGGGCCTGCCCTCACACAAAGGACTGCCACACCCCCTACTGGGACTCTGGCAGACAGGATCGAACAGAAAGGGGGCTTGGTGCATTTCTTAGACACTCTTTGAAGTCACCCCCACTGCAAAGGCACAACTTAGTATAAAACAGGGCCTCTGCCCTACCTCATGAGAGACACTTGCTGGAGAAGAAACCTGAACCAGAAACTACATCCTGCCAAGAAGAACTGCCTGGCTGCTCAAAGGACTCACATGTCTGCTTTTCTACAAAGGACTGCTGCCTTGCTGAACTGCCTGGCTGCTCAAAGGACTCACCTGTCTGCTTTTCTACAAAGGACTGCTGCCTAGCTGTTGGCCTGCTGCCTTGCTGAACTCTTGTCTGGCTGTAAAAGTGCTCTCCAAGGGCTTGGATAGAGCTTGCCTCCTGTTCCCTGAAGTCTCAGGACCAAAAAGACTTCTCTCTTCCTCTTGGACGCTCCGTGCGCCGAACTTTTCGACGCACAGCTTGTTCCGCGGCAAGAAAAACGCCGCACACCGATGCTGATCGACGCGACGCCTTCGGGACGACCGAAACTTTGACGCACGGCCTCGCAAGGACAACGGCGCCCGACTTCCCGGGAGAAATCGACGCGACGCCTGCCGTGAGACCGAAACTTTGACGCACGGCCTCGCAAGGACAACGCCGCCCGACTTCCCAGGAGAAATCGACGCAATGCCTGCCGTGAGATCAAAACTTTGACGCATGGCCTCGCAAGGACAACGCCGCCCGACTTCCCAAGAGAAATCGACGCGACGCCTGCCGTGAGATCAAAACTTTGACGCACGGCCTCGCAAGGACAACGCCGCCCGACTCCGCAGGAGAAATCGACGCGACGCCTGCCGTGAGATCGAAACTTCGACGTGCAGTCCCGCAGAACGACGCGCAGCCGGAAAACAAGCAGGAAAATCCACGCACAGACCCGGGACATCTGGTACTCCTCGCAAACCACAGTAAGAGACTGTCCGCGCGCCGGAAAACGACGCACGACTCCCCGCGTGGAAAATAACGACGCAAGTCCGTGTGTGCTGAGGAGAAATCGACGCACACACCAGTTTTCCACGTACCTCTTCTCCTGTGGCCCTCTGAGGAGATTTTTCACCAGAAACCAGGTACTTTGTGTTTGAAAGAGACTTTGTTTACTTTCTAAAGACTTAAGACACTTTATATCACTTTTCAGTGATATCTTTACAAATTCGTATTGCAACTTTGATCGTTTTGACCTGAAGATACCCAGATAAATATTATATATTTTTCTAAACACTGTGTGGTGTATTTTTGTGGTGTTATGCTATGGTGTTGTATGATTTATTGCACAAATGCTTTACACATTGCCTTCTAAGTTAAGCCTGACTGCTCGTGCCAAGCTACCGGAGGGTGAGCACAGGCTGATTTTGGATTGTGTGTGACTTACCCTGACTAGAGTGAGGGTTCTTGCTTGGACAGAGGGCAACCTGACTGCCAACCAAAAACCCCATTTCTAACATAATTGCAATAAGTAAATAGGGCCTTATGTTTGAGCAAATATCTGAAGTTGTACTAGATTATATATTTTTAATATGATGGTGTTTTAGCCAGTTTAAAGCACATTTACTTTCCTTTATACTCTTCATTTAAGCTGTGTGTTAACATCGCCTAAGATACATTTTACTGGCAAACATATACAGTAATTTTACTATAGCATGGAATAGTATCTTCATAACTAATCGACAGAGTACCTGAGCAGACGGGTTCCATGGCGCTCCAGTGGGGCTTGGATGCATTGATGCATGTAAGCACGTCGGATCCTTGCAGTTCATATCCCAGATAACAATGGAAATGGGCCTTTCCGCCGGCGTGCAGATCCATTACTGTGACATCTCCGTAATCAGGCCTCCGGGGAAAGTTGCAGCTCAGCATAAAAACTACGAGACAACAAAGACATAAATTTGAAAAGAACGGCTCAGCTGCAGCATATATGTTTTGCACGGGATGATAGAAACAGAAACAACAATGAAACAGACCCCTAAGTCATCATATTTCCATGTTTCCCCTGTATTACAGAAAAAAAGGACAAGCGTGAGCAGTGATCATCCTGCAATCTATCTTGTTCCTGCAACAGAACTCACAAGCAGTGGGTTTCATAAGCGAATTACTATACAAGTACATTTTATTTTGATTGCAGATCATAATTAGGAAAAAGAAAAATATTGTTTTTAGTTCTGTTCTAATCAAAACTAATCAGGTCACTCCTTCGAGTACTGACTAGCAGGAGCAGAATAAGTCACAATGCAAACATCTCAGCACCCAAGAAGAGCAAAACTATTCTTTGTGGTTATTTACAACGTATTTATTTACATATCCTGTGGTGCAACATCAAATGATGGGCCAGGGTACCCTGCAATATGTGCGAGGAATTTGTAAAAAGTGACATAGCTGGTAGCCACACAGATCTACAAGAGTCCTGCGTGGGGTGGCGAGCTCTGGGTTTTGGGGGGGAGCCATCTGTGAAAGGGGTCATCTGGAAAAGGGGTAATACATTACAGCCCATATCACACTCATGTCTTAATCATTGCTGTGACTATGGACTGTCTTGATGTCATCAACTTTACCAACTGTACACGTTGACTCGAGAAACATGCACAACATTACCCCCAGGTCCCACCGTCCTCGCCCCTTAATTCAGGGACACCAGGATGTGCTGCTTCTGCGGGGCTCGGGCAGCATGATTTGCTTCCTCTGGCTTGGCGGTGGGGAGGCAGGATTCCAGTACGTTTCCGCTCGGGTATCTGGCCCCCGGTGGGGGCAGTTGCATGCTGTTCTGCCGACATGCCGCTTAGCGGGTCCTGTGTTCGGCTGTGTGTGGCTGGGGTAGCTTCAGGCAGCGGAAGCTTGCGTCCTGTGCTCTTGGGTTGAAGTGTCATTCGTGCAACATCACGGAGAACCTGGTGCTGTGGCTGTGATGTGCCGGTAAGTGGATTATGCTTTTTCTGATTTTGAGGCCCCGGTTGGGTGACACTTTTTCTGGGCCCTTTTCTGCTTCTGCACTCTTGTTTCTTTTGGGGCAGTTCGGTGAGGGCGATGTTCTCTTTTTTAATGTATTTATTTATTTTCCTAGTTTTGTCAGTCATTTCCCTCCAGTTAGGGCCGTGGACTCTAGGGCTTGCTGCCCGCCCCCCCCCCTTTTTAAAAAAAATTGACAGGTTGCTCAGTGAGCTGTGGTCGTTGCTGGCTCTTGTTGTTCTGCTGTTTCAGGGTGTGTCGTTTTACGATGGGAAAACACACTTCGAAGCGGAAGCATGTGCAGGTTTCTTCATCCTCTCCTTCTTCCTTTTCTTCCTCCTCTTCTCATCTTCCTCCTCTTCTCATGAGCGTGCTCGAAGGAGCAGGAAGTGAGACGATGTCCATCTGCGCAAATTGATTTGTGAGACTTTATTGAAGTTACAGGCAGTCCTCCCTGTTATGGCTCCGGCTGGGGCAGCTGATTCGCCCTCTTCCAGTTCGGAGTTGGAGGGTCCTTCTCCGGAGGAGCAAAAAGGCATCCATCTTTCCAGGAATTTGTTGCCTCCTCTGGTCAAGCATGTTAATGTGCACATGGAATTTCTGGAGGATGAGGCTCCTGAAACCACTTCTAGGTCTCTTTTGCGACAGTTCCAGAGTACTGTTCCCTTGATGTGCCTATTCATGCTTGCATTCAGGAAGTAATTAGGCATGAGTAGATTGTCCCTGACAAGATTATTCTGCCACGTTTTATGGCCAAGTTGCACCCTTTGCAGGATATGGCCCAGCTGTTGCCTGATTCTGTGCCTATTTACTCTTTTGTGGCAAGGTTAGTATGGCGCACTTCCGTGGCTGAGGATGCAATGATTTGTGATGCTGTGGATTAGAAGGTGGATGTGTCCCTTAAAAAGGCTTATTCGGGGACTCATTTGGCTTTGAGGGCTGGAATTTACGGGACTTACGTTGCTCAGTTTTTACTGTTGGATCTCAAGGCATTGAATAGTGCTCTGGATGGGTCTTCGGATTGCTCAGGGTTGATGTCCATTATTGAGCGACAAGTAGAATTCCTATTGGATATTTCTTCTGATGTTATATGGGCATTAACTCTGGCTGAGGGGGCTTGTGTGTCTGCTCGCAGGAATCTGGTTCTCAGGGACTGGAAAACGGATGCAGCACAAAAAGCTTCAGCGTTACGACTCCCATTCCAGGGCAAAGTATTGTTTGGTGTTGAATTATAGAAGAAATTGCATAAGCTTTTGAAGGAGAAGAAACATTCTTTTTCTTTTCGTTCCACTGTGGGAGATCGCAGTTTGTTGAGCAAAAAATCTCCCATTCAGGCTCCAGCAGGAGACAGTTTGTGAGATCACAAGGCCGTTTTCCGCTGGGCTTATGCAGGGACAAGAAACAGAAGTCTCCCTCCCTCCTAAGTCTTGTTCCTGACCATATGACTGTCATAGATCTTGAGGTTGGGGGCCGTTTGCAGCATTTTCTTCCGGCATGGACTTTCACCACCTCAGATGTGTGGGTTCTGGACATTGTTCGCTATGGTTATCAAATCGAATTTGGGACAGTGCCTCTTCAGTCAGAGGTACGTCCCACTCCATGGCCATCAGACCCTAGCAGACAGGATGCGCTGATGTTGGGCATCTGTTCGTTGCAATAGAAAAAGGCAGTGGTGATGGTACTACAGCTGGAACAAGGTCAAGGTTTCTGTTCCATAACATTTTTGGTTCCAAAACATACGGGTGCTTCAGGCTGGTTTTGTATTTGAAGGCTCTGAACAACTTTGTCAGCCATGTCCCCTTCAAAATGGAGACTTTACAGAGGATCATTCCGTTGGTGCTTCAGGATCATTTTCTATTCACCCTGGATCTTTAGAATGCCTACTACCATGTTCTGGTGCATCAATTGTCTCAACAATTTCTCTGGTTCTGCATCCAGGGGTATCACTATCAGTTCAGAGTCCTTCTGTATGGCCTTCGATCTGCCCCATGGGTGTTCGCAAAAGTGGTTGCTCTACTGGTAGCATCTCTCCATCTCCAAGTTGTGCACTTGTACTCTTATCTCGATGACTGGTTACTTCATGCTCCCTCCCGAGCCCAGCTTGTGCAGGATCTTCAGTTGGTTTGTTCCACTCTGCAAAGACATGGGTTTCTGCTGAAATGGGGCAAATGCCAGTTGAATCCATCTCAGGGTCTGACATTTATTGGGGCTCGCTTTCGCACGGATCTCAACCGGGTTTTTCTGCCAGGATCTATGTCTTACAGTCTCTGGAGTTTCTGTCTCAGTTGAAGTGGCTTCGTTTGTTGGGTCTCATGGCTGCAGCAGTGTTTACTGTTCCCTGGGCTCGATTACATCTCCGTCCTTTGTGGATTCATCTGCTCTCCTGTTGGGATCCTCAGTCGCACCAGTACAACCAGGAGGTGCCTGCCTCTTCAGGCCCGATGGTGTCCTCAGGAAGAGAGGCGTTCGTCCACTTGGAGGGAGCTTATGGCCATGTTCCGGGCTTGCATGGGGTTTCATCGTTCTCTAATTGGTGACAACTTGGTAGTTTGATCCGACAACATGGTCAAGTGGCCTACCTCAACAACCAGGGCAGAATTCAGTCCAAGTCTCTCAATTTGGTGGCGCAGAGGTTGTTTCACTAGGGCGAACTCTACTTTCAGTCCCTGGTTGCAGTGCATGTGCGTGGGGTGGACAATGGAGTGGGGGACTCCCTCAGGAGGTGTTTTCCCTCTTTGCAGGAGATTTCTCTTTCTCGGGAGCCGTTTCTCATGATGTGCGAGAGGTTTGGCATACCTTACCTCGACATCTTTGCTTCCCGGCTCACTGCTCAGGTTCCTCTGTTCTGCTCTCGGGGTCCTCAGCCAGGGACATGGGGGGGTGGAGGCATTGGCGGTCTCTTGGCCAACCCGGCTCTTTTATGCTTTCCCACCTATCCCCCTCATTCCCAGGTTTCTGGCTCGTTGCTGAGGGAGGACAGGTGGGTGATTCTAGTAGTCCCTGTTGTCCCTGTTGTCCCTGTTATCCGGTTGTTGTCAGCACAGGGTCCTTGGTTTCTTCCTCTTTTTCCCTCCCCTCTACGGTCAGTTCCTCATCTGCCTCTATGGAAACTTCGACTATCGGTTTGGAAGTTGAAAGGCAGGGGTTGCAGCTTAGGGCATTCCCAGATATTTAGGAGTGGCCATTCAGCAGTCACGTAAGCCGTCTACTATGAAATCCTATGCTAGGCATTGGAGTAATTTTCAGCAGTGGTTTTCTCCCCTTGGTTTTTCTCAGTTGGATTGTTCCTTGCCTACTGTTCTTCAGTTCTTGTGGGAAGGTTTTGAGAAACACCTGGCTGTCTCTACTTGGAGAGCTCAATGGGCTGCTATTAAGGCTTTTCGTGCCCTGTGGGGTAACCTCGCAGATTTGGAGGATTTGGTTTCCCATCTGTTAAAGAGTTTTTCTCTTTCCCGTCCTCTTTTGAAGCGTCTTTTTCAATTTTGGTATGTGCCTCTGATGCTTTGTTCTTTGGTCTCATCCCCGTTTGACCCTCTGGAGGCCGCAGATATTCAATTTTTGACTTTCAAGGTTTTTTTTTTGGTTGCCATCACCTCAGCTAGATGCAGTGGGGATTTGGGTGCTTTAATGGCTAGAGAAACTTTTTTGACTTTTTCCGAGGATGAGGTAGTGTTACATCTGGATTCTTCCTTTGTTCCCAAGGTGGCCTCTCAGTTTCATCGTTCTCTGGAGATTGTGTTCTCTTCCTTGCATTCGGTGGCTCATGTGAAAGGGATTTGGATTGGTCTTTAGGTTCATAGGGCTCTTTTGGTCTATCTAGAGCGGAGCCGGTCTTTTCTCAAATCTGACTCCCATTTTCTATCCTTTGGTTCTTCTTCTATGGGGGAGAAAGCATTCTCTCTTTCCATTGGGCGGTGGCTGAAGCAGGTTATTGAGCTAGCTTATTCTTTGGCCGGTGTTCCCCCTCCAGGAGGTGTGCAGGGTCGCTCTACCAGACGCCAGCTGCATGGCTGTGTTGGCCTATGGCTTGCTGTGCTATGGAGGGACAGACACATTGGCGGTCATTCTGACCGCGGCGGGCGGCGGTAGCCGCCCGCCATGCGGTCACCGCCATTTGGCCGCTCCGCGGTCAAAAGACCACGGAGGCCATTCCGGCTTTCCCGCTGGGCCGGCGGGCGCCCGCCAAAGGAGCACCTACCGGCCCAGCGGGAAAGGCCCTGCAACATAGAAGCCGGCTCCGAATGGAGCCGGCGGTGTTGCAGGGGTGCGACGGGTGCAGTTGCACCCGTCGCGATTTTCACTGTCTGCGATGCAGACAGTGAAAATCATTCTGGGGCACTGCTAGGGGGCCCCTGCACTGCCCATGCCAGTGGCATGGGCAGTGCAGGGGCCCCCAGGGGCCCCACGACACCCGTTCCTGCCATCCTGTTCCTGGCGGTCAAAACCGCCAGAAACAGGCTGGCGGGAAGGGGGTCGGAATCCCCATGGCGGCGCTGCTTGCAGCGCCGCCTTGGAGGATTCTGCCAGCCGGGGCGGGTCCGGCGGGAAACCGCCGGACCCGGCTGGGCGACCGCGGCTTTACAGCCGCGGTCGGAATTCCACATGAAGCACCGCCAGTCTGTTGGCGGTGCTTCCGTGGACATCCACCCTGGCGGTCTATGACCGCCAGGGTTGTAATGAGGGCCTTTGCTCTTTGCTCTTTGCTTTGCTGTATTGGCCCGCAGCCTGCTGCTTCTTGCCTGCAGTGAGTGGGAATGGACTTGCTCTCTGCATCCAAAGAACCAAAGAATCTCCAAGTGCTTGCTGGCTTGTCCCCTGACTTCTACATTCTCAGGAACATCAAAGACTTATTGCAACTCTCCTGGTGCTGCTGGACTCTAGCATCTGTGAGATCTACCCTTACCAGAGACGCCCCATCCATGCCTGGGCCTCAAAAGTGGGTTCTGCAGCTAAAACCTGCAAAAAACGGCACATCACCCCATGTGCGGGAGAAAAGCGGCTCATCGCATTATCAACTGTGATGCAGCAGCTGATGATGACAGCAAGTTCACAGACTGCATGGCCCAACGATGACATTGTGTGTGGCTCAATTACAATGCATTGCATTCACTTCCACGAAGCTCGATGACGACGCAGTGCCCCATGTGCAGTAAAAATATCAACGCATTGTGTCCTTGTCGCCAAAGCATTGCTCCATCAAAGGTCCTGTTTCAGAGGACCCAGCAAAGGGTTCTGTAGTAGCATACACTCCATACGGTCCACCTGGATTTTGGATTTGCACCAGTCCCTCATGAACTCAAGTAATCTTTTGACTGATATTGACTTTTAAGCACTATTTTCACATTTAGACCGTCATTTCGACCTCAGTGGTCTTTTACAAAGACCGTTGAGTTCCAGCCGGACAGAAGACCGCCAGTGTTGGCAGTCTTCCGCCAACCAGATTATGACTGGTGGCGACCCTATGCCCTTATTTGGACAGAGATCCACCAGCAGCCATACTGGCGGTCAGCAGTGTAGTGGTGGCTGCTCCTCCGTTACCGCCACGTCATCAGAACACCGCCCACCGAATTACGTACCAGTATTCGGCGTGGCGGTGTTCTGGTGATGGGGTGCTGGCGGCAAAGCAGCCCTCATGAATCCCGTTCCCTCCCGGAGGACCACCGAAGCAGGTAAGGTGATCATCCGACAGGGGAGGTGGGTGTGGTGTGTTGTGTGGTGTGTGCATGAATGGGGGTGTGAGTGTGAGTGTTTAGAGGGGGTGTGTGGGTGCGTGTATGTTTGCGGAAGGTGTGATGTGTGTAGTGGTGATGTAACTTCTATGTATGTGTGAATGTGTGCTTGTATGTGCGCATGTATGTGTGTGAGTGGTGTGTGCGTGCATGAGTGGGGGAGTGGCGGTTGTGTTTAGGGTGGCCTATGGAAGTGGGGGGGGAGGGGGTGGGGAGGGGGCCGTACCACCTTTGGGGGTGGTAGAGGGGTCGTGGGTGTTGGGGGAGGATTCTGGGGAGGGGGAGGGTTCCCTGGCACTGATAGTGCCTACCGCCCTGGATTTCGTAGCGGTTCAAAATCAACTAAATTCATGGCGGTATGCGGGGTCATGATACCGCAGGCGGACTAGTGACGGCCGCCAGGCTGAAGACTGTTGTCTCCAGCCTGGCGGTCGTTACCGCCGTCGTGGACGGTGTGGGACATTGGCGGGTTGGCCAATGGTTGGCCAATGGTTGGCCAATGGTTCGGTCATAATGGGGCGGTAATTACGGCCAGCCTGATTGCGGTCCTACTGCCCACACTGCACCGTCCGCCAGGGATTTAATGAGGGCACTAATCTTTAAAAATTCATATCTCTAATTCTAATTATTAGATTTTGGTCTTGTTTTACTCAGATAAATATTCTCTATTTTTCTAAACTCGTGTGGAGTCTTTTTGTGGTGTCTTCCACTGTGTTATTTTAATTTAAGTGTTGCATAAATACTTTACACATAGCCTCTTAAGTTAAGCCAACCTGCTCTATGTCAAGCTACCATAGGGTGAGCACAGGTTAATTTAGCTTGCGTATTTGACTTAACCTGGCTAGGATTGTGGTACCTACGTGGACGGGGTGCATACCTCTGCCAATTAGACACCAAATGTCTAACAGTTATGTTGGGATGTGAACCAGTGAACAGCAGGATACATAAAGCGCACAGCTGGAAGGCATTGCCTGAATGACCTATCGCACAGGGAGGGCTAGTGTTTGCCCCATGTTTATTGACACACTTTAATGTGTCTAAACTCTTTCAGTATTGTTGATGTCATCACTAATCTTCTTGATGGTTAGACAGGGTAAGTTACAATAGAAATCAATGACTCATGACACTGATTTGTGTTGCATCAGTACAGAAACCAGAAAATTACTTGCTTGGTTTCCAGCATCACGTATTTGACACAAGTGTGCTATGGCTAAGAAAGGACATGACCTCATACATTTCTGGCATGTCTGCAAAATGCTGTGTTGCTTTACATCAGGAGTGTTGGACCTGGCTTTTTGACAGGGTCATCCCCAAACTTTTTGCCTCCTTCCTCCTATTTTTTCTGACCTGTTGTTGTTGGCTTTTGACCTCTGGGCACTTTACCACTGCTAACCAGTGCTAAAGTGCATATGCTCTCTGTGTAAATTGTACTACTGATTGGTTTATCCATGATTGGCTATTTAATTTACTTATAAGTCCCTAGTAAAGTGCACCTTATGTGCCTAGGGCATGTAGATTAAATGCTACTAGTGGGCCTGCAGCACTGGTTGTGCCACCCACTTCAGTAGCCCCTTAACCTTGTCTCAGGCCTGCCATTGCAAGGCCTGTGTGTGCAGTTTCACTGCCACTTCGACTTGGCATTTAAAAGTACTTGCCAAGCCTAAAACTCCCCTTTTTCTACATATAAGTCACCCCTAATGTGTGCCCTAGGTAACCCCTAGAGCAGGGTGCTGTGTGGGTAAAAGGCTGTACATGTACCTGTGTAGTTATATGTCCTGGTAGTGTAAAACTCTTAAATTCGTTTTTACACTACTGTGAGGCCTTCTCCCTTCATAGGCTAACATTGGGGCTGCCTCATACACTGTTGAAGTGGCAGCTGCTGATCTGAAAGGAGCAGGAAGGTCATATTTAGTATGGCCAGAATGGTAATATAAAATCCTGCTGACTGGTGAAGTCGGATTTAATATTACTATTCTAGAAATGCCACTTTTAGAAAGTGAGCATTTCTTTGCACTTAAATCTTTCTGTGCCCTTCAATCCACGTCTGGCTAGGTTTAGTTGACAGCTCCTTGTGCATTCACTCAGACACACCCCAAACACAGGGTACTCAGCCTCACTTGCATACATCTGCATTTTGAATGGGTCTTCCTGGGCTGGGAGGGTGGAGGGCCTGCCCTCACACAAAGGACTGCCACACCCCCTACTGGGACTCTGGCAGACAGGATTGAACTGAAAGGGGGCTTGGTGCATTTCTTAGCCACTCTTTGAAGTCACCCCCACTTCAAATGCACAATTTAGTATAAAACAGGGCCTCTGCCCTACCTCATCAGACACTTGCTGAAAAAGAAACCTGAACCAGAAACTACATCCTGCCAAGAAGAACTGCCTGGCTGCTCAAAGGACTCACCTGTCTGCTTTTCTACAAAGGACTGCTGCCTTTCTGTTGGCCTGCTGTCTTGCTGAACTCTTGTCTGGCTGTAAAAGTGCTCTCCAAGGGCTTGGATAGAGCTTGCCTCCTGTTCCCTGAAGTCTCAGGACCAAAAAGACTTCTCTCTTTCACTTGGACGCTTTGTGCGCCGAAATTTATGACGCACAGCTTGTTCCGCTGCACACCGACGCTGATCGACGCCACGTCTTCGGGACGACCGGAACTTCGACGCACGGCCTCGCAAGGACAACGCCGTCCGACTTCCAGAGGAGAAATCGACGCGACGCCTGCTGTGAGATCGAATCTTCGACGCACAGCCCCGCGGAACGACGCGCAGCCGGAAAACAAGCAGGAGAATCCACGCACAGACCCGGGACATCTGGTAATCCCCGCGACCCATAGAAGGAGACAGTCCGCGTGCCGGAAAACGACGCACGTCTTACCCGAGAGAAAAATAACGACGCAAGTCCGTGTGTGAAGGGGCGCAACCGACGCACACACCATTTTTCCTCCCGTAGAACGACACACGTCTCCCCGCATGAAAAATAACGACACAAGTCTGTGTGTGAAGGGGCGTAACCGACGCACACACCATTTTTCCACGCATCTCCTCTTCTGCGGCCCTCTGCGGAGATTTTCCACTCCAAATCAGGTACTTTGTGCTTGAAAGAGACTTTGTTTACTTTATAAAGACTTAAGACACTTTATATCACTTTTTAGTGATATCTTTACAAATTCATATTGCAACTTTGATCGTTTTGACCTGCAAATACCCAGATAAATATTATATATTTTTCTAAACACTGTGTGGTGTATTTTTGTGGTGTTATATTATAGTATTGTATGATTTATTGCGCAAATGCTTTACACATTGCCTTCTAAGTTAAGCCTGACTGCTCATGCTAAGCTACCAGAGGGTGGGCACAGGCTGATTTTGGATTGTGTGTGACTTACCCTGACTAGAGTGAGGGTTCTTGCTTGGACAGAGGGCAACCTGACTGCCAACCAAAAACCCCATTTCTAACAAGGAGGCTTTATTTTTTTTATATATTTCTAGGGAAATTTCTTCCATGGTCTTCAATTTTCTAGTTATCAATCCAGGTGGCTTTGACGTCAAGGAGGATGGCCACATGGCTGCGGGAACTCCGAGTGGTGGCACACCTTCTTTAGTGTCCGACTCATTTCAGCCAGTTAGAAACTGATCACATTCCTACTCAGCGTAAGTCACAACACAACCTAAATTATCCTGTGTTCACCCTTGGGTAGTTTGGGACAGAGCAGGCAGGCTCAACTTAGAAGGGAATGTTTAAAGGATTTGTGCAATAACTCATATATTAACACAGTGAAAACACCACAAAAAGTAGTCCACACCAGTTTAGGAAAATAGATAACATTTGTCTGAATGAAATAAGACCAAAACGACAAGAATCCAATATGCACAAGTCAAGATATCACTTTTTAGACGATTAGCAAGTCTTAATCCATAGGAATCAATGGATGTATTTTTTTAGTGCAAAGTACCTGGGATGTGTCAAAAAAAGTGACGCAGAGGGCCACAGAGGAGATGATCCATAGAAAATAAAGTGATACACTGATCTTTCCAGTGCGGCAAAGGTGATGCGTTGAGTCTTTCCTCGAGGGCAAAGAATGCGTAGATTTCCAGGTGCGCAGCCTTGGCTCCTTACTGCTTTGAGTGGATATTTGACACCCAAGGATGATGCGTTGAAAATCCAAAACATGCTGCAGGGAGGAAACAGGCACTGCATTGAACTGGTAGGTGCTGTGTTGATTTTCCAGCTGCAAGACAGGCGCTGCGTCGATTCTGCAGGCGATGCGTCGATTTTTGAAGGTGTTGCTTCGATTTTCTGAGGATGTGGATTATCTCTCTCTGGTGGAGTTTTTATTAGCCCGAGTCTTCTTAACAGGAGGCAAGCTCAGTCCAAGCCTCGGGAGATCACTTGTGGGGAAAGGCAAAGTCCTTCCAGCAGAGTCAGGGAGCAGCAGGCAGCAAGGTAATAAGCAGGAGAGCAGTCCTTCCAGAAAATCAGTCCAGATGAGGCCTTTGGCTGCACAGCAGCCTCTCTGACAGATTCCATTTGTAGTTCCAGTAGTGTCTGATTTTAGGGGGGTCACAGACCTTGTATATGTACTTAAATACGCCTTTGAAGTGGAGGAGACTTCAAAGATTGGTTTTGAGGTGCACCAGTTCCCCTTCCAACCCAGTCCTGTCTGCCAGGAGATATGTGGGGGTTATCAGCTCTTTGTGTGAGGTCAGGCTACTAGCCTTTGAAGTGCAAGTGAGAGCCCCCTCCACCCTTCCTGCCCAGGAAGACCCATCAGTATGCAGATGAATGCAGATGCAGCTGAGTGTCCTATGTTTATGGCTGTAAGGGTGGATTGCACAAGTGGAGCTGCCATCCAGCACAGACCAGATGTGGATTGGATACAGGCTGTAAGGCAAAGAGAGCAGTATGTGTAGAGAAATGCCTACTTTCTACAAGTGGCATATATAAAATAGTAATGTTAAATCCAACTTCACCAGTAAGCAGGGTTTCTCACTACCATTCCAAGCATACCTAAAATTACAATGGCACTCCTCTCGGACCAGAAATTACCACTTAAAGGCATACAAGGGAATTCCCAGTGCTGGCCTATGAGAGAAGCAGGCTTCACAGTAGGGTGTGTTTCACTACCATGACATGTAAAACTTACAAGCAAATGTCCTACCTTTTACTTACATAGCACCCTGCCCTGTGGGCTACCTAGAGCCTACCTTAGTATCCTAGGGGTGATTTATATGTAATAAAAAGGGAGTTTAAGGCTTGGCAAGTAGTTGTAAATGCCAAGTCGAAGTGGCAGTGAAAATGCACACACAGGCCATGCAATGGCAAGCCTGAGACATGGTTGAGGTGCTACTTATCTGAGTGGCACAATCAGGGCTCAGCCCCACTAATAGCATTTAATTTACAGGCCCTGGGCACATGTAGTGCACTTTACTAGGGACTTATAAGTAAAATAAATATGCCAATTGGGTATGAGCCAGTGTTACTATGTTTAGGGGAGAGACAACAAGCACTTTAGCACTGGTCAGCTATGGTAAAGTGTGCAGAGTCCTAAGGCCTACACAAATTAGGTCAGAAAAAAAGGGAAAAGGGAGGAGGAAGTCAAAATGTTTGGGGTAACCCTTCAGAGAGGGCCATTTTCACATGCTGCATTTCTGCTTCCTGTTCTAGGCAGCATGAAGCATGGCTCTGAGTGCTGCTTACTCCAACTTTTCAAGCAGAATTTTCTGTTCACAGCCTGCCCGCGTCTCTCTTCAGAATAGCAGTGTCCATTTTGCTTTCCTCTAAGCACCACTGTTTCTGCCCCCTGCTGGCCCTGCTGGAAGTCTTTTCTCCCTCTCTTCAGTGGTATTTTCAGCATGTGCCATCCATCGAACCATAAACTGGTTATTTTGGTTTTATCATTAGCATGACATATTTTCCATAATTTCATAATTTTTCACTCTCCATACTTCATTCAATAATCATTTTTCTCATTTATACGGTCTATATTCTTTACAAGCAGATATTCTCTCTCATGTACTTTTGTATTATAATTCCTCTAGGAATATGACTTTCATTGGGCTTTCTTCTTGACAATTGTTTCCCCTTTTGGGTGGGGAGACTAGGGAAAAGTAAACTTCCTATGAAGTGATTGATTAACCAGCCTATTGGCTGCCTTTCACTGTAAATCAATGGCAACTTCTACATCTTTAGACAATATGCCTATCATTGCTGCTAAGCCTCACCCAACTGCCAAACAGACATGCTTGCCAAGCTCTTTAAACAGGATCCTCCCTCAATTGATGAATCATCTTCTTCCACACTTATGTAACTTCTGGTAGATGAAATACGAGCTCTGAACCCATTTGTGGGTGAAACTAACATCAGGATACAGAACTTAGATGCAAAATAGCCTTCCAAGGAATCTAGACTCGAACTAGCAAAGCAAAGGATCAGGGACCTGCAGGATGAGACTTCCAAGATTGCTGACTTCAGAGCACATTTACCTTTCTCAAACACTTATTTTCTTTCTTTTCAGCTAACACAAAGGTAAATATCTTACCTTATTTAAAAATTATCGCCATATCTCCTTAGTTAATGTAGACTAAGAGATCTTTGCTGAACTTCTTGCTTTGCAATTATCATCCTTTCTACCCAAATTGATTTGTCCAGAGCAAGCTGGTTTCATTATAGGGCGCAGGGGCTCTGCCTGTACTAGGCTCTTTTTAAGCATCTTGACTAAGGCCTCTACCCATAACTCCACCCTTGTTGCCATTACTATTGATGCTGGAAAAACCTTAAATAGACTTAACTGGTCTTTTATGTTTAGACTTTTACAATGGTATGGTTTTGGACATAAAATTCTCTCCCACATAGCCGCACTGTACGCTTCTCCAAAGGCTTTGGTTACAGTGAATGGTTTAACTTCTTCATACTTCACACTTCAAAGAGGCATCTGACAAGGTTGTCCCCTATCACCTCTCTTATTTATTATGGAATTGGAATCGTCTCTTTTAAAAGTCTGGAATAACTCGCTGATCTCCGGTTTCTAGTGTGAGTTGCACCATTTAAACCTAGCTGCTTATGCTAAGGATATTCTTTTTTTTCATCTCTAGTCTTGAAACTTCTGTACCTGCTCTCTTTCAAGATATTTCTTCCTCCTCATGTGTCTCAGGTTATAAAGTGCATTTTGGTAAAACTTAAAGTTTACCATTGAGTAAATACCGCACTAAACATCTCTTCTGACTTTGCCTATGCTCCTGCTCCTCCTAAATATTTAGGACTTTGGTTTACCAATTCCATCTCTTCTTTTGTTTCTCTCACTCTTACAGACCTTCCTACTAAAACTGAATCTCTTCTTTCCAAATAGAATTCCTTTTTTCTTATCTTGGTGGGGCAGTATGGATTCCAATAAGATGATCATCATCCCTATTGTTCTTTATGCGTTATCACTGATTCATGTCCATATTCCTCACACATATTTCAAGAAAATAGACTCATTTTTGCCTAAGTTTTTATGGAATAGAAAAAAATCTTGTATCTTTCTATCTATACTCAGCCACCATAAATATAATGGAGGAGTGAATTTTCCTCACTTCCAGCAATATCATGAGGCTTTTTCTGTTTGTCAAGCTAAGTGTTAGATGTTTCATAGCTCCTACCAATTCACATCATGTTAGTTATCTATAGAACAGTCTCTTGTTTTTTGTTTTTGTTTGTTTGTTTTCAGGACTATCTTGCCCGTTTGTCTTCTCCAATTTTCAAATACGTGTCGAGTGCTACCCCGATCTCTTAGTACTTTATTAAATTGTGTCGGCTTTTACTAACTCCCCATATTGTATAATATGTTGATCCAACTCAACAATAAACCTATTTTCTGGAAAATATGAAAACAGCAAGGAATTAAATTAGATTTGTAATCTATTTGATAATGATACTCTTCTCTCTTTTCCCAAATTTCAATACAATTCAATTGTCCCAAATTCTTTAAATCTAGATTCTCTATTTTATTGAACCTCTTTTTGGACATTTTAGTAACGTTACCTGAGACTTCTCCTGAAGATCGTTATACTCATTCTCTTCTGCAGATTCTTTCTAGTAGGCTTCCCTTACATTTACTTTGTTATTTTCTTTCCAATCTTAAGACCTACATCTTTAATGGATTCCTTGCGAGAAGCCGAATTGGGCCACAAGTGGTGGTTAACCTCTCTTTGGGACAAAATATGGCTTAAAACTAAAATAAAGTCTAGAATGGCTAGTCTTATGCACACTGTGTTTTTTTTAATTTTTAATAGACTTTACCTTACTCCACAATCCATGTTTCATTATGTTATTGCATGTGATTTCAATTGTTGTTTATGTTTATTTCCTGTAAGTGACCTAAAACACAGGTAATGTTCTGTTCCTATAACTTGCGTTTTTTGTCAATAGGTTTGGTAACAAATTAACCAATTTTTTGTGCTTCCATTCTTTTCATGTTTACCTCTCTTTTTCTTGGTAGCCCCTATGAAGATTTTTCTAGTACTAAATTACTGAACCGTTTACTTGACATTGCATTTCAACAGGTTACTATTAACTGGAAATACACAACTAATATCTCTTATAAAACCTGGTGGTATGCCATTATCATAAACTGGATAAATGTTATGCAAACACATACTTTTACCTCACAGCAGTGCCTTACTGTGGTTACCCCTTACTACCTTTTTAAAGATTACTAATGCCTGCTTTTACACTTCTCAACATTTGCCACATCAGACTTTCAAACATCCCTGGTCATTATTGAATTCTATGTTTTAACACAATTTCATGTGTTCACTTCTCTGTTATTGTCTTTTATTTTATGTTCAATTGATAATTTATGCAATTTTGTTAGTTATGTTGTTCTTTTGAAAATGTTGTTCAAGTAATTATATTCCCTTTCTCCCCCTCCCTTCGTCTTCACTTTCCTTCTATTTACTAGAAAACTCATCAACTCCTTTAAATAAGATTTTGTTTTACTATTACTTAATTTAACTATGTACATTGTTTTCCTTTTTATGGTTACAATAGCATAATATTCAACATTCTAATAAATTATAATGATGTTCCAACTATTGTTTTGTCATTGTTATGATGTCCCCGCTCTTTTCCTAATAAAGCATTTTAAAACCAAAACAAATAAATAATAATAATCTGGTCTAAAATGTTATACAGAGTTTGAGGATGCATATCACTATGCTGTCTAGCATCGCCCCATAGCATTTAAACCTACAGACAGTTATCTGATGTTGCAAAAGGTTGAGGGCTTTAGAGCCCCGACTTTAGGTAGGGGCTATTAATATGTGACTATATTAGAATATCAATTTTGTTAAAGAGCCAGAAAGCAACTATGTTTTCGAGTTTCTGCAAGTTAAAGAGGTTAGGTGTAAATCTCTGTGTGTCATGTTGCCTAAACAATTAATATTTCTTTAACAAAAAGTCAACCTAAGTAGACATATAGACTTATTGAGTGATAGATACATGAGCATTTAGAAGTTCAATAAAAGGCTATGAAAAGCTATTACCAGTACTACATCACATTTGCTTCCTGCTGAGTACATTTTGTTGATAGACAATAGATGTTATTGTCTGGCAAAAATGGAGAGGGATTTTGTAAAGGAATTTCTCTCTTGTCAGGAGGCCGGCCTTGCCACTTTTGCCTATCAGTCTATTGGACCACCAAAGGACATGGCTGTGCTTGGAGGAATAGGGTCATGTGGTCTCTCCAGCAGTGGAGGATGACGCTATGGTGCTGTCATATACTAGCAGGACTCCTTGAGAGAAACTGGTTCTTCTGCAAACTTTCAAATTTGGACCTACAAAATCTTTTCTAGCCTTATAGTGCAAACCTTGTGTGCACACAACATAAAGTTCATCCTCAGCACTGGAATTACAGGGTGTCTTATTGGAATGAGGATGCTCCAACAAATACAAGACCCCATCTACTTACTGAAACAGACAAGCTGATGACCACACTGGTAGGAAAATCCCACTGGTAGATGTTGCACCCATTCTTACAAGGAATTGAATAATGCATAGTTTATACAACCTGGGGGAAGGTGAACAGACATTTGAGTAGTAAGAAACACCCACTTACATAATGTGGGCTCATGATTAGTGCTAAACGGCTACAACATGTGTTACAAGATATAATGATGATATATTTGATAAAGTCTATTTTTTAAAGGGAAATCAAACTTACTCTGATAATGAAGTTGGAAAGTGCCAATTCCTTCATCTTGGAAAGTCCGGAAGTAAACTGAAATCGTATTTGTTGGGCTTCGGATCACCTGACCTTCAACCAATAGTGTTTCATTGGCTAACACCACTAGTCCATCTTCACCCACTCCACGTATAGAAAGCTGTTCTCCCTCTGACAAGTTTACACTCTTTACCTGCGTAACATAAAATATACATATGAACTTTTTTCAATTATTCTTCCAACAAATCTAAATACATCTGATAACTTATTATTCAAAATGTGCAGTCTACATTGCAAAATGTGCTGTGTGTTGTTCTTCCAGGAAGTCTTGCTACTGCTCGCAAGGAAGAAACTCCTTTTTTAATGTAGATGGCCCAACAATTCCCAAAGGTGACATATCCTCATTTGGATGGGGTCACCCTTACTGAAGTAAATAAAGAAATCCCCACTGGCCTTGGGCATGACTCCGTTAGGAAACATGCATGGAGCCAACACAGATCAAGGAGACCTTTTTGTGCATGTCAAAGTTATTTGGGATGAAGTGTGGAAGGCCCTATGGAACTATAACATGTAGCAACCACAGTCATTGAGACTCTCACCCCCTCAAAGGACAGAGGAGCCACAGCTCAACCTAGTAGCATGTCAAATGAGACCAAACGTTTTGTGGTTTCTGTAGCCTAACTCCCAAATACATCACCCTTCACAGGTCACTAGTTACTCGCCTCCCTCTGATGTGTGGTGTCTGCCAGGAAAAGAACCCCATATTTTTATTTAATTTATCAAAAGCTAAATTGTACTCATCCTTTCCTAATCTCTAAGATCCCGAACAATTTGAACAGTATTTTCTCAGATCTGTATGTTTTTGGTTTAATATAGTACACAGGCAGTGCAGCTTGTCTGCACTGTGTGGAGGGGAAAACACACAATAGTATTCATATATGCTGCTGCAATATACTGTGAAGGCCAAGGCCACTCCCACTGACATTCCTCTTTACTAGTTATATACAGTGTTTGCTACAAGCTTGTGGTTGCCCACCTTGGGAGCCAGCACTTAATTTTCCTCATCAGACATTTACTGAAAGAAATAGACAAACACACAAATTGGGAAGAAAGACAAAGACAACAAAGACTGAAACCCCATCACAAAGGGAGAAAGCAGGCATCTGAAAGAATGAGGTAAAGACGCAGGCCCCTTCTTGTGGATTAAAGAGGCATGAGGTAGACTCAAGACTATGCAGCATTTGGATTCCTTGCACCAACATTTAATGATACTGGTCGTGGTCTTCTGAGCAGAGCTTTGGCACCAGCAACACTTATACAAATTAAGTACTGGGCTATCCAGTTCAGTCACCTCCCTAAATGTATTTTGCTTGGCTATTCATGCAATAGTTCAGTTTATTTTTCGAAGGCTGGCAGCCATTATTTTTTCTATTATGCATACCTACAGGACATAACAGCCTGGGTCCCACTGGCATCTTTCCTCACTCGTTCATCCCTTCTTGCTTCAGCCCTCCTTCCTTGTACAACAAGCAGATCATATCAAAACACTGATTGATGTTGTGGCTTCAAAATTACCATAAAACCCATGTGCGATAACGTACTAAAGTTTGATGCATAGAGCTGCTACATATGAGTGAAGATGTAACAGTGGTCCCTCTTTGAATATCAGCTTTATGAATCAAAGAAAAAATAGAAGAGTTTGGAAGAGAAAATAATGAAATAGAGTGTCTACTATTTAAGGGTGAGAATGCATTCCTGTTCCCTGACCTAAGGTCTAAAGAAGATAAATAGCATGTAATAGAGATTTATTTAGGGTCTTCAAAGAGAAAGGCCTTCATTTTGACTTTGATGGTCAGTTTCACTGACTACCAAAGCCAAACCTGCCACTAGACTGCCAGTGCTGATGGTCTGCAGACCGCCATACTACGGTTGATGGCAGCCGTCCACCAGATTAGTGGTGGAAAGTCACCAGCATTTGTGCTGACAGTCGGTGATGCAGAGGTGGGTGCATCGCCGGCACCGCCACAGCAGCAGGACTCCGCCCGCAACATTACAAGCCATAATATGACTTAGTGGAGTCCTGCTGGTGATGCAAGACCACCAGGACCCATCCTCTCCTGGATGTCCTCCTCGACGGAGAAGGTAAGTGGGTGTTGGAAAGGGGGGAAGGGTGCCTGTGTATGTGGGTGCATGTGTGCGTATCTGTGGAGGGGGAAGGAGGGTGGTATGCAGTTGAATGTGAATGTGTGTGTGCAGGTATGTGTGCATGTATGGGGTTGTCTGTGTGGATGAATGTGAGTGAGTGGGGTTGTCTGTGTGGATGAATGTGAGTGAGTGGGGGTGTCTGTGTGGATGAATGTGAGTGAGTGAGTGGGGGTGTCTGTGTGGATGAATGTGAGTGCTGAATGGGTGTGTATGTGAATGCACGCATGCGTGAAGGGGCGGGGGTATTTGTGAGTGTGTGGACGGGTGGGGGTGGATGTGTGCATGTGTAGGACATGTTTGCATGTGTTTGCCGGCAACAGGAATGGAGATTCCTCTTGCTGGGTGCGTGACTGCCACAGTTTTTGTGGCAGGGTGACCACCACGGAAAGCCTGTCAGTTTGCAGCCTCTTAATCCGTATGGCAGGCTGAGGCCTGCCGCTGGGTTGGAGGTGCTGACCACCGGCTGTAGGCTGTAGAGGTGTGACCTCTCTGGCAGGCCAGGCAGGGTTGTGGAGGCTTGGTGTCTGCCAAGCCTCACAACTCTTAATGTGCCAGCCCTTACCGCCAGCTCTACGGTGGAAGGACTGCCACGGTGAGGCTGGTGGTCTCATGACCGCCAGCTTGGTAATGAGGCCCAAAGTCTGAAACTTGTAAACCTCCGATGATGATGGATAAGACAATATAGGTGGCTTGTTCACAAAGAATTAGTTCAACAATTAAGACTCACCGACACTTAAGAATGTAACTTACATAAATGGTTGTGATACATACCTGTAAAATATACACAGTCCTGATTAAGTTACACAGTCATATGCCTATACCTAAATTTCACAAGTGGGTGTCCACTTTTGTGCATCAAAAAGCAAAATATCACATGCTAATGTGCTGAAATATTCAGCTTTAATAGGAACCAATAAACAAGTGTAAATGAATATGCTACATATAAGCACTTTTCATATATCAGATACCCCTGACTGTTCTAATTGCTGGTGAAAGTCTGGAGAAATAAAGTGTGGGGAAATGTTTTCTAAAGGAAAAAGAAATCAAAAAGGAATCCAAAGAGAGTACAAATAGTTCCAATTTTCTAATCCTTTTCTGCATACTCTGCGATACATCTTCTACTATCACATAAAGACAGAAAACAGGTGACAACGAGCTTTTTGTGAATACCAGTTCAGCTAGGAATGTGTTGTGAAAAAGATAAGAAGCAAGAACATTTTAGGGCATGGACAAAGTGAACAATTGTCTAGGGACACTGTCTTCTAAAAGAAACCCAGTAAAGTGGTTTTCTCTCTTTCTCTATTCCTTTATGTCAATGTCTCACTCTCTCTCTGCCTACTTCTGCCTCAGAATGTCTCACTTACCAACCCTTACCTTCGCATTCCATGGGCTGGATGTATGTTTATTTCATTTTGCTAACTGCGACTTTTTGCAAGTCAAAATTAGAGACTCGCCATATTAAATGTAGAAATGTTTCTCAGACACATTTAGTGATTCCCAATGGGGTGCCAAAGACCTACTTCATCAATAGTCATGAGATAGGTTGCAATTTGCGACCCCATTGGGAATAGCCATACTCAAAGGGATGGTGGCCTGCTGAAGACAGCAGGCCACCTTATATGTGACTGCTTTTAAATAAAGCAGTTTTTATTTTTTGAAATGCAGCTCGTTTTCCTTAAGGGAAAACGAGCTGCATTTCAAACAAAAAAATCTAATGTTTTCTTTTCATTTTTTTCAGAGTAGGTTGTGGTCCATGGAACCACTACCTGCTCTGAATAGTCCCTGGGGATCCCTTCCCGTTTGCAAATGGGTTACTACCAACTTGAAGTTGTTTGTAAGCGCAAATGTTTTGCGACTCTGTATTAGGAAGGGACACCCTAAACATGCCCCCTCCTGATATCAATTCGCAAAAGCAAAATGCGATTCAGTAAATAAGTTACTGAATCACATTTTGCTTTGGTAGATAGAAAAAAAAATATTCTGGTTGAAAACGGTGTATCTTTTCATCTACCTCTCATTCTTTCCTCATCTATCTCTTGCTCTGTCATCTCTCCTACTACTAGATTTCACCACTTTGTACTGCTCTCTGTACTGCTCCATCTCCTTCTAGCTTACTCTTTACCTCACCTTTCTGTCTTACTTTGCCTCACCCTCTACCCTTTCTTGGTACCTGTCGTTTCTCTGCTTTACTTCTTTTTCTATTTTGATGTACTCCCTCTGTCAACTTCACGAATCACTAAATCCTACCCTTTTTACCAACTATTTTCCCTTTCTATACCTCTCTCCAAATGCATCTACCACCCTCTACCTCTCTTTCTCTTACTAGTCTGTCTTTCTGTCTCATATCTTTCTCTTTACTTCACTTGACTTCTTTGTACGTTACTTTTCTTTCCCTCTTTCTCTTCCATCGCTACATCTCTGTGTACTTACCACCTTTTTCAGCTCTTCATTAGCTACCTCACACCTCTCTCTCATACACCTAGTTCTAACCTATTTCTCTCTACCTATTTTCTGTGACTTCATCTTTCTCTCTCTTTGTACCTACATCTACATCTCTACCTATCTAACCCTCTCTCACTTCTTCCCCTTACTCCCTAATCCACCCTTCTTTTTGGCACAACCCTGCCCCATTTGCATCTAACACACATGTATTTATTTTCCTTTTCACCTCTCTTTCAACCTCATTCCCCTCTTACCATCTGTAATTACCTTGCCTTGCTCTCCCTCTCTTAGCCCTCCATCTCCCACCCCTTCTTCTTACTTCATTTCTCTAAGCCACATCTCACTCACTCCCTCATCTCCTTCTTCTCCCTCTCTTCCTCTCTCAAAACATAACTTCTCAACTTACCTCGTCATTTGTTTGCTAACTCATCTGTACACCTATTCTCTCTTTCTTCCTCTAGTCCCTCGTCCCTCTACCTCACGTCTCTTTTCATTGTCACTAGCTCTGTTTCTTTACCTCTATCTTTCTATCCTCTACCTCTACCTCCTCCCTCGTATCTCTTTCTGCACCACTATCTCTATTTGAACTCTCCATCTGCACATGACCGCTCTCTCTCTACCTCTCTCTTACTCTTTCTCTTGTTATATATATTTCTACTTCATCAACCTCTCAACTTTGCCACTCTCTGTATCAGCCTCACCTATCTCTCCACTTCACCTGTTTTCTCTCTGCAATTCATCCCTATTTCTAACCTTCATCCACCTCGCACTGTGTTAGTGTAGTAGATTCCTCTTTACGTAACCTGTCTTTCTATACCTCAGTTCTCACTTTGCTTGTCTGTACATTACATATATCTATACCTATACCTCTCTCGTTACTACATGTCTCTCCATTTCCGTAACCCTAACTATCTCCAACTCATCTCTGCTTCTACCTAAGATCTCTTGGTACCTCACTCTTTTTGTATGCAACCCTCTCTCTACATTTCCTTCTCTCCCTCTTGTTCTTTATCTGTGTACGCTAATCTAAAAACCAATCTATTGATCCACCTCTCTCTATAATCTCTGCCTGTTAGTACCCACTTCTATTTCTACTTTTCTAAGTCATTTCTGGCTACTTCACCTTTCTCTCTTTGCCTCATATCTCTCCCTGTGTCACACATCTGCCACTCCCATCTCAGTCTTTGTCCCTTTTATGCCTCCTCCTCACTTCTCTAGATATGCAGTTCTCATTATCTCTTTATCCACCTCATCACAAGCTCAATCCCATTCCTGATATGAAGTAGAACCGAGGTCACTCATAGAAAATGAGAGGAGGAAAAAGACAGGAGAACAGAATAAAGGAGAAAATTATCACATTTCACCCAATGAATGGTGAACGTGCACAGAACAGTTCTGTGATATTTAGTATTGCAGGGACAGTGCCAGTTGTCATGGTGAATTATTCTGTGATTGAAAATGTACATCAATTAAACCCTCAATTTCATGCATAGCTCTTATTTTCATATTGTGCACTTGTCCACTAAACATTCACTTTGTCACCCCAGAGTACCTTTCCTATTGTGCAATGATAAAGCTCAATAAACACTGAATAGCACGTACATTACTGCTACAAGGTTAAATATAACTTACAAAAAGATTTGGCTTCATCATTGCGTTTTAAAACATTCTTTCTTTACCATTTGGATATCGGACGCTAGGCAGCTTGATCTTTCTGCTGTGTTTGTGTGCTATGTTTCTGAAAGATTAACATATAATTCAATATTGTTTGCCATCATGCAGGTGTGAATAACCAGAAAATTGGTAATAAATTCAAAACTGTTCCAAACAGAGTTTCAAAATATGTGCTGCCAGGGTCCAAAAATACTTGAGATGACACTGCTAAACGGTGTAATCTACACCTTTGGAATGGCGTGGAGTTCACACCTATTTTCATGAATCAGATCCTGTCTGTTCAGAGATCTGGAGAAGGCTGAAGATCTGTTAAAAAACACCTTAATTAAATTAGTGATACTGGATAGATGCTAAAACACTCTTAATATGATATAGCATAATGTAATATAACTGGAAAAAATACGAGAGGATATAAATCTTGTTTCTTGGTATAGTCCAGTAAACTGCAAACAATTTAGGAGGTTAACGTGAGTACACAATATATGACACTAACATCAGTGAATGTAGCAGTTTTCCTAAAAGATCAGTTAAAAGCGTTCTGTGTTTAAACAGTCTTGGAAAGCCTAAAAAAAAGCATTCAGTACTTCAAGACCCAAAAAAATTGACTTTTAGTGATGTGTGGCATTCTCTCCGAAATAAGTATACTTTATGAGGAACGGGCAAAAGACTTAGGGGGTCAATACAACCGGCTGGCAGTGCGTCCTTGGGAATTACGACCGCAGTGGAAGCACTGCGGTCACACCGCTGGGACCTGCGGATTTCCCGCCACTTTTGCCCCGGCGGTTTAAATCCCCCAGGGCAGTGCTGCTTGCAGCGCTGCCCAGGGGATTACGAGTCCCCCTCCCGCCAGCCTTTTCATGGCGGTTTGTGGATGTGGATGTTCACAATGCATGCGAAACAAAAAAAAAAAATTTGCACCAGATTTATGAAGTCTTAGGGGGTCATTCTGACCCTGGCGGTCTTGGACCGCCAGGGTCACGAATGACGGAAGCACCGCCAACAGGCTGGCGGTGCTTCCAATGCCATTCTGACCGTGGCGGTAAAGCCGCGGTCGGCCCGCCGGGGCTGGCGGTTTTCCGCTGTTTTTGCCCCGGCTGGGAGAATCCGCCAGGGCAGCGCTGCCCTGGGGATTCTGACCCCCGTACCGCCTGCCTGTTTCTGGCGGTTTTCACCGCCAGGAAGAGGCTGGCGGTAAGGGGTGTCCTGGGGCCCCTGGCGGCCCCTGCACTGCCCATGCCAATGGCATGGGCAGTGCAGGGGCCCCCTAACAGGGCCCCGGCCAGCTTTTCTGCCTAGCAGACAGTGAAAAGCGCGACGGGTGCAACTGCACCCATCGCACGGCCGCAAAAACGCCGGCTCCATTCAGAGCCGGCTCCTGTGTTGCGGCCCTCATTCCCGCTGGGCCGGCGGGCGCTAACTTGGTTAGCGCCCGCCGGCCCAGCGGGAATGTCAGAATGGGGGTGCAGAATTTTGGCCGCATGGCGGCCAAATGGCGGTTGCCGCCCGCCAAGGTTGGAATGACCCCCTTAGTGTTGCCTTTGCATCACACAAGGTGACGCAAGGAAAATGCAAAAGGCCTCAGTAATATTTACAGAGCCATGAAGGGTGTAATTTGCACTGCCTTGCTTGGCTATGTACAGAAGTGTAATACAATGCAGCTGATTGCACTGTGTTATGCTACAATTCAACTTGGAAGGTATTCTACAGGCGTTCCCACTGTTACCACCCATGGAATTTGGTGCCACCCCAGATTTACTAAAGCTAGTAAAACTGGGAGTGTGTCAGAATTTAAACCTTCCCCACTATGGTGCAAGGGTGCCTGAGTTGGATCTAAGCAGTACACAGGGTGCAAGCACAAGGAAAGGTCAGAAATACTCAGCATCTTTGTAAATATGGAGCATTTCTGCTCTCTCGCTTTCATGCAACGCAGTGCAGCAAATTTTCCTGCCACCCTGAGCTGCTTGAAATATTAGTAAATGTGCCTCTGATTTTGTAGCCCATTCTCAAAGGCTCTGTGTCAATGATGTGCTCTAGCAAGGTCTAGGATCATTGTACATCTCTAGAACTTGGTCTAAATTCTGAAGTGCATAGTACTTATACCCAGTTTGGCCTTTGAAGTGGGAGAGACTTCAAAGACAGAGGCCCTCATTACAACCCTGGCGGTCGGCGGAGAAGCGGCGGTCTTACCGCCAACAGGCTGGCGGTAAATTTTTTGGAATTATGACCATGGCGGTTAACGCCATGGTCATCCGCCACTTCTCCGATCCGACCACTGGGCTGGTTGTCACAATACCGCCGGCGGTATCATGACCCGGCTGACCGCCATGGATTTCATGGGGTTTGGAACCGCCATGAAATCCATGGCGGTGAGCACTATCAGTGCCAGGGAATTCCTTCCCTGCCACTGATAGGGGTCTCCCCCACCCCTCACCCCCACCGAGTCCTTCCTCTACACCCCCCACCACCCCTGCTACCCCCAAAGGTGGCAGGACCCCCCTCCCCACCCCTACCCCCAACATTACATTACACATTCACACCCGACACGCACGCACGCAGGCACCACCAACACACATACCCGCACACACACCAACATACATGCCAACAGCCACACACACAATCATACGCACACACCCACATTCAGACATACACGCACACATCCATAAAGACATACATACAGACAGACACGCCCTCATTTCCAAACACACAACACCCCCGCATGCATACACGCACTCACACACCCCCTCTACATACACACACGCACACCCCCATGCACGCACACAACACATAACACCCCTCCACCCCCTCCCCTAACGGACGATCAACTTACCTGGCCCGTTGATCCTCCGGGAGGGGACGTGATCCATGGGGGCTGCTCCGCCGCCACCACACCGTCAACAGAACACCGCCACGCCGAATCACAGAACGTGATTCGGTGGGTGGTGTTCTGTTGACGTGGCGGTGGAGGTGGAGCAACCTCCACTTCCCCGCCGTCCGCCAGTATGGCTGCTGGCGGTTCTCCGTCCGAAAAAGGACCAGCAGTCATAATACGCTGAGCGGAAAACTGCCACCACTGGTGGTCTTCAGCACGGCGGTCCCTCAGCGGTCTTGTCAAAAGACTGCTGAGGTCAAAATGACCCCCGGACTGCTGAAGTGCACAAATGTCCTCCCCTTCCTGCCCTGGCTCCAGATCCACTACACAGGGTTATGCAGCCCTTTGTGTGAGGACAGGACTAAGCCTATTTAGGTGTAAGTGTGAGGCTGTGCCCATCTCCTCCCTCACAACCTGCCCAGGATGACACATCATGATGTGGATGGCCCATCAAGTCACACCTAAGCTCCCACTGTGTGTGGCTGTCTAGGAGGAATAGACAAATCCTAGCTGTCACCCACCCCAGACATGTGATTAGAGACAGGCAGCAGGCCCCAAATTGCTAAGTAAGAAAAATGCCAACTTTTTAAAAGTGGAACATTCAGAATTACAATTTTAAATCTGACTTCACCATAAGTTGTGATTTTAAATTGTAGTTCCAGAGACACCTAGCTTGAAAATGTATCTCTTCAAGATTGTGAATTACACTTATAAGTGGTAATAAGGTAATCCCACTCTGATCCTATGAGAAGGCTATGCCTTGCCGTAGCGATAAACGAATTTGGGAACCTTTCACTACCAGGACATGTAAAACTTAAAAGTACATGTCCTGCCTTTTAAATACATTGCACACTGCCCTCTTAGTTATCCAGGTCTACCTTAGGGGTGACTTATATGTATAAAAACGGAAGGTTTGGGACTGGTAAAAGGGTTACTTTACCAGAATGACATAGCAGCGTAAAACTGCACACACAGCCTCTTCAAGGACAGGCCTGAGACATGGTTAAATGGCTACGTAAGTGAGTGGCGCAATCAGTGCTGCAGGCTAGCAAGCGGTCTTTAATTTACAGGCCCTGGGCACATGTAGTACACTTTACTAGGGAAATCAAGTAAATAATATAGGCCAACTGAGAATAAGCTAATGTTACCATATTTTAGAAGAGCAAGCACAAGTGCTTTAGCACTGGTTAACAGCGGTGGTATAGTGCACAGAGTCCTACAGCCAGCAAAAACGAGGTCAGAAAAGTGGAGGAGGAAGGCCAAAGGTTTAGGGGTGACCCTGCAGAAAGGGTAATTATGAAAATAAACGTAATGGTAAAAGGATATTTTTGATAAAAAAGTATCTTTATGAAAGTGTACTTTGTGCTGCCTGTGCTGAAAATGCTTTACTCCAGGAGACCAGTTCACATTCCTAGTTGAGAGTTAACAATCCTGCTCCCAGAGGATAATGCTCACTTAACAGGGATTAGCCCAGGGGTGGCTCTTCCATAAGAGCAGAGGAGCATCGCCCCCCCAGCTAGCAGCAGCAGCAGCAAACCTTTTCCCCAAAAACTATAATAAACTAAGGCCCTCATTATGACATTGGTGGTAAATCTCACTTATTTGCCACGCTGACTGTAGCCAACTTACCGCCGACGACGCGGATATCCGTTCACCATATTATGACACACACACACCAATCCGTCAGTATTCAGGCACATACAGAAATCCACCACACCAAAAGTCAGTGATAAACTGGC
Source organism: Pleurodeles waltl (assembly GCF_031143425.1). Taxonomy (NCBI): domain Eukaryota; kingdom Metazoa; phylum Chordata; class Amphibia; order Caudata; family Salamandridae; genus Pleurodeles; species Pleurodeles waltl. The sequence goes on from NC_090450.1 coordinate 855,534,650, forward strand.
GGTATCAAAACCCACACTGTTATGCCAACAGAACAACGCCCATCACATTATGACCCACGAATCACCACAGCGGACATTCAACGGCGGTAAACCATTGACGGTACATACCGCCGTGCTCAAAATGGACACACACAAACAAAACAACACCACATTGGACAATTCAAACAACACACACCTGACACCCATACACATACCACACCCACACACCCACACCACTATAAAACACACACCAACAATAAAGAGACATCAAGACCACAGGCACAACTAGAGCCACACACTATTCACACCTACACACCACTCACGCACCCCACATCACGCACCCAAACACATTACCCAACACCAATGGCACCACAAAGACACCCCCGTTTCACAGAGGAGGAGCTAGGGGTGATGGTGGAGGAAATTATCAGGGTAGAGCCACAGTTATTTGGAGCACAGGTGCAGCAGATATCGATAGCTATGAAGATGGAGCTATGGTGGAGAATCGTGGACAGGGTAAACGCCGTGGGACAGCACCCAAGAACTAGGGATGACATCACGAAGAGGTGGAATGACCTACGGAGGAAGGTACGTTCCATTGCAGCAAGACACCAGCTCGCTGTACAGAGGACTGGCGGCGGACCCCCACCTCCTCCCCCACAATCAACAGCATGGGAGGAGCAAGTCTTGGCAATACTGCATCCTGTGGGCCCATGCACACTATAGAGAATTAACTATCCCACCATACACCAACATACACAAGTGAAAGCTGTCAGGGCAAATAAAACCAAATAGGGCAGGCCACGGATTCACAATATGTCAGAAACAGAAACCATAACACATCATTTACATCCCCACAGGTACCCCAGCCAATGTCAGTGGAGAGGAGGTGTCAGCACTATCCAGTCCCCCAACTGAAGAGGCCCACAGTGATGACAGCACCTCTGGTCTTCAGGATCTGGATGACCTACCTGGCCCATCAGGGACCTCTGGATAGTCGGTTACCAGGCCCAGTCACACACCACCACAGAGCCTCCCCCATCAGGAAACACCACCACAGCACCCACCCAGAGTACCCACACCTCTGTCCCCAGGACACATCAATCAGCAGTGTGTACACCTCTAAAGGGACCCCAGGCCGCACCTCATACCCAAGACAATCAGGGACGTGGTGTCAGTGGCTGTGGGCACACAGTTCAGGGGACAGAGGCACTAGCCACCAGGGAAACTGTGAGGAGTGCTGAGCGCCAGGTGGAGGACAGGCCCAGGGAACCGACTCTCCAGGAGGCACTTGCAGAGATCCTGGGAGCCTATCAACATTCCCAGGACACGATGGGCCAGATCCTGGACAATGTTCAGGAATACATCCGGCTGCAGGAGGGACAGTACCAGGGGTCAGGGAGGACTTGCAGGCCTTCATCACCACCCTGGTCTCCATTTTAGGGGTGCTGGCAGACATGCCCAATATTATGAGGGAGGAAGTCACCCCTCCCCCTGCAGAAGCTGAACCACCCTGCAAACGTTCCCTGCGATCCAGACAGAAGCCAGAGACACTTCCCAAGGCCCACGCCAGGAAATGAGACTCTCCTGATTGTCACCCCTGTGTCACACTCAGTCACCCTGTCCACCTTGAACTGCCATTGCTCCCCTTCCTATGTCCCCTTGGACAATGCACATGTGCTACAAACAGACTGGAACAATATCCTGGACTTTCCTCCATCATCATCCCAACCCATTGCACTTGCCCCTTTTTTTTCTTAGCACTTCAATAAACACCCTTTGAAAAAAATCGATTTGGAATATGTCATGTATATCAATTATGTATTCATTGAAACTAGTGCAATCATTTTAATTCAAGTGTACAGAAAATGAACATAGATTAATGACCTGTAGCTTGCTGCAGTGATCACACCAGGAGTATATGTGAGGTCACCAGCATCTGCAAAATGAATTGCCAGAGGGAACAGTAAGTGGGCATAGAAGTGGGAAATATCAGCATGCCAGTGACACAGACAATCAAACAAATGCCATTCAAATGTGAAGTAACACTGTCCTACCTGTGCCATTGGAAGTATTGTCTGATGACAGATGTTCTGTTTTCCTCATCCCCTTCCTCACTGTCCACAGTCCCACTGTTGGCACACGGGCATCTCCAGCCTCCTCCTCCTGCAGGTTAGGGACATGGCGTCTGAGGGCCAGGTTTTGCATCATGCAGCATGCCACCACTATCTGGCGGACCTTCTTGGGTGAGTAGCACAGGGATTCACCTGTCAGATGGATGCACCAGAACCTGGTCTACAGGAGACCAAAGGTCCTTTCAATTATCCTTCTGATTCAGCCATGGGCCTCATTATAATGTTCTGCTGCCCTTGTCCTGGCATTCCTCACAGGGGTCAGCAGCCATGATAGGTTTGGGTAACCAGTCACCTGAAATATTGAGGGACAACATTTATCCACACACTATCCCATATGGCCCACACCATACCCATACACCAACATCTACTGGGTGGGAAACAGGGCTCGCCTATTAGCCACACCCTGTGCCTCTGTAGTTGGCCTATCACATTTGGGATGCTGCTATTCCTCAGGACAAAGGCATCATGCACCGACCCTGGAGACTTAGCATTGACGTGGGAGATGTACTGGTTCACACGGCACACCATCTGTACATTCATAGAGTGGAAACTCTTACGATTTCTGAACATCTGTTCATTTTGGCGGGGGGGGGACAAATGCTATATGTGTTCCATCAATCGCCCCAATGATGTTGGGGATATGTCCCATTGCATAGAACTCGGTCTTCACTGTGGGAAAATCTTCAACCTGGGGGAAAACAATGTAGTTGCACATGTGTTTAATCAGGGCAGACAACACTCTTGTCAGCACTATTGAGAACATTGGCTGTGACATTCCTGCTGTCAAGCCCACAGTCACTTGGAAAGAACCAGTTGCCAGGAAATGGAGAACTGATAGCATTTGCACAAGAGGGGGGATCCCAGTGGGGTGACGGATAGCAGATATCAGGTCAGGCTCCAATTGGGCACACAGCTCTGTGACTGTGGCCCTGTCCAGTCTATAGGTGAGGATAATGTCCCTGTCCTCCAGTGTTGCCAAGTCTACCAGGGGTCTGTACATGGGGGCATGTCTCCATCTCCTATTCATCCACAGCAGTATGAATCTAAGGGAAAAAAGAGTGAGGAAGCAGTCACAAACTGAACAATGGAGCTACAACAGAACTTTGCATCCTGTTAACTTGTAATGGGTCAGTGTGATATGTCCGGTATGTCCTAATATTACCAGTGATGCAGCAATTTTCAAGGGCCTGCCCCCCTGAAATGGCATCTGCCTGTCCTGTGTGGAGGGACTGGTGGAAGTGAGGTAATTGCGCTGACGTTGTGTGCCTTTGCGGGAGGCAGTCAGGAACAGGTGTGCAACTCCTCATTGGTTAACATTGGGCACTGTGGGTTACAGTGGCCAATGGTGATCTACGCCGGCGGTGACAGTATACACCGTCGCAGATGTGACCGCCATTTTCTACCTGATTCCTCACTTGCTACCTGACCTTCCACAGGAGAGGACCTACACTGCATGTGCTGCTGTGACCTGTGTCTGGAACCTACCATGGCCCATATGACGGGGGAAAGGGCCCCAGCCTTCCCATTTGAGGAGTTGGAGAGACTAGTGGATGGGGTTCTACCCCAGTACGGACTGCTGTATGGGCCTCTAGAGCAACAGTTGAGTACACTGTGGGCACAATGCATGTGGCATGAATGCATGGAGTTATGTGTGTGTGTGAAGGCCTAGTGTAAGGGGGGTGGGTGGATGTCCTCCTGGCAGCATACAAGTTGTGTGCTGGGCCATGTGTGTGTAAATGGGGATGGAAAGGGGTATGGTGGGCCATATGTGTAACAGGCAGGACTGTGTGTATTGCCTCTGCAGATCAGCACCCATCAAAAGAAGGGTATATGGCGTGCCATTGCCAAGGATGTGCGGACTTTGGGGGTCTATGGCAGGTGGAGCACCCACTGTCACAAACGGCAGGTGGACCTGAGACGTTGGGCACGGAAGATGGTGGAGGCCCAGCTGGGGATGGCCTCCCAACTAGGAAGGGGTGCCCATCGAACTCTGCCCCCCGTGATGGCCCGCATACTGGCGGTGGCCTATCCAGAGCTGGATGGGTGCTTGAGGGCATCACAGCAGCCACAAGGGGATGAGTACAGTGCCCATCATTACAACTTACGCATGGTAGGGTGGTATCGGGTGGGGGATGTGGGTCAGTGGGTGCCCTTAGGTGAGGCCTGACATTGCAGCATAGGTCCCCTGGTGGCTAGGGTTCAGGAGGGAAATTCTTGCTACCTAGCTCTTAGGCATCCACTACTGGTCAGGGCTGCGTGGGTCCCAGGTGTGCTGCCATTTGGCGGTGTGTGCCCCTCCCCATGCCTTGCCCGCTAAATATTTCTCTGGTAGTGCTATGGCATATTGTGTAGGTGTGTTCCCTGTGTGTGAGTTTGTGGTGTACACCAACGGTGGTGTTGGTGCAGCCATTGACCAAGTGTATCCTTTGTCTCTTCCCCCCTTTATGTTTTGTCATCCTGTCCTTATTTGCATCAGCATCATCTGGCGGAGGGGCAGATGCATTGGTGATGGAGAGAGCTGCATCCCACAGGATCCATGAGGCAGAGTTCACCGATGCTGAGGGCTCCAGTGGGACGGAGGGCGAGGGGACCACCACAGCAGAGACTGGAGGGGACAGCTCTGACACAGATACATCCTCCGATGGAAGCTCCCTGGTGGTGACGGACACTGCTGTGACCACCAAAGCTACAGGTACAGCCGCCACCCCCGTACCAGCACCGCCCTCCAAGCAGCCCCTCATCGAGTTGCCCCTGCCCGCTCACCCAGGAGGGTGGGCATCTCTTTCACCCCAGGCACCCCAGGCCCTGCCCCAGTTAGCCCTACTGCCCTTAATGAGGAGGCTATTGACCTCCTAAGATCCATCTCTGTAGGGCAGTCAACCATTGTGAATGCCATCCAGGTACTGGCAACCCCGATGCAACAATCTAATGCATTCCTGGAGGGCATTCACAATGGATTGGGGCCCAACAGAGATCGATTCAGGCTCTGGCCTCCTCTCTGATGGCAGCCATTGTGCCTGTTTCTACCCTCCCCCTCCAACTTCCACTGCCCAATCCCATTCTCCTCAACCCCAACCAATCCCAAGCACACAGGCAGATGAGCATGCACACAAGACAACACCCAAGAGTGCCACAGGCAAACACAAGCACCATACTTTATCCCACTGGCACTCACACAAACACCATCCAGTTGCAGACACACCAACATCCACTATTTCCACTGTGTCCCCCACCTACTCCTCCTCCTCCACCTCCCACCCAGTTCCATCCACACTCACACCTGCATGCACTACATCATCATTCACTACCAGCATCACGACACCAAGCAGAACATACACCTCACTGGCAGACACCTCCGCAACAGCCATGCACACATCCCCTGTGTCCTCTCCCACTGTGTCTGTCCCCCCCTTCTAAAGTACACAAACACAAGCACTCAGACACCCAACAGCCATCCACCTCAGAACAGCATACAGCCCATGCACCTGCACCCAAAAGCAGTAGACACTTCCAACTACCACTCCCTCATCCTCCACTCCCATTCCTTCTCCCTCTTCCCACCCCAATTTCCCTAAAACCTTTTCCTATCCACCATTGACCTCTTCCCTAACCCTCAATCCCCATCCAGCACGAATGGCCAGGGTAGGAAGAACCCGCGCAAGCACCTCAGCCACACAGTCCACGGGCCCAGTCGTCACCACACCCACTTGTGGCAGAAATGGATCCAGGCCACATGTCCTGAAGGTGAAGGAGCCTGCACCAGGCAGCCTCAAGGGAAAAAAAGCCTGCCCCAGCTGCTAGGAAGACCAAGGAGCCTGCACCAGCAAGAAGGGAAAGGAGCTTGACCCAGCTGCTAGGAAGACCAAGGAGCCTGCACGAGCAGGCAAGAATGGAAAGGAGCCTGCTCCAGCTGCCAGGAAGACCAAGGAGCCTGCACCAGCAGGCAAGAATGGAAAGGAGCCTGATCCAGCTGCCAGGAAGACCAAGGAGCCTGCACCAGCAGGCAAGAATGGAAAGGAGCCTGACCAGCCACCAGGAAGACCAAGGAGCCTGCACCAGCAGGCAGGAAGACCAAGGGGCCTGGGGCAGGAACTGTGACGGAGCCCCCACCACCACCATGATTGTGCAGCCATCCTTGGTTGCAGGGGATAGGCAGGAGCCTCCCCACACCAGCAGCACCACTGCCACTGTGCAGCCATCCGAGGTTGCAGGGGATGGGCAGGAGCCTCCCCCCACCAGCAGCACTACCGCCACTGTGCGTCTGTCCGAGGTTGGAGGGGATGGGCAGGAGCCTCCCCCACCAGCAGCACCAGTGCCACTGTGCAGCCGTCACCGCCGGCTGAGGGTATGTAATCCTGCCTCCATGGGCTGCTATGCGGACTGCCCCCTCCAAAACCCACTTGAGAGACTGTGGCCCATCACTCCCCAGGATCAAGCACAGGGCTTGTTGCCCCCTCCAGAACCAGTGGGTAGGACACCCACTTGAGAGGCTGTGGGCCATCACTCCCCAGGATCAAGCACAGGACTTGTTGCCCTCTCCAGAACTAGTGGTCTTGTAACATCTCCCAGCTGAGGTGCCCCTCCGTCCCCCTGAGGTGCCTGCATATTTACCAACAGATGCCCCTGCAGTGTTCTCTCCGTGTTGAGGCAGGTGACATGTGTGGCCTTGGATTTTGGCCTGTGGCCATGTGGCCTATGAACATTGTGGACTGGGCTGTGTCCCTTTTTCTGTACATATGTATATATCTATTATCTTGCCTAACTTATTTTTCATACTGTGTTGATCTCATTACATTCACTTTTGCGAAATCATTTTGTCTTTGCATTATTCAGCCGAGTGATGGGGTAAAAATGTTTTTATGATACCTCTGGTTGTGAGTATGGTGTGTGTGTGTGGGGTGTGGGTTGTGCGTGTGTCACCCTCTTTTTCCTCCCCCATCCCTTGTGTGCTAGGCGGTTGTATTAACCGTCATCATCTTCGTGGTGGAGCAGAACGTAGAAGATCATGGGGAAGACATGCAGTTCAAGTTCCATGGTGGCGTAGTTGTTCCCTGTGTCTCCAATGAAGAGTCCTTTCCCTCCTGAGCTCTGTTTACACCAGGCTTTTGATGTCGTTGGTACCGTTCCGGAAAAGGTGGTGGATTGTGTAGTCATAATATGGCGGGCGGAACTTTGACTTCTGCCTGGCTGTAGGCGGCTACCGCCGTGGTAACTGTTGGTTCCGCCCTGGCAGCCGGTGTGGTACATTTGCTGTCTTTCCGAGATCTTTCCGCCATGGGCATAATTTGGCGGTAGTTACCACCAGCCTGTTGGTGGTATTACTGCCACTTTATCACCGACCGCCAGGGTTGTAATGAGGGCCTACGTTCATTATAGCTTTTGGGGAAACTGGGCGGGCCACTGGGTGATGAGCAATGAGGGTGAGTGCTCAGCACTCCCCCTCACTGTGCATTCATGTTTGGCCGACCGTGTCGGGCCGGCCAAACACACATGCACAGAAGGGTCTCACCAGCCCAGCAACGAAGTTGCTGGGCTAGAGAGAGCCTGCACAGGCCCACAGACTGCCTGAGAGTGCCCTGTCTGGGCGCTACCAGACAATCCTGACGCTGCTCTGAGCAGCATCAGGATTGACCGCAGGGCAGGCTCCCCCCTGTGCATTGCCCCGCCCCCTTGGCAACCCGTGAGCCGCAAATGGATTAGCCATCTTTGAGGGGGCAGACACACTTGGCCGAACAAATGACATCCTTTTATTGTCCTGTTTGAAATTGTAGATGCGGAATGAGTCTGACAGGATCTGCTTCCATTCATTATCAGGCACCTTCTCAGTGCCTAATCTGAGCCGGTGTTTTCCGGTGCTCCTTGTAGGTGATAGGCACCAGCACTTGTCAGCACCAGATCTAGTGACAGTGCACCACATGGTGGTGATGTTTATCTGATTTTGAGATGAGCACAGCAACAGGGTATCATAAGTCAATATTCATTAAAAAGGAACAATAACTACCCCTCACACGATTCTTATAACTTTGAGTGGCTTGTCTGAATTGTCACTCTTGTAGAGTGCGATGTTTAGTAGTTGTGCTGATACTGTCATTTGCACTGCCTGACAGAGGAGAGGCTACCTCACCTAAATCAGGAAGTGGCTGTAGGAGAGCCAGACTCCCTTCACATGATAAAAGGGGTTTGCTATTTTGTGTTTAGGACATCTGAGATTCTTTAGAGTGAAATGGAGAGGAAGTGCTACAAAAAAGGCGCTGATAGGTTGAAAAATTAGACAGTATTGTGTGTAGAAAATTCTCTAATCCATCTAGTTGATAGATAGTAAACAGGATAAAACCGGCACCTCACCAGAGCCTCTCGGACCATTTCTGGACCTTAGAAGACAACACATGAAGAAAGAAGACCCCACTGAAAGAAATGGACAGAAGGACTCCTGCTGGCACCCAGGGACTTGATCTTGTCTCCAAGCGTCAAACGGTTGAATACTTGTTTGCCTGTTGCCAGGACACAAAAAGAAGCAGGACTCTTGACTCAGAGAGGTTTCCTGACCACTGAGACCTGCACTATGTAGGAACCATGGCTGGAGAGGGACCTGGTGCCTAGAAGCATGACCTGAGAATCTGAAGGCTGCATTGGTGATCAGAATTGTTTTTCCAGCAGACAGAGAAAAGTGAGGCTGTTGTCACCTCCAGAGGGCCATGACAAGATGATGACTCTTACCCGGGGATGTCACTCCAGAGGAAGGCAAAACAACTTGCATTGCCCCTCTCAAATGTTTTGTCACACACAAAACAACTTCAACTGGATCTAATGTTAAAGGTAACTAGCTTTGTTAAGCCCTAATTGTCTACAACTGCCAGCCTTGTCCTGCTGGTGAATGTTGAAAATCAAAAAAGGGACTAAGTTGAAAGGTAAAACATTGAACTGAGGTGAGATGGCAATGGTATTTGAGGCAGTGGCAAAATTACCTTCACTACTGCCCAGGACAGGAAGGCTCTAAGCCCTACAGGACCTACTCCTACTAGCATGCCTTGTGAATAAAGAAGTGAGGGTTTGAGAAAATGTGTCCCAGTTGATCCCACCATGAGTATGGTTGTTGCTCTCACAGTACCAGTTGCTATTGGTCCAGTTTCTATGTATAAATCAGAAGGCTTAGGGACAAATACATACAATTTGGCAAGACCCAATAGCGCTGTGGGACCAGCAAATGTTCCAAATAATTCAGGTACTAGGGAATTTGCTCCTGTAGTAACTTGATCTATTAGTGTAAAGGAGTTAGAAAAATGGGTAAACATTTTAATGAAGTACTCCATCTAAAGAAAGTACAAGTACAGAAGTGAGTCAGGGAACAATTTCATCAACACTGGAGAAGAAACTCTGGATGAAGCGAAGTTGACAATAGAAATGGATTCAATTATTTTTGAAAATCTTGGCTTAGAATAATTAGAGACTTATCAAGGGGATGACCTCGCATCTATGTGTAGGGACATCACTAAGAGAGCGGGTCACGTTCATGATGAATTGGCAGAATTAGCTCAGAAATATGAGGTTGATTTAAATAAAACTAAAACTCTGCAAAAATTTAATGTGTTTAGTGAGAAAGATATTGCTGATATGAGAACTCCAGGGTTGAATTAGATAAATGGGAGACTAAATGGGCAAAAAAGAAGGATGTAAAAAACCTTCAGGTGAACCGTCTCCGGTTGGAACAGAAGGAGATGTTACAACCTTCCCTTTGTAAGAAGCACCTGGTGGAGGTAATGTTCATGTGCCATGGAGCAGGCGTGATCTTATATCGTTTACCGATGATTTTCCAAAATTACAAGAGAAGCCAGTTGAATGGTATGAACAGGTTGAAAGGTTTGTTAACATTTCACAGATGTGGTGGATTGATCTGAATACGTTATTTGACATTGTTTTTCAGAATGACCTGTGAACATAATGTAAGCTAGCTGGTCAATGACCTGAGGTGGAACCAACTAGAAATGCATTGACAAAGGATCATTCATCATTGGTAATGAAGAAATATCAGGAGGTAATGACATTCCTGAAAGGGAAAGTGCCTCTGTAGGATGCTGATTGGGTCAAAATTGACAGAACGAATCAAGAATCAAAGGAGTCGATCCATGCTTAATATGAGAGTTTGTTGCTGGCATTCAAACAATACAGTGGTATAGAAACCCTAGAAGTAAAGTATATGGGACATTTTGTGTCAAGGTTTGTAACAGGGTTGAGGCCAGAAATAAGCATGATGATCCAGCAACTTTTGATGTGTTGGCAGAATAAATCTATTGATGACATTGTGTGCTGTGCAAAATATTGCCATTAGGAGATAGAGATGAAGCAGAAAAAGCTTCATGAAAAACTGATGGATGCTCAAATGAAAGCACCTCAAAGAACCAGCCAGACACCCTAGCTGTAATAGAGTGGGACAAAGGAAGATGGAATATCATTGAAATCCAGCTAATGAGGTCCAAAATGCTAGATACCTTCTCAGAATAATAATTCCAATCAGATGCAGGGTGTGCAAAGACACAGAAGTCAATATTTTAATGTGCCCCAAGCTCCAATGATGCAAGTCCCTCAAGCTCCAATGCCACAACGAAATGCTGTTGGGACACGTCAGAATATGAATCAGGGTTTTAAAATGAATACAAATCTGACACAGGATAATAATCCATTTCCACAATTTCTCTGTTCAATTTGAATGAAGGAAATTACTCAGATCAGTCAGTTGGATGGTGCCTGAGAGGGGGAGGAAAGTGTGCAGTCTTAGAGGTGAACCAGAGTGGACCATTTGTAGACAGTGAAGATGATGGCTGCCCTGTGTCGTTCTTGGTCTACACTTTGAGAACAGTAGAAGTCCCAAACCTACCCCCCCTCGGGAAAAACAATCCAAGTTGTTGGTATGGAGAACAAACAAATGATTCCTCAAGAAACTGCCCCAGTTATAGTGAAAATAAGATATTTTGAGGATAAACACAATCTTAACATATGTGGCCGCAGTCCAGTAAATCTCTTGGGAAGAGATTTACTTTCAAAATTAAACTGTTATCTTTTGCACTCCAGCAGGAATAGAAGTGCAAACCCATGATGAGGATGCTGTCTTTTAGCTAATGAAAAATGAACCATGATGCTGACATTGCTAACACTTGATGATTTGCCCTAGAGTTGAGAGAAACTGTCAAACATGAGGGGTGGAATTTTAAGGAAAAGGATATCAGACCGATTAAAAGTGTAGAACCTGTCTGGATTTCTGTTAAGTCTAACGTTGGATTCCTGAGAACCCCACAATATAATTTGACACCAGAAACGATTGCTCGGATAACACCTGTGATCGAATCCATATTACAGCAGGAAATTCTGAAGGAGATAATGGGAAGTCCTTGTAACTCTTCCATTATGGGTCTTCACGAACCAAGTGGCAAATATAGGATTGTACAGGATCTGAGGAAAATAAATAACATTGTTGTTCCTTATTGCCTCCTGGTACCGAATCCAGCTGTAATATTTTTCCAGATTCAATGTGAGGCTGAGTGGCTAACTATCATTAATTTGTATTAGGCCTTCTTTTCTGGTTCAGAAACAGGGTCTTAACATGGTGTTGTGTCCCACAAGGGTATACTGAATCTCCAAATTGGAATCTTTGGCCATGCCTTGCAGCTCAGTCTTAATCCAATACATTGATGACCTAATGGTGATGTCGAAACCCAAGAAGCTTGTAAACAAGACAGTATTGCACTGCTGAACCTCCTAGCTGAGAATGGATATAAGGAGTCAGCAGTAAAAGTTAAAATATTGTCAAAAGAAGTCCAATATCTTGGATATCACATTGAAAAGGGAGTGAAAAAAGTGTCACAAGAGAGAATTTCAGCCATTCTGAAAGTGAGTCCGCCAAGTGCACAGAGGGAAGTCAGGATGTTTCCCGCAATGGTGGGCTACTACAGACAGTGGATACCCATCTTTCCCCGATGACCAAGCCTTTACAGAGACTGACACACAAGGATGTGTCAGATCTGGTACCATGGGATAATAATTGTCTTGGTGCTTTTCTAGGGCTGAGAGAATGTCGTGTCCCAGGCTCTGGGGATGCTCGATTATAACAAATCTTTTGCACTTTTCTGCAGTGAGAGGAAGAGCTGTGCTCTCTCAGTGCTAACTCAGTGCTTACTCAGACACTTGAAAATGCTAAGAGACCTGTGGCTTTTTTTTCTGCCACATTGGATTCTGTTTCATCTGCATTGCCTGGCTGCCTTAAATTGGTAGCTGCAGTCAGCACTAGTATAGAGAGGTGTGAAAATATTGTTATGGGTCACCCATTAACTGTGCACTTGCCACACTCTGTTGAGCTTTTGTTAACTATAACCAGAACACAGCATCTCACAAGCAGTCGATTTACTAAATATGAGCAGGTGATATTGGCTGTAGAGAATGTAACTATGAAACATTGTGGGATTTGAATCCTGCCACTTGGTTACCAATATTGAATCAGGGAATTGCTGAAGATTGTGAAGGGGACCACAATTGTCTTCATGTTTCTGAACTATGCATCAAACGGTGACCAGATATCCAAGATGAACCATTACCTGAATCGGATTATGTCCTCTATGTTGATGGTTCATTGTAGTACTCGTCTGCACATTTTAATATCTCTGCGGGCATGTACGTTCACAAGAATAAGACCATTAGAGTCATGTTGGTGCACTCTTTTTTTGTACTCTACCAATGCTTACTTAAGGTTTACTTTTAGTTGTGGTAAGTTCTGTACCGTTAGGGTCGAACCTACTGTTGGGTTCTAGATCCTAGTGGGCGGGCGGCATTCTTGTTATTACCTTCATGCTGTACGGTCATCTCTTGTGCCTGCTGTGGACCCGCATTAAAGGTGACGTCTGAAATACTAGAATTGTTGTCTGAAGATTTATAGAAGACAACCCACCTCACTTCCTACATTCATGCTTAAGAAACAGTTGGGGAAGTCTGAGAGCAACATATGTTTGTACCTTTTCTGGAGCTGTCGAAGCTTCCTGGCTTCAAGGAATATTCTCTGCCCAAGTAACTAAATTGATTGTTCTCACTAGAGCATGTTGTGTTTTTTAAAGTGACAATCTTTACCGATAGTCAGTAAGGCTTTTGTATTGTTCATGACTTCAGACATCTGTGGTCTCAGCGAGGCTTTATGATGTCTTCTGGATCTCTGATGTGGAATGGCAGACAAGTGAGAAACCTCCGGAATGGCGAACAAGTGAGAAACCTCCTCGACACACTACAATTGTCCGAGCAGATAGCAGTGGTTAAGGAAGACTGCACATAATTCTGGAGATGATTATGTGCCTTTGGACAGTTGGTACGCTGATCAGGTCGCAAAATACTGTGCAGACAATGGCCCTGAGTTATACTTTTTGGTGCAAAACTGCACTAACGCAGTTTTGCACCAGAAGGTTTAGCACCAGCTTGCACCATTTCTGTGCATAAGCCGAGCACCATATTTATGGAACGGTGCAAGCGGGTGCAAAGGGTAGGCTAGCGTAAAAAGAAAATGACGTTAGTCAAGTGGGGCTGGCGGTATGGAAGAAAGGGGTTTTGCATAAAAAAATGACACTAGACAGGTTAGAGTAAAAAAAATGATTCTAACATTCATGGCCATTGCACCCAGTGCCATGTAGGGGGGCCCATTTCAGGGCCCCCAATGGCACTTTAAAAAAAAAAAATCTTACCTGTACTTACCTATAGTTACCTGGGATGGGGTCCCCCATCCTCTGCTGCCCCTCTGGTGTGGGTGGGGTGTCCCTGGGGCATGGGGAGAGCACCTGGGGCCTTATTCCATGGTGTTCCACCATGGAAATAGGCCCACAGTTCCCCTAATGCCTGCCCTGACCCAGGCGTTAAAAATGTTGCACAGCAAACTGTGCATAATTTTTTGATCCCTCCTCCCCCACCCCGTGTGTGATTTTTGCACGGGGATAAATAAGGCGCTAGGGCCTTAGAGTCATTTTTTGCCCGGGAACGCCTACCGTGCATCTCATTAACGCAAGGTGGTTTCCGGCATGCAAAAAATGACTTTAACTCCATTTTTTGGCGCTAGCCATGTTTAGCGCCAAAATATAAATATAGAGTTAAGTTTGCGCCAGATTTGCGTAAAAAAAATGATGCAAATCCAGCGCAAACAGAGCATAAATATGCCCCCATGTTTGTACATTCAATGGTGAATTCACAAATGAAGGAGTGGATGAAACTAACTTTAACCTCTTTTTGGCAATAATTGATACCCTGGATAAAATGAAGAGGCTTCAGGAGGAAGTGTCTGACAAGGAACAACAAAGTTGCGTCTGAGTAGGTTGTGTCAAGAGAGATTACTACATTTGGGTTTCAATGGGTGGACGACCAGCGTTACCCCCTACTACTACTCATATTTCCATGGTCCAGCTCATATTGGAAGGGCCGCCATGGTGAGATTGTATAGACAGACTTGGTTCAACCCTAAATTCAGGTTGATTGGTGAAGTACTGTGTCATAGATGTGTTGTGTGAATTATGTTGGGAAAATAACTTCAGTTACACTGAGTCACACAGGGAGGTCAGGAGGGCCTTTTAAAAGGATACAAATGGATTTCATTGAGATGCCCTTGTGCAATGGATGTTTTATTTGTAGTGTGTGTCTTTTCCCATCCAACTAGGAGAAATGATAGCCTCATTGTAGCTAAACTGTTACTGAAGCAACTCATTCCTAGGTTTGGTATCCCAACATCTTTGGGATCAGATCAGGGATCTCATTTCAACAATGAGGGCCTGAAATTGTTGTCTGCAGCCTTGCAAATGGAGCAACGATTACAATGCAGTTATAGACCTGAGGCTTTGGGTTTTGTGGAGTAGGTGAATGGCTTACTTAGATCCAGACTGGCAAAAGTGTGTGCTTTAACGTCATTGAAATGGCCTGATTCTCTGCCTCGTGAGTTAAGGAGTCTGCAGAGTGCACCTGATCGAAAGACTGGACTGTCCCCCCATGAAATCATAACGGGGAGGGTGATGAGACTGCCGGCAATTCCTGCAAATGCACTTGTGAAATTACTGATAATATGGTCCTAGACGATTGCAAAGGACCAGCCTATGTGAAGCAATATGTGTTTCATCAAGTTGGAACAGCCACAACACTTCCGTATCCAGAACAATGCCATGACCTTAATCCAGGCGATTGAGTCTTGGTGAGGAAACATGTCAGGAAAACATGTTTAGAACCTCAGTGGTGTGAGCCTTACCAGGTGATCCAAGTGACAACGACTGCTGTAAAGTGTGGAGGCCTTCCCAATGGGATATACGCTTCCCATAGGCTCTATTGTGTCCCCTTGACACAACAGCACCTGTTGCAGACGAACCAGTGGTGCAAGGGAGACAACAAGAGCAGGACAGACAGGCTCTAAGGGACCAATGCGAGCCAGGAACAACACTTGATCATACTGAAGGGGGTCTTATACAAGTCACATCTGAGACCGAAACAGAGACAATCAAACCTTGCCTTCTGGTGAATGATTCGGACTCAGAATCAGACCCTGAAGTTGGAATTAGTGCTGGAAGAAAGTGAGTGGGTGCGGGAGACTATTGGCCCAGGAGGCAGGAAAAGAGAAACTTTGCCACAAACGATTGCTGAAGAACCTGAAATATCGGATCTGAGTGAAAGTGACGACGTAGGTGGGGCACTAAGGAGATTAAAGTGAACAAGAGTGCCTTGCTGTAGGTATTCTTTGCCAGAGTGGACTCACTTTGCAAATGAAACAGTCACAGATAAAGAGATCTGGAAATGTTGGAATGAACATACTGGTTCAGCTCAACCTCCACAAACTGAACATTGTAGTTGAGTTGTATTTTGAATTTTTGCTGCCACAAATGAACTTGATTTGTGTAAATATTAGACACATTTGTATTGATTGGGATAGAGATTTGGAAGATTTCCTAAGCCCCATTAGAAGAAGACAGTGGGTTGTCATTTAGATGAACACGGAGTAGGGTTAGGGAAGTCTCATGAAGTTTTAGACATTGTTACTTAATAAACTTTGAACTATGTTGCTGTAGGCAATGGTAAAATGAACAAAGATGTTTTGCTGATGCATCCTTTTTTGATCATAGATATGATTCTAGAGGCGTACTGGAGCCAAATCAGAAAAACTGGATTAGAAACCTTATTGCTTATTTTCCTCGTAGCATGAATAGTGTTATTAATAGGAGTGTTTCCCTCTACACATTCTGAAGAAAAGAAGTTACCTCCTAGTGATTCCCCACAAACTCTTAGTCCTAAGGATTATACTGTTTATAAGTTAGATGAGAAAGCATTACACTTAGATTAGATGAATCTAGAGCAGATTATTCAGACAACATATTTTTTAAGATGCTTTCTGAATATGTAAAAACAATGAATGCTAGGGACTGCTATGTCTGTGTGTAGTTCCCTGCTTCTGTATCAGAAGGCATCACATATCATAGAGTATATTTATCCAGTTTCCAATAATATTTTTCGAATTTTGAGTTAGGTTTGCCAGAAGTTCCTCTGTTAAGCACCTGAATAAGAAACTGAATTTTAAAGGTACAGAGATTGTATCAATTCAACCTTTACATATTGCATATGCACATAGACACAATCTGACCTGTTCAATGAGTGAAATAGAAAAGCATTTTTTCAATTTAGTGGATGACTGGAGGACGGAATTAGAAACTAAGGCGGTCATTTCGAACATGGCGGTTCGGCCTGCCATGCTGGCAGTGGCGGCTAAAGCCACCAGCCGGCATGGCTCGCCAAACTGCCATATAAAGAACAGGGTGACGGCCGCCAGCGGCAGCCGTCACCCACCACCATGCTCCCACCGCCAGGCAGCCTGGCGGCGGGAAGAAACACCATCCGCCAGGGTAGCTGCGCTACCCTGCGGATAATGTTTCAAATGCTGCCAGACATTTCCTGGCGGGATATCCTGCCAGGAAAGGGCTGGCGGAGGGGGTTCCCTAGTGCAGGGGCCCCCGTGCAGGCACCCGGCGCGCATGTCACTGCCCGATTTACGTGCAGTGACATGCGCGACGGGTGCTGCTGCACCCGCCGCACAACAACATTGGCAGCGGCTCCTCATGGAGCCGCCCTCAATGTTGCGGCTGTGTTCCCTGCCAGGCCGGCGGGCGGAGACACTGTCTCCGCCCGCCGGCCTGGTGGGGAGATCATTATACGGCCGGCGGGTTTTCCAGGAGGCTGGTGGTCGATGGAAAGACCGCCAGCCTGAACACGGCGGGAATTCCTGCTGTGTTCGAAATGAGGGCCTAAATCCAAAATAGATACAAATCTTGCAACACAATACAGATGGACAAAGGAAGAAATAGAACATCAAATGCAGGAGAATTTAACAGCTTTATCTTTAGAACAGCAGCATAAATGGAGATTGTGGATACACATTGATCTGAGCTATATTGATCATTTGTTCATAGGGAAGAGTGATTGTGGGCATTTTTTTCATGTCAGAGGAAAGACTGAGGCCCTCATTACAACCATGGCGGTCAGTGTTAAAGTGGCGGTTATACCGCCAATAGGCCGACGGTAAAAAAAATGGGATTACGACCATGGCAGAAACCGCCAACACAGACAGCCACTTTAACACTCTGACCGCCACAGTGGTAGCAACAAACACCGCAGCGGTAACCACCAACAGATAGGCGGAAGACAATGTACCGCCCACACGTCACAACCCGCCCATCTGCCAGCTTTTCCAGGGCGGTACCAACGCCATCAAAAGCACAGCGGAAACAGAACACAGAAGGGAAACCACTCACCTCTCGACACTCAAAGAAGAACGAGGACGCCATGGAGCCCGAGTTACAGGTCCTGCCCATGCTGGTCTAACTCCTCATCTACCAGGATTATGAAAGGCGGCAGCGACGACCACAGTGAGTACTGCACCTAGTACACAGGGGAGGGGGGGAGGAAAAAGAGAGTGACACACACACACAACACGCAACACCCCCACCCCCACCCCCACCCACAACACCATGCAGACAAACACATGCAACAACATTACATTTACACCCCGTAACCCCCGGAAGAACGCAGAGACAAAAGGAATTGAGTTAAATCAGTGATATATTAGAAATAGGCAGATATTCATAATGAATAGAAAAACAGTATTTACAAAAATATACAATATGTACATAAGACAGTACATTGTCCCTTCCAAATGTCCGTGGGCCACTGGGCCAAAAATCATAGGCCAAGCCCAAACTTGACTCCTACCTCAATACAGAGAGAACCCTGCAGGGGCATCAGGTCGAAAACACACAGGCACCTCAGGGGGACGGGGAAGGGAGGGGCACCTCAGCTGGAATATGGAATAACACCACTGCTCCTCGAGGGGGCTTCATTCCCACTGCTTGGTCTAGGGGAGTGCAAGGCCACAGTCCCTCAAGTGGGTGGTTTGCCCACTGCTTGGTCCTGGGGAGTGCAAAGCCACAGTCTCTCAAGTTTCTCAAGTGGGTGGGTTGCCCACTGCTTGGTCCTGGGGAGTGCAAAGCCACAGTTTCTCAAGTCTCTCAAATGGGTGGTTTGCCCACTGCTTGGTCCTGGGGAGTGCAAAGCTACAGTCTCTCAAGTGGATGTTTTCTTCCACTGGTTCTGGTGGGGGCTTTGTGTCCAGTGTGCTTCATCCTGCCAAGGATAGGGTGAGTGGATGCCTTTCTCCACTGGTTCTGGAGGGGGCTTAGTGCCCAGTCAGCTTCATCCTGCCAAGGATAGGGTGAGTGGATGCCTTTCTCCACTGGAGGGGGCCTTGTGCCCAGCAAAGCAAAACTTGGGGTGTGGCAGTTCACATTCCCTCACCTGGCACGAGATTTGCAGGGAACAGGTTTCATGATAGTCCATGGAGGCAGGGCTAGACTCCAACCTGTGGCGGCTAAGGCTGCAAACTGGTGGTATTGCCGGTGCTGGTGGGGGTGCTGCCAGTGGTGGTGGGAGGCTCCAGCCCTCATCCTGTAGCCTCGGACAGCTGCCCACTGGGGCTGCTGCTGCTGACAGTAGTGGTGCTAGCGGCGGCGCAGGTGGTGGCGCTTACGGCGGTGCAGGTGGCGGTGCTGGTGGTTGTGCTGGTAGCCACCAGGCCTTCACCTACAGCCTCCGATGGCTGAAGTGCCTTGCCTGGTGTTTTCTGCCCCTTCCTCACCTTGGCAGATGGTGGTGTGACCTTGGGTCTGGCTGCTGGAGTTTTTGAGGAGGCCTTGCTGGGTGGTACATGCTCCTTGGCCTTGTTGCATGCTGTCCCCTTTTTCACCTTGGCAGGTGGGGGAATGGTTTTTTCCTTTGCAGGGGTTGCTGGCACACTGTCTGGCCTGACGGCTGCCCCCTTTCAGCCTCTGTGAGTTGCAGGTACCACACCAGACGTCGACTTGGTGGCTGAGGTGCTGAACTGGGTTCTGGACACCCTGGCCCGAGGGGAAGGACAGGGGCGGGGGAGGGGGAGGGAACAGGTCAATGTTTGCCAGGAAAAGCTTCTTAGACACACTGGGGCGGGAAGAGGGAGAGGGTTTGGGAGTGGAGGAAGAGGCAGTGGTTGTAGGAGGTGTCTGTCTGCTGACTTTGGGTGCAGGTGCAGGTGCATGAGCTGGATGCTGTTGTGAGGTGGATGGCTGTTGGGTGGGTGGGTGCTTGCGTTTGTGTACTTTAGGAGGAGGGGTCACAGACACACTGGGAGAGGACACAGGGGATGTGTGAATGGATGTGGGGGTGGTTCCTGCTCGTGAGGGGTGTGTTGTGATGGGCGTGCTGGTGATGGAGGTAGTGGCTGAGGATGTAGTGCATGCAGGTGTGAGTGGAGAAGCTACTGGGAGAGAGGTGGATGAGGAGGAGGAGGGGGCACAGTGGAGGCAGTGGATGTTGGTGAGTCTGCATGGGGATGGTGCTTGTGTGAGTGCCTGTGAGATGAAGTGTGGTGCTTGTGTTTGCCTGAGCCAGTTTGGGTGTTGATTTGGGTGAATGCTGGTCGGAAGGTGTGCTTGGGATATGCTGGGGTTGAGGGGATTGGGTCTGGGTAGAGGAAGTTGGAGGGGGAGGCTAGGGACAGGTACAAGGGTTGCCATCAGTGTTGAGGCCAGAGCCAGAAATGCTCTCAGTTGGGCCACCACGCCAGAGTGAATCCCCTCCAGGCATGCATTTGTTTGTTGCAAATGCCCTGCTAGACCCTGGATGTCATTCAGTATCGTTGACTACCCAACAGTGAGGGATCTCATGAGGTCAATAGCCTCCTCACTGAGGGCAGCAGAGCTGACTGGGGTAGGGCCTGTGGTGCCTGGGGCGAAGGAGATGCCCACCCTCCTGGGTAAGCGGGCATGGGAAACACACTGAGGGGCTGCTGGTAGGGCAGTGCTGATGGGGGGGTGGCGGCTGTACCTGTTGTTAGGGTGGGCACAGAGGTGTCCACCACTGTCAGGGAGCTTCTATCAGTGGAGGAGTCGCTGTCTGTGGTCTCCCCTCCTGTCCCTGTCGTGGTGCCTCTGCGCCTCCGCCAGATGATGCTAATGCACACAAGGACAGGGTGACAAAACAAAAAGGGGGAGAGACAGAGGATACACTTGGTCAATGGCAGCAACAACACTACCGTTGGCCTACACAACACACAGGGAGAAGCCCTATGCACTAGGCCATGCCCAACCATTTACTAAGATAGTCACCAGCCCATGAGGTACAATGCCTACCGCCATTAGCTGCAAACCTGAAACCCACAGGACCCTGCCCAGTAGTAGATGCCCACTAACACTATTGGGGTAGGCGTGCTTCAGAGCCTGCCCAACAAGGGATCTACCCTGCCATCTTCGCCCTGGCCTAGGGGCACCCATAGCCCACATCCCCCACTCAGATAACTCTTAACATGCGCAAAGTCAGGATTCTGAATCTGTACTCACCCCCCTGTGGCTGCTGTGATGCCTTCAAGTGCCCATCCAACTCCGGACAGGCCACCGCCAGGATACAGAACATCAGGGTGATCATGGTGCGAGGGGCACCCCTTCCTTGTTGGGAGGCCAGCCCCAGCTGGGCCTCCGCCGTCTTCTTTGCCCAGCGGCGCAGATCCACCCACCTTTTGCAGCAGTGGGTGCTCTGCCTGTCAAAGACCCCCAGGGCCCACACCTCCTTGGCGATGGCACGCCAAATACCCTTTTTCTGGTGGGTGCTGACCTGCATGGAAAAGACCGCAAAAAAGTGAATTAGTCAACCGTCCGGACTGTCAGACTCATGGCCCACCAGATCCCTCCCATCCCCTGATGCACATACACTGACCACCTTAGATGCAGCACTCTGGCCAGGACGCTTCTGCCCCCCCTACATGTGGCTTACACACATAGCACTCCATACATTCATGGCCCACGTATCATTCTCACAGTGTACTCACCTGTTTGTCTGGAGGACCGTAGAGAAACATGTACTGGGGTAGGACCCCATCCACCAGTTTCTCCAACTCCTCTGCAGTGAAGGCAGGGGCCCTTTCCCCAAACACATGAGCCATTGTCGCTTCCAGACACAGGTCAAAGCAGCACTTGCAGTATAGGTCCTCTCCTGTTGAAGGTCAGGTAGCAAGTGAGTAAACAGATAGAAAATGGCAGTCATGTCCGCGGCGGTGCGTACCATCACCACCGGCATATCGCCATTGGCTCCTGGAACCCATAGGGCCCAATGATAACCAATCCGAAGTTGTGCAGCGGTCTTCGACTGCCCATCCTGACGGCACACAACACCAGCGGAATTATCTCATTTCCACTTGTCCCTCCTCACAGGTCAGGCAGCCGCCATTTCAGGCGGGCACAGTGCATGGCACCTAACTGCATCACAGCAGACATTGGCACGGCAAAAGATTGTCGGATTCACATACTGGTTCTGTAAAGCAAAACAATCATCATTAGTGCAATAGTGTGTGAAAATGACCCTCTGCTCACCGTTGTCTTCCATAGGTTTCAAACTCTGAGGCTGAATATGACTTGGCGTACAGACCCCTGGTGGACCTTGCGACAATGGAGGACAGGCACATTATCATAACCTACAGACTTGATTGTGCCACAATCCAAGAACTGTGTGCCCAATTGGAGCCAGACCTGATGACAGCTATCTGCCAGCCCACAGGTATCCCCCCTCTCGTGCAGGTCCTCTCAGTGCTCCATTTCCTGGAAAGTGGTTCCTTCCAGACAACAGTGGCCATGGCATAGGGGATGTCTCAGCCAATGTTTTCCAACGTGTTGACCAGAGTGTTGTCAGCCCTGCTAAAACACATGCGCAGCTATATCGTATTCCCCCAGGTGGAGGATTTGGCCACAGTGAAAGCTGACTTTTATGCCCTGGGACATATCCCCAACATCATTGGTGCCATTGATGGTACACATGTGGCATTTGACCCCCCCCCCCGGGAGAAATGAACAGGTTTACAGGAATAGAAAAGGCTATCACTCTATGAATGTGCAGATGGTGTGTTTGGTGGACCAGTACATCTCCCATATGAATGCCAAATATCCTGGCTCTGTGCATGACGCCTTTATCTTGAGGAATAGCAGCATCCCATATGTGATGGGCAAACTCCAGAGGCATCGGTGTGGCTAATAGGTGAGCCCAGGGTCCTCACACAGTAGAAGTAGGTGCCTGGGTATGGGTTTGTCCCTAAGGGTTAGTGTGTGTCTAACAGTTGTCCCTCGATATTTGCAGGTGACTCTGGTTACCCCAACCTCTCATGGCTACTGATCCCAGTGAGGAATGCCAGGACAAGGGCAGAGGAACATTACAATGAGGCACATGGGTGTACAAGGAGGATTATTGAAAGGACCTTCGTCCTCCTGAAGGCCAGGTTTCGGTGCCTCCATCTGGCACTACTCTCCCAAGAAGGTGTGCCAGATCATCGTTGTATGTTGCACAACCTGGCCTTGAGATGCCAGGTGCCTTTTCTGCAGGAGGATGTGCCTCAGATGGTCTTGTGGCAGTGTTGGAGCCTGTGGACTGTGAGGAAGAGGAGGCAGAGGAAGAAGATGTTGTCAACAGAAGCAATATAATTCAGCAGTACTTCCAGTGACACACAGGTAAGACACTGTAACTTCACTTTACTTTTCAGTTTTCTGTTGGACCTTGTACATGACAGCCTGTTTCCCTATGTCTATGGCCACTGACTGTACCCTTTGGCATCTCTATTTTCAGATCTCTGTGCCCTAATCTGGCTCCTGCTATGTGTGCTGCTGCCCACCAAAGGTCATTCCAAAGTACATTTAACTGTACATTTGACTTGCAATGCTTTGATAACACTGAACTAATACATATTTGAATCATTTGACAGACTCCAGATTAGTATTTGTTCCAAGGGTGTTTATTTACGTGCTCATAAGTAGAGGGGGATGTGCAATGGGCTGGGCTGATGGTGGAGGAAAGTCCAGGGTAGAGTCCAGTCTCTTGGTATCACAGGTGCATTGTCCAATGGGGCATAGGAAGGGGAGTAATGGCAGTTCAAGGTGGACAGGGTGACAGAGTGAGACAGAAGGGTGACAATCAGGTGAGTCTTATTTCCTGGCGGTGGTCTTGGCAATGTTCTCTGGCTTCTGCCTGGATTGCAGGGACCTTTTGCGGGGTGGTTCTCCTTCTGCAGGGGGTGGGGTGCTGGTGGCCTGTTGGTCCTGTGGCGGGCCCTCCTGTCTACTAGCGCCAGCGGAGGTGGAAGGCTGTTCATCGGTTTAGCTAGTGTCAGGGGCCCATTGGTGTGCCACTGCCTCCCTCATGGTGTTGGCCATGTCAGCCAGCACCCCTGCAATGGTGAGCAGGATGGTGTAGATGTGTTTGAGGTCCTCCCTGATCCCCAAGTACTGTCCCTCCTGCAGCCGCTGGGTCTCCTGCAACTTGGCCAATATCTGGCCCATGGTCTCCTGAGAATGGTGATATGCTCCCAGGATGTTGGAGAGTGCCTCCTGGAGAGTGGGTTCCCTGGGCCTGTCCTCCCCCTGTCACACAGCAGTCCTCCCAGCTTCCCTGTTGTCCTGTGCCTCTGTCCCCTGAACCGTGTGCCCACTGCCACTGACCCCAGTTCCCTGATCGTCCTGTGTTTGTGGGGTTGCCTAGGGTCCCTGTAGTGGTGGACACACTGCTGATTGATGTGTCCTGGGGACAGTGGCATGGGCCCGCTGGGTGGTTGCTGTGCTGGTGTTTCCTGAGGAGGGGAGCTCTGTGGTGGGTTGGGACTGTGGCAGGGGAACCGACTGTCCAAAGGTCCCGGATGGGCCAGGTTGGTCATCCTGATCCAGGTATGCAGAGCTGCTGTCGTCACTGTGGGCCTCTTCAGGGGGGTGACAGGATGTAGCTGGCACCTCCTCTCCGGTGACGTTGAGTATGGGTCCTGTGGGGATGCCAATGCAGTGTTAGTGTATCTGCGTGTGCCAGCTTGTGCATTGGTGTGTTTCCCTGTATGATTGTGATTTCCCTGTCGGCTTGGCCTTGTGTGAGTGGTGATTTTGTGAGCTGGGTGAGTCTCTCTACAGGGCATGCTGTGGTGATGGGTGTCATGCAGGTCTGTGTTGGGGGTCCATGCATTGGTGTTACATGCAGGGCTTGGTATTGGGATGGGTGGGTTGTGATGGTGGGGTATGTGTGAGGTGGTGGAGTGATGGGGATGAGGGTAGGGGTGGGGGTATGTGATGGCATGCAGGTAGGGGGGTGAAAGTAGTAAAGAGTTGACTTACCAGAGTCCAGTCCTCCTGCTATCCTGCGAGGCCCTCAGGATGCATTATTGCCAAGATTTGCTCCTCCCATGTTGTTAGTTGTGGGGGAGGAGGTGGGGGTCCACCGCCAGTCCTCTGTACGGCTACCTGGTGTCTTGCAACAACGGAACGCACCTTCCCCCATAGGTTGTTCCAGTTCCACCTCTTCCTGATGTCATCCCTTATTCTTGGATGCTGTCCCACGGCATTCACCCTGTCCATGATCCTCCGCTATAACTCCATCTTCCTTGCAATGGACATCTGCTGAACCTGTGATCCGAATAGCTGTGGCTCTACCTGGATGATTTCCTCCACCATGACCCTTAGCTCCTCCTCTGAAAATCTGGGGTGTCTTTGTGGTGCCACGTGTGTAGTGTGAGTGGTATGTGTGAGGGTGTGTGGGGTGATGTGTTGGGGTGTGTGCTGTGAGGTGCGTGGATGGTGTATGGGTGATGGTGTTCTGTGGCTCAGATTGAGTGGGTGCTCCTGGCTTGTGTCTCTCTCTGTTGGCATCTTTTCTTTGTTGAAAGGGTTGTGGATAACGTGGGTGTGTGTTTGATAGTGGTGTGAGTGTGTGGGTATGGTGTGTGTATGTGTGTCAGGTGTGTGTAGCTTGAATTGTCCAATGTGGTGGTGTTTTGTAAATGTGTGTGTATTTTGAGCGCGGCGGTGTGTACCGTCCATAGTTTACTGCGGTTGAAAGACTGCTGCGGTGATTCGTGGGTCGTGATACTGTGGGTGTATTCCTGTTGGCGTAACTGTGTGGGTTTTGCTATCACCAGTTTATCACTGACCTTTGGTGTGGTAGACTTGTGTGGGTGTCTGTATAGTGGCGGTTTTCTCAGTGTGTGTCATAATACCGTAGTGGAATACCGCCGCAGTCACGGTATGTTGGTGGGTGTCAGCACGGCGGTAGGTGGCATTTACCGCAGGGTTGTAATGAGGGCCTGAATTCTTTTTGGATGGGAAGGATGCTGTGATTCCTGGAGTGTATTTTATTTGTGGACAGTATGCATATTTCGAGTTGCTGAGAGGATGGCATGGTAGGTGTTATCTAGCAATAGTATTTCCAAAGACCTATCATGTGGAGCACTTTGAAAATACTGTGTGGGAGATGAAACACAGAACTAGATGTGGAGCTAGTGCTGCAGAAATAGTGGGATATATCTTTGGTGCATTGATTCCATCAGTGGGAGTAGTGTTGAATGATCTGAAGATTAAAAAATTGTCTGCAATAGTGAATAAAAAGTGAATAAATTGGCTATTAATACAGAAAATTTGTTGTTGCTGGTAAACACTGAGATGGTTGCGGCAAGATCTATGGTTTTACAAAATGGGCTTGCGCTAGATTTGTTGCTAGCAAAACAGGGTGGAGTCATTCAACAATGTTGTACCTTTATTACGGATAAAAGTAAAGATTTGGAGAAGTATATCCGGAACATTTTATAGTTGCCAATGGATTTAAAGGAGTTGGAAGGGACTGGTACATGGGAGCAATTGGAGATATATTTTTTGCAAAAAGCAGGTGGTTTGGGAAATTGGGAAGTGGAATTGTAGTTTTTGTATTGAGACATTGTTGAACAATTCAATAGTGGGAATAGTTTTCTTGGTTGGATACAAAATCTTTCAGAGAAGGAAAATCTAGTGAGGTCAGAAGAGAAAAAGAGCATAAGTTGAATTGGCAGATAGTCAGTGTGAAGCGTGTGGAGGTGTCAAGGTGAAAAGTGTCTAAAACAACCAGGTTTTAGAGAGTCTTATTCAAGACTGAAAGGGATTTATGATGACTCTAAAAATCATCTGTGGGAGGGTTGAGACAGCATAACTTGGCTATTCAATTATTTTGTTTTCTACTTAATGTAAGTAATGTTTTTATTTAAATGTGGTGCACTGTGATATACAAAAGTAAAGTGCACAGATGAATGCAATGTTTCATGTATGCCATATTTTATCATCGCTTTGAAAGAATGTTTATGTTATAATATTTTAGAAATCTAATTATTTGTAATCATTATATATTTGAAATAAGAGACATATAGAATGTATTTAACCTGGAAGTGTATTCATACTTAATTGGTTTGGCCAGAGTGAAGGCCCATATTTTTTTTGGGTGTTTTAACCTTCAATGTGAAGTTTGCTTTTTGAATGATTTTCTAAAGCTGCAGATGTCAGGATCTGAGACCCAGTTAATAGGGAGCTCATTGTTTGGAAAGATAAGAAAGGCCTGGAGGAATGTTTATTGAGGATTGGAGGAGGATCCTGGGTTGGAAACAGTAACTCTTGTGAAATTCCAAAGCGTGGGGTGTAGCAAGGTTGACATTGAAAACTTCAGAAGCCTCAAATGTCAATTAGCAACTTGTGATTTGTGATTATGTTTTTGACCTGGGAAAGGTATTTGCTTATGAGTTCACCCTTGGGAGAATCAAGATTTAAGTGTAGTTTAGTTAGCGGTAAAATTCAGATTCCTTCTGTCTTTAGCTGAGAATGGACCTCACTAAGATAGAACTTTAATTTCTATGTGGCTTCATGCCACCATACCTCTCTTGATGGAAACTTCTACAAACGTCCTTTAATTCTGACTACTTTCCTGAACCCATAGAGTATTAGGGTTGTAAATCAGATGGTTAGGCAGTATTCACACTCAAAGCATCAATTGTTTTTCCTTATTTTCCTCATTATTGCTGTTGAATTAGAGACCTTTTACATGTTAGTAAATTTTATATTGTGTGACTTTTGATTCACCTTTGGTTATTCTTTACATTTATACTATGATTTTGAGACTCATATATGTAAGTTTGACTTTAAGTCTGAAATAAAACGATTGGAACTATTAGTTGGTCTTTGGTGTTCAATGTGTGACCATCGAGTTACCCTGTAATTAACTTGAATAATTTGATGCATTGTCTCCTCATCCTTTGGAACAGAGAAGACAAATTCATTGGACCCCATATTTATAAATAGGGCCCAGTGCTGGATCAGTGGAAATCAAGGCAGTGCTCCAACCAAACTCTTTTGACTGCTGATTTACAACAGCAGGTTTCCAGATGTGTTAAAATGTGACAAGAATGTTTGTGCATGTTTGTTGTGTAGCATTTTGCTGTGTTGGCGATGTGTTCTGTTGTACTGCAATATTGCAATGCGATGTTGTACTATTTTACAGTGGTTGTTTCATTGCATCTGTTGTTACTGTTTTTTGGGGTTGTTCCCTGTTATGTTTTGAGAGAGCGTAGTTTAAATATTACATATTATAGACGTGAAATGCTTATGTCTAACAATGCTGTATTAATAAAATATTAATTGAAGCGTATTCATAAATATGGAGAATTGTTCATATGTATAAACTAATGTCGACTGTAAGAAATAATCGTTTATAGTTTGCCTAACTGAGCACATTAACACGTATAAAACTGCATTCATTGGAACCATATATCTTAAGTTAGCGTGAGTCGAGAACTAGCTGTGTAACTCTCATATTAAAGCATATTTTTCTGTTTCTCCAGTGTGCTGACTTGCAAAAGACCATGACCCAGCGATTGTTCTTTTCCCTTATTAGTTTGCAACATCACCCAACTCTCCCATCCGCATGCTAGTAGCTTTCATATAGAATTATGCGCTTTGAAACATTATTGGACACTTCCAAGGACAATGGAGCGAGGAGAAGAGAACTTTTGACCTGACGAGTGCCAAGGAGATGAAGTAACCCCGGATATGCCACCTACGAAATACGTCAATTATGATGACCAATTAGAACCAAATAAAGTATCCAAAACGACAAAATGCATTACTTAATGTATAATGTGATAGGTTGACAATGGTAGGGTGTATTGACTGACCAATAGAATTTTGGGGGAATGAATTACGAAAAAGGGATAAAAACCCATGACACAGGAAATAGAACACATTAGGTAGGGAATGATATTGATTGCATCTCGAAACTCTGTCACTCTATTTGGTGATCTGAGACTTAGAGAAAACCATCCTTGCCCATTAGACTGCCCCTACACTTTTCTCCTTATGAGGAGAGTGTCTTTGCTTTTAAACTTAGATAGACTGACGGCGATCTAACTGATGTCCTGAAGACGAAGACTAATCCTGAATGCTGACCTAATCAGAGGAGGGTAATTATATGTTGCTAATGAAAAATTCTTTATTTGCCTTTCTTTCTAGGTACCAACTGCTGTATGTTTTTTATTAGAGACCTTAGTTAGATGTTTCCAAATTGGTGTTCAAAATTGTTTTGCATGACGCCCAACATGCTAATGCTAATTAGAGGTTAGACGAGGTATTCATTTTGACTGACAAACTAACGTGACTGACATGATGCTATGCTGAACTTGTATCTTAGAACATTTAATGTATTGTGATCTGGTTGTACTCATCTGATTATCTATGCTTCTGATTTCTGCACTATCGAAAGCTTACTGTGGCTGTCATCTTGTAATTGTGCTTATATGCTTCTTGACTTTGAGATTGATACCTTTGCTACTAGATTGTAATCAATAGGGAATAAAACTCATAAAACTTCATTAAGGTGTGGTTATTCATGACTAAAAGGTCATGGTTGCGCCGCATGTTTATTAATGCCTAAAACAAGATATATCTTGGTGTTAAATATTGACAATGTTATTGACATATTGATTGGTGTTTTGATCAGTTATCTCGTCCTACGGTGTCTCACCACTGGGTCCAAAGATTCATTGGCCTAAAACGAGTCCTGATGTGTATAGATTAACATAGACGGACGCGTTAACAGTTCTAACAGTGTTGTTATGTTGCTTTGGGTAAATGGTGTTATCTTCTGTTATTTATTTTAGACATGTCAACAAATGCTACTCCATTTCAAGCCAAATACAGAACAAGAAATGGCCACCTATAATCATCGTAAGTGGCAAAATAACATTACACTAACTCTTCAGATATTTAAGACATCAGAAAGCATGCACTGTGGAAGAGGTCTGGCTTAAAATAGAATTTCCAGTGCTCAATGTATGTGATGGGGCACATGCTGCGGACATTGCTCAACTGTTGCTGTGCTCTTAAGCTGAAAGGAAAACAGAGCACACTTGCTAATCCCTGGTGAATATAAATCAATCACAATCATTTCGCTTGCGCTTCATATTTTTGTTTGCTATTAACATTACACATTTTCATTGCAATTACTTACTGAATTTTTAAATGAAGTCCGACAGCATTATGAGCTTGAAAATTGAATGCATCGTAATCAATAATGCCAAAGTTTACTAATGGTAATCAATATCGTTGCGCCCCCTCCCCCAAAATACGGAACCAGATTGCTGCGGGTTTCATTTGTTGTGTCCTTAAATGTACCTGGTATGACAGACCTTCTATTGCTGTGGCTAAGGTCTAGTTGGCATCAGTGCAATCTCATTTAGAATCACTGAGCCCTGCTGTTTACGCACTACAGCCTAGAATGGAATTGTTTGTAGGTTGTGCATAGCAAAGCACATGCGCTGCTTTTCCGACTAGGTTGGTATGTATCTGGGCTTTTAACAACACCCACCTCACGCCCATTACAACCACTCGTTTGTGGGCTTGCCCTTCAAAAATCCATTGACAAAATTGGTAAATGGTTTACATTTGTCTCTCCTTGGGGAGGTTTTGTTACCACCTTGGCCATCGCTCCTGTTACATTGTAAAATGCACTTTTGCCGATAAGTTTGACTGCGAGTGAACTTCTTTTTCCTTATGCGTGTCTCTTCACGCTGATGCTCATGGTGGCCGTGGCACTTTGAATTGGCTTGTTTTTAACTGTCATACCAACATGGGCACTTTACAGTAGCAGACCAAGAATAACTGGTACATGGTGATATACAAATAATATTTCACGTAAATGCTTCATTTTTAAACATCGTTGAGAAACATAAAGATAGCTCTAGAAATACATGCTGGAGATAAGAAATTGTATAAGAGTGGCAGCCATGAGGTAGCGTGTCCTCCCGACAAGAAGTTGGTTGAAATCTGTAAAACAGCTTCAAAGTGACAATGCAGTCCTGATTAAAACCTTTCTTCTTGAAAGCGTAGTTTACCTTTGTTATGCATTCTCATACAAAATCTTATTGACTCCAACCTTTTATTATTTGTTCAACAGTGTCCTAGATTATTCCCAGTTACTATTGATTCTAAAACCCACCAACTGTGCAAGAAGAATGAACAATGTAAAAGCAGGCAAAAATGGACTTCAAAATTAAAGTATCATCAAAATAGACTTTCAAAATATCAAATACTCAACATTTTATATGAATGTAAACCCATCATCAAGCATCTGGCCCAGAATTGGGGCTAGATAGGAAGCAAGAACTCTTAAACAGATGTATTTATTGATGGTCAATAATTTTGAGGTCTAATTTTTTATTTGGTGGTTTTTGCACACCATGCTTTTTCATTCTATGTTTTCAAATTAATCCCAAAAGAGGCATTTTTGTTACCTTAAATGAAACTTGGAAAGACTCAGGTACTGATCTAAAGTTGATTGCATGATGGCGAAAACAGATATTGATGGGAGATGACTGTGTAGATGAGACTTCTGCTGATAAAGGATGATGTCCAGTCGATCATCCCTTTCATTCCCCTGCATTACTTTAAGTGATGTAAATGCAGAGCTCTCAATGGCGGAGTGACTGCCATTTTATTGGAAACCCCCATCTAGCAGACCCAAATTCTGTAGAAATTCTGTTGGAGAGGCAAAACAACATACAGAAGATTCTTTAATGCCATTTCCCCCAACATCTTTTTAGTCCTGGCTGCTTTGAGCTTTGGTGATTTCAGACAAAACAAGCACTGGCAAAGCCAATAGGTCTTGCTCAT
This sequence comes from Pleurodeles waltl, assembly GCF_031143425.1. Taxonomy (NCBI): domain Eukaryota; kingdom Metazoa; phylum Chordata; class Amphibia; order Caudata; family Salamandridae; genus Pleurodeles; species Pleurodeles waltl. The sequence goes on from NC_090450.1 coordinate 855,566,304, forward strand.
GCAAGTGCTATTGCCTTTGTCAATGCTTAGCTATGTGTACACTAGCATGGCTTCTCGTCAGCATGGCTAGAAGTTAGTGGTGTGGTGAAGAGTGGCATGGCGTGTCATAGAGTGGCATGGTGAAGAATTGAATAGAATGTTGAAGACTGGAGTTGCAGAGAGAGTTGTGTATTGGAGTGGCATAGTGTGGAGTCGCATAGAGTGACATACAGTGGAGTGACATAGAGTAGAGTGGACTGGTGTAGAGTGTATTGGCATACAGTATTGCAGAGTAAAGTGCTGTAGAGTGCAGAGGTATTCAGGGCAGTGGCACTGAATTCAGCAGTGTACAATGCAGCATAGTGGCGTAGCGTGCAGTGGTGCAGAGTAGATTAGAGTAGCGAACAGCGGATTGGCAGAAAGTGCAGGGCAATAGAGATGAGTGTTACAGAGTAGAGTGCATTGGCGTAGAGTGTATTGGAATACAGAGCAGTGGCATAGAGTGCAGTGTTGCAGAGTGCTGTAGAGTACAGCTGTATAGAGTGGAGCTGTGCAGAGTAGATTGGTGGGGCCTAGACTGAAGTGCTGTAGGGTGCAGAGACAAAAAGTGCAGTGATGTAGAGTAGAGTGGCGAAGAGTGCATTGGCAAAGAGTAGTGTGAGACAGGGTAGAGTAAAGAGGCATAGCATGAAGTGGCATACAGTGGAGTAGTGCAGTGGTCTGCCATTACACACAACATATTTTCAATTGAAATGACCAATACATTTGTACAGACATTCAGTTTTACCGATATACCCATACAGTGCACAGACGAAAATGTTGGAAGTTGTATCACCTAGTTTAATTATTTATTTTGATCACATTAAAGTGTTTGTTTCCAACCCACTTCAGAAATAACAAAAATGTGCTTCATATGTGGGTTCATAATTATGATATATACTGAAATACTTCCACAGTTCATTTAAATGTTGTTGTGTGCTGGAAAAAAAAAAACGTTTTCCTACCACTAGTATCATTAAAGATTGTCTCATCAATCCTCTCATTTGAAGTCAGGGAAAGAAAAGTAAATAGGCACGCTTAGAAGGCAGTATCTGACATTTGACTTCGGTCTTTGAATGACAAAAAAATGTTATGAGATAAGAACACAATTTACTTTCCTGTTTACAGAAAGGGAGCAGTCCGAAGGATACTGCAAATAAGGTTTTGGCAAGGGAAAGACCAAACTCAAGCTGGGCAGCCTAAAACAAATAAAGAAAGCAAATAGAAAGCAAGAACATGTGATTTGCAGACCACAAAGCCAATGGAAAGCAACTGGCAGAATGCATTCAGTAAATTTTCTGAATGTTCTCAAGATGTCTTTAGCAAACCAGACAGCTCCACTGTCTGGTAGACTGTGACCTAAAATTCGACTATGGAACTTATCTTGATGCGACACATATCAAAAACCTATGCCATGTTTGCAGAGCAGAAAAATTGTAGCAGACCATTTTGTTGCTGGGGTGAAGAGGAAGGACCCAATGATGAAAAAGTCAGTGGTCACTTCCAACGAGTGCCTGAGGAGTGTAGATCTTCTGCTTAGATTTTAAAAGCATGTGAGGTCTGGCTATCCAATATTTATTAGAGAAGAGCCAGTTACAGGGGATTTGGTTTTCATTGTCTCCAGTAATAAGGTGCTGGGCTGACCTGGAATGCACACTGCCTGCCACAAGTACAGTCATCAAAATATCACTACACCCACATATACTCTTGAATGCCCTTGTTCACTCAGACATATCACCTAACTGAAAAGAAAACTACATCAGCAGAAACCAACACTAACAGGGAACATCAGGGCACAAGGAGGAGACTTCAGATGCCCTAGAATGAAAGAAAATAACAGACAGACAATAAGATTCAGGGCAAAGAAATTCTGCGATTATACCAAGTGGAAAACTAGAGCAGCAAATTCGACAGCAAGTAAGATGAACATACACATATGCAATGTGAAGAGAATCCAAATTACAGAAAAATCGACTGTAATTCCTTCTTGATCCCAATCAATGTGAAAGCTCTGACTGTCTATTACACATCCGTTTATTTACAGTCAGCATCAATATTGTAAACGCATGAACTTGCGCAAATCATTACTGGTTTCTGGTTGTATTTTTTGGGGTGCAGTGGTGGACAGTTTACTTCAGAGCCAGCAATAAAGCTCAACCCTCAGTCAAGCTATTAAAATCAATGCTGAACTTCATAGCACTGGTTGCCTTTCCCTGCCGTGTGTTTAATGTTGCCACAGCAATAAAAGTTCATGGGCGAGAAAGCAACATTACCTGAAAAGGGAAGGAAAGAGGGTGGAGAACACACACACTCGGGGAGTGCTTTAAAAAATAATCAGCATCGCTGCCCACGCTAGCAGCAATGGTAGTGGGGGAAGATTGGGGAGCAGTAACACAGAGAAGATGAATGAGAAATAGGGAGGAATAGAAATAGTACCTCAATGCAAACACGAGCAGCGAACGGAGATTAATAAACAGGAATCAATATGTACTTCGTCCGTGCACCAGATTTGAAAGAGGAAGTGATGTATGAGGTGTGCTGGTCAATTAGGAGCCAGCAAAGAAGAGTGACAATGAAGTCAAGGAATGGAAAGCAAAGGTGGGCTTCAAGCCCTTATTATAACCAATACCCCTCACAAGCACAGTGCATGCGCTGTGTAGGCAAGACCTAAATAGACCCAAATAACTTTAGAGATGGACAACCACCTAACTTAAAATGAGGCTTTTTGGGCTGCATTGTGATTTATTAGATATAGAGAACTGTTAATACTACTATACCGTTACAGGTATGCAACTGAGAAGGGCAGATGGCCCTCTGTTTCATTCCTTCTCCATACATCCTACCCTTTCATTTCTCCTCGTTATGACTGCATTTCTCTTTTTTCCTAGCCTTTTTAGTCACAACCTCCTCCTTTTCCTGCTTTTTTAGGCATGATAGAAAAACAGAAAAACATGATAATAATGACATGCACATGGAAAAGTATGATTGTATATGCTAAAAGGATGTATCCTGGGAAGTAAGGTGTATTGGAATTTGAATGAATATCCAGTTTTCTTTGTAATATATTCAAAGGAGAAGAAAAGCGAGAGGCAGAGGGTCTGATTTATAATTTGGCAGACAAATTAAGGTCCATATTTATACTTTTTAGTGCTGCATTTGCGTCATTTTCTGACGCAAAAGCGGTGCAAACTTGCAAAATGTAATTGTATTTTGCAAATTTGCGCCGTTTTTCGTCAAAAAGTGGCGCAAATGCGGTGCTAAAAAAGTATAAATATGGGCTTAAGTACCTTTGCCATGGTGGAGTACTTTACTCCTGCCATGTCTAGGAAACTTCACCTTGCAAAGTGAAATATGTCTGAGGCGTGTGCAGGTGGCAGAGATGAAGTAATCTCTACCGTCTACATACTGAAGTTCTGCCTGAATCTAAGTGAGGTGGATGTAAATTACTTTGGTGGAGAGGGTGCTATGTCGTCATTGTCATTGTACCCTCTCTGCCAAAATCTAAAGCAGGGCCAGAGAAAGATGGAGCTCTAAAATAATTTTCTGGCTAATGAAGATGCTGAATTTGAAGATACAAAAACTGCATATTTCTTCTTAGGGCAAATTGTTAGCAAGTATTAAAGTCAAGAGTTGGAAGTGGGCGTATTATGCTGTGATGCTGGTTAGGCTTCTCAATGTAATACTCTCACAATACCCCAAGGATGGCCCTTGGAATCATGATATAAAATACCTAACTCAGTCCTGATAGTGTGGCAAAGAGCAGTCAGGCTTTACTAGAGGAAAATGTGTTAAGCATTTCAGAGTACCAACATGGATGACAAGTAATTGACAAGACTCAAAAGAAATCTGAAACCAGTTAAAAAAAATATTTTTATATTTTTATATTGATTTAGATACCAAAATAAAGTAGGTCAGATACATATAACTGGAATTTTGAATTTTCATGTGAAAAACGATTCAATGTGGTTCAAGCTTTCAAACCTTTACCATTGCATCAATGGGGAAAATCACTACTGTCACTCGGTTACTTGCGGGGTGCCCTCAGAGTAACCCACTTGTAGTTAAGGATGTGGAGGTCCCAGGACCAAGCTGTGATAGTCAGACAAATTTTACCTGGCTTGTGAAGCCCAGGTGTGGAGGTCTCCTGGCTGTCCTTGGTGCTGAACGCAGGAGCTGTAGGTGCTGAAAAATGGTACTTGTGACACTCTGTCACTGGAAGGTCGAGTTCATGGGAGCCCACTGGGAGTTAAGCTTGTTTGCCCCTGGACCAGAAGTCACCAGGTAGAACAACTCCACCTAGCTAGGGTGCCTCAGGTGCAGAGGTGTGTTTGGCTATCCGTGGTGCTGAACAGGAGCTGTGGTTGCAGGCTTTAACACTGTGATAGTGCAGGCAAAGAAACAGTTGCAAAAATTTGACAACAGAGCTACTGGTGACATCAGAAGCAGATGTTGCCGTGTGCCCTCAGGTTGCAGCATTGAGTAAAAGTGGTGTTGACCGGACTGGCCTACAAGCAGTGATAAGGTGGAGGAGAAGTTATCTTCCCTTCTGGAGGTCCTGGGGAAAACGTTAGCCATCTGTAACTTGGTGGTGAGCTGGACTACACTTCCCACAAGGCACTGGATTACCTGCATTTGGGCGATTTCTCAGAGGATCTGATAGCCAGGGCTTCTTGGGTTGTGGTAGGTGCTTTTTTCCTGCAGTGGGCAGGGCACTAGAGCCACTAGTCCAAGGGAGTCTGGTCTTGCCTTTAGATCACAGAGGGTTTCCTCTTACTGGGGAAATCAGTCTTTGGTCAAGGACAAACTGCAGTTGAGCTGTTCAGCAAAGGTGCAATAGGTTCAAGTTATTGCACCTTTAGTTTGTTGAGGTTCCTGTTGTCATTGATTAGGGCTTTCTCTTGTCCTTTCTTCACACATTGTTGCAGATCTGAGGTTCTGGTACCAGGTGTACCCCTTAAATGCTATATTTAGGGACATTAGGGGTGTGGGTGCAAGTAGTCAATCGGTTACTAGCCCCAGAGGTTAATCTTCCACTGAGGTGACCACATCTGGTAGGTTGTGACACCTTTTCTACCCAGAACCCTCTATTTTCCACTTTTCAAGATGTTAGAAGTCTACCTCGGCTGTCCAGGACAGGTAGCCCACCCTAGAGGTGCTCTTTAAAGCTCACTGTCTTGATGCAACACATCACTAGCCTTCCTGGGAAGGTGGCGGTGTTGCTTTATTCTCATCCATGCCTTTGTCCTGACTACTGAGAGCATTCACACTTCAGCCCAAGGGGTCAGAATCCTATTTTGGCAGCAGCTGTGATCTGGCAGCCAGAGCACAGGCAAACTGGGCCAACTTTGTGGGCAACTTCTAAGGCTGCTTTCTGGGTCCATGTCGCATCACCCTTGACATGAGATTCATGTCAGGGGTGAAAAGACACATTGTTTGATACCAAACATGACCCATTGTGGTTGTACCATAATGGAGCTGCTAACCTCAGGTTTGCCCGTGTGTCACCCCATGTTATCCTACGGATAGTTGTTCACCTATAGTAGCCTTCAATGGTAAAGGCCGTTATAGGGCCATATAAGGTTGCACATATATGTCCACACTTTTAATATTATGTACCCTGTTTTCTGGGCTCAGGAGGCCTTCCTTAGGTGTGACTGGCATATGGTGTGGGTACAGTCGAGCCGTTTGCAATGATCTTGCAGTCTGCAATGGCAAGCCTGCTGTCAGTGGTTTATTTGGGTCACTCAGGGTGATACGAACAGTGACTCAGGTCCTGGTGACATCTTTGACACCCATGCCCTGGGTACCATTGGTACCATAGACTAGGGACTTATAATGGGGATTAAAGTGCTTGCCAATTGGGGACACCAATTCACATTTACCAATTTAGAGCGAGAGCACTGGGGCTGAGGCATGGTTAGCAGGCCCCAGTGAACTTTCAGAGTCATAACTAACAGCATGTAGAGCAAAACGTGTGGGGTGACCATCCAAAAAGGGCACTTTCCTACAATTTGTTACACATAACTTGATTTGACAACATGATGTAGACTAGAAGGATGTGAAATATCTAACAGACTGGTAAGACAGTGTTACAAGTTATTATGGGGCACGGTTGCTTGGAAAGAACAAGGTTCAATAGAGATTACAGAAATACTATTGCCATGGATTTAAAATAAGGTAGAACTGTATTTTCCTAGTCTGTTTTAGAAGTGTTGCAAAAGATACTTATTAACATTACATATACACTGTAGCAACATATCAATGATAGGATGATATGGGTTCCAGATACCAGAATCTAAACATACCTCCAGGGAAAAGAAGAGAGCTACAATAAGGAAGACCCAATCTGATAAACAGCAAAAAAACTTGTTACATTTAAACAAATACATGGTTACTTCTCCATAACGAATTATGGTATTCCTTGTAGCACAGTACCCTTAGTGCTCTGTTCCTACAGAACAAAGGTGCTGATGTGATACAGTAAAGCCATTGAATGCTTTGTAAAGATTATGGGGGTCATTCCGACCCTGGCGGTCCATGACCGCCAGGGCCGGGGACCGCGGAAGCACCGCCAACAGGCTGGCGGTGCTTCCTGGGCCATTCTGACCGCGGCGGTAAAGCCGCGGTCAGAAAAGGGCAACCGGCGGTTTCCCGCCGGTTTACCCCTGGCCCAGGGAGTACTCCATGGCGGCGCTGCTTGCAGCGCCGCCATGGGGATTCCGACCCCCTTCCCGCCATCCTGTTCCTGGCGGTTTTTACCGCCAGGAACAGGATGGCGGGAACGGGTGTCGTGTGGCCCCTGGGGGCCCCTGCACTGCCCATGCCACTGGTTTGCTTTGCAGGCACTGAAAATCGCGACGGGTGCCACTGCACCCGTCGCACCCCTACAACTCCGCCGGCTCCATTCGGAGCCGGCTTCATTGTTGAGAGGGGTTTCCCGCTGGGCCGGCGGGCGGCCTTCTGGCGGTCGCCCGCCGGCCCAGCGGGAAAGCCAGAATGGCCGCCGCGGTCTTTTGACCGCGGTGCGGTCATTCGGCGGTTCCCTCCAGGTGGGCGGCTCCCGCCGCCCGCCGGGGTCAGAATGACCCCCTATGTCATTTTCAAGACTAATCATCATGGTTAAGAATGTCAGCAAAACATGCCCCATCTGTCAGAGTACATGCAAACCTTCATAACATGAGTAGCTGAGAATCTCAGGCCGACCAGAGAGCGTGGAAATGATTGGCATCTGATTTATATGTGCCAATTGACTTGGAGTGATCATTGCCACCATCAAGAAACACTGCTACTCAAGGATTTTGGTAGTGACTCAAGGAGTGGATGTGTTATCTGCTCTGAATAAAATATTTGCATTGAGGAAGATTGCACCCACTTGGCATTGGTCAAATGGTCAAGACTTCACACAGTTTCTTTAGTACATGTGATACACTTACAAGAAGATAAGTCCACTTTAGCCTCAAATTAGTGGTAGGGTGGGATTAAACATGAGAACACTGACAAGGATCATCAAGATTTACATCAAGTGTTATGGAACTACTATAGAATGTTACACAGTTCTACACAATGATATATTTAGGATGTAATTATTATTTTATTTTGAGTAACCACTAAAAAGATATCTTACAAAAAGAGTTAGTACACAGCGCAATGAGCCACAATACCACAGAATCATTAACACTAATAGGCATGCACACAGACACACACACACTGATATTTAAAACACAATATCCATCAGAACTGATAGACACACACCCACAAACACACACACACTCACATACACATAATTAAAACTCAATGAACTCAACTCTGGATCAAAATCTATCCACATTCCACAACATTTGATGTAAATATGTGAGTGATTGTCTAAATAAACATAAGGAAAATATGCTTCTAATTTCACTTTCTATTATTCAGAAGTGAAGGAGATCACTGGGCCTGCAGCTGAATAGCAAAACAGTAATCCTGTGAATGTTATTTCACTGGAAACTAATACAACTTCATTCACTTCTTTATTAAATCCCTATATAACCAAGTCATCATTCTCTTGAAAAGAGGGTGAACGAATTTATGAATGAGTCGAAAAACACTGTCCCTTTAGAACAGACTTAAGGTTGTGACATTAAGGTGTAATGGCTGAATGTCCCTATTACATGAAGACTATGTTTCAGTTGGGCTTTGCATTCAGGAAAACAATTGTAGTTTTCAGTATTCTAAAACAATGGGATAAAATAGCCTGGTCCCAATTGTCTATAATGTCCCTACTAGTTGCCACCTTATTTTGAGTTTGGCGGTTGGAATACTCAGCTAAATCATGATGGATATTACATCCACAGTATTACAAGGGCCATTGGCCATAATACACTTGTGACAGTTACAGTAGGTTGGTATTACTGAATTTTCTACAGGCCCCATTCTGCAACACCAAAAGTCTATAGCACACCGGTTTGATCTGTCATTGGTGTATAGTAATCCTTGTTGTCCTCAATGTATGGGTGAATTATATATATATTTATAAGCAGCAGAGGGAAGTGTCTTTAGTGTATTTGTTGATCCCTCAGTTCAACAGAGAGTGGTGAATGATTTCAGCCTGTCCCCCCACCCAAGGTTGCAGGTTGGAGACCACAACAGCTGTATATCTGTACACCAGCGCACCATGCTGCAGGTGAACTTGTAAGCCTCTTCTCTCGCAAAGACCAGCAAAGTAGCTAAACATCAAAACACACACTGAAAGAGGTGTTGTTTAATGGGAATAGATGCTACACAGAAATAGTACACACTATACAGCTATTCCATCCAGAATACACACTATGTAAAGGGGAAACTGCCCATTAAGATCGCTGAGTACCACACAATTAGGTTTGTGCTCTTCAGAAGTAGTTTGTGTTTGCAAATGATCCGATTGGACTCCCCCATCTTAATATGTCTATCTGAATTTACTATCTATCTTCTTCAAAAACTACAGGTTACTCTCAATTTCTGGCTAGGTTAAAATGCATAGAAAGTGATTTCTGACAAACTGACATAATGGTTGTGCCAGAAGTTGTGATGCCTTGAGCAGGAATTTCTTGTCAAATCCACAAGAGTTCTTCTGATTAAAAGTGATGAAGATTCTAGGATTCAGTTGGCCATGAAGACCACCTCATGGTACACCTCCTTTTTTTATATTTGTTGAGACAATGTTAAAGGTTTGTTTTTTGTCGCAAAATGCTCAAACATTGAGGGGTAGATGTACAAGAAAGTGGAGCATAGGCCCCGATGCACCACTTTTCTTGCGCCCCCCCTACCTCCACCTATCGACACCATGATTTTGCTCTATTTATAATACAACATACCAAGGCAGTCATTAGCACAATAGCATCAACATTGTTGACGCTATTGTTGTGCTTTACTGCACTAGTTTAAAAAAATGTTACGCTAGTGCAGAAAAGCACAGGGAGGCCCATGGGTTCCTATGAGTGCATCATTTTAATGCCTGCTCTGTAAATTTCAATGCACCATTTTTTAGGCCTCCCTGCATGGGAACGTCCCCTTGCATACATTATGTCTGACGCAGGCATAATGTGGCACAAGGGGTTGCAAAGTGGCACAATGCAAGCATTGCGCCACTTTGTAAATGTGGCGTGGGGAAAAGGCCACCTTAGCGTAAAAAAAAGCTCTCTAGTGCAACACAAGTTGGTGCAAGGGTTTGTAATTATGCCCCTAAATTTCAATAAAAATGTCTTCAAATGTCTTCATATGAGGGCTAAGACAGACTAAAGAGGAATCAAAATGTGGTGGCATGACTGTTATGCAAAGTCAATTGTCAAGGCCACATTTGTTGTGTAAAACATTGAGGTGGTCATTACAACCCTGGCGGACGGTGTTAAAGCAACAGTAAAACCGCCAACAGGCCGGCGTTATAAAAATTGCAATTACGACCGTGGCGGAAACCGCCATCAAAGACAGCCACTTTAACACTCAGACCGCCACGGCGGTACAAACAAACAGCGCGGCGGTCACCGCCAGCAGACAGGCGGGAGACAATGTACCGCCCACACTATTATGACAGGCCAATCCGCCAACTTTTCCGGGGCGGATTCACCACGGATACAAACACGGCGGAAACATGAATTTTGAAGGGAAAATGCTCACCTCTATACACCCCACGAGGAACGAGGACACCATGGACCTGGAACTCCAAATTCTCCCTGCGATAGTCTTCCTGCTCCTCTACCAGGAGCACGAACGCCAGCGCCGAAGACCACGGTGAGTACTGCACCTACGACACAGGGGAGGGAGGAGGGAAAAAACAGGGACACACACACACGCAACACCCCAACCCTCACCCATTACAACACACACAAATGCATATCAATACATCACAGTAACACCCCAAACCCCCCGGAAGAATGCAAAGACAATATAAAATTAGTGTAACCATTGTAAGATATTAAAAACAAGTAGGCAGAAATATATATATACACCATGTACAAAATAAATACCAAGCATAGTAGTTCAGGAAGTGCACTAAGATAGTCCGTGGAACACTGGGACCACACGGTATGGGCAAGGCCAACACATGATCACCGACCATGACGGAGAGAACACTGCAGGGGCATCAGATACCAAGAAAACAGGGACCTCAGGGGGAGGAAAAGGGGGGGCGCCTCAGCCGCTTGAGTGCACGACACCAAATCCACGAGGGGGCCACATGCCCACTGTTCCATCCTGGGGAGTGCAAAGCCACAGTCTCTCAAGTCTCTACAGTGGGTGGTCTGCCCACTGTTCAATCCTGGGGAGTGCACAGCCACAGTCTCTCAAGTCTCTACAGTGGGTGGTCTGCCCACTGTTCAATCCTGGGGAGTGCAAAGCCACAGTCTCTCAAGTCTCTACAGTGGGTGGTCTGCCCACTGTTCAATCCTGGGGAGTGCAAAGCCACAGTCTCTCAAGTGGATGTCAGTTTCCACTGGTTTTGGAGGGGGCATGGTGCCCAGAGTGCTTCATCCTGTTAAGGACAGAGGTAGTGGATGTCAGTCTCCACTGGTTCTGGAGGGGGCAGGGTGCCCAGAGTGCTTCGTACTGTTAAGGACAGAGGTAGTGGATGTCAGTCTCCACTGGTTCTGGAGGGGGCATGGTGCCCAGAGTGCTTCATCCTATTATGGACAGAGGTAGTGGATGACAGTCTCCACTGGTTCTGGAGGGGGCATGGTGCCCAGAGCGCTTCATCCTGTTAAGGACAGAGGTAGAGGATGACAGTCTCCACTGGTTCTGGAGGGGGCATGGTGCCCAGAGTGCATCATTCACCCCGTGACAGACTCAGTTGCATCAGTGTCCCTGCCGCTCATAGGCTAGCGGTGCTTCAGATGGCGGTGCCCTGTTCAGTGGTGCTTGAGATGGCGGTGCCCTGTTCAGCGGTGCTTGAGATGGCGGTGCCCTGTTCAGCGGTGCTTCAGATGGCGGTCTCCATTGCAGGGTCTCAGCTGCTGGCGGTCCTTCATGGCCCAACAGGCCTTTTGCTGGTAGTCCTTCATGGCCCAGCGGGCCTTTTGCTGGCGGTCCTTCATGGCCCAGCTGGGCTTGTGCTGGCGGTGGCCTCCTGGGCAGCTGGGCTTGTGCTGGCGGTGGCCACCTGGGCAGCTGGGCTGGTGCTGGCGGTGGCCTCCTGGGCAGCTGGGCTTGTGCTGGCGGTGGCCTCCTGGGCAGCTGGACTGGTGCTGGCGGTGGCCTCCTGGGCAGCTGGGCTGGTGCTGGCGGTGGCATCCTGGGCAGCTGGGCTGGTGCTGGCAGTGGCCTCCTGGGCAGCGGGGACGATGGCGGTCTTCTCCGCCGTGCAGCTCTTCCCAGACTTGCCGGGTTTCTTGTGGCCCTTCCCCACCTTGGAAGGTGTCACAGCTGACTCCACACTCCCAACGGGACCCCTGGGAGCGGCTTTGGTGGCTGGAGTCTTCACCCTCTCCCACCAGGCACTGGCCAACTTCTGATGCTTCACAGGTGGGGGACTGTCTGTGCTGTGGCTCCGTGCCACACTGGCTGCCCTGGTGGCCGGTGCACTCCAGATTCCGGTGACTACAGGCACCACTGGTCCCGGAGATGTTGTGGCTGAGGTGCTAGTTCGGGACCTATGAGATGGATGGGGTGGGGGAGGTGTGGGAAAGAGGTCAAGGTTGGACAGGAAAAGTTTTTTGGACACACTGGGACGGGTAGCTGGAGGGGGTTGGGGAGTGGAGGAAGAGGTGGTGGTTGTAGGAGGTGTACGTTTGGTGACTTTAGGTGAAGGTGCATGTCTGAGGCTGTCGTGAGGTGGATGACTGTTGGGTGGGTGTGTGCCTGCATTTGTGTATCTTGGGAGGGGGCGTCACAGACACACTGGGAGAGGACACAGGGGACGTGTGAATGGTAGTGGGGGTGGTGACTGCACGTGAGCGGGGTGTGGTGGTGGGTGTGCTGGAGAGGGACGTATTGGCTGTAGAGGTAGTGCATGCAGGTGTGAGTGTAGACGAGACTGGGAGGGAGGAGGGAGACGAGGAAGAGGGGGACACAGTGGAGGCAGTGGATGTTGGTGTGTCTGCATGTGTGTGATGCTTGCATGAGTACCTGTGGGATGTGTGGTGCTTATGTTTGCCTGAGCTTCCCTTGGGTGTTGACGTGTGTGCATGTTGGTCTGTAGGTTTGCTTGGGATAGGCTGAGGTACAGGGGATTGGGTCGGGGTTGAGGAAGTTGGAGGGGGGAGGCTAGAGACGGGGACAATGGCTGCCATCAGTGCTGAGGCCAGAGTCTGAATAGCTCGGTGAAGGGCCGCCTGACCAGAATGAATGCCCTCCAGGAATGCATTGGTTTGTTGCAACTGCCTCTCTACACCCTGGATGGCATTCAAAATGGTAGACTGCCCAGCAGTGAAGGACCTGAGGAGGTCAATGGCCTCCTCACTGAGGGCAGCAGGGGTGACTGGGGCAGGGGCTGAGGTGCCTGGGGCGACGGTGATGCCCACCCTCCTGGGTGAGCGGGCACGGGGCAAAGGCTAAGGGGCTGCTGGGAGGGCGGTGCTGGTAGGGGGGGTGGTAGCTGTACCTGTAGATGCGGGGGGCACAGATGTTGCCGCCACCACAAGGGAGCTCCCATCAGAGGACGAGTCTGTGTCACTGGTGTCAGCTCCTGTCCCCGTCGTGGAGCTCCCCTCGCCCCCCCGTCCCACTGGTGAATTCAGACTCCGTAGTGTCGCCCTCAAGGGCCATGTGGGATGCAGCTCCCTCGTGCTCCGTTGCCACTGCTCCTCCGCCTGATGATGCTAATGCACACAAGAACACGGAGACCACAAAAAGGGGGGTGGAACGACAGAAGAAAGACATGTTGAGTGCATGCATTACTGCTACCGTTGGCGGACATTACAGACACAGAAGCCCCCTGCACTACGCCGCGCTCTTGGGCTCCACTGTTCAATTTATGGGAAATGGCCTACAAGGCTATGGACAACATCTGCACACATAGACATGACTAGCTGTACTTGGCACTCTACAGAGGCGGGCTGGGGTGCCTGACATATGGAGGGGCCTTGGCTACGGAACTCGCCCTGGACTAGGGAAACCCACAGCCCTCCTCCCCCACCCAGACACCTCCATTGCGCGCACAGTCAGCAGAATGAGAGTGTACTCACCCCCTTGTGGCTGCTGTGATGCCGTCAAGTGCCCATCCAACTCCGGGTAGGCCACCGCCAGGATCCTGAACATCAGGGGGGTCATGGTGCGACGGGCACCCCTCCCACGTTGGGAGGCCATCCCCAGCTGAGCCTCCGCTGTCTTCTTGCTCCAGCGTCGAATGTCCTCCCATCTTTTCCGGCAGTGGGTGCTCCGTCTGTGGTAGGCCCCCAGGGCACGCCAAATATCTTTCTTCTGGTGGGCGCTGACCTACATGAAATGTACAGGGGAAAAGAGAAGTTATTACCAACTGCACCATCGAAGTGATTGGCCCCCATCGATGCCCTTGCCATGTGGCACATGCATTCACCGTCTTTCATGCATGCAGCACTCTCCCCCCTTCCTTCTTACATCCAGCCCTCTCCACACAGGCATAGCCCATACAGCATGCTCCCAGTGTATTTACCTGTTTGTCTGGAGGACCGTAGAGTAGCGTGTACTGGGGGAGGACCCCATCCACGAGTTTCTCCAACTGCTCCGATGTGAAGGCAGGGGCCCTTTCCCCAGACACTCGAGCCATTGTCTCTTCCAGACCGAGGTGACAGCAGCACTTGCAGTGTACATCCTCTCCTGTCAAAGATCAGGTATCGAGTGATTGAACAGATAGAAAATGGCGGTCATGTCCGCGGCGGTGCGTACCGTCACCGCCGGCGTACATCGCCATTGGCTCCTGGGACCCATACGGTCCAATGTTAACCAATGCAGCATTGCGCCGCGGTCTTCGACCTCCTACTGTGACGGTGTACAACCCCAGCGCAGTTACCTCATATCCCATTGTCCCACTTTACAGGTCAGGCAGCCGCCATTTCAGGGGCCCACATGGCTTCATTTCCAACTGCGTCACTCATACCTAGGCCTAGACTCAACACACATACAGGCCACCTTTTGTGCATGATAGGTGTTCTGTGTAAACTGTGGGTACGTACCTCTGAGTTGTTTGACTCTGTGCTCGCTGTTGTCCTTCACAGGCACCGTCTGCTGGGACATGTGAGGAGATGGCGTCATCCTCCGGTGTACCGACCGTTGGTGGACCTGTCGACAATGGAGGAGCGTCATTTGATTATCACATACAGGCTTGACCGTGCCACAATCCAGGAACTGTGTACCCAGTTGGAGCCAGACCTGATGTCAGCAATCCGCCATCCCACAGGAATCCCCCCTCAAGTGCAGGTGCTGTCAGTGCTCCATTTCCTTGCAAGTGGTTTCTTTCAGACAACAGTGGCCATGGCATCAGAGATGTTCCAGCCTATGTTTTCCAACGTATTGTCCAGAGTGTTGTCTGCCCTTCTGAAACACATGCGGAGCTACATTGTTTTCCCTCAGGTGGAGGATTTGCCTACAGTGAAAGGGGATTTCTATGCCCTGGGACACATCCCCAACATCATAGGTGCCGTTGATGGGACACATGTGGCTTTGGTACCCCCCACAGGAGTGAACAGGTGTACCGAAACCGGAAGAGTTATCATTCTATGAATGTACAGATGGTATGTTTGGCAGACCAGTACATCTCCCATGTGAATGCCAATTTCCCTGGCTCAGTGCATGACGCCTACATCCTGCAGAATAGCAGTATCCCTTATGTGATGGGTCAACTCCAGAGGCACCGTGTGTGGCTATTAGGTGAGCACCTGGAAGCAAGTCAGTGGGAATGTTTGTCCGGGTATGGGGATATCCCTCCAGGTTAGTGCGTGTCTAACAGTTGTCCCTCTCCATTTGCAGGTGACTCTGGTTATCCCAACCTGTCATGGCTACTGACCCCAGTGAGGAATCCCAGGACAAGGGCAGAGGAACCCTACAATGAGGCCCATGGGCGAACTAGGAGGGTGATCGAGCGGACCTTCGGCCTCCTGAAGGCCAGGTTCAGGTGCCTCCATATGACAGGTGGATCCCTATTCTACTCACCAAAGAAGGTGTGCCAAATCATCGTGGCCTGCTGTATGCTTCATAACTTGGCTTTGTGACGACAGGTACCTTTTCTGCAGGAGGATTGTCCAGATGGCGGTGTTGTTGCAGCTGTGGAGCCTGTGGACAGTGAAGACGAGGAAGCAGGGGAAGAAGACATGCACAACAGGGATTCAGTGATCCAGCAATATTTCCAATGAGACACAGGTAAGGATACAAACCTGCCTACTACATGTACTTTAACACCACTACCTCTCTACTGTGTGTCGTTTTCACCCAGTGTATGGTCACTGAGTTGTCACTTTCCCTTACGATTTCACAGATGTGGGTCCCACTGTGTGACATCTGCTTAGATTCCTCATGGACTAGAGCTGTGTGACATAGGTATGTTGACATTAAACTTGAAAGAGCATTTTGTCACTGTAATTGCTAATACACTATTTCGAAATCACAGACAGACTCCAGATTGTTTTGTGCTTTAAGTGTGTTTATTTAAGTGCTCAATATTGGAGGGGGTAGTGAAATGGTGAGGGGTGATGGCGGAGGAATGTCCATGGCAGAGTCCAGTCTTTAAGTCTCACAGGTGCATTGCCCATATGGGCGTAGGAAGTGGAGCTGGGGCAGTTTCAGTATGGACAGGGTGACAAAGTGGGACAGTAGGATGACAATCAGGGTGGTCTCCTTTCCTGGCGGGGGTCTTGGCATTGTGCTCTTTGTCCTGGATCTCAGGGACCGTTTGAGGGGTGGTTCTCCCTCTGCAGGGGGTGGGGTGGTGGTCCTGTGGCGGGGCGTCCTGTCCACTAGCACCGGCGGAAGTGGTGGGCAGTTCATCGTCCATGCTAGTGTCAGGGGCCCCTTGTAGTGCCACAGTGTCCCTCCTGGTGTTCACAAGTTCCTTCAGCACCCCTACGATAGTGCCCATGGTGGAGCTGATGGTTCTGAGTTCCTCCCTGAAGCCCATATACTGTTCCTCCTGCAGGCGCTGGGTCTCCTGAAACTTGGCCAGTACCATTGCCATCGTCTCCTGGGAGTGGTGGCAGACTCCCATGATGGAGGAGAGGGCCTTGTGGAGAGTGGGTTCCCTTGGCCTGTCCTCCCCCGTCACACAGCAGCCCTCCCAGTTCCCCTGTGTTCCTGGGCCTCCGTCCCCTGGACCGTGTGCCCAATACCACTGCCCCCAGGTCCCTGTTGTTGTTGGGGTCGTGGGTTATCCTGGGATCCCTGTAGTGGTGGGCACACAGCTGATTGACGTGTCCTGGGGACGGAGGTATGGGCCCGCTGGGTGGGTGCTGTGCTGGTGTTTCCAGAGGGTGGAAGGTCTGTAGTGGCCTGTGACTGGGTGATGGCATCCGACTGTCCCGAGGTCCCCGATGGGCCGGGCTGGTCATCTAGATCCAGTTGGACAGAGGTGCTGTCATCACTGTGGGCCTCTTCTGTTGGTGGTGTGGACATGTGTGGACCCTCCTGTCCGGTGACGTTGGGTAGGAGTCCTGCAGGGGTATAAAAGGATGCTTATTACATCTGTGTGTGTCATGGTGTGCAATGGGTGGGTGACTGTGTACCCCAGTGCTTGCATTCCTGTGTGAGACCTTGTGTGAGGATGGTTTAGGGGGTTGTATGGGTATGTGCAGTGGCCATGCTTTAGTGATGGGTGTCCATGCTTTGTTGTTGCATGCAGGGCTTGGTGTTGGGATGGGTGGTTTGTGATATTGGGACATATGTGAGGAGTTGGGGTGCTGGGGGTGAGGGTGAGGGAGGGGGTATGTGTTAGCATGCAGGTAGGGTGGGGGTTGTAATAGTTAAGATTTGACTTACCAGAGTCCATTCCTCCACCTACTCCTGCAAGGCCCTCAGGATGCAGAATCTCCAAGACCTGCTCCTCCCATGTTGTTAGTTGTGGCAGAGGAGGTGGGGGTCTGCCGCCAGTCCGCTGAACCGCCAGGTGATGTCTTGAGACCACGGAACACACCTTCCCCCGTAGGTCGTTCCACCTCTTCCTGATGTCCTCCCGATTTCTTGGGTGCTGTTCCACTGCGTTGACCCTGTCCACTATTCTTCGCCATAGCTCCATCTTCCTTGCAATGGAGGTGTGCTGCACCTATGATCCGAATAGCTGTGGCTCTACCCGGACGATTTCCTCCACCATGCCCCTTAGCTCCTCCTCCGAGAACCTGGGGTGTCTTTGCCATGCCATGGGGTGGTGTAGGTGATGTGTGGGGTGGAGTGTGTGGTGATATTTGTGCTGATATGTAGTGGTGTGTTGTGTGAGGTGCGTGGAAGATCTGTGGGTGATGGTGTTGTGTGCCTGTGGTTGCTGTTGTTCTTGCTGGTGTTCTCTATCTGGCCTTCTTTCTGAATTTTTTGTCGTGGGGGTTTGTGGGTGATGTGGGTGTGTGTTTTATATTGTATTGGGTGTGTGGGAGTGGTGTGTGTATGTGTATCAGGTGTGCGTATTTGGAATTGTCCAATGTGGTAGTGTTTTGTAAATGTGTGTGTATTTTGAGCGCGGCGGTGTGTACCGCCAATGGAATACCGCGGTTGAAAGACCGCCGCGTGGATTCGTGTGTCGTGATAGTGTGGCCGTATTTCTGTTGGCGTGACGGTGGAGGTTTTGTTTTCGCCAGTTTATCACTGACCTTTGGTGTGGCGGACTTGTGTGGGTGTCTGAATTTTGGCGGATTCCGAGCTGTGGGTCATAATAGCTGTGGTGGAATTCCATGGCCGCGGCGGTGTGTTGGCAGTCTTCTGCACGGCGGTGAGCGGCTTTTACCGCCAATGTTGTAATGACTGCCTGAGTTTTCTACTGGAAATATCCCACATACAAGAGAGACGTTCCAACATTATGAACTTAGTGGATGCTCTGATCCATACAGTCTCTGTAAAGGATGGACCTTTCACTCGGGTAGCATCTTGATTCTTGACAGTAGTTAATTTGTGCTTGTTGTTTCCGGTGCTGGGCACCGGCACTTATATTTGATGGCCGGCGCTTATTTTTCTGCCTCAAGCATATGCTGTGAGCAAAAGACACATATGGAAAAGACGGAGGAAGAGAAAAATGAAATAGGGAGAATGTAGAAAGGTGCTCGAGTGAGCTGAAGGGCAGGGATTGAAGGGGCCCGAGATGACTTCAGGATTACGTGGCCTTAGTATTCCGTGTTCCCACATTTAATTGCAGCAGTCGCATGTTTAAGAGGAGGGATTTGGGCACCAGCACATTTTTATTTACAAATTAAGCACTAATTATTGATTGAATCATACTACATTATTCTCTATTTTGTTAATCTCGACTAAACCGCAATTCACATCAGGTGATGTTGCTTTATTGGGTACCTGTAGGTTTTGAGTAGTTTTTTGTGTAGTTACACATCATACCTTTTGTTTTCTAAATCCCTTCTGCTGGCGTGCTCTTAGCCCTTTTCTGAGCACAACAGTGTCTTGCATGCGAAACCCCAAAAAGGAGCAGCTTTGGAGCAGCTGCTCCATGCCTCACTGTGCAGGCAGCAACCAGCCTGCACTATTAAGGGGAATTAGAGATCCCCTTGCAGGTGAGTGTACTGAGAAACCTCACCCACCTGCAAGGGGATATCTGGGGCAACCATAAATCCCCCCTTTCACCCTCCAGAGGGCTTCCATCAGGGAGTGCACTGACAGTGCGGCTCCTGACGGTTTATTTGCCTCTGCATTTATACTACGGTGTGGGTGCAAAAGCAAAGGGATTACCTCATTTGCATGGGGTCACCCACCAATGCAAATAAGGGGACACCCTCTGGTGATAGTGCTGGTGCGATACTTGTGCCAGTGCTATATGTATTACAGAAAGGGCTGCACAAGTGTCTTCGGCCCTTTCTGTAATACCAAATTGCCTTGGTGGTCCACAGAGTGGGCGCACATGTCCGTTGCTTTGTATAATACGGCCTCTGATGCTTAAAATTCTTTTGAAGAAGCTGGAATTTGCAGAGCTCCGGTCTCAAGTTGGCATCTTCCCCAAGCTCAGTAGATTATATATTTATATTAGTTTGTAAAAGAATAAGTGACAAAGCCCAAAGTTTTCTTTAGAAGCCTGTGGCCAGCACTATAAAAGACTGGGATACCAAATACAAAAGCTGTGTAGTCTTGATTTCACCTCATGTCTCTTTAATCCACCACCACACACTCCCTGCCTCTTTATCTCACCCTTGCTGTTTCGTCTTCATCCCTGCTTCATTTATTTATCACAGTTTCTTCCTCTTTCCCTTCCCCCTTCTTAAAATCTTTTTTGTTTTTCTTTCTTTTGATCTGGATCAAAGCCTGTTGAGGAATAATAAGTGCTGGCTCTCAAAAAATGAAGGCCGGTGGGCGTCACCTGCAACGAGCGGCTCAATTTAAGCAATGAGGCTTAGACTGGCCAATCTGGCAGTGCCTGAAGGACTGGTCTGACAGATTAGTGTAGGGACTAGTATTTAGATTGATTATGGGCTTGTTTTATGGTTGGTAGTCTGTTTTTACTGTTGATTTCTCTCACATTACCATAAACTTTGCCTGCAGCAAGCACAAATGCTTCCAGTCTCCCATAGGTTGCAAAACACCTATCCAGCTTCACTTTACAAGTTTAAATCTGTCCTGATTTGCAAATGTGAACCACTTTCTTAGCTATCTGATTCGCTAATAAGGACAACATTTAACTTGGACCTTGACCTATTTTCTGTCCCAGTCACCCTTTATGATACATTTCTAAAAAAAAATTGAAGACACAGGTCTGTGAGTAGTGTAAATACTGACACACTGTGCTAAACTGTGCTTTATCATTTGTAATTGCAACAATTTTGTAAGATTCCTTTCAAAAACATCAGTTGCTATGTTTTTAAGATAAAACCGCTACTTTACTAAAATATATACCACCTGGTTTTGAATATGCTTGCAATAATTTGTATCAGAAAGCAAATGCTATGGGGAAAAATACTAGGGGCCTACTGGTATTGTTGGGTTTTATTTATTGCCACCAATAGATACATAATGTTACTCTCAGAATTGTAAATAACTGCAAATACAGGTTTTTCAATAATAATGGCAAATATCATGCCTATTTTGGTGCTTACAATACCAACAACCTCAGGTCCTGGTATTTACGGTTTTTTTCCCTGGTGAATATTAGCAGGTTTGGCATGGTGATATTTAGAGTTCAGAAAATTTAGACTTACTTGTAACTGTGACAACAGTTCAAAGAAGGGTTTTCATAGATGATGCAACATAACAGCAGTCAAGATAAATGGGTCAAGGTTTCATCCTTCAGCACCTGGATGGCCTTGTTACAGTTAAAAGAATAGGATAGATGGGGTTCTTACTTAATAAAATCTAACAGAGGATTAAACTAGTCAGTTGCTTTTTAGATCGTGGAGTTAAATAAGGTTCTGTTTTATTTCCTTGGCATACATCAGACACTCTCTGGGATCATTCAGCCGTGATTTATATTTACAGATGGATGTCGATGAGGCTGCACATGAATAGTTAAAAAACATGATGATAAGAAAGATCAATTTAGGATTACATGGGGCTCAGATAAAAATACTATTTGCAAGAGTTCCAGTTTCATTTCCACTAGCATTAAACTAGCCAGTTCCTAAGTGTACACAGTCCCAGGAATGGCTGTGAACACCTAGGCATTGGGTCTAAGGATTTTCTAAGAAATAGCAAATATTAGAAGTGCAATAGAAATGGGGTGTTCGGTTGGCAGTCAGGTCATCCCCTGTCCAAGCAAGGAACCTCACTCTAGTCAGGGTAAAGGAGAATCATCCACAGCTAACCCCCGCTCATCCCCTTGTTAGCTTGGCACGAGAAGGCAAGCTTAACTTCAAAGTCTAGGTGTAAAGTATTTGTACCAATACACACAGTAACCTAATGAAAACACTACAAAATGACACAACACAGCTTTAGAAAAATAGATCATTTATCTAACCAAAACAAGACCAAAACAACAAAAATCCAACATACACAAGTCAAGTTAATAATTTTAAAAGCAAAAAGAGTATTAAATCCTTTAGTAAAACACTGTTAGCGTTGAAAAGTACCTGAGTAGCATCAAAATAACACGCACGGGCGAGTGTGGGTCAAAAATGGTAAGCGGTGCTTCGATTTCTCACCTGCAAGTGAGACTGTGCGCCATTTCTCCTTCCACGATCGGGTCAGCGGGTGTCGTTTTTCCTCCCCGCAGGGAAGCGATGCGTCGATCTGTGCAGCACTTGGGTCTGGGCAGGCGTTGCATCATTTTTCCACGCCCAGCAAGCTTTGCGTTGAAAATCCTGCTGCACAGTATCAGCAAAACCGCACAATGTGGCTTCCGACATTAACAGCCTCCATCAGTGAGTGTTGCATGTCGTTCTTCCAGCTACATGCATTGATTTTCCAGCCGTGATGCCAGTGGAGTGTTGATTTCTGCCGCAAAGCCAGAGGTGCATCCTTTTTCAGCTGTGTCGCGGAAGGAGCGTCAATATTTTTCCCGCACAGCAGTCTGTGCGTGGATTGTCAGTCTTGGTCTGCCAGCTTCACCTTCCAACGCATCAGGAACTGGATAGGGCACCACTTGACCGGGCAGGAGTCTCATCAGAAAGTCCAGGTGCTGGCAGGAGAAGTCTTTGATGGCCCTGAGACTTCAACAACAGGCGGCAAGCTCAGGACAAGCCCTTGGAGATTTCTTCACAAGCAGGAAGGCACACAAAGTTCAGTCTTTGTCCTCTTGCACAGGCAGAAGCAGCAACTGCACAATAGCTCCTCAAAGCCCAGTCACAGGCATGGCAGCACTTTTCCTTAGCTCTTCGGTTCTTCTCCAGGCAGAGGTTCCTCTTGATGTCCGGAAGTGATCTAAAGTCCGTGGTTTTGGGTGCCCTTCTTACACTGATTTTGGCCTTTGAAGTAAGCTTACTTCAAAGGAAAGTATCTCTTGTTTGTGAAATCCTGCCTTGCCCAGGCCAGGCCCCAGACACACACCAGGGGGTTGAAGACTGCATTGTGTGAGGGCAGGCACAGCCCTTTCAGGTGTAAGTGACCACTCCTCCCCTCCTTCTTAGCACAGATGGCTCATCAGGATATACAGGCTACACCCCAACTCCCTTTGTGTCACTGTCTAGAGAGAGGTGCAAACAGCCCAACTGTCAAACTGACCCAGACAGGGAATCCACAAACAGGCAGAGTCTCAGAATGGTATAAGCAAGAAAAAACCCACTTTCTAAAAGTGACATTTTCAAACACATAATCTTAAAAACAACTTTTCTAAAAGATGTACTTTTAAATTGTGAGCTCAGAGACCCCAAACTCAAACTTTCTATCTGCTCCCAAAGGGAATCTACACTTTAATCATTTTTAAAGGTAGCCCCCATGTTAACTTATGAGAAAGATATGTCTTGCAACAGTGAAAAACAAGTTTGGCATTATTTCACTGTCAGGACATATAAAACACATTAGTATATGTCCTACCTTAAACATACACTGCACCCTGCCCATGGGCTACTTAAGGGGTGTCTTACATGTAAGAAAAGGGAGGTTTAGACCTGCCAAGTGGGCACACTTGCCAAGTCGAATTGGCAGTTAGAATCTGCACAACAGACACCTCAGAGCCAGGTCTGAGCCATGTTTACAGGGCTACTAATTTGGGTGGCACAGCCAGTGCTGCAGGCCCACTAGTAGCATTTGATTTACAGTCTGTGGGTACCTCAAGGGCACTGTACTAGCGAGTTACCAGTAAATCAAATATGCCAATCATGGAAAGCCAATTACATACACATTTTATACAGGAGCACTTGCACTTTAGCACTGGATAGCAGTGGTAAAGTGCCCAGAGTAATGAAAACAGCAAAAACAGAGTCCAGCACACATCAACAACCTGGGAAACAGAGGCAAAAAATTTAGGGGAGACCACACCAACGATAAAAAGTCTAACAAAGTGTCTAAATCTTGCTGCACCACCTTGAGCTTGCCAAATCTAACATTCCTTGTATAGAGTCACAGAAAAACATCTCCACTATGGAGCATTTTTGTATTACAGATTGACTACCTCAATTAATAACTGTGCAGGCAATTGAAAGACTTCAATGTGAACACACCTGAGCAGTCCAAGTGTGTCCCAAAGCACACAGTAAGAGGTGTCCTGAGATATCTCCAATGGCTCTTGGTGAAAATGTGAAGACATTTTTAATTTGTGACTATGGGCCAGAAGTAGGTAAGTCCGAGTTTGCGACTTGCAAATTGCGAGTCTGAGTGACTCGCAATTTGCAATTCGCAAACCCAGATGCAGGATGGTGTCCCTGACACCATCTGTGAATAGCAAGGGGGTCGCAAAGACCCACCTCATTAATATTAATGAGGTGGGTCGCAATTTGCTACCCCCTTGCGATTCGCAGCACTCACACGGATGGTGGCCTGCTGGAGAATTTTTTAACTGCTTTTGAATAAGGCAGGTTTTTTTTTGTATTGCAGCCCGTTTGCCTTAAAGGAAAACGAGTTGCAATACACACCAAAAAATGAGACGTTTTTGTTTAATTTTTTCAGAGCCATTCACAAAGGGGAAATAGGTGCTAACTGCGAATTGCTTTGCGACTGCGTTCGCGGTCACAAAGCAATTCTACATTGCGATGCGAATTGCAAATAGGAAGAGGAACATCCCTTCCTATTTGCGAGTCGCATTCCCATTTTGCGAGTCGGTAACAAGGTTACCGACTCGGAAAATGGGAATGAGCATTGCGATGGGCTAGCGTCATTTTTAGGAAGTGAACACCTACCTTGCATCTCATTGTCGCAATGAGACGCAAGGTGGGTTGACGCTTCCAAAAAATAGAGCTAACTCCAATATTTTGTCGCTAGATGGGTCTTGCAACAAAATATAAATATGGAGTTAAGTTAGCGCCGCTTTAGAGCCAATATAAATGATGCTAAGGCAACGCTAACGTCCTTAAATATGGGCCCCAATGTCACCGGATAACATCCACAGTCATTCTGGTCTGTTTTCAGTGACAGAGAAGAACAATAAATAGTTGGTGCCAGAGTAGTGCTTGTTGCAATATTACCATGGCATTTGTATTTCCCTTATAAGACCAGCTGGAGAAATGCATAAGTTCTGTTTCCTTTTTAGAGTGCTTTTGGTGAAATATAATTATCATAAACTCATAATTGCACAGATTCATAAGCATAAAACTGTTTATTCAGATGAGGTAATAATAAATCCACCATTGCAAAATAAGTATTGAGTTGCGGTCTGCTGATAAAATACTTTGAAATTCAGTTTTACCAGGACATCTGTTTTATAGATACACAGAATAACTTCACCGCTTCTAATGTGCAATATTCCCAGACAGCTATGCAATAAAAAGTGTTTTATTTAATAATAGGTACTAAGGATGAAAATTCATAGAACTGGGTATGATAGGTTATCATAGGGAGGAAATAAAAATCGGGTGTGGCATAAAGAATACAGTGAAAAGGAAACGCAGAGATGCAAAGGAAAGAACCTAAAGCACAGTGTGAAAGAAAAAACTCAATGTGCATTGTTCGTCAAACACATTATGTTTTATTGTACTTTATCAAACCCACACACATACACGCTCTCACTATAGTCAAAATATCCGAGACAAAACTATAGGTGCATCCAAAAAATAACTATATAATAGTTATCTTATTTGATAAATAACGAAAATCAGAAATATCATTCCTCTGATTATTACCACACCAAAATCCCCGCCTACTGGAAATTCATGGGCTTTTTCTCTCCTAAATGTTGGCAACAAATATGTTCACTGAAAAAACAACAGTTAAAGTGGCGTTATATATAGGTGTGATAATAATATCTAATTATGTTTAAAAAAAAACTAAATCTTCACTGCGAAAAACAAGTGTTAAAGTAAAGTTATAGTTAGGTGAAAATGTCAGTCATAATATCACATTTTAAACATCCCATTCTAGACATTTTGGCCCCGTGGTCAAACCCACGCCATACACAGTTACCCTAATAAACTCAACTACTACAAAGATGACAGAGGGGATGTCACTCAACTTTTTTAATGGCTATATCTCTGATACGTATGCTGCACTTCTTTTAACCACTTTTTTTACATATGGAGAGAAAACTTCATAAATTGATTCTTGACTAGAGGAGCACAGCACACACCATGCCGATGAACTGTTATCACCCCAGTTTTTAGTATCCAAACTTGTCTGAGTTTTTTAGAAGATGTCTCAATAATATCCCCACATAACAAATCTATGATGTTCACAAAGGTAAATGCCACTAAGTTAGAAATAGTCATCTCAGTGCAAATCTTTAAACATAATCCCAATAGCAGCCTTCATGTTAGTTTAGAATTGGATGTAAAACCCTCACACATATCACAGAGCTCAGGCATACCTATTTTAATGAATACAGAGTGGAACCTTAATTTCTTAAACCATCAAGGTAATAGTTCCTATTACTGAGATGGTCTTGGTCATATACATTTCAAGGCACTTGAGTCTAAAACATGATTTGGAGGCATCTGCAAAGAACTGCAATTGATATGACAATGGCACCATTGGAAGAAAGGAGAACTAGGATTGGGCCTATTCATGTTGAGAGTATCATGCCCAGCTTCTAAATGGGATCTAATACATAAACCAAACAGATTAGGTAACACAGCTTTAGTAAAATGGCTCTTTTTGCATAATCACCTTCATTTACTTGGACTGCTACTGCTGTTTTATTAACTGTGCACTGGGGCTCTGCTACCCAAGCCCGAGTGCATGTGTTCTAACTCCTACAACTTGTTGAAATGGGCTATACTTCTAATTGGCATATTTATTTAACTTACATAAACGTCCCTAGTATGTGGTACAAAGTGTACCCAAGGTCTGTAAGTTAAATGCCACTAAGTTGACTGCAGCACATATTATGCCACCACTAAAGTGACAATGCAAACATGCTTCAAAGCCTGCCTGACTGTGTTTGGTCAAACTGCAAATCCAAGCTGTCAAAATAACCCTTTTTGATAGGCCTAACCCCTCACTTTAAGTATTACTGGGTCACCTATATGGAGGCCTTAAATGGCCATAGAAAGGGGGCTTGATATTTAAAAGCAGGGCATGACAAAATTTAGGCCCTCATTACAACCCTGGCGGTCGGTGTTAAAGCAGGGGTAATACCGCCAACAGGCCGGCAGAAAAAAAATTGAATCACGACCATGGCGGAAACCGCCAACATAGAGAGCCACTTTAACACTCAGACCGCCACGGCGGTAGAAACAAACACCGTGGCGGCAACCGCCAACAGACAGGCGGTACATAAGGTTCTGCCCACTGTATTACAACATGCCTATCCGCCACCTTTTCTGGGGCGTTACCAAACCCATCAAAAGCACGGTGGAAACAGGACTTGGAACGGAAACCACTCACCTTTCGACACTTTACGAACAACCAGGACGCCATGTAGCCCCAACTACAGGTCCTGCCCATGCTGGTCTACCTCCTCTTGTATCAGGAGCAGCAAAGACGCCGGCGACGACCACGGTGAGTACTGCACCTAGCACACGGGGAGGGAAAATAGAGTGACATACACACGCAACACGCAACACCCCCACCCTCACCCACAACACAATACACAAATACATGCAGCAACATTACATATACACCCCGTCACCCCTTGGAAGAACGCAAGGACAAAAGGAAATTATTGTAACAAGTGTAATCAATTAAATACCAGATAGGCCAAATTCAAAAATCTGTATTTACAAATATGTACACCAACTACACAAGTCCGGATATTAATTAAATCATTGTCCGTGGATCAGTGTCCCAAAATGCACGAGCGAAGCCCACACAAGATACCTGACTCGAAACGGAGAGGACACTGCAGTGACATCAGATGGAAAATAAACAGGCACCTAAGGGGAGGGGGAGCACCTTAGCCGGAGAAACGGACGACGCCACTGCCCCACGAGGGGGCTCCATGCCCACTGATTGGTCCTTGGGAGTGCGAAGCCACAGTCTCTCAAGTCTCTCCAGTGGGTGGTTTGCCCACTGCTTTATCCTGGGGAGTGCAAAGCCACAGTCTCTCAAGTCTCTCCAGTGGGTGGGTTGCCCACTGCTTTATCCTGGGGAGTGCAAAGCCACAGTCTCTCAAGTCTCTCTAGTGGGTGGGTTGCCCACTGCTTTATCCTGAGTGCAAAGCCACAGTCTCTCAATTCTCTCCAGTGGGTGGGTTGCCCACTGCTTTATCCTGGGGAGTGCTAAGCCACAATCTCACAAGTGGATAACATTCTCCACTGGTTCTGAAGGGGGCTTTGTGCCCAGAGTGATTCATCCTGCAAAGGACTGAGGTAGTGGATGTGAATCTCCACTGGTTCTGGAGGGGGCTTTGTGCCCAGAGTGCTTCATCCTGCCAAGGACTGAGGTAGTGGATGTGAATCTCCACTGGTTCTGGAGGGGGCTTTGTGCCAGAGTGCTTCATCCTGCCAAGGACTGAGTGTTTCACATGCAGTGTGTCAGGTCCCATTCCCTCACCTGGGTGTGTGTGCCACGAGATTGCCTGGGAATAGGTAGCATGATACTCCATGGAGGCAGAGACACACTCCACCCTGCTGCGACTTTGCCTGCCACCTGCTGGTACAAACAGTGCTGGGAGTCATGCCTCATGTACGCTGGGCAGGGTCCAGGAAGTCTCCTGCAGCCTCGGCGGCTGGCCACTGGGGATGATTGCCATGTCAGCTGTGCTGGCACTGACTTAGCAAGTCGCGGGGCTGGTGGCGGTGGTTGCGGCGGTGTCTGTGGCAGAGGTGCTGGCAGTGGTGCATGTGTCTGCACCTTTTGAGGGACACAGCAGGACGTCTCCTGCAGCCTTGGACGGCTACCCACTGGGGATGATGCTGGGGACTGTTGGTGAGGCAGCAGATGTGCAGGTGGCGGTGCTGGTGGCGGTGCAGGTGGCGGTGCCCACCACCATACTGGTTGATGTTGTGGATGACAGAAGGGGTGACTCTGGTCCCTCAGCTGGAGCCTCCGTGCCCTGTCCTGACCTGCTCTTCGGCTTGTGTCACTTCCCCACCTTTGATGTCACTGCTGGTGCCTTGCCACTGTCCCCTTTTGGCTTGTAGGGTCCCTTGCTTGCTGGTAGGTGTGGCTTCTCCCTCTGGCATGTGGGCACCTTCTTCACCTTGGCAGGTGGCGGAATGGCCTGCTCCTTGGCTTGCTAGGTGGCACACTGGCAGTCCTGATGGGTGGCGCCCACGATGTGACTGGACTTGCTGAGACCACTGTGCTGAAGGATTTGGTGGCTGAGGTGCTGGGCTGAGACCTGGACAACCTGGCCCTAGGGCAAGGACGGGGGTAGGTGTAGGGAAGAGGTCAAAGTTTGCGAGGAAGAGTTTCTTAGACACACTGGAACAGGAAGATGGAGGGGGTATGGGAGTGGAGGAAGAGGTAGTGGTTGTAGGAGGTGTACATTTGCTGAATTTGGGTGAAGGTGCATAGGACGGAGGCTGTTGTGAGGTAGATGGCTGTTGGGTGGGTGTGTGCCTGCGT
This sequence comes from Pleurodeles waltl, assembly GCF_031143425.1. NCBI lineage: Eukaryota > Metazoa > Chordata > Amphibia > Caudata > Salamandridae > Pleurodeles > Pleurodeles waltl. The sequence goes on from NC_090450.1 coordinate 855,595,404, forward strand.
TTGTGTAGTTTGGGGGGAGGGCTCACAGACACACTGGGAGAGGGCACAGGGGATGTGTAAATGGTAGTGGGGGTGGTGAGTGCACGTGAGCGGTGTGTGGTGATGGGCATGCTGGTGATGGAGGTAGTGGATAAAGATGTAGTGCATGCAGGTGTGAGTGGAGATGAGATAGGGAGGGAGAAGGAGGACGTAGAGGAGGGGGACACAGTGGAGGCAGTGGATGTTGGTGTGTCTGCATGGGGATGGTGCTTGTGTGAGTGCCTGTGGGATGTGTGGTGCTTATGTTTGCCATGTCTACTCTTGTGTGTTGATGAGTGTGCATGCTGGTCTGATGGTGTGCTTGGGACATTCTGAGGTACAGGGGATTGGGTCTGGGTGGAGAAAGTTGGAGGGGGGAGGCTGGACACAGGGACAATGGCTGCCATCAGTGCTGAGGCCAGAGCCTGAAATGCTCTCTGTTGGGCCACCTGGCCAGAATGAATGCCCTCCAGGTATGCATGTGTTTGCTGCAAATGCCTCTGACCACCCTGGATGGCATTCAAAATGGTTGATTGCCCAACAGTGAGGGATCTCAGGAGGTCAATAGCCTCCTCACTGAGGGCGGCAGGGCTGACTGGGGCAGGGTCTGAGGTGCCTGGGGCAAAGGAGATGCCCACCCTCCTGGGTGAGCGGGCACGGGAAACTCGATGAGGGGCTGCTTAGAGGGCGGTGCTGGTAGGACGGGTGGCGGCTGTACCTGTTGATGCGGTGGGCACAGAGGTGCCCGCCACAAGGGAGCTCACATTAGAGAAGGAGTCGCTGTCGCTGGTGTCTGCTCCTGTCCCTGTCGTGGAGCTCCCCACGCCCTCCATCCCACTGGTGCCTTCGGACTCCGTTACTTCACCCTCCAGGGCCATGTGGCATGCAGCTCCCTCCTGCTTCGGTGCCACTGCTCCTCCGCCAGATGATGCCTAATGCACGCAAGGACATGGTGACAAAACAAAAAGGGGGGGGGGAGATAGAAGAGACACATGGTCAATGTATGCAATACCACTCCCGTTGGCTGACGCAACACACAGGGAGCAGCCCTATGCACTAAGCCATGCACTGACAGGACAGGGGAAAAGCACATGCCCATAGGGGACTCTGTCGAGAACCATATTATGCACAGCTGGAAGCCATATGAGCCTGACTGGGTGTAGAGGGCAAATATCACCTTTGGGGTTGGACAGGAAATGAGGTTGCAAATCAATGGATCTACCTTTGCGCATCTGCCCTAGCCTAGTGGAACCCACAGCCCACCTCCCCCACCCATACACCTTGTAATGCGTGCAGAGTCAGCTGAATTAGAGTGTACTCACCCTCTTGTGGCTGCTGTGATACCCTCAGGCGCCCATCCAATTCTGGATATGCCACCGCCAGGATCCGGTACATCAGGGGTGTCATGGTGTGATGGGCACCCCTTCCGCGTTGGGAGGCCATCGCCAGCTGGGCCTCCGCTGTCTTCTTGGTCCAACTGCGCAGGCCCTCCAATCTTTTCCGGCAGTGGGTGCTCCATCTATGGTAGACCCTAGGGTCCGCACTGCCTTGGCGATGGCACACCAAATCCCCTTCTTCTGGTGGGCGCTGACCTAGAGCAAAAGTGAAGTTAAAATGGATGTTACTCTCCTGTACAGTTCTTCTCACACATTGGCCACAAACCTCCCACCCTGGCCCAGAAACACATACACACACCATCCTCACATGCTGGCCTGTCCCCAACCTGTCTCTTCCATCCACAACACTCCATACAATCATGTGCCATCCACCATGCACACAGTTTGCTCACCTGTTTGTCTGGAGGACCGTACAGTTGCGTGCACTAGGGGAGGACCCCATCCACCAGTTTCTCCAACTCGTCCGCAGTGAAGGCAGGGGCCCTTTCCCCAGACACTGTAACCATTGTCGCTTCCAGACACAGGTCACAGCAGCACTTGCAGTGTAGGTCCTCTCCTGTTGAAGGTCAGGTATCAAGTGAGGGAACTGATAGAAAATGGCAGTTATGTCCACGGCGGTGCGTAATGTTGTACTGTCACCGCTGGCGTACATCGTCATTGGCTCCTAGAACCCATAGGACCCAATGATAACCAATGTTGAATTGCGCCACGGTCTTCGACCGCCTACCGCAACGGTGTACAACGCCAGCGCAGTTACCTCATTTCCCCTTGTCCCACCTTACAGGTCAGGCAGCTGCCATTTCAGGGGGCCACATGGCAGGCCAAATATCTGCGTCACACCTATTTAGGCCATGAATACAGACAGACAAAGGCACACAAAGAATAGTTCACTATTATGCTAAACATCATTGTGAAACCTATGTGTTGTATGACCCTCTGCTCACCGTTCTCCTCCATAGAACATGTCCGCTGGGGCAGGTGATGAGATGGGGGCATCCTCCAGTGTACAGACCCCTGGTGGACCTGTCGACAATGGAAGACAGACACATAATTATCACTTACAGACTTGATCGTGCAACAATCCAGGAACTGTGTGCCCAGTTGGAGCCTGACCTGATGTCAGCTATCCGCCATCCCACAGGAATACCCCCTCTAGTGCAGGTTCTGTCAGTACTCCATTTCCTGGCCAGTGGGTCTTTTCAAACAACAGTAGCCATGGCATCATCGAAGTCCCAGCCAAGGTTCTCTAAAGTGTTGTCCAGAGTGTTATCCGCCCTGCTGAAACACATGCGCAGCTGCATTGTTTTCCCTCAGTTGGAGGATTTGCTCTCAGTGAAAGGTGACTTTTATGCCCTGGGACATATCCCGAACATCGCCCCCCCTGCAGGAATGAAGAGGTGTACAGAAACCGCAAAAGCTACCATTCTAAGAATGTGCAGATGGTGTGTTTGGCAGACCAGTGCATCTCCCATGTGAATGCCAAGTATCCTGGCTCAGTGCATGACGCTTACATTTTGAGGAATAGCAGCATCCCTTATGTGATGGGGCAACTCCAGAGGCACCGTGTGTGGCTAATAGGTGAGCCTAAAGTCCCCACACAGTTTCATTTGCTGTCTGGGTATGGGAGATTCCCTAATGTTTGGAGGACGTCTATCAGTTATCCCTCGATATTTGCAGGTGACTCTGGTTACCCCAACCTGTCATGGATACTGACCCCAGTGAGGAATCCCAGGACAAGGGCAGAGGAACGCTACAATGAGGCACATGGGCGAACTAGGAGGATAATAGAGCGCACCTTCGGCCTCCTGAAGGCCAGATTCCAGTGCCACCATCTGACATGTGGATCCCTATACTACTCACCGAAGAAGGTGTGCCAGATCATCGTGGCCTGCTGTATGTTGCACAACCTGGCTTTGCGATGCCAGGTGCCTTTTCTGCAGGAGAATGGGCCTGATGCTGGTCTTGTGGCAGCTGTGGAGCCTGTGGACAGTGAAGAAGAGGAGGCAGAAGAAGAAGATGTAGACAACCGAAACAACATCATCATATAATACTTCCAGTGAGACACAGGTAAGAGGATGGAACTGCTTCCCACATCTCATACTATTGTAGGACCTAGCATAAACCTGCCTTTTTACCTCTGTGTATGGACCCTGACTTGTCACTTTGGCTTTCCATTTCACGGATCTGGATCCCAATTTGAGCCCTCTGCTATGTTTACTGCTGGCCTACAGCTGTGTAACATTGGTATGTGAACAAGTACATTGACATTGCTATATTTCAGAGATGTTGCAATTACACATTTGTGAAAGCACAGACTGACTCCAGATTGTTTTATGATTCAAGGGTGTTTAATTCTGTGCTAATAAGTGGAGGGGGGTCTGCAATGGGCTGGGGTGATGGTGGAAGAATGTCCATGGCAGATTCCAGTCTCTTGGTCTCACAGGTGCATTGTCCAATGGGGCATAGAAAGGGGAGCAATGGAAGCTCAAGGTGGACAGGGTGACAAAGTGGGACAGAAGTGTGACATTCAGGAGGGTCTTATTTCCTGGCGGGGGTCTTGGCAATGTTCTCTGTCTTGTTCCTGGATCTCAGGGACCGTTTGCAGGGTGGTTCTCCTTCTTCAGGGGGTGAGGTGCTGGTGGCCTATTGGTCCTGTGGCAGTGCCTCCTGTCCACTAGCGCCGGCGGAGGTGGAGGGCTGTTCATCGTCCAGGCTAGTATCTGGGGCCCGTTTGTGTCCCACTGTGTCCCTCATGGTGTTGACAAGGTCTGCCAGCACCCCTGCAATGGTGACGAGGGTGGTGTTAATGGACTTCAAGTCCTCCCTGATCCCCAGGTAGTGTTCCTCCTGCAGCCACTGGGTCTCCAGAAACTTGGCCAGTACCGTGCCCATGGTCTCCTGGGAATGGTGGTATGCTCCCATGATGTTGGAGAATGCCTTGTGGATTGTCGGTTCCCTGGGCCTGTCCTCCCCCTGTCGCACAGCACTCCTCCCAGCTTCCCTGGTATCCTGTGCCTCTGTCCCCTGAACCGTGTGCCCACTGCCACTGATCCCAGGTCCCTGATTTTCTTGGGTTGGTGGGTTTGCCTGGGTTCCCTGTAGTGGTGGACACACTGCTGATTGACGTGTCCTGGGGACAGAGGGATGGGCCCGCTGGGTGGGTGCTGTGGTGGTGTTTCCTGTGGGGGGAGGGTTTGTGGTGGCTTCTGACAGTGGCAGGGGAACTGACTGTCCAGAGGTCCCTGATGGGCCTTGCTGGTCATCTTGATCCAGGCATGCAGAGCTGCTGTCATCACTGTGGGACTCTTCTGTGGGGGGACTGGATATGTCTGGCACCTCCTGTCTGGTGACATTGGGTATGGGTCCTGTTGGGGTGTAAATGCATAGTTTTAGTATGTGTGTGTGCCATCTTGTGCATCGGGTGAGGTACCCTCTACTCCTGTGCTTGCATAATTGTGTTTGCCCTTTTGTGATAGTTGGTTTGGGGTCTGTGTGGGTATCTGTACTGGGCATGCTTTGGTGACGGTGGTCCATGCATAGGTGTTGCATGCAGGTCCTTGGTATTGAGATGTGTGGGTTGTGATAGTGGGACATATGTGAGATGATGGAGAGATGGGAGTGACGGTATGGGTGGGGTTATGTTTTTGGCATGCAGGTGGGGTGGGGGATATGGTAATAAAGATATGACTTACCAGAGTCCAGTCCTCCTGCTACTCTTGCGAGGCCCTCAGGATGCAGTATTGCCAAGACTTGCTCCTCCCATGTCATTAGTTGTGGGGGAGGAGGTGGGGGTCCACCACCAGTCCTCTGTACAGCAATCTGGTGTCTTGATACCACGGAACGCACCTTCCCCCGTAGGTCGTTCCACCTCTTCCTGATGTCATCCCGTGTTCTTGGATGCTGTCCCACTGCATTGACCCGGTCGACGATTCTCTGCCATAGCTCCATCTTCCTTGCAAAGGAGGTGTGCTGCACCTGTGATCCGAAAAGCTGGGGTTCTACCCGGATGTATTCCTCCACCATGACCCTGAGCTCCTCCTCTGAAAACCTGGGGTATCTTTGAGGTGCCATAATGTAGTGTGGGTGATGTGTGAGGTGCTGTCTGTTGTGTGGGGGGATGTGTTGGTGTGTGTTGTTTGAGGTGCGTGGATGTTGTATGAGTGATGGTGTTGTGTGTCTGTGGATGCTGGTGTTGTATTTGCTAATCTCTCTCTCTGTACTTCTTCCAAATGTGTTCGTTGTAAGGGTTTGTGGGTATTGTGCATGTGTGTTTTATAGTGTTGTGGGTGTGTGGGTGTGGTGTGTGTATGTGTATCAGGTGTGTGTATTTTGAAATGTCCAATGTGATTGTGTTTTGTAAATTTGTGTGTATTATGAGCGCGGCGATGTGTCCCGCCAATGGATTACCACGGTTGAAAGACCCCCGTGTTGATTCGTGGGTCGTGATAGTGTGGGCGGATTCTTGTTGGCGTGACGGTGTAGGTTTTGGTATTGGCAGTTTATCACTGACCTTTGGTGTGGCAGACTTGTGTGGGTGTCTGTATTGTGGCGGATTCCGAGATGTGGGTCGTAATACCTGTAGCGGAATTCTGCCGCTGCAACGGTATGTTGGCGGTCTTCAGCACGGTGGAAAGCAGGATTTACCTCCAGGGTTGTAATGAGGGCCTTAATGTTAAACATGTCCTTACAGTGACAATGCCCTAAAAGCAATGTTCACTGTAGGAATGTTAACCATTCCATAGGAAGGCAATGGGATACTTTTTCAAAGGTAATAATCTTATCTCTGCCAAGGAACCAGATGAAAAGTTCATTATTGTATTTTTAAAATATATATCACAATACTTATTACAAATATAAATCATTGAAAATGTCGAATTTGTAACAAATATTTTACACAAGGTACTTTTAAAAAGTCACTTTTAGCCTTTAACCTGCCTAAAGCTTCTATAAGCCCAGTTGCCTGAGCTTCCTGCTGCCTCCCAGGAGCTCAATAGTTACTTGATGAGGTTTGAACTGGTTCCCATAGCTGAGACAATGCCTTGGGTGTGGGGAGGTGTTTTGTTCCCCTGACAGAATGACCATCTGCAATGAGTAAGAGTTAGTCATTTCCCTGGTCATATATCTTGGAGGGGAACAGGAGCTCTGTGCACTGAAAGAAAAGTTATGCCATGCTGTATTTAGGTAGAGAGGGGCACCCTAGGATTGTTCGCAGTAGGACACAAAGGAATTGCTGCAAAAGTGGATAGGGATACCCTGGGAACTTTTTCCCTATTTTTAAGGGAGAGGCTAGGAGTGATTCCCACCCACAAGTTAGTGCCTTCATTAAATGTGGCCCCGTGTACATTCTTCAGAACACTGCTAGACCTGTGGAATGCAGAAGGCAGAAGAAGTACTGCACCTGCTGGTGAGACCTGTGAGATGAACTCTGAGGGCTGGACCTGCTCCCAACTATACCCAGGACAAACAAAATGACCTACAAGGGTCAGTTGGCTGACCTCCTTTTAAGTTGAAGGGGTATATGGGCTGTAAAAAACTTACTTTACTGAAAGATCCCAGCTGACCACTTTCAACTGGACCTGCCCTGGACCCTGCTGGTGGTTTCTGTTGGAGTGAATCCTAACCCCAAGTGGTGCCGGCCAGATCCTGGACCCTTGGCTGGTGTAAAAGTGTACTCCCCCTGCCCCCAAACTCCAAGAAGTGGGACTTAGATACTTTTTTCCAACTTTCTTCCTGGAGAACCAATGGAGACTGTAATCGCCATCAACGTCACAGTAATCAAATCACTGGTTGGCCTCAACTTGCTGACCTTCAGAAAAGTCCAAGCATAGTATAGGGAGACATTGCAATAATCACCTAGGGTTTTCAGAGTGGGTCCGTAATTTTTATCCCACTCCAAAACCCTGCTTCAGCAGAAGCAAGGGCATACTTCTGAGCAAGCAAGAGTGTGAGTCTCTTGAGAACCGTTTGTCAAAGATTTTAAAGGTTAAGCCAATCAAGGATATCGAATAATAATTACTTGAGCTTCTCATTGCTATTTCATGTACATTGTACATACATGTAAACAAAAAGTGATGGGAGAAATGCCTGAATTATTCTCAACCATTGGTAATTACTCAAGCTGCATTCCAGTCCATCACTTATTTGCCCACCATGCCACCACAGAAAGGAACCAGTATTATGCAAATCAGAGTTGGACCTTCTCCAATGAGAACAGTACAGCCAGATCTGCTAGGTTAAGTCTCCTCTGAACAGGAACATAAGCAAACCCAGACCATTTTCAAATTATTTGGGCCTTGTCAGTAGGGTCTAGCTTGGTTCAGTGGCCCAGTGAGCACAGAACCCACGTCAGGTCAGACCTGTTGAACTTAGTGCTTGTACACTGTCATAGTCAATGTCCCCCTCTACATGCCATTGACCGTCCCTGTGCTACAGCAATGGCCAAGACAATTAAATAAGGGACACATTTCCTGTGCAAGTGAAGGGTTTTAGATAAGACAATGTTGAGCATTCTTATGAGTTGCAATACTAATCAGTAGCTGTATTCATTATATTCTACTTTCACCATAGGAGTTTTTAGTGGAAGTGGGTTCTTAACTATCAGTAGAAACCCCCAAGCAATAACTGACATGCCAGTTTCAATCAGTAATATCTTTCATGTCCTGATACTGACTACAGCACATATTCAACTTTTGATCAATGCTGTGAGCAGGCAGGAAGGGACAGATGTTATCAAAGGGTTTTGCCCATTCTGGGGGTTATTCTAACTTTGGAGGAGTGTTAATCCGTCCCAAAAGTGACGGTAAAGTGACGGATATACCACCAGCCGTATTACGAGTTCCATAGGATATAATGGACTCGTAATACGGCTGGTGGTAAATCCGTCACTTTTCCGTCACTTTTGGGACGGATTAACACCTCCTCCAAAGTTAGAATAACCCCCACTGTGTCTATGCGCAAATGTGTTCGTACATATGGCCCTAAGAACAGTACCTTTCAGGCAAACTATAAATTATTCCTTTTATTTCTCAGGGACTGAAGGGACAGCAATTTAATACATATTTCTACACCAGCACTACGCACATCTCACACTTAAAAGCCTGCTGAGATTTACAGATTGTTACTAATCATGATATGTAATAATTTGAGTTTGGTTTACCACCTTAGGTACACTGCATAGCATAAATGCTGACTTTTTGCCAGTATGTTTCACGCAAATCACAGAATTTTGAACGAAAACTGTTTCATTGCAGGTGATAAGACAAGCTCAAATTATTAATTAAATCAATGTGATACTAATATTGAACACACCATCCCCCGGACAAAGATATGTTTAGGAACAACTGAAATGATTGAATTGTATTTCTATATATAAAATGCTGTGAATAAAATATCGGTCAGTTATGAAATACCGTCGTTGAGACTTTTTGTTTTTCTCTCTTTTCACCTACATTTACATCTTTGTTGTTGATCATAAAATATGAATAGCCATTGTTATAGTTCGTAAACAAGAAATCATATGGTAATGTTTTACTTTGTTTTTGCACTGAGGAAGTGAGATGCAAAATACATGTTGTCAAGCGTTTTATAAGAATCTAGCAAACATGGTCCACGAAAAAGGAGGTGATTATTCTTTGCATCGTACAAAAACTGAAATTCACAATAATAAGTGAGTAAAATAAAAAATGTTTGTTTCTCACAACTCCCTCCAGTGTGTCAGCCAACCTTAAATGGTTAGAGGTATGAAAACAACGTAAATGCCAATGCTTATCACTCTCCTAATCTGCAACATATTATTCCCAACTGAAATATGACTAGTGGTCTCCACAAATGCTAACAATGTTCAAATAGTTTAGGTCCTTAGATTAACAAATAACTGAAAACTATCTAAAAGCCCATTAAGATTAGGAAAGACGCCCAGTGCTTCATTTTCCTCACCAACTAGCCAAGAGCATTCATTGCAGTTATTCTCGTCATATGCCTGAGCAAAAGCATGTTCTCCAAATAACATGTATCAATTAGATCTATGGCTGCAATTAAATACAAGTGGGTGCCATATAATTAATCATTTACAGGCTTAAAAACGAGCTGCTACATCATAGAGGTGTAATACCATATTTCAATATTTTAGCACATGATTACATTTATAGTTGTGCCTAATAACATAATTAGTTATGAAATTACTGAAGCTGAGAGCATTTAGATGTGTAAAATTATTAACATGAGATTAAAAAATGTTTAATTGCTGTAACAAAAAAATGTAGAACTGCAAAGTGTGATGGGGTACTAATCAGAGGAAAATCGTATTGAAAAACCATTTACATTCGTGATGTGAGACCATAGCGTCAAGTAACTGAAGATGCGAATCCTTCTTTGGCTGTAGCGTCCTGCCATGTCCCTCTGGAAGACTTCAATATCCAAAATGTATTTTATGTGTCTAGATAAAACTCTAAAAGGGGGGATTTTTGTTTGGCACTTTTAAAGCCTCAGCTCAGAGCAGGCGTTAAAAGTGGGCATACCATTATTTAGAATGGGTCCATATGTACTCTTCAGGAGTAGCACCTAAATTCTGAGCTATTCTTGCAGAGTACATCAATAGTGTCAGAAAAATGGCACTAATGCCCCCCTACTTGGTGGTGGTAGGTGGGGCTACGGGGCGCAGGGAAAGTGGCGCTGCTCTGGATGCGCCACTTTCCTTAAATCTGCCCCATACGGTTTATCAAACCCCTGCTCCTTTGCGGTTGGCCTGAAATTGTACTTGGGTCCCTGCATCCAAATGCTTCCAATATTTTGGTACCTTTTGACTTAATACTTTTACAAATTCACCTTTCAGGCTCCTCCAACTCAATATCCACCTTTTTGGGGTAATTTTGTGTACTAAACATTTGTGCTTTTACAAAAATCATCAATAAACGTAGACTTGTAATTTAAACACATCAATTTCAACAATAAAATGCATTTTGTCTGCTTTAGGACAAGTATCATTCAACCTATATCCCCAATCCCTCCAATCCTTTCTTATGGTCAGCGGCAAAACAAATCAAAACATAATATAACATACTGGAAAGTTTTCCTGAGGCTGCCACTTTTGACCTATAAATCTTGCCTCACAGTTTAAACTCTGCACATTGAGTTGACATTTTTGTTTCAGAAAGGGCTTGATTACAACTAAGCTGCCGTGGCTACACTAAAGCTCAAACGAAGCAGTGGCGGTTTCTTTATAGGAGTGTGGTAGCATTGCCCCCCTGCTTGTTTGCCATATTAAAGACGATTAAAAATAGGGATTCCGTTCACTCCCTGCCTGCTTGTTGATTGGCAGGTGCCGGGCCTCCTTGGGGTGAGGTGCACATGTTGGTTTGGACCAGTACCTTGCTCTGACTAGCCCAACATGCACACCTGAACCCTCACCAGGCTCTGCAATGTAGGAGTCTGGGGAATTGTTACAAGAGCCTCCAAGGCTCCAACTGAGAGTTGGCAGCCCTCGACCCAGCCAATCCTTGCACTGCTGGAGTCGCGGGGTGGGCACCAGGCCTGGGGTGAGGTCATTGATACCTTGCTCATGGCACGCACGCACAACTGGAGTGGAGCCTAGGATAAATGTAGAGAGCCACCCGGGCTCTCCTTTTCTTTGGTGTCAGGTTCTGCGTGTCGGAATTGACGTGCAAGAAAAGAGCTGGAAATAGCCTCACCTCCGGCGCTGGTCTAAACACAGTGTCTTTGCCGGGAGGCTCTGTAGCACCGCGCGGGAGCTGTGCCTGTCAAGGAAACACATGCGCACGCCCGGCAAGTGGCGACGTGACGCTTAGGCTGCATTCCCCAGGGAGGGGAGCGCAGCACAGGAGCCAGAGGGGCAGGAGCCCCGAGCAAGTAACGAGGAAGGTCAGAAAGCACTGAGAGACCCTGGAAAAGGGTGAGAAAACAGAAAAAAAATAAGAAAAAATAAATAAAAGACTGCACAATAAAGAGAAAAGGGGAATGAAGAAAGAGGGGTAGGCCCCCCCAGAAGAAAAAAAAACATATATAGAGTGAAAAAAAAGAGTTTTTTTTTTCTTTTCCTCTTTTGGAAATAATAACTACAATGAAGAGTGGCCTTGGATGAGAAAAAAAAAGGAAAAGGTGGAAAGTACACTGAAAAGGAAAACAAAACACAGATACCATGAACGTTAAAGAGAAACTATAAGAAAGGTACTAGCTATACATCAACAAAGCGCCTGCAGACCGCGAGACATCATGAGCGCTCCACCGCAAGAAAACCCCCAGCTGCCTGCTCAAGTAGGTGCCTGTGCTCACTCCTCAGTCACTGCGCTGCCCCCATTTAGCCAACTGATTGATCCGGCCACAGCTTTGCCAAGATGGCGCCTATGGTTAAACCGATTAGAAAATTACTTCTGCGCCACAAAAGAGACAGACGGGGCCGTGCGCAGATCTCTCATGCTGCTCATGGGGGGTGATGAACTGCAAGAACTGTTCAATAGACTCCCAAACACGGGTGATAAGTCGGATTTCAATGCGGCAGTGGAAGCCCTGAATAAGCATTTTGATCCACAGCTGAACTCAGGCCTTGAATGTTTCAAACTCCGGCAGGCTCAGCAGACGAATGTTGAGTCCATAGACATGTTCTATGCACGACTAAGGAAGCTAGCAAGTTCGTGTGTAGGCCTCAATAAACAAGAGGAGATTAGAGCACATATTATTCAAGGATGCCGGTCGAACGCACTAAGGAAGCTCATCCTACGCCAGCAAGGCCTGCCCCTCGACGACATTTTGGTTTTGGCACGTTCGCATGAACTATCCGTGGTGCGGGCGGATGCCATGGCGGCAGTAAGAGGACAAACACTGGCCGCTGCATCAACCACACGTCCAGTCCAAGTGAAAGAAGAGCAGATAGACGCCATCCAGACTCGTCAACCACTGGGACGGAAAACAAACTTTGTCAGACAGAGCGCGCGCACCTGCAGGAGCTGTGGGTACGAACACAAACCACCAATGGTGTGCCCAGCAAAAGGGAAAACGTGTGATAAGTGCGGCAAAGACAATCATTTTGAGAAAGTGTGCAGGTCAGGAGAAGGATGGCAAGGAAACCAGAAAGGAAGGGACACCAAGGTTAGAAGCGTAACCAAAGAGACTGATGAATCTGATGAAACTGTGGCTCAGAGAACGCCAGTCTTCGAGGAAGATGAGGATGGAGACATCTTTGTGATCTCGTTCACCGGTGGGAGACAGCAGAAGAAGCGACCACCACCTGTGAGCAACATCCAGATCAATGGCAAGTCGGCCACGGTGCTCATAGATACAGGAGCATCCATGAATGTGATGGATGAGACTCTATTCAAGCAATTGACCCCAACACCATTGCTTGCCCCAACTACCACTAAAATATACACCTACGGGGGCCGAGAGCCGCTTCCTCTAAAGGGCATGTGGAGGTGGCAGTGTCCAGCGGGCAGGTGTCAACACAGGCAAGGTTCTATGTGGTGACTGGGAACCGAGGCACTCTGTTGGGGTGCCATACTGCGGAAGAGCTAGAACTAGTATTCTTTGCGCGACAAGTATATGACTCCAACGCTGAGCACCTAGTTAACGAATTTCCGCAGCTCTTTGAAGGGTTGGGCGACTCAAAGGTAAACGGGTCAAGCTACACATAGATCACCGAGTTACGCCCGTTGCCCTTAGACACCGACGTGTTCCATTCCATTTGCGACCAGCAGTGGAGAAGGAGCTACAGCTACTTGAAGACCAAGGGGTGATTGAGATGGTCGAAGGGCCTATACCATTGGTGTCGCCGTTGGTGATAGCGCCAAAGCCCAAGCAACCTGGTGCCATCGGTCTCTGTGTCGACATGCTCCTTCCCAACAAGGCCATTAAAAGAGAGAGGCACATAACACCTACGATGGATGACATCATAGCTGACTTGAATGGGGCACAGTGGTTCTCGAAATTGGACCTTAATGCTGGGTATCATTAGCTGGAGCTGGATCCCAACAGTAGGCACATCACCACCTTTTCAACACACGTGGGGCTTCGGCGATACAAGAGACTGAGCTTTGGGGTATCTTTGGCTGCCAAAGTATTTCAAAACATGATTAGAGAGAGGCTGTCAGGACTGCAAGGGGTGATCAATTTGAGTGATGATATCCTCATTTGTTCAAAAACTAGAGAAGAACATCACCAACATCTTAGGGCTACACTGCAGAGGTTGTCGGAGGAAGGGCTAACACTCCACAAGAAGAAATGCGCTTTCTATCAGATGTCGGTGGAATTTTTTGGCTATGTCTTTTCAAAAGACGGTCTACAGGTGGACCCTAGTAAAGCTGATGCCATCTGTCAAGCACCAATACCAAAAAAAAAAACAGAAGTGAGAAGCTTCTTGGGCATGGCAACTTATTGTGGAAGGTTCATTCCGCAGCTCGCGACCATGGCGGAGCCTCTCAGACAGCTCACCAAAACTGGTTATCAGTGGGAGTGGTGCCCAATGGCGGACAGGGCGTTTGCTGACATCAAGACAGCGCTACTAGACAAATCAACAATGGCTTATTTTAACCCTCACAGACGTACGGAGGTGGTGGTGGATGCAAGTCCAGTAGGTCCTGGTGCTGTTCTTCTCCAAGAGCAGAACCTGCAGGAGTGGGTTCCGGTTGCGTATGCCAGCAGAGCATTGTCTGCAGTTGAGACACAATATGCCCAGATTGAATGAGAAGCTCTGGTGATTCGGTGGGTGTGCAAACATTTTCACCTTTATTTGTATGGCCAAGAATTCTAGGTGGTGACCGATCATAAGCCTCTAGTCGCACTGTTTGCCGGGTGCCCTCGCTTGGCGCCCCCGCGAATAGAGCGGTGGATTATTCTGTTGCAACCTTACCGGTTTACTGTCTTTTATCGCCCAGGAGCAAATAACCCGGCGGATTACTTATCTCACCACCCATCCCCAATCACGACTGATGACTCGCAAGAGAACGAAGAGGATAGCACGGAGGTGTTCGTCAACATGGTGGTACAATCAGCATGTCCCAATGCCCTAGGTGTAAGAGACATTGTTGATGCCACCAAGGTGGACATGGTACTCAATCAGGTCAAAGAAGCACTGAGTCATAGGAAGTGGAGGCTTTTCTTGGAAAAGACTAAAGTGGCCAATCATGAATGCAAATTAGTGATGCAAGGGATGTGGAGGATGCGAGATGCGTTGTCCACAGATAGTCAAGGACTGGTTCTTCGAGGAAGAAGAATTGTACTGCCTCAGAGTTTGTGGGCCAGAGTGGTGGAACTAGCACATCAGGACCATCAGGGCACTGCGAAAAACCAAGGCAAGATTGCGGGCCAAAATGTGGTTCCCTGGCATGGATAGTCATGGGGACGAATTGCTGGGAAAATGCCATTCATAAGTCATCACATCAGGGGAACCACCCTGCTGTCCAGTGGTCACTGAACCGGCTAGCACAAAGCGCTGGACAAAAGTGAGTATGGATTTGGGGAGTTTCCCAGATGGGCGGCTGACTGTCGTCCTCATTGACTCTTGCACCAAGTTCCCTGTTGTTGACGTGGTGTTGTCAACGGCGTTCGAGAATGTGAGGTCAGTACTTCAAAAGGCGTTTGCTATGTTTGGGCTCCCTGACGAAGTCAGAACAGACAAGGGTCCACCGTTCAATGGACAGGAGTTTCGGTCTTACCTGGAAGGGTTAGCCATACATCATCGCAAGGTCATGCCCTAGTGGCCGCAAGAGAATGGGGATGTCGAGAGGTTCATACAAACTTTAAACTGAGCCCTCAGAATAGGTGTTGAACAAAGAGCAGAAAGTAAGCAATGTCTACAACAATTTCTGGGTGCTTATCGCCAGACGCCTCATAGTACCACGGGGTGTGCCCCGGCCGCACTTATGTTTAAAGTTCCGCCTCAAGATTGCATCCCGGCTGGTCCTCAGTGGGCATCCCCAGAACTGGATGTTGAAGCCACTCAGCAACGCAGAGAACGTACTAATCGAAAAGCTACTGAACGACGGTGAGGTTGGTACCGGGGCTTTCAGGAATGAGATATGGTGGTAGTGAAGAACCACCGGCCAGGGGGAAAATTCCAAACTCCATTTGAGCCTGAACCCTGGCAAGTCGTCAGTGTGGGGGGGTGCCATGATAACAGCCGCACGAGGCAGGCAGAGAGTAACTAGGAATATATCACACTTCAGGAAAGCAGGGGTTTCAGTCACATCCGATGAAGAAGGAGAGATCGATGATTCGATGGTTGAACCCCCAGCTACAGAGGTACAGATTGAAGGTGCTCAGGTAGCGGCGCCAAGTGCACAAAACCCTCCAGGTGAAAATGCCAGCCGGGGAGAATCACTTCCCAGGGGTGGACGTTATCATCTACGCCCCAACCCGGTGCCGAACAGCCAGCTCAGAGATTTTGTCTGTACCCTGGGTCCCTAAGAAGCAATGTTGGACCATCGTTGCCTGCTCACCAGAGGGGCATTGTCCCCAGGACTTTGTATCCTTTTGCTCTGTTTTGTTATTACTGTGTTTCCGTCTCATTTTGCATTTTTAGTTTTCCGGTATATTTTCTCTTTTCTTCTGTGTGAAGTAAAACATGGGAGGGATGTAGAGAGCCACCCAGGCTCTCCTTTTCTTTGGTGTCAGGTTCCGTGTGTCTGGATGGAACGCGGAACAAAGTTTACGTAATAAAGCTGGGGCTGTGCTGATGCAGTTCCCCTTGAGACCCCAATCCAGTGTGCATGTGTTTCCTGCACTGCAACACTACAATAAACTCATTGCGTCCGGTGCTGCGAGTGCGACTGGACGGAGAGTGTATTTAAACTTTTAGATAAGTTCAATGGAGTCCATATTGGCTTTAAAAAGCTAATTTCTTGGGCAGAACTAGAGATAATGTGCGTTGAGATATGGATCTTGGAAGCTCTATTTCACCACACATTAGCACCTGTTTGTGGAACCTTGAATGTCTTGCGTGTTCGTCAGATACCTGTTTACTCATTACTGGCAGTCTATAAGGAAATATGGCAATAATATGGCCTTGTATGTGGCAGTTGCTTTGACGTCATTAAAAGTGCTTCACTGACAGCTCAAACAATGGTAGTCATGTATAAAAAAAAAAAAGTAATGATCAGGGGGTCAAGAGTTCGAGTCCTGGCATGACCATTAATTAATCTTTTCTCTTCAGCACAAATTACATGTTTACACGTTTACATAAATGATTAATTACAGGGAGCAAAGAAAATGAAAGGCATGCCCGCAGGCCATATTGACTCTAAAGCAATGCGAGCAATAGGAAGTAAGGATGCATAGTCATACTTTCTATTTCCATAAGTTTTTTTTTTTAAGATTGTGACCACAGATGCGGTGTACTACCACAGATTGTACTCACAGTGATGGGACCTCCAGAAAAGCGTGTTTCCTGATAGATGTGGTGTTCAATAAATAACGCTCACTTATTATCTGCACATGTGGAATCCGAAACACCACTTGAGCAAATAGTGTGAAAAATGTGCCCAGAGCCTGTCCTTTTCCCACACCAGTCCTCCTAATCGCCTCATGATGTCTGGACTTCGAAGATGAACTTTCTGTTAATGGAAACATTAACTCATTCATTCATTCATTCATTCATTCATTCAAAGGCAGCCAGGATTATACCAGTAGCTTCCTGGCGAAATGCTCCATTAACGACATTCTGTTAAATATCCCTCTGACGCAGCACGATTACCCGTAGGTTCTGTTGTTCTCTCTGCGCACTGATGGATGTGATTGTGCTTAGCACAAAGGTGCTGATTTTATTCATTTCAAATGCAGGCCAGCACGTCTCTGCAGCGGGTGCCCAGTCACGAGCTCAATATTCTGTCAGACATGGATGCTGCGGATTTTGGAGACTCCGTTTTTATGTCCAGAGGGTAATGGCAATATCTTGCACCACAGTTTGCCCCCTTGTCCCCTCCCCCCGGTTGGTGTGGGTGCTGTGACCAGCTTTCAAGCAGTCCGAGAACTGACCCTCTGTGGGATACACAACAAGCAGGCTCATTTTAAAAAAAAGTACTTATCTCAGTATTGCGGGGCCCCCCAAAATCATTTCCACTGTGTACTTTTGCAATATTCCAGTGTGAGTTGTGAGTTGTACTCAAAGTTGTCCTTTTACTGTGTATATAATATAATATAATGCAACAGGTGGGCTGAGATAGTCCAACAGCCACAGTGCATTGATGGACATCTGACATGCATTTAACGCTGTCACTCTTCAGTGTGCCTTGTTTCGTTTGTGTTACGCAAAATGGCAATGTCAGTGTTGTGCAGAAAAGGGATCTGTTGACTGAATGAAATGCTCTCTTTAGATTGATGATGAGGGTCCAGCGTTGCAGCTGACGCAGAGGGGAGGCAGACAGCACTTTGCTGTCTAATGTTTACCATATGGTAGGTTGCTCTCAATGAGACGTACAGTGCCTTGTAGGATGTCCTACTACCTTTTAATGTTAATTCCTTTCTGTCTCACTGTGTCCAGTCAGACAAATCATAATAGATTGTATTTCCTCAGTAGTTTTAATTTCTAAAGGTATATCAATAAATAAAGAAATCTGTGAGGTACTCAGCATTGTTATCTCAAAGTCTGTTATGAAGTTCTGTGGTTATACTGAACAAACAGCTACCTACATTATTGTCAAATGAAATCTCTTTATTGATGTCATAATTACACTTTCACAATTGCTTTATTAACCTTCTTGCTTTCTCAAATTTGCTTGAAAATGCACCATTTGCCTACTCTTTTTTCAAACTTTTCTCTGGGGAGAACCTCGCTTGCCAAAGTACACTCAGCTGCAACCTTTACAACCCATCACTTTCAAGTGTCACCAGCCTCCACTGAAACGAACACAGCACCCTCAACAGCTCCATTTGGCTGGCAGTTAAACAAAAAAGCTACCATTGAACTACACAGCCTCATTAACAGAGCAATTTGTAAGTGAAGACTTACAAACTAATAAGAACAGGACTTGAAAATATATTCATACAAAAACCTCTCAAAATCCCCAAAAATCTAAGATATGACAAAATCAATTCATGCCCTCCACTGGCCCTGCTATCAATCATTCTCCACCATTTACAGTTTTTGTTTTCACTCAAATCTAGTGCAACAAAATTTGAAGTACTACTAGTCATAGCTCGCATTATAGTCTATGGAGATTGTAGTACGGCGGATGGAATATCTGTCACATTGTGACAGAGCATTCTCATCCACTGGATCTAAATCAGGCCCTTAGGGTGTCTAGTAATCTGAAATACTATGCAGTGAGGACTAAAATCATCTATTAATGTCCAAAGCACAGAAGTCAGACATCCTCCAAAACAAGCCCAACATAGTTGCCAACTTTCCACTCAAATGGAAAAACTATTAAACATGAGTTCTCAGGACACATATCAAATATCTTGAACACTGAACTAACATGCCACGGGGAGTTGTATTTCTCCCACAGTGGTCTACATAACTTAATCCCTTTTATTACTATGCACACCAGTACTTTTTTGTCCAACTGCTTTATCGTCAACCTGCCTGCTACTGAGGTGCGCAGAAGTTATGGAATTTGACTTAGAGGAATTCCGCGGAGCTACCAAAAACCTCTGCAAGATTCCCTGGAGTTCTGCCAATAGGCAGAAATAGGCATCTCGTGCTGTGATTTAGCAATGGGAGCACGCTACGCACTAAGAAGCAGCACAAATGGCACCATGTGGCACACCAGGGGGTGCAGCTACTCGAGTTGATTTTGCTGATCCTCGATTAGATTTTCTACTCGAGCAGCAGCCTTCTGAACACAAACGGTTGTGACTTCCCGCAACTGCCTGCGTTGCAAATCTCACTCACATTCACTAACGTACCCTGTGCATGAGGAAAAAATTCCACCACACAGTAATTGGCGGAATTTGGCCAGAAATCTGCATTACAAGGTCAGTGCTGAGAGAATTCTGCAGTTACACCAGTGGAACAGAATATTTCACCCATCTCTACCTATTGCCACCACAAATCCGTAACAATTAATGGTCCTGTAACACAAAGCTTACAATGTTTCACCAATAAGTTAGTTAACATTACCGCAAATACCAATGGTCCCAACTCTCCCATGCTCCTCAATACCATTCCCTGGTGCCCTGAACTCATGAATATTTGAGCAATCTAGAATACTCTCTTACACGAGCAGCAAACTCTCCTGTACCCTGGATATCTGACAGACAAGAAGCCTCCGGACTACCCAACTCTACCAATAGATGCATTTCTTCCCATGGGTCTATCAATAAAGACTGATATGGCACAATCATGAACATTTCCACTGCCACCAGTTCCATCACCCCCTTAAATCAGGCCAATAAACCCAAAGGGAATTTATCAGGACAACCTGGCATTTCTGCAGCAGAATCTTTTGTACCATCACAAGTGAAGGAAATGCATACCTCCTTAACCTCATCCAATCCTTCAAGAACCCATCTGCTGCCTGTGCCTCCAGATCCGTAGTTGTTAACCTTTAAGCAAAATAATCCATCTCCAATCAGTCCCCACATTTGCTCAAACTTTTCAAAGAACATTCTGTACAGCACCCAGACCACCACCCCCCGGCAACCACCAACACCACAGATTCACCTCCGACCAACCTCCTGCTCGCCTGGACCCCCATAAACGACAACGAAATCGTGAACACCATCCACTCTGGCTCACCATCTTACCCCTGCCCTCACCACATCCTCAACAAAGCAAGTTCCATCATCGCACCCCAACTACAGAAAATCATTAATAACTTCTTTGAGTCCGCCACCTTCCCAGAGAGCTGGACACATGCCGAGATCAACGCCCTCCTCAAAAAAAACAAAGCGGACCCAAAAGACCTCAAGAACTTCCGGCCTATCTCCCTGCTCCCCTTCCCGGCATAAGTCATTGAGAAGGCTGTCAACAGGCAACTAACCTGCATCCTCAAGGAGAACTGCACCCTATACCCTTCCTAATCCAGATTCCAGAGCAACCACAGTTCCGAAACTTCCCTCTTCGCCGCCACCAATGACATCAGAACCATACTGGACAATGGTAAAACCGCTGCCTTCATCCTCCTGGACCTCTCAGCCGTGTTCTACACCATCTACCTCCACACCCTACGCCTCAGCAATGCAGGAATCCATGACAGAGCCCTGGACTGGGTCTTCTCCTTTCTCACCGGCAGAACCCAGAGAGTCTGCCTCCCCCCCATTCTGCTTGGAGGCCACCGAAATCATCTGCGGTGAACCCCATGATTCGTCCCTCAGCCTGACCCTCTTCAACATCTACATGGCCCCGCTCACTAACACCGCCTGATCCGACAACCTCAACATCATCTCATACAGCGACAACACCCAGCTGATCCTCTCCCTCACCAAGGACTCCACTAAGACCAACCTCCACGAATAAATGAAGGCCATCACCGAATGGATGAAAAACAGCTGCCTCAAACTCAATTCCTACAAGACGGAAGTCCTCATCTTCAGCTCCACTCCCTCCGCATGGAATGACTCCTGGTGGCCTACCTCTCTCCAAACCACTCCAACTCCCACCGACCACGTCCGCAACCTAAGATCCTCATTATCCATGACTCAGCAAGTCAACGCGATCTCCTCCTCCTGCTTCAACACCCTCCGCATGCTCCGAAAGACCTAAATAGATCCCCACCGAAACCAGAAGAACAGTCACCCAAGCCCTCGTAAGCAGCAAACTGGACTACGGCAATGCCCTCTACGCAGGAACCACTGCTAAACTCCTGAAGAGGCTGCAACGCATCCAGAACGCCTCCACACATCTCATCCTGGACATCTCCCTCCACTGCCACATCACAGGCCATCTGAGAGACCAGCACTGGCTTCCAGTCAACAAGAGAATCACCTTCAAACTCCTCACCCACACTCACAGAGCACTGCATAACACCGGACCAGAATACCTCAACAGACGGCTCTCCTTCTACACCCTGACCCGGCATCTCTTCTTCGTTGACCTCGCCCTCGCAACGGTCCCACACATCTGTAGAACTACAACCGGCGGCAGATCGCTGGCAAGACATCGAACACTCTTCCCACCCACCTGCATCAGGCCAAAGACTTCCTTAACTTCAGAAAACTTCTCAATACCTGGCTGTTCGAGTAGTAGTAGCACCTCCCGCCCCGGCCTTCCCCCCCACCTCAGCACCTTGAGACCCTCACAGGTGAATAATGCACTTTACAAATTTTAGATTGATTGATTGATTGATTGATCCATTTACAGCAATCTCTTAGGTTTCTTGAATACCAATAGGCCATTCAGTTCCATTGTCTGCCTTTGAAGTCACCTTGTGGTCTACACAAAAGCCATAATTTCTTCATCAACTCAATAAAACCTTTGGATCTGGAACCTCCCAAGTGGTTTATGCATTGAATTGCATTGAATGGCAGGCATTTTGTCCATCCTTAACAAAACTCATTCACCTATCAAAACCTGATAACTTTACAAGTCGAAAAGTTCTGCCTTCATTTCCAAACAGGTTTTGTGCAAGCCAGCCTGCTCATCAGAGCATCAACCCCCAGTCTGTGACTGGGTCAATCTTGTTCCCCACTTATATCGGCATGCATACGTTTCTAATACATATTCTGAACACATCCCAAATATACTGTGATCACTCCAAGCCTCCAGGGTTTCTCACCACCATATCTACTTTTCTTCTGTTTCCTCTGACAGCATCTCTCTTTCTTAGTAACATTCACCTTTCTGCAAACTCTTCACTCTGGAACAAATGTGATGGTGCTGACAAAAAAAAGAAAATGACATGAGCCAAGGCCCTTGATGAAAATACCTTTCTCCTCAGCTCAAATTTTTATTCCACTTTTATCTTTTCCACTCTCTGAAGATCCCTCAGCTCCTCCAGATCCTGGGACATAAAAAGAAAATTGTCCAATGCCATGCTCATCCTTACTCCTCTCTCTGTGGTAACCCGCCACTGGGCACAAACCCTTGCTGAAGCACGAGAGAGACAATGCAATGCCAAACAGGAGATACACAAATTAATAACCTCCTGAAGTTAAGATATGCTGATTCTGCTCTGCTATGGGAATTGTGAAATATGCGTCTTTGAGATTTAACTCTGCATAATGTCCCTCAAAATGTATTATCCCTATATTTTGAAATGCCTGTCCCCCACGTATTAATTTAAAACCCTTAAGTTGATCATTGGTCTCCGACCCATATCCTTTTTAACAAAAAGATTGTACTCACAATACCTTTTCCTACCTGAAACATCTTTGGAATTGCACCTTTCTCCAGAATCATTTGCACTTCCTTATCCACCAACTAATCTCTGTTGCTTCGAAACTCAACACATTTAGCACTGTCATCTGCAATAGAATCTGTAAATCCACCTCATAATCCTGTATGGTTCCCGTATACCCAACACTTGCTTGTAATCTGCTGCTAACTCTCTTTGAGCAATTCCATGCTGTTCCTTCTGCTTTGTAGGAAAACCCTGTTGCAGATTCAGAACCACTGAAGGTGTCTCTATCCTCAGGCTGGAATAAAGGCATTGTGAATGTATGGCCAGAGAGAATCCCATTCCACTGTCCTTACAAAAACACTAGTGCCCCTAAATTCTCCCCTTGGTGAATTCTGGGCAATATCAAGGAGGGTGAGTGTAAATGCATATTTACCAGTACCATTTGTTAGTTCTTCTGCAGGAAGAAATCCCTTAGGATCTTCAATGATCTCTTAATTTTTTGCTAAATCACCCAACTTTGAGCTAATTTGCATAAACACCATGTTTATTCTCTGAGCTATGAGAGCAGCATTAGCTCTCCCCATGAAACACATGATCCCCTGACCCAACCAAGAAATGGGTCTACATTTACCTTCACTCTTTTACAATGATCCTCCTTAGCCACACCAAAATTCTACCCAGCAGCTCAAGTGATTCTAAAAGCCTGCACTGGCACTGCTTAAATACATTTTAAATAGATCTGGATGCAAATCTGAGGTGCTGCAGAGCTATTTTCAATCACAGAACAGTCAGCCCTCATTGCTGATCTGACTTCTCTCTCCTGTGGGTGTGCAGTTCCATTGTATAATATTGTCTGTCACCTGTCTCAGTGGCAACCAGTGAGCACCACCAGTGCCACAAGTAGATTCAGAATAAAACATCTTCCTCCCCCCAGAGTCCTTCACAAAGCCTGTTCATTGTTCCTTTTTGTGAACAATCCTCACCAAAGTCCATATCCCTGCCACCTACGTCAGTCAAACTCAAAATATATTTGACATTGTGCTTCACAGTTTTATTCCAAAGCTCATTCGTGCTGGCAAAACACCTCCTTACGTGCCAAATAGGATACCTATTCTTTATGTTTTGTATAGTGCAGACTACAGCCAAATGCCTATCAGAGCCCTAAGTATGAGACATAAAACATAATGAACTAAGGAGAGAGAAAACAGTAAATATGAAAACCTTTAACAGTCATAACACAGCTACAATAATGTAATCCCTGCCATATATTATTAGCATATTGCAATTTACCAAGGTGTTCTTTGACCACATAGCAGAAAGACCCCAAAGGCTGAGTTCTTTTATAAGGTCATGGAACTAGTTGACATGCAATATCCTTATTTTGATGTACAACAGAGGAAATTGTATCCTTTATATTACATGGTCACCGCATCACCCTTCCCAGAAACAAAGAATACATTTAGAGCCTGTAGAGCAAATTTTAGCTCCCCAAAAAGCAGTAGTTTTTTGCCAGAAGATATTAGGATTCGTTTCATGTAAATCAGATTTAAAATATGCTGTGTTGCGATTTTATATTTTCTGTAATGACCCGTAACATGAAAAAATAAACAGGTTGCCATACATATCTTCTTTCTGCTTAACGCTTTTTGTTTAAGAAAAACATATCAGAAGAAAGAAAAGTCAGTTCTTGTTTTCTTTGTACAAGCTGTGGCCTGCCCTTTATCTTGGATACTGACTCTGACAGCAGGGATTGTGCCATCAAAACTCACCAGGAAATTAGAAATGGGCTTTTATACAGCGACTAGAAAATTCCATATTTTATACTGAGAATACCAAGTTCAACACAGGAAATTTTGTGCCCCTTGTACATACAAATGAAACACAATAAATGGAGATTATTGTTAGTAATACATAATTTGTACAGCTTTATTACTGTTTAAATAAGGAAAATACATTCACAACAGATCATTTCTACTTTTAGTACTGAGGGCATGAGCACATGAGCAATCCGTGGGAGTGCAGGTACTAATGAGAAAAGCTGACAGTTAAAAAGCATCAGCAAAGACAGAAAAGGTGTCAGAGAGAAGGCAGCATTCACATTGCAAGAAGGTACATGTGTGGTGTGACTGGGGTCACAGGTGCAGTCAGTTCCATGCAGTTGTTTGACAATTCGAAGGCTGGCAGTGAAGTCATCAGCACGGAAAGGGAGAGTTAGGAGGTGGGAGGCTGGTGGTTGGGTGGATGTTAGCTGTAAAGTCATGCTCGTGTTCGCATTGAGAGAAGACAGAAATGGTCCAGAATAAAGAAAGTGGGAAGAGAAGTGTGCAGGATGACATGTGCAATAAAGCTAGATGCAGTTCCAGGATGCACCTGGGAAGAAGGGACAGAACATTTCAAAGGACATGCAGGGAAGAGGTGAGAGAATGGCTGACACCGAGGAAGTGAGCTTTAAACCATGATTTGTTTATTTCTTATAAATTGTTAAGCCTTGATATCTGTCAACATCAGGCATGATGATACCTTTCTTTGGGTCATTGTCTAAACGTGTAAGAAACACTGCCTCAGAAAATAAAACATACAAATCAGATAAGACGCGACAATTAGTTGAATTTTAAATACATACGCTGAAAGGATAGGCGTATAACATAGGGCTGCAGCGGAACATGTCTAAATAAATATCTAAGGGATAACAGACCAATATGAACAGTCCAGGGACCTCATTTAGAAAAAATCTAAATAGCTATCTGCAGCTCTACAGTGCTATTGGTTCCCTTCTTCTTATTACAAAGAGGAAATATTCTAATAAACATTATGTTCTAAAATCACACAGATTGCCAGTTTACTCTTGAACACATTCCCATATTAAAAGCTTTAGACAATATATGACCCCAATGATCTTGCCTCCCTTGTACAATCTGTGTTTTATAGAAACTCTGTGTACTTGTTTAAAGGTAGATACTTTAATTGTTCAACTAGCGATGGCAATGCTAAAAGGTCTTGCAGTAATACTGTGAGTACCAAACTATTGGCTTTACCAGTGTGTGAAACTAAATCATTGTTAAAAAGAAAAGTAAAAATAAATCACTTTTCAGATAACTGGAAGAAAACCAAACACATATCCTGAGGTTTCTGAAAATTGTACATTGAAATCATTATTCCCAATATTTATAAACAGCACATGTTACTTTTAAATGCTTTTAACACAGGAAACACTGAGCCGAATTTAAAAACAATAAGGAAGAGTCAGACGTCAAAGGAAAGTTGCTTTACGAGAACTAATTTACTTTCCACAGGACTCAGAACTGAAACAAATGCTCTAGCCATGTGTGTTTTTCAGTAGCCAGGTGATCTAACTTAAGAGCCATCATGCCAAGAGACACTTCATTTTCAATTATGCCAAATGTACTTTCTGCCTCAAACAGCAACTAACATAATTCAGCTACCCACCTCTTCTCAGTGCTATAAACACTGGCTTTGTGTGCTCAGACCTTTGTTTACAGCACGTGAAACACAGTAAATAAAACCAACATGATAAAGTCTGCTCTTTAGGCAAATCATGGCAAAACTACTCCTGTTGCTGAGCTTTTACAGATGCACTGGGAAGTGGGGAGCTACATTGGCAACATGAGGGAAACACTGTTAGGGGGAAGCAGAGCAAGGGGGAGGGTTCAAGTAAACACATGTAGTCCCACAGAGAACTCGTATAAAAAAAGTGTTCCCTTATATGAGCTATGAACGGAAGCACATCATTCAATCAAAAGGATAGTAAATAATCTATGCTTCAGGGGAGGAACCAACGCAACAAGAGGATGCAAAGACAACAAATAAGTAGTAAGTAAGATTGACAAGAAATCCAAACTATGATAAGCAAAGAGATTGACAAGAAATCCAAACAATGATAAGCAATAGGGTGGCCCTAAGTAATGGTAGTGCACACAACAGGTTATTCGGCGTCAGACAAGTAAAGCTGTCTGCAGGTGCAACGTAAGAAGTCCTAGTTGGAGGCAGTGGCGTAGCGTGGGTTGTCAGCACCCGGGGCAAGGCAAGTAATTTGCGCCCCCTAACCCGGGGCAAGGCAAGTAATTTGCGCCCCCTAACCTGTGGATTTTAGCACTCGAGTCTCTTCCAAGATGTTGCGCCCGGTGCGGCCGGCCCCCCCTGCACCCCCCACGCTACGCCACTGGTTGGAGGTCCTTTCTATTTCTGCAAAGAAATTGCTGCCCCGTATCTCTAGATACAACCTTTGCTTTACTAGGTTCTCTACCTTGTTTTATTTCTGAGTTAATCAAAGTTGAAACGCAATAGCTGACAGTTTGACATTTTACTATGTAACCTAATATGCCATGACATAACTGAGGGTGGCTGCTGAGTATATGTGTCTATTATACAAAAGCCAAGTCCACTGGCAATTTTTGTTTTAAGATCCTTTGGGCTTAGATTGTGTCGCATACACAATGAAAAGGTATTTTATCAGTGAAGGATCCTCCGCTAAGGTGGAGGAGCGTGGCCCCCTGCCCCCCGCCAGCAGCAGCAGCTGCGAAACTTGAATAATAGCACCATATTAAACCATGTTTATTATTGTTTTATTTTTCTTGGGGACGGGCCATGGGGTGTGGCAGTCACAAGGGGGAGTATTGTGCACTGTTGTCAGTGCGCATGTGAATTTGGCTGGCCGTCTCAGGATGGTCAAAACGACGTGCGCACGGAGCTGTCTCAAACTTGAGCTGGGTTGGAGATAACAGGCACAGTCTCCCAGTATGTCCAGGAGCGCTAATCGAGGGTACTAAGGCCAATCCTGATGCTGCTCTCATGCTGCGGGCAGCAAGAGAGCAGTGCTAGGATTGGCCGCAAGGCAGTTTGGGAGCCTGTGCCTGCAGTGGAGCCAGAAGAGCAGCGATGCGGTGGGCATTGAGGTAAGTGAGTTTATTTTGTTTTTTTGTTTTTTTGTTGTGTGTTTGGGTGTTTTTGTTCTGTAACTTCCCCCTCACCCTACCTCCCCCCCCCACCCCACCCTCCACTTTGCCCCGAACCAGCTGCAAATATCTTTTATGCTCATGGAAGTCTATTGTTTCTTCATTGGTTGACATGTTTTAAAATAGCCCTACTATAATCGAAGTGCAGCACAGGTTTGACCTCAAATTGAACTACTACCATCACATGAGCTTGTGTTTGTTAAATCAGCTTAAGCGGGAAATTAAATTTACATAGCTTCCTTAGCAATAAGACATTTGAAAGACATGATACCTTATTTCTGAAGTTAGTACATAATAGAGAAAGAATGAGCTTACTGCTTATTTTAGATGTCAGACTTTCTTCCCCCTTTCATTATTAATACCATTACCCAGCAATAGATTCTACGCTCTTTTTATAGTAACACACCAGCGTATTTTTCATTGTGCATTAACCGGTTTTACATATTTTCTAAAATATCTACCAGCATATTGTAACAAATTTTGCTGGCAAAAACAGTACAGTTGTACTTCATTTTTTATTCAGGAATTTCCACAAGACAATAAATTATTCAAAGGATAATGATATTTAATGCAAAGGTTCAGTGCAAAAATACATTTCATTTCTTCCTCAGGAAATGTTAAAAATGCAACAGTTCAGCGTATATCCACAGGGCTTTTTTCCAGATAATTTCATAAACATACTGTACTGTAGGTTGTGTGAAAATGAGGAACTTGTAGTAGAGTGACTGAATCTTCCGATTCATCATCAATTTAATTTCAACACCTTGGCCACAATCATAAAAAAAATCAGTGCTGGTCAAACTGTGAATTGTCTTGTGCTTGTTTAGTGGAACGTTCCAAATACATAAACTGTGGTTTGCAAAACTCCTGACCCAGGCATGGAGTACAGAACACACTTTTCATTATTCATGAAGTACAGTTTTTTTTTTAAGACTGCTACCGATGGAGGACTAGGAAGCTTATTCAGATCCTTGGTAGCTACTATTGCCAAAGTGAATCAAATTTCCTTGGCTGGAGCTGGACAAAACATGTAACAAAATATTTTAGGGGGGACTGAGGCTTTAGAAGACTGGTTGTGCTGGAGCAAAGTCGGTTTCATGTCAGATGCATTC
Organism: Pleurodeles waltl; assembly: GCF_031143425.1. Lineage (NCBI taxonomy): Eukaryota > Metazoa > Chordata > Amphibia > Caudata > Salamandridae > Pleurodeles > Pleurodeles waltl. Next base: position 855,624,128 of record NC_090450.1, read on the forward strand.
CTAACTGTGGACTGAGCTTGATATTTATTAGTTCTCTTACATGCCAGTATGACCTTGGGTCACCCAAACAAGTAAGACGTCAATTTAAAGAGCCTACATAAAGCTGCAGGCAAATAACTCAGGTCTACTGCACTGGAGGTTCAATATTGTAAAACTGAACATTTTATTATGTTGGTCTCTCATGGTGCTGCTGCACCCGCCACACCGCCACATTGCTGCCAGATCAATTAAGAGCCAGGGTCAATGTTAAGGCCTTGTTTCCTGCAGAACTGGTGGGTGGAAATGCTGTTTCTGCCCGCCGTCCCAGCTGAAAACTTGTAATATAGGGCCGGTGGTGTTCTGTCCACACTGGTGGTCAGATGATGCTGCCCGCCAAACTTGTAATTAGGGCCTAAGTGTTTTTTAGCTCATAGAAACTAAAAGCTCCAATCTGGGCGCACTCAATCGGGTATAGTCAAACTTTGAGGCTGACTGCAATGAAGCTATGCTGCTACAGAGAGCTGGAGGCTTCGGTTAAAGTTTCAACTTCGGACTAAGGACCAGATGTAGGAAGCCTTGTGCGCCTCGCAAACTGCTAAAAACGCAGTTTGCGAGGCGCAAAAGGCTTAACGAGATGCACAACCTCAAATTGCGAGTCGGTACCGACTCGCAATTTGAGGCTGCGACTCGCAAATAGGGAGGGTTGCTCCCTTCCTATTTGCAACCGCATCGCCATGCTGAGTTGGTTTGTGACCGCGAATGCGGTCGCAAACCAACTCGCAGTTACCATCCACTTGAAGTTGATGGTGACACATTCGCAAAAGGGAAGGGGTCCCCCTTCCCCTTTGTGAATGCCACAAAAAATATTTTTTCAGAGCAGGCAGTGGTCCTATGGACCACTGCCTATTCTGAAAAAACCAAAACCAAATGGTTTCGATATTTTTCTATTTGCAGCTCGTTTTCCTTTAAGGAAAACGGGCTGCAAAAAGAAAAAAAAAACTGCTTTATTTAAAAAGCAGTCACAGACATGGTAGTCTGCTGACTCCAGCAGGCCACCATCCCCGTGAGTGCCTGGACTCGCTATGGGGTCTGAGACACCTTTCTGCATCTCGTATTGCGAGTTGCAATTCAATACCTACCTACATCTAGCCTTAAGTCTTTTTTTCAGGATGAGTTTCTCACCGGGACGAAGCCGCAGATTGGACCCGACCTCTCTGGAGCCCTCTTCAGATAAGTCTCACAGGAGACCTCAGTGAAGAATTCTACCTTCAGACTTAGTTGATTTTTCAGGATGGAAATCTTCGCCCAGGTCAAACTTGAACTTGAGCCATCGTCCCTGGAGCCCTCCACAGATATGCTGCGTGGGAAACCATGACCAACTTTTTACGTTCGGACTGTCCCTTTTTTGGAGCTTTTTCTCTTTGACATTGGACGACCCTCCATAGCACGCCAATTTTGGATCAACGTTGTTGGATTGCCTTTCCAGGAGCCCCCGGTGAAATCCTGGAAGACCAGGGCTCTGGAGCTTTTCAGCGGGACAAACCTATAAGTCAAGCCGGGTCACGGTCAACGTAAGACGGCTTGACTCACGACGTCGGGTAGGTCCCTTTATACAGCTTCTGACCAAAAGTTCTCAAATCTTCTTTAAACTTTTGGAACGTCTTCCAGAAGGCCATTGAAGGTCCTTTAGAAGTCCACAACTCACCACAAGGTCCCAGAGGCTCTGAGTTGCTCCTTGAGGCATAGGACTCCAACTCCCAGAAAGCACCCGGCTCAAACTCAAAAATGACCACTGGACAGTGGTCAGCTGGTCAGTTTCTTCAGGCTTTGATACAGGGGACTCTGGTCAGCTATTTTCTACCTGTAGCAAACAGGGAGTCCCTTCTCTTGAAGCAGTTGAAGGCAGGATAAGTCCTTTTAGTGGCTCCAAATGTGCAGCTGGTACAGTCCTTTAGGGTGCAGTGTCCAGGTGCAGTCAGGGTTCCAGCAGGGCAGTCCTTCTTCTTATTGTCTAGTCCCTTGTTGGGATCTGAGGTGTGGGTGCAGCTCTGCCATATTCATCCTTGCTCCCAGGGTGGAAAGAAGAGGGGGCCTGTTGACCAATCACGTGAAGGCATCCACCCTCTTGGACAACAATTTCCTGGGAAGTGTGGCAAAAATCAATCCCAGAGAGCAACATTCCTCAAAAATCCAAAATGGCAGAAATTCAAACTTGGAGGTTAGGTCTGGCTGAGCCCGCCCACTGGTGCGGTTAAGTTTCCTTAACACACCCTTCTCCAGCCCTCTCATAATCTAATCAGGGGGGCACCTGGCTGTCTGGGATTGCAGGAAATGGGGGAGGTCCAGAGCTGCCCCAAATGTCCTTTCCTCCTTTGAAGTCCAGTTAGGCTGGCCTCCCTCATCCTGTTTTACAACCTGCTGAGGCAGAATTCCTACCCCAGGCACTTCCTTTGTCCTCAGCCCAGGCCACTTCACACCTCATCAAGGCAGCCTGGCCAGGCCACCAGAGGCTGATCAATCAGAGAAGGGCCCTGCAAGGCTGAAGTTGGCAACTTTCAGGTAGAGTTCTAAAACTTTTTTCCTTGAGTTAGGTGTATTAAATTCAACAATGGCAAGTTGTTAGATGTATTATAACAAATAGTTTGAAACCAAACTTTAAATATTTAGCTCCTTTTGAGACTTTATTAATTAAAAATAAAGTCTCCCCATGTTAGCCTATAGAGCCCATTTACTACAGTGAGGGAAAGCAAATGTGCCTATTTTTCCTTCACTAGGGCTTATAAAACAACTGTTATAATGTCCCTTCTTATAGCTACATTGCACCCAACTCTGGGGTCACCTAAGGCACAACTTATGGGTGACATGTATTAAAAAAAAGTTAATTTAAGACTTTGGAAGTACTTTTAATTCCAAAGTCAAATGTGAAGGTAACTTTAATTTAAAAGCAGTCAGCAAGTCAGGCCTGCCTTTGAAATAACAATTTGCACCTCAGCAGTGCACCTATGGGTACACTACCGTTGCTGGGGTGCCCAAACCTACATGCCCCACCATATACTAGGGACTTATAAGTAGGTTGATCAACAGAATTATAACTAGTCTAATTTGCATATCCACTTTATACAGAGCACTGGCCTGGGGACTGGTTAGCAGTACCCAGGGCACAGCCAAGAGTCAGTAACCACCAGTATCTGTTCAAAATGTTTGGTGGTGACCAGGCAAAAGGGAGGACTTTCCTACAAACACTATCCCAATATTAATGATTTTTATGTATACTTATACATACTTGTGGTTAGAGTGTGGAATGTTTCTAAAACAAAGTGTGGTTTGAATAGCCCCTGACCCATGCATGGAGTACAGAACACACTTTGCATTATTCATGAAGTGCAGACTTTTTTCAAGATATTTTGCTACCGCTGGAGGTCTACAAAGCATCCTTGGCAGCTACTATTGCCACAACAAATTAATTTTCCTTGGATGGTACTGGGCAACACATGTATCAATACATTTTAGGGGAGACTGAGGCATTAGAAATGTTGGGGCAATGTCAGTTTCATGTCAGATGTCTTCCTAAGTGTGGGCTGAGCTTGGAACATATTAGTTCCCTTATAGGCCAGCATGCCCCTGGATCACCCAACCAAGTGAGAGGCCAATTTGAAGTGCCCAAATAAAACTGCAAGCAAATAATTCAGGTCTACTACACTGGAGGTCCAATACTGTAAAATTGCACATTTTATTAAGTTGGTCTTTCATGGAGTTCTATGCTCTAATTGAACAATATCCCAATCTTAACAGTTTTTAAATATACTTATGTTACTCGTAAGGAAATAAAGCAAGTAGAATACTATTTGTATTCCTGGTAGAAACTCAAACAATTTCAGATGCCTTTTACCAGGAATGTATGATATAATTTTTTATAACAATGCAGAATTTTTTACGTCAAAACCAGTTACTTTAAGGAAGCTCACCTGACATGCTTTTCGCTCAAGCAGGCTTGATCCATAAACTTTATCAGGTCATTGTTACACAGTATGATTAGTGACATGTCAGGATAACTTCATGATTGGTGAAGGTTATGATGATGCATCAATTGGTTAAGAAAGCCACTTTAGGTATTGGTCACTCTCTTGGAAGGTATCAATTTAACAACACACACAAGCACAATATATAAATAATACAAATGTTGTATTTACTGTCAGCATAGTGTACTATCAAGTAATAATATATATACAGTGTACTAATTGATTCCTTAATCATACCCTATAACAAATAATTTATAGCTTTCATGATGTCAGACATATTAAAATAACAATGTTGGTCATAACATTTTATATAGCTGTTAGCTTAGTGTTTTAACTGGGATCAATTTCTGCTCCTCTGTTGTGTAATTTCTAAATAATGCCACTGAGAATTCTGATGGAGAAGGTTAGATTCTGCTTCCCCTTTAAAGTGCGAGATGATTCTGGAGATTAGCCCTGGCAGATGAGTTTGGAAGTTCCTTCATTCCCCTGGCCTACCTCCAGGGGGTCTGAGGTAACATTAGACTAGTGTGATTTTCTTTGAGAGATTGCTGGACAGCGCCTTTGAAGGGCAAGTGTGGAAGATGGTCCATCCAACTAACAACCCATCCCCCTTTGTATTACTGTCTGGGAGGAATACACAAAAGCCAAGAGCTAAGTACACCTAGGCCCTCATTACGAGCCTGGCGGTCTTAGACCGCCAGGCCCGCGGTTGGCGGGAGCACCGCCGACAGCCTGGCGGTGCCCCGCAGGGCATTCTGACCGCAGCGCTTTGGCCGCGGTCAGAAATGGAAAACCGGCAGTCTCCCGCCGGTTTTCCGCTGCCCGTTGGAATCCTCCAAGGCGGCGCAGCTTGCTGCGCCGCCGAGGGGATTCTGATACCCCCTACCGCCATCCTGTTCCTGGCGGTTCGCCCGCCAGGAACAGGATGGCGGTAGGGGGTGTCGCGGGGCCCCTGGGGGCCCCTGCAGTGCCCATGCCAATGGCATGGGCACTGCAGGGGCCCCTGTAAGAGGGCCCGCTTGTATTTCACTGTCTGCTTAGCAGACAGTGAAATATGCGACGGGTGCAGTAGCACCCGTCGCACCTTCCTACTCCGCCGGCACGATTACGAGCCGGCTTCATCGTGGGAAGGACGTTTTCCCCTGGGCTGGCGGGCGGCCTTTTGGAGGCCGCCCGCCAGCCCAGGGGAAACCTCAAAATACCCACCGCGGTCTTCCGACCGCGGTACAGTATTTTGGCGGCTCCCGCCGGGCGCGCGGTGACCGCGCCCGGCGGGAGTCAGAATGACCCCCCTAGTCTTGTGTATCAGTTTGCAGGCACCAAAGGGTTCATACAAGAAAAAGTCCACTTTCTAAAAGTGCCATTTTTGAATTATGACTTAAAATCAAACTTTAGCATTAAAGAGATTTTTAACTTATAAATATTTAGAGAGCAAATTCGACATTCGTACATGCTCCCTATCAAAAGTGATCACAATTTTAACCTATGGGATATATAGGCCTTGTAGTAGTGAAAAACAAATGTAATAGTTTTTTCACTACAAGGACATGTTAGACTTAAAAGTACATGTCCAACCTTTTAAATACTATACACATAGCTCTATTGACTGTTAAGGGGCTACCCTAGAGGGTGACACATACATTATAAAAGGAAGGTTTAGGCCTGGCAAACATTTCATTTTGCCAGGTCGAAATGGCAGTTTCACTGCACTCAGGTTGCAATGGCAGGCATCAGACATGTTTGAAGAGTTAATTAAGTGTGTGGCACAATGAATGCTCCTGGCCTACTAGCAGAGTTTAATTTACAGGCCCAGGGCACATGTAGTACCACTTGACTAGGGACTTATAAGTAAATCAAGTCTGCCATTTGGATGCAAGCCAATTTCACCATGTTTAGAGAAGAGACTGGCCAAATTTCAGCAGTGGCTAGCAGTGATAAAGTACACAGATTCTTAAAATCCAATAAAAAAGGGTTTATATAACTACAGGATTAAGGCAAGAAGTTTGGGGATGACCCTGCAGACAGGGGCAAACCCAGCAGCAATTCATTGTGACATTAGTATCTTTTTCACTAAGCTTTTCATCATTCTCAATTTAGCATTTTTTTCTATTTATCAGTAATTCGCCACTCAGACAGTAGTTCAAATTAGTCATTTGATGGATGTTTGCATGTGTTAGAAATGGGGCTTTTGGTTGGCAGTCAGGTTACCCCCTGTCCAAGCAAAGACCCTCACTCTAGTCAGAGTAAGTCACACACAACCCAAATTATCCTGTGCCTACCCTCTGGTAGCTTGGCACTGAGCAGTCAGGCTTAACTTAAAAGGCAATGTGTAAAGTATTTGAGCAATAAATCATGTAATAACACAGTAGACCACCACAAAAATATAACACAGTGTTTAGAAAAATGTATATTTATCTGATAAGATGCAGGTCAAAACGATTAAGATGCAATATGTATATGTTGAAATATCACTGTAAAAATTATGTAAAGTGTCTTTAGTCTCTTAAAAGCAACAAATGTCTCTAGCAAGCACAAAGTACCTTGTTTGCATTCAAAATCTCTGCAAGGAACCTCGCAGGAGGAGATGCGTGGAAAAAAAGGAGGTGTGCGTCGATTTCTCGGGGCGCACACAGCATTTATTTTTCACGCAGGGAAGGCTTTGCGTCGATTTCTGGCGCTCGGACTTGGATCCGCTTCGGGTTGTGGGGGTTTTGGACGCCCCGGGGATGATGCGTTGAAATCTGGCACTTGCAGGATGAAGTCACAGGGGCTGCATTGATCCAGTGGGCGTTGCGTGGAACTTTCTACCGCACGGCACGCGCTGCTTCGATTCCTCTCAGGAAGTCGGGCTGCGTCGTTCTGGCTCAGCTTTGCATGGATCCAGTGGGCCGTGCGTCGAATTTCCGGTCTCTACGCTGGCACTGCATTGATCTTTCCTTGCAAAGTCGGGCTGCGTCGTTCGGGTTCGGTGTGCGGTGATTTTCTCACTGCAATGCAGGCTGTGCGTCGTTTCTTGCAGGCTGTGCCGTGATTTTCGCCGCACAGGGAGTTGTTCTTGCTTTAGGGAACAGGAGGCAAGCCCTTGGAGAGCACTTCTTCAGCACAGCCAGAGAGCAGCAAGGCAGCTGGGCAACAGCAAGACAGCAGTCCTTCTCAAAAATCCGTCAGGTGAGTCCTTTGGGCAGCCAGGCAGTTCTTCTTGGCAGGTTGCAGGTTCTGGTTCAGGTTCTTCTCCAGGAAGTGTCTGAGTTGGTAGGGGCAGAGGCCCGGTTTAAATACCCAAATGTGCCTTTGAAGTGGGGGAGACTTCAAAGAGTGGCTTAGAAGTGCACAAAGTCCCCTTTCAGTTCCATCCTGTCTGCCAGGGTCCCAGTAGGGACTGTGGCAGTCCATTGTGTGAGGGCAGGCTACTGTCCTTTGACATGTAAGGGTCAGGCCCTCCACCCTCCCAGCCCAGGAAGACGCATTCAATATGCAGATGTATGCAAGTGTGACTGAGCATCCTGTGTTTGGGGTTTGTCTGAGTGAATGCACAAGGGAGCTGTCAACTAAACCTAGCCAGCCGTGGATTGTAAGGCACAGAAGGATTTAAGTGCAGAGAAATGCTCACTTTCTAAAAGTGGCATTTCTAAAATAGTAATATTAAATCCAACTTCACCAGTCAGCAGGATTTTGTATTACCATTCTGGCCATACTGAATATGACCTTGTTACTCCTTTCAGATCAGAAGCTCCCACCCAAACAGTATATGAGAGTAGCCCTAATGATAGCCTATGAAAGGAGCAGGCCTCACAGCAGTGCAAAAGGAATTTAGGAGTTTTACACTACCAGGACATGTAAACTAGACAGGTACATGTCCTGCCTTTTGTCTACACAGCACCCTGCCCTATGCGTTACCTAGGGCATACCTTAGGAGTGACTTATATGTAGAAAAGGGGGCGTTTTTGGCTTGGAAAGTACTTTTAAATGCTAAGTCGAATTGGCAGTGAAACTGCACACACAGGCCTTGCATTGGCAGGCCTGAGACAAGGTTAAGGGGCTACTTAAGTGGGTGGCGCAAACAGTGCTGCAGGCCCACTAGTAGTATTTAATCTACAGGCCTTGGGTACATATAGTGCACTTTACTAGGGACTTACAAGTAAATTAAGTAATTCAATTGGGTATGATCCAATGTCATCATGTTTAAAGGGAGAGAGCATATGCACTTTATCACTAGTTAGCCGTGGTAAAGTGCGCAGAGTCCTAAAACCAGCAAAGACAGTGTCCAAAAAGTGGAGGGAGGAAGGCAAAAAGTTAGGGTTGACCACCCTAAGGCTGTCAGAACTAACAGCATGTTTATTTCAATAGCTACAATTATGGTCTATTTAATTGACATGTATTCTTCATCTCACCAAAACTGGCGCCTCAAGTGCATGATTGAGCCAACTCCTGCTGCATCATTTAGCATGAACGCTGCATCATTTAGCATGAACATGATGCCTGCTGGATAAATCCCCCAAACCCTCATAATCATGTTGTTATATAATGACAGCTTTGGTCGACCCTCCTCTGCCTTTGTATTCTGGAATTGAGAATTCATCTATCCCGTTTTTCCTAAAATACATCTTGCGTTAAAACCATTTGGCAATTTCACAGCTCATAATTGGCCTATGTACCCAATGACCTAAAGCCTCTGAGTGCCAAATGGATTGAAGATGTAGGATATGACATATGTTTTAGATCGGTTGCATACTAGACTATCAACAACAAAGATTTAATTCTATAAAACAATTGACACCAGAATGCCAACTGCCACAATATCATGTAAGTAGATATAGGCAAGTATAGATTTACTATTCTTACCCCAACATTTACCTTGAATATATATAGATATCATCAGTTTATGTTACTGTGGAGTTGATAATAGTTAATGTGTACATTCCTCTATGTGCTTACCTTCAATATTGTAGTAGTTGGTATAACGGAGACAATCTTGTTGTAGGATGATATTTAAAATACAACACTTTGGTAGTGCACCTTTTGATGTTCTCATAAAATCTCCGGTCTCAAGACTATTAATGGAGGAATATTGTATTTTAATAAAATATACAGGTTTTACCACATTCCTCAACGAATGTTCACTTGTCAGAGAAAGTCATCATCGTCTATAACCAAATGCGGAGAGAAACTGGTCAATCTTTCTCTAATTATTGCCATGTGCTTGGAACTTTAGGGGTACTGGGATTACATTTTCATAAAAATGGAGATGATTTGTCGATTTCATTTCTCCTCTTCTGCCAACTACAAGGATAGTTGTCAGGTAAGATCCATCTAATTAGTACAACACACCAACCCTTTCGATTCAATTGCATGCCACAAGTCACATGATTATCACAAGATGCTAAAATAAGCTTTAAAAGAACTGAAAAAATTATATTCCAGGATAACTGTGAAAATGGCAGATTTGTTCTGAAAGTTTAAACGTGTCTACCATTAGAACAAGTGTCAAACGTTATTTCTATTTTGAGATTTTCTTTTCACTCACATTTAACACATCAAGCTATAATAAATGGGACCTCAAAAGCAACCTGAACCTATCTATTTTTTTCAGAAAAAAAAGAAATAAAACAAAAAAATGGTCCAGATAAAATGTGAGACATGAGTCACTTCCTGATTGTTTTAGCTTTTGGCACTGTAATCGTCTCGGTATGTTTGGTAAACAGGGTTGTGTTTTTCACAATCCCTTAAATAAATATGACATATTTCAGACAACGATGACATGCATCCAGATGTCAAAAATCAGATCGAGCCAGCTAGCATTCCATTTGCTCTTTCACAGCATCAGCAGATCCACATCTTGGATCCTTACCTAAGATACACAACCCATCACATGGATTCTTGCTTAATAGAATATTCGAAAATAAAAAGAGACTGTCATTTCTTCTAGTTGCACATGAGAGAGCGTAGTTTAAATGAAATATATTATAGACGTGAAACGCTTACATTTGACAATGCAATATTAATAATTATTAATTGAAATGTATTAATAAAAATGGTAATTTACTCATTTGTGAACACTAATGCTGAATTAATAATAATAATCCTTCGATTATATGTATTATTACGATCAAAACTGTATTCACTAGAACTCGTATGTCTTAAGTTAGCATGAGTCGCAAACTAGCTGTGAGACTCTCATTTTAAAGGCGTATTTTTCTGCTTCTCCAGCATGCGGACTTGCAAACGACCATGACCCAGCTATTGTTCTTTCTGTACTTGTTAGAAACATGAAGGAATGTTCTCATTCGTATGCTAGTAGCTTTTAGCAAAAAAATTGTGTGATTCGAAACAAACATGGACACTTCCAAGGACAATGAGACGAGGGGAAGAGAACTTTTAACCTGAGACGTGTGCCAAGATGGTGAAGTAACCCCGGACATGCCACCTACGAAATGTCGATTATGAAGACCAATTAGAAGACGAGCTAATATCAAGAAATGACAAATGCATTACTTAATGTATAATTTGATTGGTTACCAATAGTGGGGTGTAGTTATTAACCAATAGAATTTTGGCGGAATGTATTACGAAAAAGGGTTAAAAACTCATGACACGAGAGACAAGACGCATTAGGTAGGGAATAATATCGATTGCATCCAGAAACTCTGTCACTTTATTTGGTGATTTGAGACTTAGACAAAATCATCCTAGCCCATAGACTGCCCCATTACACTTTCCTCCTTATGAGGAGAGTGTCCCTTGCCTCTATTTTAGATAGACTGACGGTGAACTAACTGATGTCCTGAGGACGAAGACTAATCCTGCATGCTGACCTATCTCGAGGAGGGTAATTATATTGCTAACGGAATCTATTTGCCTTTTCTTTCTAGGTACCAACTGCTGTATGTTTTGATTAGAGACCTTAGTTAGATGTTTTCCAAATTTGTGTTCAAATTGTTTTGCATGAAGCCCAACATGCTAATGCTAATTAGAGGTTAGACGAGGTATCCATTTTGACTGACAAACTGACGTGACTGACGTGATGCTATGCTGAACTAATATCTTAGAACATTCAATGTATTATGATTCGCTTATATCCATCTGATTATCTATGCTACTGATCTATGCATTATTGAAAGCTTATTATGGTTGTCATCTTGGGTCTGTGCTTATATGCTTCCTGGCTTCGAGATTAATGCCTTTGCTACTAGATTGTAATCAATAGGGAATAAACTCATAAAACTTCATTAAGGTGTGGTTATTCATGACTGAAAGGTCATGGGTGCGCCAAATGTTTATTAAATGCTTAAAGTAAGAGATATTTTGGAGTTAAATGTTGACAATGTTATTGACATATTGATTGATATTTTGATTAGTTATCTCTTCCTACGATGTCTTACCACTGGGCCCAAAGATTCATTGGCCTAAAACGAGTCCTGATGTGTATAAATTAACATAGACGGAGGCGTTAGCACACATTTTCTGGTTGTGCAGAGTTTCTGGCCCTTCCAAGAGAAACTACAGGTGACCCAGGATACCGCACATGTCTTCCTATGTGGGTTCACTGATAGAGATGCTGAAGCCTGAGAAGCACCTAAGCCAGTAGGATTGAGATGAGCCCTCCCAGAAAACAACAGTATTTGTGGGAAAATGAAAATGTTCTGCATCTAAACCTCACTTGAGTCCAATCAGGCACAGTGCTACCATGAACTAAAGAATATGAACACAGGATCAAAAGTGGAACTTTACTTTTTTTCCACCTGATATTTGGACGAAGAGCTGGAGAGAGTGTACGAAGTGAGAGAATGTGACTAAATGGGCTCTTAATGAACACAAGGAATACCAATCTTTCCTTCTTACAACCATTAGTGCCATTCCTGTAATAGTTGGTGGCATGTTTACCATGTTTCTACCATGCTATGGTATGAATAAAGGGTTTAGACATGTACACAATAATGTATTGAGCAAAAGCAACTAAATTTATACTGTTTTAAAGTGGTTTATTTGTAGGTGCTGATATGTACCTACTGCTAGTAATAACATCACAGTCACAAATAAGGTGCAGTCAAGTATCAATCAATTAATCCTTTCTCAACCCTTGGTAGCTTAGCTCACGGGCAGTCAGGCCTTTACTTAGGAGACAGGTGTGTAAAGCAAAGCATTTATTGTCAACAAAACAGTCAATGAGAAAGACACAACACATAATAAAAATCCAACACCACTTTATAAAAATAGAAAATATATCTATCTTTAGAATGATACCAAAAAGTAAACTCCAATGTAGGGAACCAGAGATATGCATTTTTTAAGATTAAATGTAAAAATCTGCTTTCTAGTGCTTAAAAGAAAACAGTGCCAAACACAGCCATCTGGTCACACATGAACCAGGACAAAGTCAAAGTTTGAGAGAAACCACAATGAAGCCCAAGTCAAATACAGTGAGTGGTAGGCCTCGGTCAAAATTTGACCTTCTGACTGTCTTTTTTTCAGAGCTTTTTCTCTTGACATCCAGCAGGTCCTCTCTCCAGGCCGGTTTGTGGTTAGATTATGGCCGCTTGGCTCAGCACGATGCCCCACTCAACTCATGGAGGTTTCATTGATGGCAAAAAGCTTCAGAGCAAGGCCCGGTCAGGGTCCGACGCCGCCGGCTTGGTTCAATCACCTTATGGAGTTTTTTTTCAAAAGTGCTCACACTCCTCCAAACTTCTGGTTCTTCTTCCAGAAGGTCCTTTTGGGGTCTTTAAGTGTCCACAAATGTGATTCAAGGTTTCAGAAGCTCTGAGTTGCTCCTTGGAAGTTGGGACAACAGTTCCCACAATTCACCAGGTCAAATCCTTAAAAGTCCACCGGACGCTGGTCAACTGGGCTCTTTTTGCAGGCCTTGATGCAGGGAACTCTTGGTAGCTCCTGTGTACCTGTTGCTTACAGGAAGTCCACTCCTGAATCCTTTGAAGTAAGGCAAGGTCCTCTCTTTGTGATGCCCATAGTGTACAGTAGGTTTTGTCCTTGTGAGTGCAGGCCTTCTTTGTGCACACTAGCGATTCAGCATGGCAACCCTTCTTCTTTTTGTTTCCAGGCAGGGATCTGAGTTGCTGGGCAGCTCTACTATTTTTATCTAGTTTTCTGAGCTGGCAAGTAGGGGGGCACCAGGGGCCAATGGGTAGCAGGGAGCTACCAGCTTCTGTGATGACCACTTCCTGTGAAGTGAGGCACATTTTAATGCCAGAAAACACTGTTTCTCAAAAATTACAAATGGAGAAAATCTTGCCTGGCGGTTCAGGACTGGCTAAGCCCACCTTGAGCTGTGGCTAACATTCCCTTACACTCCCCTTCTTGCCCCTCTCCTAATCTAATTACAGGGACTCCCATTTGGTTTGGGTGCAGGAAATGTCGGTGGTCTGGTTTCTGGCCCAAGTGTTTTTCCCTCCTTCAAAGACCAGTTTGGCCACCCAGCCCCCTTCCTGCTCTGGCATCTGCTGCTGCAGTTCTCTGCCCACCAGATGGTTCCTTTGTCTCAGCCCAGGCCACTTCATATCTCATTAAGGTAGATTGGCTCAGCCTGTCAAAGAATGACCAATCAGGAAAGGCTACTACAGGGCTGATTTTAGGTAACTTTAGAAAATAATTTGAAAACTCTTTCCCTATAATACTTATAATAATCTAAATATGGGAAAGTTGTTGGATTTATTCTAACTATTAATTTGATACTTTGAATGTTATTTTTAGCTTACTCCTATCAAAAGTAAGACTTTATTAATTTAAAAAAATATTCTCATGTTAGCCTATGGAGCTAATGCCCTACAATGTGAAACCATTACATTGGCAGTTTTTCCTTGCCAGGGCTTCAAAAATACTTGTTATGATGTCCCTGCGTAAAATTACACTGCAATCTATCCTTGAGGCACCTAGGGTAGACCTTAAGGGTGACTTATATGTAAAAATGTAGAAGGATAGGACTTTGTAAGTACTTTTAATTCCAGAGTCGAATTTGGACTTAATTCTATTTTAAAAGCAGCCTGTAAGACAGGGCTGCCTTTCAAAAAAGTGACATCAGACACCACAAAAATGCACCCACAAGTGTCTTAACTCCACTGTAGTCCCTAAACCTACATGCCCTACCATATACTAGTGACTTACAGGTAGGTTATTAGTACCAATTGGAATTATACCTAATTACCATATACCTTTTTACACAGAGCACTGGCCCTGGTCCTGTTTAGCAGAGAGTCAGAAAAGACCAGTATCAGTCACAAATGGGGACACAAAAGTGATGGGACAGCTGCAGAAAAGTCCAGTTTTCTCACATATACTATAATCAGTCAGTGCGTATCCAAGCAATGAACATTAAGTGAAACATGAGGGTGGGTATCTTTCTTTTTACAAACACATAGTGCTAGTTTTGAAACGAGAGGAAGTATTGGATGGATTTTATGTATGTAGGTAAATAGCACCCAGAAGAAGAAACAATTAGAAGAGGAGAGAGGTTACAGGCAGCAAACCCAAACCCAGCATTGTGGGACTAAATCTAGATGTTATAAAGAAGTGTGGTCAGGCAACGACTGAGCTGATGCTTCCTATTTGAGGACTGCAGAGAAGCAGTTATTAGATTAACCTCTTCTGTGCCTTGGACGAGATGATCTCGTCCAAGGCTACAGTTCCCCTGTGCCTTGGACGAGATCATCTCGTCCATGGCACAGGGGAACTTGGGGGCGCGCTAGCGCGCCCCCGTGCACCCCTCTTCCCCCCCCAAGTCGGGGATGGAAGGGGAAGACCTTCCCCTTCCACCCCCGACCCCCCCCACCCCCCCTGTGACGTCAGCGCGCGCGCTGATGTGTCACAGGGGCCTCCCTCGTCGCGCTGGAAGCTCTGCTTCCAGCGCAATTGAAAAAGAAATGCAAAAGCATTTCTTTTTCAATCACTTGGGAGGCCCGGAGGGGCTTCAAAGGGAAGGAAAAGTATTTCCTTCTCTTTGAAGTCCCTCCGAGGGTTTCAAAAGCCGGATTGCTTGCAATCCGGCTTTTGAAACCCCACTAGACACCAGGGATTTTTTTTTTTTTCTTAGAAATTGACAAAAGGGAGCGACCCCTTGGGCAAGGGTCGCTCCCAGGGGGGGCATTTTTTTGAAAAGGCCTTTTCTGCCCCCAGGGGGGGCAGAAACCTCTAGGCACCAGGGATCATTTTTTTTTTTTTTTTGTTCATTTTTTTTTATTGAGGTGGGGAGCGACCCCTTAGGCAAGGGTCGTTCCCCTTGGGGGAAAATTATATTTTGGCCATTTCTGCCCCCCTTGGGGGCAGATTGGCCTATTTTGATGAGGCCAATCTGCCCCCAAGGGGGGTAGAAACCACTAGACACCAGGGATTTTTTTTTATTTTTATTGTTATTGACAAAAGGGAGCGACCCCTTGGGCAAGGGTCGCTCCCAGGGGGGCATATTTTCGGGAAGGCCTTTTCTGCCCCCCCTGGGGGCAGATCGGCCTACTATTAGGCCGATCTGCCCCCAGGTGGGGCAGAAACCTCTAGGCACCAGGGACCATATATATATTTTTTTTTTCATTTTTTTTTTTTGGTGGGGAGCGACCCCTTAGGCAAGGGTCGCTCCGCTTGGGGGAAAATTATATTTTGCCCATTTCTGCCCCCCTTGGGGGCAGATTGGCCTATTTTGATGAGGCCAATCTGCCCCCAAGGGGGGTAGAAACCACTAGACACCAGGGAGTTTTTTCTTTGCGTGAATTTCACGCAAATGGAGCGACCACTTAGGCAAGGGTTGCTCCCTGGGGGGGGAGGGGAATTTATTTTAGGCCATTTCTGCCCCCCCTGGGGGCAGATCGGCCTATTATTAGGCCGATCTGCCCCCAGGGGGGGAAGAAACCTCTAGGCGCCAGGGCAAATTTTTTTTTTGTGTTTTTTTTTTTTTGTTCTTTTTTTTTTTTTAGAGATGGGGAGCGACCCATCAGGCAAGGGTCGCTCCCCTGGGGGGCAAATTGTATTTAGACCATTTCTGCCCCCCTGGGGGCAGATTGGCCGATTTTAGGTCAATCTGCCCCCAAGGGGGCAGAAACCACTAGGCACCGAGGATTTGTTTTTTGGCGCCAATGTCACGCAGGGGGAGCGACCCCGTAGGCAAGGGTCGCTCCTGGGGGAGGGGTGGGGGTTGGGGGGGCAAATTTATTTTAGGCCATTTCTGCCCCCCCGGGGGACAGATCGGCCTATTATTAGGCCGAACTGCCCCCGGGGGGGGGCAGAACACTCTAGGCGCCAGGGCAATTTTTTTTTTGTGTTTTTTTTTTTGTTGTTTCTTTTTTTAGAGATGGGGAGCAACCCATCAGGCAAGGGTCGCTCCCCTGGGGGGGCAAATTGTATTTAGACCATTTCTGCCTCCCTGGGGGCAGATTGGCCAATTTTAGGTCAATCTGCCCCCAAGGGGGCAGAAACCACTAGGCACCGGGGATTTGTTTTTTGGCGCCAATGTCACGCAGGGGGAGCGACCCCGTAGGCAAGAATCGCTCCCGGGGGGGGGGGGGGGGGTTGGGGGGGCAAATTTATTTTAGGCCATTTCTGCCCCCCCGGGGGACAAATCGGCCTATTATTAGGCCGAATTGCCCCCGGGGGGGGGCAGAACACTCTAGGCGCCAGGGCAATTTTTTTTTTGTGCTTTTTTTTTTTTGTTGTTTCTTTTTTTAGAGATGGGGAGCGACCCATCAGGCAAGGGTCGCTCCCCTGGGGGGGCAAATTGTATTTAGACCATTTCTGCCCCCCTGGGGGCAGATTGGCCAATTTTAGGTCAATCTGCCCCCAAGGGGGCAGAAACCACTAGGCACCGGGGATTTGTTTTTTGGCGCCAATGTCACGCAGGGGGAGCGACCCCGTAGGCAAGGGTCGCTCCCGGGGGGGGGGTGGGTGTTGGGGGGGCAAATTTATTTTAGGCCATTTCTGCCCCCCCGGGGGACAGATCGGCCTATTATTAGGCCGAACTGCCCCCGGGGGGGGGGGGGCAGAACACTCTAGGCGCCAGGGCAATTTTCTTTTTGTGTTTTTTTTTTTTTGTTGTTTCTTTTTTTAGAGATGGGGAGCGACCCATCAGGAAAAAGTCGCTCCCCTGGGGGACAAATTGTATTTAGGCCATTTCTGCCTCCCTTAGGGGCAGATTGGCTGAGTTTAGGTCAACCTGCCCCCAAGGGGGCAGAAACCACTAGGCACCGGGGATTTGTTTTTTGGTGCCAATGTCACGCAGGGGGAGCGACCCCGTAGGCAAGGGTCGCTCCCGGCGGGGGAGGGTGGGGGTTGGGGGGGCAAATTTATTTTAGGGCATTTCTGCCCCCCCCCCCTGGGGCCGGCTGAGCTACAGGCCAAACACCACAGGTAGGCACCTTGCAAAAAACACCTCTGTTTTCTGTGAAAAAATATGTTGTGTCCACGTTGTGTTTTGGGCCATTTCCTTTTGTGGGCGCTAGGCCTACCCACACAAGTGATGTACCATTTTTATCGAGAGACTTAGGGGAACGCTGGGTGGAAGGAAATTTGTGGCTCCTCTCAGATTCCAGAACTTTCTGTCACCGAAATGAGAGGAAAAAGTGTTTTTTGGGCCAAATTTTGATGTTTGCAAAGGATTCTGGGTAACATAACCTGGTCAGAGCCCCGCAAGTCCCCCCATCTTGGATTCCCCTGGGTTTCTAGTTTTCAAAAATGCACTGGTTTGCTAGGTTTCCTCAGGTGTCGGCTGAGCTACAGGCCAAAATCCACAGGTAGGCACTGCTTTTTATAAAAAAATGTGATGTGTCCACGTTGTGTTTTGGGCCCTTTCCTTTCGTGGGCGCTAGTCCTACCCACACAAGTGAGGTATCATTTTTATCGGGAGACTTGGGGGAACGCTGGGTAGAAGGAAATTTGTGGCTCCTCTCAGATTCCAGAACTTTCTGCCACAGAAATGTGAGTAACATGTGTATTTTTAGCCAAGTTTTGAGGTTTGCAAAGGATTCTGGGTAACAGAACCTGGTCCGAGCCCCGCAAGTCACCCCTCTTTGGATTCCCCTAGGTCTCTAGTTTTCAGAAATGCACAGGTTTGGTAGGTTTCCCTAGGTGCCGGCTGAGCTAGAGGCCAAAATCTACAGGTAGGCACTTCGCAAAAAACACCTCTGTTTTTTTCCAAAATTTAGGATGTGTCCACGTTGCGCTTTGGGGTGTTTCCTGTCGCCGGCGCTAGGCCTACCCACGCAAGTGAGGTATCATTTTTATCGGGAGACTTGGGGGAACGCTGGGTGGAAGGAAATTTGTAGCTCCTCTCAGATTCCAGAACTTTCTGCCACAGAAATGTGAGGGACATGTGTTTTTTAAGCCAAATGTTGAGGTTTGCAAAGGATTCTGGGTAACAGAACCTGGTCCGAGCCCCGCAAGTCACCCCTCCTTGGATTCCCCTAGGTCTCTAGTTTTCAGAAATGCATAGGTTTGGTAGGTTTCCCTAGGTGGCGGCTGAGCTAGAGGCCAAAATCTACAGGTAGTCACTTTGCTAAAAACAGCTCTGTTTTCTGTGATATGTCCACGTTGTGTTTTGGGGCATATCCTGTCGCGGGCGCTAGGCCTACCCACACAAGTGAGGTATCATTTTTATCGGGAGACGTGGGGGAACGCTGGGTGGAAGGAAATTTGTGGCTCCTCTCAGATTCCAGAACTTTCTGCCACAGAAATGTGAGGAACATGTGTTTTTTAGCCAAATTTTGAGGTTTGCAAAGGATTCTGGGTAACAGAACCTGGTCCGAGCCACACAAGTCACCCCTCCTTGGATTTCCCTAGGTCTCTAGTTTTCAGAAATGCACAGGTTTGGTAGGTTTCCCTAGGTGGCGGCTGAGCTAGAGGCCAAAATCTACAGGTAGTCACTTTGCTAAAAACAGCTCTGTTTTCTGTGATATGTCCACGTTGTGTTTTGGGGCATATCCTGTCGCGGGCGCTAGGCCTACCCACACAAGTGAGGTATCATTTTTATCGGGAGACGTGGGGGAACGCTGGGTGGAAGGAAATTTGTGGCTCCTCTCAGATTCCAGAACTTTCTGCCACAGAAATGTGAGGAACGTGTTTTTTTAGCCACATTTTGAGGTTTGCAAAGGATTCTGGGTAACAGAACCTGGTCCGAGCCACACAAGTCACCCCTCCTTGGATTCCCCTAGGTCTCTAGTTTTCAGAAATGCATAGGTTTGGTAGGTTTCCCTAGGTGGCGGCTGAGCTAGAGGCCAAAATCTACAGGTAGTCACTTTGCTAAAAACAGCTCTGTTTTCTGTGATATGTCCACGTTGTGTTTTGGGGCATATCCTGTCGCGGGCGCTAGGCCTACCCACACAAGTGAGGGATCATTTTTATCGGGAGACGTGGGGGAACGCTGGGTGGAAGGAAATTTGTGGCTCCTCTCAGATTCCAGAACTTTCTGCCACAGAAATGTGAGGAACATGTGTTTTTTAGCCAAATTTTGAGGTTTGCAAAGGATTCTGGGTAACAGAACCTGGTCCGAGCCACACAAGTCACCCCTCCTTGGATTCCCCTAGGTCTCTAGTTTTCAGAAATGCACAGGTTTGGTAGGTTTCCCTAGGTGGCGGCTGAGCTAGAGGCCAAAATCTACAGGTAGTCACTTTGCTAAAAACAGCTCTGTTTTCTGTGATATGTCCACGTTGTGTTTTGGGGCATATCCTGTCGCGGGCGCTAGGCCTACCCACACAAGTGAGGTATCATTTTTATCGGGAGACGTGGGGGAACGCTGGGTGGAAGGAAATTTGTGGCTCCTCTCAGATTCCAGAACTTTCTGCCACAGAAATGTGAGGAACGTGTTTTTTTAGCCACATTTTGAGGTTTGCAAAGGATTCTGGGTAACAGAACCTGGTCCGAGCCACACAAGTCACCCCTCCTTGGATTCCCCTAGGTCTCTAGTTTTCAGAAATGCATAGGTTTGGTAGGTTTCCCTAGGTGGCGGCTGAGCTAGAGGCCAAAATCTACAGGTAGTCACTTTGCTAAAAACAGCTCTGTTTTCTGTGATATGTCCACGTTGTGTTTTGGGGCATATCCTGTCGCGGGCGCTAGGCCTACCCACACAAGTGAGGGATCATTTTTATCGGGAGACGTGGGGGAACGCTGGGTGGAAGGAAATTTGTGGCTCCTCTCAGATTCCAGAACTTTCTGCCACAGAAATGTGAGGAACATGTGTTTTTTTAGCCAAATTGTGAGGTTTGCAAAGGATTCTGGGTAACAGAACCTGGTCCGAGCCACACAAGTCACCCCTCCTTGGATTCCCCTAGGTCTCTAGTTTTCAGAAATGCATAGGTTTGGTAGGTTTCCCTAGGTGGCGGCTGAGCTAGAGGCCAAAATCTACAGGTAGTCACTTTGCTAAAAACAGCTCTGTTTTCTGTGATATGTCCAGGTTGTGTTTTGGGCATATCCTGTCGCGGGCGCTAGGCCTACCCACACAAGTGAGGTATCATTTTTATCGGGAGACGTGGGGGAACGCTGGGTGGAAGGAAATTTGTGGCTCCTCTCAGATTCCAGAACTTTCTGCCACAGAAATGTGAGGAACATGTGTTTTTTTAGCCAAATTTTGAGGTTTGCAAAGGATTCTGGGTAACAGAACCTGGTCCGAGCCACACAAGTCACCCCTCCTTGGATTCCCCTAGGTCTCTAGTTTTCAGAAATGCACAGGTTTGGTAGGTTTCCCTAGGTGGCGGCTGAGCTAGACGCCAAAATCTACAGGTAGTCACTTTGCTAAAAACAGCTCTGTTTTCTGTGATGTGTCCAGGTTGTGTTTTGGGGCATATCCTGTCGCGGGCGCTAGACCTACCCACACAAGTGAGGTATCATTTTTATCGGGAGACGTGGGGGAATGCTGGGTGGAAGGAAATTTGTCGCTCCTCTCAGATTCCAGAACTTTCTGCCACAGAAATGTGAGGAACATGTGTTTTTTTAGCCACATTTTGAGGTTTGCAAAGGATTCTGGGTAACAGAACCTGGTCCGAGCCACACAAGTCACCCCTCCTTGGATTCCCCTAGGTCTCTAGTTTTCAGAAATGCACAGGTTTGGTAGGTTTCCCTAGGTGGCGGCTGAGCTAGGGGCCAAAATCTACAGGTAGTCACTTTGCTAAAAACAGCTCTGTTTTCTGTGATGTGTCCACGTTGTGTTGTGGGGCATATCCTGTCGCGGGCGCTACGCCTACCCAAACAAGTGAGGTATCATTTTTATCGGGAGACTTGGGGGAACATAGAATAGCAAAACAAGTGTTATTGCCCCTTGTCTTTCTCTACATTTATTCCTTCCAAATATAGGGGTGTGTGTAAAAAAGACATCTATTTGAGAAATTCCATGTAATTCACGTGCTACTATGGTCACCCCGGAATTCAGAGATGTGCAAATAACCACTGCTCCTCAACACCTTATCTTGTGCCCTTTTTGGAAATGCAAAGGTTTTCTTGATAGCTATTTTTTACTCCTTATTTTTCAGCAAATGAATTACTGTATACCCGGTGTAGAATGAAAACGCACTGCAGGGTGCAGCTCATTTATTGGCTCTGGGTTCCTCGGGTTCTTGATGAACCTACAAACCCTATATATCCCCGCAACCAGAGGAGTCCAGCAGACGTAACGGTATATTGCTTTCGATAATCTGACATTGCAGGGAAAAGTTACAGAGTAAAAAGTAGAGAAACATTGATGTTTTTTTCACCTCAATTTCAATATTTTTCTTTTTCAGCTGTTATTTTCTATAGGAAACCCTTGTAGGATCTACACAAATGACCCCTTGCTGAATTCAGAATTTTGTCTACTTTTCAGAAATGTTTAGGTTTCTGGGATCCAGCATTGGTTTCATGACCATTCCTGTCACTGACTGGAAGGAGGCTGAAAGCACAAAAAATTGCACAAATGGGGTATGCCCCAGTAAAATGCCAAAATTGTGTTGAAAAATTGGGTTTTCGGATTCAAGTCTGCCTGTTCCTGAAAGCTGGGAAGCTGCTGAGTTTAGCACCGCAAACCCTTTGTTGATGCCATTTTCAGGGGAAAAACCACAAGCCTTCTTCTGCAGCCCCTTTTTCCAATTTTTTTGAAAAAAACGAAATTTTCACTGTATTTTGGCCAATGTCTTGGCCTCCTTCAGGGGAACCCACAAAGTCTGGGTACCTTTAGAATCCCTAGGATGTTGGAAAAAAAGGACGCAAATTTGGCTTGGTTAGCTTATGTGGACAAAAAGTTATGAGGCCCTAAGCGCGAACTGCCCCAAATAGGCAAAAAAAGGCCTGGCACAGGAGGGGGAAAAGGCCTGGCAGCGAAGGGGTTAAAAGAGACAGTTGTTGATGTACAAAATATGAAATAAAACTAATGATAGATTTTCTGCACTATTTATAATACCCTAGAAACTTAAAATAGCCCAGAAAAATAAACAACAAAAAAGTTCTTATGTTTGCATAGATATAAATGTAAACGATGTTGTGGTACATTTAACGTTGAACTCCAATGCTTTCTCCAGTAGCCACTCTTTTTGGACTTCGCTATTTGAAAATAAGGAGTTAAACATACACACACACACTGTGTGCAATTTTATTGCACTTAGGTTATTACTCTGCCAGCTTTTCCAAGTTGCATACACTATAAGTCCTGAGGAAGTCTTTTTTAGAAAAACACGTGTTGGGTGCATTATCCAATCGGACATCATATAAGACACAATCAACTATAGCCTACTGTTTATTTAATTGTCTGAACTATCCACATGTTGGCCAGTACTTTGTAATCTGGCACCTCACTGCCATGACTATGGGCATGTATTTTTGATCAGAACATGACCGTGGGATTTTTTTGTTCTGTTTAATGCATTGAATGTTATCATTGTTCTTCAATCTTTTAACAAAGATGGTATTTTCTGTGTACCAAGGTATTGGATTAAATTTTGATACACTCTTGTTATCATGTTTTTGGCTAATTTTGTGTAATTACGTTTGGTGGATTAGTCTGAGTGGTGTGCTCCAGTCCAGTATAGTACTTCTAAACTTAGGGCATCATTTACAATAAATTGGTGCATCGATCACAATGCATCAGTTTCCTTGCACCGCCCTATGCCCCCTTATAACACCATGGTAGCACTGTATTTGCAATACAGCGTGCCATGGCTGCCATTAGCACAGCAGTGTCAGAACTTCTGATGCATTGCTGGACTAGCATCAAAAATGTTGATGCTAGTCCAGCAAAGCCCAGGAACACCCATAGAAAACAGCCTAGCATCACTTTAATGTCTGCCCTGAACATGCGTTAAAACATGAGGCTAGAATGACTGCGGGCCTCCTAGCGGGGGAACCATAGTACCATTGTGCCAGTTTGTAAATATGGTATGAGGTGTGGGCCGGTCTGTGCCACAATAGCACAAGAAATTACACAATGGCAGATTAAGGGGCTTGTAAATGAGCCCCTTAGTTTCATAACTACAAAAATCTAATTATTTTGTTACTGGAGAAAATTAGATAGCTTGATGTGGTTAAATTAATATTTTTGGCATCAAATTTTGTATAGCAAATGTTTCAAACACATTCAATAAAAGCAAGCATACATTTATAAATACATATTTTTACTTTAGGATAAACTTGAAAATGAAAAAATTTTGTTACCCTAATCTCTCAAGCTTATAAATATATATATATATATATATATATATATATATATATATATATATATATACATATATATATATATAAAAATGAACATGAGACTCCATTGTTGGAGGATATTACATCAAGCTTCATAGTATACATGCAAAACACAACTACTAGAAAATACAAGTTCTTTCTCCTAAGCATACAACACACAAGTTATATCTGCCTCTGTACTTAAAAAGATGAGGTGTCCACTTCGCCCTTTTGCAAGAGACCTACCTCACCCACCTGGACTGGGAGGCTCTACACAGATGCTGGCTAGGACAAAGATAGGCCACGGCATACTGAGCCCTGTCCAGGTGAGTCTTGATTTGGATCCGCTCGGAGTGCCATTTCAAAAGATGAGGGAACTCATTGACCCTAACAGGAGCTATGTCTTGGTGACCAGCTGGCTCGCAGATCAGGATATTACACTTGTTGGGCTTTACACTCCAAAATCTGACCTAGAGCAGTCTTCCGGGTGCTCTCCAGCTTGATGGCTCTGCATCTCACACACCCTATTTTAATAGGGGAGGACTTCAACAGTGTATCTAATCCCACAATTGTTTGAACTCATTCACACCTGTGGGACTCTCCTGTGATCAGGTTGGCAACAACAGTGGTAGACTGGTAGTCTGGTAGACTCCTGTAGGCGGCTGCACCCAGGAACTATACATTCTTCTTGGGGCTTTATGACTTACATGACTTACATGTTCATTTGGACACATTTCTGGGGTGCACACCAGGGTGCAGAATATCTCTGCCACACAGTCTCGGATAACAATCCAATAAAACCAGCATTGGACTGCCATGGGCAGTGGCCCTGAATTCTGAACTGGTGCCTATGTGCAGAGACACTAGGGGACCCTATTTTCATATAAACTACATGGAAAGCCATTAATGATTACTTTGCAGGGAATGCCCACTCAACTGAATCAGCCTTAACTGAGTGGGAGGCTTTCAAAGTGGTGATTAGGGGTCGATGCATTGCCAAAATAGTGGGTTTAGGTGCACACTCCTGAGGGAGGTGGAGGCACAGGAACAACATTTGAGAGAGGTACAGAGGGCCCACCCTGGGAATCCAGAAGTGCAACAGCAGCTGGTGGACATCAAAGAATGACCAGCTGCATGCAAGGAAAAGCTTAAGTGCTTTGACCATCGGCAATATATGATTAGGGCTTACGGAGAGCGCAACAAAGCAACAAAAATGTTACATCTGCCTCCGGCAAATGATTAAAATCAGAAACATCGGTATGTACATGAGACACTGTCTGAAAAATCAAAACACAAACCACTTGATGCAGACTTAATTCCACTAGGGATACAAGAAAACTTTGAAAATGAATATAGGTCTTCATGACAGATTAGCACACAAAACCATCACAATGTACACTGAATTCTCTCTGCTGAGTCAACACTGACACTTGACATGCTTATGCAATACATATGAGATTCATTCCAATGGAAAAACACACAAACTTCATTACATCTGCTAAATTCCTCTTAAGGATCAAACACAAAAGTATACAGCTGTACTTAAGATTCCATCTGTGAACACATTGCACAGTCCACTGCACCAGAGCCTTAATTTGAGGATAAAACACACAAACCTTATCATGTATATGACAATGTTGCACAATAGTCTCGAGGCCCCTGTACGACTTCATTATTAAGTGTAATGATGGACCCAACATGAGGACCATACTGCTCTGTCGCTGATACACTTTGTTAAATTGTTTTCATTTGATGTTGTGTTTTTTCTTTGTATAAAAAGTTGGGTATAGGGCTTGGGACGGGTCATAGATGTGGGTAATAGTATGGGCTACATGTACGAAGCAGTTTGCACATCGCAAACAGCGAATCAGGCCATTTGCGATGTACAAAATGCACCTTGGCATGTTCCAACCCACTTTTGCGATTCGGTCAACTATTTACCGAATCGCAAAAACGGATTGCGAGTCACAATTAGAAAGGGGTGTTCCCTTCCTAATTACTACTCGCAGTCCCATGTATGATTGTTTTGTGACCGCGAATGCGGTCGCAATACAATCAAAGTTAGCACCAGTGTCACACTGGTGCTAACCTATTCGCAAACAGGAAGTGGTCCCCATGGGACCCCTTCCCATTTGTGAATGGCAGTAAAAACTTTTTTTCAGAGCAGACAGTGGTCCTATGGACCACTGACTGCTCTGACAAAAATGAAACAAAAACGTTTCATTTTTTGTTTTTGAAATGCATCTTGTTTTCCTTTAAAAAAACCTGCTTTAGTTAAAAGCAGTCACAGACATGGTGGTCTGCTGTCTCCAGCTGGTCACCATCCCTGTGAGGGCAGCCATTCCCAAGGGGGTCGCAAATTGCGACCTAACTCATAAATATTCATGAGGTGGGCATTTGCGAGCCCCTGGCGAATCACAAATAGTATCATTGACATTTTGTGAGTCGCAAAATCAAACTTTGGTACATGTAGCCCTATGTGTACTCCTGTAATCACACTGAATTGTGGCTACATACTTTCTTGCTATAGATACTAATGGTGTGCGTGTAAAAATCGAATAAGGTTAGATGAGATATAAAGAGTAAGAATGTATGTGAAACTAACTCGCAATTTAATACACAACAATCAATATGCACATGAGACCTCATCCAATGACCCCCTACTCAGCTAGCATGCATACTCCATTTCTGTGTTGATTATGCAAACCAATATTGTAAGCTTTACATGTTTCACTGTATCGCTGAAAATGTTACTCTGTTAGTTTTTTCATTTTTAACAATTCATTCTGTGCATCCTGGTGACAACGCCAGTTACTAACAGTGATACATTTTAAGCAAATTAAGTGTATACAAATAATTAAATGTATAGGGACCGAGATCTTGTCAAGCTAAACATCGTGACAATGTAAAAAGTAGTCTCTCTAGAAGCAAGAGCAATTGCAAGAAAATTTGGTTTTGTAGTATTAGAGCATCTGACAGTGAGTGGTTCATATGTAGCCAGCTTTTTGCTGATCTTTCAGCCTGCTCCGCATGAGATAAAAAAAAGAAAGTGCATTAGTGCCGGCTTTGTTATATAAAGTCACACAGCACAGTTTCTCTAGTTTCCCCATTAAAAAAAGCTCTGCATCGTTTGTATTTTCAATTGTCATGAGTTGGAGGTTATTGCGGACCCTCTAATTACATTCAAAGTTGCGGGCCTCATGAAAATGAGCTTCGATATGCTAAAACAGAAATTAAATGTTTGTTCATGTGCGTATACAATAAAGATTTTTTTACAAGGTCCGTGCAAACTAAACAGCTTTCATTTACAATAATGTAGCTGCTTCGGTGTTTTAAGTATGCTAAGTATGCAACCCTTTGACAGCAGTTTGAGATTCTGCTGCAATGGAGCTTTTAGTGCCCCACAGAGCTCAAGCTACTTGTAGTGAACCACCGGCCGCTTCCAAACAAGTGGCAGATATATGAAAAGTGGTGCTGCAGCTCGTGCAGCACCACTTTTTTTACGCCCCTTAGCGGCCCCCTAATGCCACCATGTGAGCGTTGTATTTAATAAATAGAGTTCACCATGACGGTAGTTAGGGAACTAGCATCAGAATTTTTTACGCTAGTTCAGAGCTTGCCAGGATTAGTGTAAAAAATGTTGACGCTAAACCGGCAAAACCCAATGAGGCCCATTGTAAACAATGGTGTGCCTTTTTTTAACACCTGTTTTAATCTTTTAGATTTCTTTGTGCCATTTTTCAGCCCCCCCTAACTGGGGAACACCCCCTTTGCATACATTATCCCTGGCGTAGGCATAGTGTAGCGAAAAGAGTTACAAAGTGGTACAATGCAACTACAGAATTTCATCGAGGCCAACAACTCTCTGGACAGCTCCCAATCCGACTTCCCCAGCAACCACAGCATGGAGACAGCTCTCTTGGCAGCCACCGATGACATCCGATTACTCCTTTACCATGGCCACACCACATCACTCATACTCCTCGACCTCTCAGCAGCATTCAATGCGGTCTCCTACAGCACTCTGTGCTCCAGACTCCACGACATAGGAATCCGCTGAAGAGCCCTGGAATGGATCCACTCCTTACTCTCCGAGAGGACACAGAGGGTCAAACTCCCGCCCTGCACTTCCAGACCCACAGGAGTCAACTGTGAAGTCCCCCAAGGATCCTCGCAGAGTCCCACACTGTTCAACGTATACATGGCCCCTCTCGCTGCCATCATCAGAAGCCATGGTATGAACATCGTGTCATATGCCGATGAGACCCAACTCATCATTGCGCTTACCGAAGACACGGACACGGCCAAAAGGAACTTCCACTCAGGAATGGAAGTCGTCACCACCTTGATGAGACAAAGCTGCCTCAAGCTCAAATCCGACAAGACTGAGCTCATCATCTTTGGAAACACCACCAAAGCTTGGAATGACTCCTGGTGGCCCACATCCCTCAGGGCCCCTCCTGCACCCACTGAGCACGCCCACAACCTTGGTGTCATCCTCGACTCCTCCCTATCCATGATCTGCCAGGTAAACTCACTCACCTCCTCCTGCTGGCACAAACTCTGCAAACTTCAGAAGATCTTGAGATGGATCCCAGCAGACTGTCGCAGGACAGTCACCCATGCCTTAGTCAATAGCAAGTTTGACTATGGCAACGCCCTCTACGCCGGCACCCCAACTAGAAATATAAAAAACTACAACTCATCCAGAATGCTGCTGCCAGACTTTATTCTGGACCTCCGTCACCAAGAACACATCTCCCAACACCTGAACACCCTCCACTGGCTACCGGTCGAGAAGCGAATCACCTTTAAGCTACTCACCTACACGTACAAGGCCATACACAATGCAGGACCAGCCTACCTGCACCACCATGTCTCCCTTCATACCCCTGCCAGATCCCTTCACTCCGCCCATATGGCCCTGGCCACCACCCCTTGCATCTGCAAAAATACCACCACCGGAGGACGTTCCTTCACCTACATTGCAGCACAGATCTGGAACAACCTCCCCTTGCACCTCAGACAAAGCCCGTTCCTCAACATCTTCAGGAAGAACCTCAAGATGTGGATCTTCGGATGAGGCCCCTCCCCCCAGCACCTTGGGACCCTCACGGGTGAGTAACCACACTTTACAAAAACTGATCGATTGACTGAATGCATGAATTGCGTCAGTTTGTAAATATGATGCTGCAATTTTGGCCTCATTGGGCCACATTAGCAATAAAAAAATGATGCTAATGTGGTGCAAGTAGGTGCTAGGGGCTCTTAAATCTGTCCCAAAGTTTCTTGCACCCATCAGAAGGCGGGCACAGCCGGAGCAGGGCAGGACTGGCCTTTTATCCCACTGGGCATTTCCCCGGTAGGCCGGAGTCCTAGGGGGCCACCCCTGGTGCCTCTGTCTCCCCCTCCCAACACCTGGAGGGCAATTACTGCAGGCAAGGGGCATCAAGAGAGAGGCATAGAGAGGGAGAGAGAGATGGTGGAAGAAGAGAGAGAGAGGGAGAAGAGAGTGAGGGAGGAGAGAAGGGAGGAGAGAGATTGTGGAAAGAGAGAAAGGGAGGACAGGGAGGTAGAGAGAAAGCGATCAGAGGTAAAGGAGAGAAAGGGAGAGGAAGAGAGAAAGAGAGGGAGGAATCAGCGGTAGAGAGAAAGTGATCAGAGAGGGAGGAGAAAAAGGGAGAGAGAGAGTTTGTAGAAGTGGAGAGAGGTAGTGAGAAAGCGATCAGAGATGGCGGAGAGAAGGGGAGAGAGAAAGAGAGGCAGGAATCAGAGGTAGAGAGAAAGCGATCAGAGAGGGAGGAGAGAAAGGAATAGAGAGAGTTGGTGGAAATGGAGAGAGGAGGGGAGAGGTAGTGAGAAAACGATCAGAGATGGAGGAGAGAAGGGGAAAGAGAATGATGGATGGATTAGATGGATGGATGGATGGTTGGAGGGATTGATAAAGAGAGAGATTGCAAGAGGAGGTGACAGGAGCAAGGCTTGTTTGAACATTTTTTTCCAGGGCTCCTTTTAGTTTCTAATCCAGCCCTGGTCCTGAGGGATTAAATAAATGTACCTGTGATGCTCAAGGTAAGTGCACATTGCCACCGAGAATATGGTCTGTGTATTTTGTATTGCGTACCTGAAGAGGCCTCCATTGGGCCTTTGAATGTGAGATATCTAGGGCACACGTTGGCAACAAAGCAAGCAGTCCTCCCACTGTGTGTCGCATCAGCCCAAAAGTGGTGATTGCACAGTGCAAGGGCTCATGCATTGATCCAGCAGCAGCGTGCTGTTAGACCTGACAGTCACTTTTTACCTACCTCCCTCCACTTTTTGGACACTGTTTTTGCTGGCTTGAGTGCTCTGTACACTTTACCACTGCTAACCAGTGCTAAAGTGCATATGCTCTCTCCCTTATAACATGGTGACATTGGTTCAAATGCAATTGGCTTATATAATCTACTTGTAAGTCACCAGTAAAGAGCACTACATGTGCCAGGGCCTGTAGATTAAATGCTACTAGTTGGCCTGTAGCATTGATTGTGCCACCCACATAAGTAGCTCCTTAACCATGCCTCAGGCCTGCAATTGCAAGGCCTGTGTGTGCATTTCACTGCCAATACGACTTGGCATTTAAAAGTACTTGCCAAGCCTCAAACACCCCTTTATCTACATACAAGTCACCCCTAAGGTAGGTCCTAGGTAACCCAAAGGGCAGGATGCTATGTAGATGAAAGGCAGCACAGATACCTATGTAGTTTTTATGTCCTGGTTGTGTAGAACTAAGTTCGTTTTCCACTGCTGTGACGCCTGCTGCTTTCCTAGGATAGCATTAGGGCTACCCTCTGATACTGTTTGAGTGGCAGATTCTAATCTGAAAGGAGTAACAAATTCATATTTACTATGACCAGGATGGTAATACAAAATCCTTCTGACTGGTGAAGTTGGATTTAATATTACTATTTTAGAAAGCCACTTTTAGAAAGTGAGCATTTCTCTCCACTTAAATCCTTCTGTGCCTTACAATCCACGTCTGGCCAGGTTACTTGACAGCTCCCTTGTGCATTTCACTTAGACAACCCCAAACACAGGCTTGTCAGTCACATCTGCACACATCTGCATACTGAATGGGTCTTCCTAGGCTGGGAGGGTAGAGAGCCTGACACTTACATGTCAAAGGACAGTGGCCTGCCCTCACACAATGGACTGCCAAACCCCCTACTGGGACCTTGGCAGACAGGATGGAACTGAAAGGGGACCTTGTGCACTTCAAAGCCACTCTTTGAAGTCTCCCCCACTTCAAAGGCACTTTGGGTATTTAAACAGGGAAGAAACTCTGAACCAGAACCTGCAACCTGCCAAAAGGAATTGCCTGGCTACCCAAAGGACTCACCTGACTGCTGTTCTGCAAAGGACTGCTGCCCTGCTGTTGCCCTGCTGCCTTGCAGCCCTCTGGCTCTGCTGAGAAGTGCTCTCCAAGGGCTTGGATAGAGCTTGCCTCCTATTCCTTGAAGTCTCAGGGCCAAAAAGACTTCATCGTGCAAAGAACTCCTTTTGCGTTGACAATTTGACACACAGCCTGCCAGAAACGACGTACAGCCTGCTTTGCAGTGAGAAAATCACTGCACGCTGAACCAGAACAATGCAGCCTGGCTCCCTGAGAGGAGATCGATGCAGCACCAGTGTTGCGACAGGAACTTCAATGCACAGCCCACTGGATCAACGCATAGCTGGAATGACGCAGACTGACTTCCTGCAAGAAAAATTGATGCAGGACCTGCTGTGCGGCAAACATTTCCCTGCATCACCCATCAGATCAAAGCAGCTCCTGTGACTTCGTCCTGCATGCCCAGGACTTTGCCACATCATCCCGGGGGCGTCAGAATGCCCCGCAACCCAAAGAGGATCAAAGACAGCGTGCCGGAAATCGACGCAAACCCTTCCCTGCGTGGAAAATTATCGATGCATCGTCTCTGTGCACCCAGAGAAACTGACCCACACCTCCCTTTATTCCACGCATCTCCTCCTCTGCAGTTCCCTTGCGGAGAATTTGAATGAAACCAAGTACTTTGTGCTTGCAAGAGACACTTGTTGCATTTTAAAGACTATTTTTATCATTCTCTAAAGTGATATTTCAACGTGTACTTAAATCTTGATTGTTTTGACCTGCATTTATCCAGATAAATCTTTTTAAACATTGTGTGGTGCATTTTTGGGGTGCTATATTGTGTTATTGCATGATTTATTGCACACATACTTTACACATTGCCTTCTAATTCAAGCCTCACTGCTCAGTGTCAAGCTACCAGAGGGTGGGCACAGGATAATTTGGATTGTGTGTGACTTACCCTGACTAGAGTGAGGGTCCTTGCTTGGTCAGGGGGTAACCTGACTGCCAACCAAAGACCCGATTTCTAACACGTGCCATGTGACACTTGGAGCTGTGGCCAGCTGCAGTGCTGCTGGAGAGGAGTGGCTCTGTCTGACAGCGAGTGAAGAGCGTGACTGCGACTGAAGGTGAGGATGCTCTCCTGCAATTGAAGTGCATCCGCTTGGTGGCAATGAGGCGTACCGACTGAAGCACATGTGCGAGTGCCAGCGAGCATGTTCTGGCCCAGGTACTTGCAGAGAGGAAGTGAAAAGGGTCTGCAAGTGAAGTGTCCCCCCCTTTTGAGAATATGAGAAGTATGATCAGCGGTTGGAGGCCTTGGTTTTGAGTGCATGTTCCCAGTGGTTGCTCCTACACTGTGAAGCTCTATGACCTGCCTTGAGGAAAAGCATAAGGTGAACTGAGTTTGAGGAAGGACCTCCTTCTACGTTTTCATTGATGGTGGGTCCAAGGGCTACAGCATGAGATCAGGTGAACCAAACTTCAGGAGCCCCAAGTGCAGGGAGTAGAGCTGGGGCAGCGGTACGGCTGAAATGGAAATAGAGTGAAAGAAACCCCCTCCCACTCTAGAGAGAGAGAGGGAAGGCACCATATTGATGCCACTTCAGACAGCAGCGCACCCAGCGTGACAACATTGCACAACGCTCCAGATACAGCGCTGCGGGCCTTCAGCCAACTTGATGATCCGGCAACAGCTGTGCCACAGTGGCGCAGATGGATTGGGAGATTGCAGGATTACCTTTGTGCCACTTGTGAAGTAGTTGTCACCATTATGAGGTCAATAATGCTTCACATGGGGGAGACAGATTGTATGATCTGTTCAAAGATATGCAAACACAGGAGCTGATGATGACTTTGTTCCTACTGTAGCGGCTCTCAATAGGCATTTTGGCCCCCAGAAGAACCCAGACTACGAAAAGTTCAAACTTCGCCAAGCACATAAAGAAGAAGGGGAGTCAGTGAACACATTCTTTGTGCATTGCCCAAGCTGGCAAGCATGTGCACAGGAATTGACAAACAAGATGAGATAAGATGGCAGTTGATTCAGGAACGACGGTCGTCCAACCTCCAGAAACTGATATTGCTGGAGACTGGCACAACCTTAGGTGTCATGATAATTCTGGCTCAGTCCCACGACCTAGTGGACAGTTGGGTGGGGACGATGGAGTCCACGCTTGCCCACAGCTCTAACGTTCCAGTGACTTTCCCAGCCGTTAAAGTAAAATAGGAACATGTATAATCCATCCAGCTATGTATAGCAAGGTTGCATGGGGCCACCAGCGCCAAGCCACCAGAGCCAAGCCCAGTGAGAAGTGGTGTGGAAGTTGCAGGATGGACCACAATCCACCCAGAGGATGTCTAGCACAAGGCATCTGTCCCTCAAATGTGGCTCTTTGAATCACTTTGCGAAGATTTACCGCATCTCTGTCGTAACTGGAACCTCAGTCGTGAAAGGGAGGTGAAGTGCAAACATCAAGCAGCCATCGCTGGAGGGCAAAATTGATGACCAGGCTCAGATCAACCGACTGGAGAAGGAGGAGGATGATGAAGCGATATTCACCATATTGTTCACAGAAAGAGACAATCAGCGGAGTAGACCCCCCTCCCAGGTGCCAAGTAGACATCAATGGCATGAAGATCACAGCCCTCATTGACACAGGGGCTTTGGGTGAATGTCATTGATGCAGAGCAGTTTCTCAAACTGGAACCCCGGCCGGAAATATTCTCAACAAAGGTAAAGATATACACTTATGGGGGGACAGAACCCCTTCCGCTGGAGAGTGTCATTGAAGTTGAGGTCGCTCATGGGGACTAAAAAACCAGAACAAAATTTCATGCGACTAATGGCAACACTGGCACTCTCATTGGCTGCCACTCTGGAGAGGACCTTGGTCTAGTGTGTTTTGTAAAGCAGATCCACCAATCCCATGCTGATGACATCTTGGCTGAGTTTCTGGACCTGTTCCAAGGACTGGGATGCTTGAAAAGTGCGCAAGGTACACTCAATATAGATGAGTTGGTTAGACCAGTGGCTCTGCATCATCAGAGAGTGCCTTTTCATCTTCACCCTCCAGTAGAGAAGGAGCTATAACAGTTGGAACAAGTGGGGATGATCAAGAAAGTAAAGGGCTGCACTCCTTGGGTGTCACCCCTGATCATCGCCCGAAAACCCGAACACTGGGCAGTGATAAGGTATTGTTTCTCCATGAGACTACCCAACCAAGCCGTTTGCTGGGAAAGACACATCATACCAACTATTGATAAGATTGTAGCTGATATTAATGGGGTAAAGTGCTTTTCAAGATCAACTTGAACTCTGGCTATCACCAACTAGGACTGGTGGAGTCTAGTCATTACATAACAACATTCTCCACACATGTGAGACTAATAAAAGTTCAAATGCCTCAGCTTGGGCGTCTCTTTGGTGGCCAATGTCTTTCAGGACGCCATACATGAGGCTTTGTCTGGGATGGTATGAGTAAGTGATGATATACTCATTTTCTCAAACATGCTGGAAGAACATCACATGTGAATAACAGCCACCTTTCAACGAATAGTAGAAAAAGGACTGATGCTCCACAGCCAAAAGTGCCTGTTTTGTACAAACGAAGTAGAATTCTTTGGGTACAAGTTTTCCAGAGATGGTCTCCAAGTGGCCTCCCAGAAAGTGGAAGCCATAAGAAAGGCTTCTGTGCCAAGAAATCAGTCAGAAGTTCATAGTTTTCTCGGGGTGACCAATTACTATGGCCAATTTATACCCAATTGCTGGAGAATGGGTTATTGGTAAGGGCAGGTAAGTAC
Organism: Pleurodeles waltl; assembly: GCF_031143425.1. NCBI lineage: Eukaryota > Metazoa > Chordata > Amphibia > Caudata > Salamandridae > Pleurodeles > Pleurodeles waltl. The sequence goes on from NC_090450.1 coordinate 855,658,916, forward strand.
CTACACTTAGCAATAGGCCACTAACCTCCACTTAGGTCCAGTTAGGTCTCAGTAAATTAATCCTAGCTCAACCCTTGGTAGCTTGGCAACGAGCGACAAGGCTTAATTTAGGAGACAAAGTGTAAAGCATTCAAATATCACAAAACAGTAATTAAATAAAACACAGGAATCTGTTTAAAAATCCATAATAAAGTAATAAAAATAGAATATATTTGTATCTTTAAAATGACACCCAAACGAATAAAATCGGGTAAGGGGAACCGGAGATATGAATTTTTAAAGAATTAATGCTTTCTAGCGCATAGAAGCAACTAGCGCTCAAAGGGTTAAAAAAGGTCACACTGGAAAGGAACAAAGTCCAGAGTTCAGGCCACCCACGAGGTAACACTGTCACACTTACTTTCAGAAGTGTTTGATTCAGGAAAGTGGTCCACAGCACCAGCCAAAGGTTCAGCGGCTCTGATGTGCCTCTTGGGGTCTGGGACTACAACTCCCACAATGCACCTCTTCAACTTATGGAGTTGCTTTAAACATCTCCAAACTTCTGGATCTTCTTCCAGAGGTCCTTTTTGTGTCATTGAAGTGTCCATAACTAATCCAAAGTTCCAGAAGCTCTGAGTTGCTCCTTGGGAGTTGGGACTACAATTCCCAGAATGCACCTGGTCAGAATCCTCAAATGGCCCTTAGATGCTGGTCAGCTGGGCTCTGCTTGCAGGACTTGATGCAGGGGACTCTGGGCAGCTCCTTTGTACCTGTAGCAAACAGGGAGTCCCTTCTTGAAGCAGTAGAAGACAGGTAAAGTCATTTGAGTGGTGAAGATGAAGCCCAAGTTTGCAGCTGGTGCAGTCCTCCATAGTGCAGTGTCCAGGTGCAGGTCAGGGGTCCAGCAGGTCAGTCCTTCTCCTCCTGTAGTTCTTCCTTTTTGGAATCTGATAGGGATGTGGTAGAGAACTGAGGTGTGAGTGCAGGTCTGCCAGTTTTATCCTTGCTCCTGGGTGAAAGACAGGAGTTTCCTGGTTCTCCAATCAGGGTCAAAACTCCATCATGACTGAAAGTGATTTTTGGAGGTTACATCTGGCTGAGCACACCCACTGGTGTGGCTAAAAATCCTAAACACACCCCTCTCCTGCCCTCTCCTAATCTAATCAAGGGGGGACCTAATTGTCTGGGTTTTCAGGATGTGAGGGTGTTGCTGGGTTGCTCCAAATGTCCTTCTCTGCCTTTGAAGACCAGGTTGGCAGCCCTCCCCCTTCCTGCTTCCCCATCTGCTGAGGGGAGATCTCCTCCCCCAGGCACATCTCTTTGTGTTGAGCCAGGCCACTTCACACCTCATCAAGGCAGCCTGGCCAGGCTGCCAGAGGCTGGCAAATCAGAGCAAAGCAGCACAAACACTGAAGGGCTGAAGTTGGTAACTTTTCAGGTAAAGTTTAAAACTCTTTGCCTGAACAAGTCATATTAAACCCACAACTGGAAGTTGTGGGATTTATTATAACAATTAATTTGATACCAAGTATAGCAGTAGTATCTGTTACTTAAGGGGACTTTTAAAATTAAAATAAAGTCTCCCCATTCTAGCCTATGGAGTCCATTCACTACAATGAGGGAAAAACAAATGTAGCTGTTTTACCTCACCAGGGCTTATAAAACTATTTTTATAAGGTCCCTGCTTATAGTTACATGGCACCCAGCCCTAGGGGCACATAGGGCACACCTTAGGGGTGACTTATATGTAAAAATAGGGTAGTTTAAGACTTTGGAACTACTTTTAATTCCAAAGTCGAATTTGCATGTAACTTTAATTTAAAAGCAGCCAGTAAGGCAGGCCTGCCTTTAAAATGATACTGGGCAGCTCAGCAGTGCACCTATGGGTGCACTACCTATGCTAGGGTCCCTAAACCTACATACCCTACCATATAGTAGGGACTTATAGGTAGGTTGACTTAAGCCAATTATAATTTGCCTAATTTGCATACTGATTTTACACAGAGCACAGGCCCTGGGACTGGTTAGCAGTTACCAGGGCACCATCAGAGTCAGGAAAACACCAGCAAAAAGTGAAAAATGGGGGCAAAAAGTTAGGGGACCTCTGCAATCAGCCCTGTTTTCTCACACCAATCTAGCCACTTTGAAATTTGACACGGAAAGATACGCCCTGGAAAGGGACAGCTAAGGCAGTGCAAGCATTTAGCCAAGTGAAGAAAGCTTTGCTACATGACTCCACCATGGTGTACTGCAGTCCAAGGTGCCAGAGTTGATTGTAGATGCCAGTCCAGTTAGAATAGATGTGGCGCTACTACAAATGAAGGACCAAGGGGAGTGGGTCCTTATAGCATACGCAAGCAGGGCACTCACCGCTGTAGAGACCCATTATGGCCAGATAGAAAGGGAGAATCTTACCAGAAAATGGGTGTGCAAACATTTCCATCTCTACCTCTGAGGACAAAAGTTTAAAGTAATTACAGATCACAAGCCACTGGTACCATTGTTTGCATGTACCACCCGGACAGGTACCCAGAGGATTGAAAGGTGGGCCATTCAAATTCACCAATACTCGTAGAAGTGTATCAACCTGCCATAAACAACACAGTGGACTACTTGTGGCGCCATCCTCTGGAGATGGATCCTAATGAACAAAGGAAAATGAAACTGGAGTAGAAGGATTTATACAGATGGTCACTGAAATGGCCTGTCCCTGAGCCCTCTTAGTTTAGGAGAGGCAACCAACACTGATGCCTGCCTGTCACATGTCAAGAGCGCGTTAATGGGATGGCAATGGAAGAACTTCCTCAACGGTCTTAGGGGCTCTGATGGAGGTTGAGCAAGAAGCACAGGCACAACTGTGGCAGTGCCAGGATGAGCTCAGTAAAAATGAAGAAGGGCTCATCCTCATCATTGTGTAGCACACATAGAAAGAGAAAAACGCCTTGCAATTGTTTTTGTGCAGGAAGGTGTCCATTCCTGCACAAAAACAATCATCCTCTCAACATTTGGGAGGCTGCCAAGACAACTGCAATCCACTACCATAGTTCAGAGGGTCAATACAGAGCTCTGAGTGATTTTGAGAATCAGAAAGGGGGGACAGAGGGAGCGGGGATACACTATCTCAACGTCTACGGGTGATGTGAAAAATGTTGTTTGTGTTCGAAGTTTATTTTTCTTCAAAATGGTAATAAAAAGATTTTTGGAAAAGCCAATCATCCCTACAATGCAGACACCCCTGCTCCATTGTGCAAGGGTGCTTGCATTGGCACATTGCAGCCCATTGTGCATCGGCGCAGGGGAAAAGAACAGCAATGTGCCATATCTCTTAGATACAGCGCATTCCTGGCCTTTTCTTTTGATGGAGGGCAGCGCAGAAAGAATACTTGCGGTGCTGTCATGCACCAACATTTTTTTAATGAGGCCCTAAGTTTCCAGCAGTGGAGCTTGTCAGGTGAGAGTGTGTAAAACCAGCGCTTAAGAAAATCTTTGCATTGTTTGGGCTGCCAGAGGAAGTTAAAACAGATAATGCCCCACAATTCCAAGGCCAGGAGCGCTTGCGCCACCTGAATGTATGTCACAGGAACATAACCTCTCAGTGGGCGCAGGCAAATGGAGAGTTGGAAAGGTTCATGAGAACTCTCAACTGAGCTCTCAGGATCAGAATAGAAATAGAAGAAGACTTGGAGTACTGCTTACATCAGTTTCTAAGGGTGTATCACCTTACAGCACAACTGGCTGTGCACCCAGCAATTTGTAATGAAGAGGGCGGTTTGAGATATAATATCAGTTGTACCCCCGTGGGCACCTGCTTTTATTGACATTTTGGCAGCCCAGGAGAAGAGAAGGATGAACAGTGAAACAGCTAGCTGAGAACTAAGGGCTGTGGAACCCACTCGTAGGGTAGGAGACAGAGTAGTTATTAAAGACCGCTACCCTGGTTGGAAATTTTGCATGCCCTGTGAAAAGGAAACATGAGTGGTAGTGAGAGTCTGCGGTACCATTATCACCGCCAGCATGGAAGTATTATGGAGTGTATTGTGGTTTAAAAAAAATCAGCGAGGAACCATCACAAGTCATGGAGGAAGAAACTGCCTATGAGCCTGGTGACACAGCAACAGTGGCATTTTCCAGAAAGAGTGGGAGAACAGATAGTACCAACAGCAAGAGGATTGGAACACCTGCAACACAGAAGGATAGGAAGGCAGGTGAGAATCTGCTTTACAGCTTCGGAGAAGTTGCCAGCTAGAGCGATCCTTATCAGCTACACTTTAACACCTGTCCTAGCCAAAAGCTAAAAGACTATGGGCCTGATGATAACCTTGGTGGATGGGATACTATGCAATCCACCAGGTTCGTAATCAGGCCTATTGTGTGCTGAACAGAGAATTTTGGGATGATCCTCTTTTGGTCCAGCAGTTCTTGTATTATTGTTATTTTTTTTAAAGGTTGAAAGGAATGTAGTGAGCCATCTGGCCACTACCAAACAATGTTTTTGGCACCATCCAGAGGGCCGGCACAGCCTGAGGGAATAAATGAATATGCCTGCAATGCGCGAGGGCAGTGCACATTACAACTGAGAGTGTAGTCTGTGTATTTGGTATTGCATACCTGAAGAGGCCTCCATTGGGCCTATGAGCGAGAGATATCTAGGTCACACACTACCTACAGGGAAGGCAGTCACATTTATAACAAAGCCTTGAAGCTTGTTATCGTCAGGTGAGTATTACTGATATGGCTAATTCGAAAGTGGTGCTTGAGGTGGCATAAACAAGATGCTATGGTGCTTGCAGTTTGTGTGGTGCTGTGTTTGTACCAATCATCCCCATATGCAGTGGCTGAACCCCCACAAAGTCAAAACAACCTAATTCCTATAAGTAAAAAGGTTTGTTTAGAGGATTCAGGAGCTTGTCGTTAATTGCTTTCCACAAAGAGGAAGGCTGAAAATGCTATATATCACATTTCATAATTTTTTGTTCATAAAAAAATACCTTTTTTACTTTAGGTGGGAATCATCTTTTCTTCTAAATTTCAATAAAGTAAATGTTATTTAATGTAATATACTTAAATTAATGAAAGATGTCTTAACTTAATAATGCTCTAACATTTTTATTATTTTGTTCTATATTTAAAATACATATATAAAATTAACTTGTATTAATATTTAACACACAATATTTTTACTAAGTGTTTCAAGTTAAGTAGTGTCTTTCCTTTTTTCTTTTTCATATACTTTATCATAAGAAGACTCAAGGGTCAGAGTGGAGATCTCCCTTTTGTAAATTATAGAGAAAATTTAAAAGGTTTATGAAACTTTATGATAAATTAGCAACTATATTGTTATCAATGTAAAGCGAAGCTCCACCGAGATAAAAAAAGACACAAGTAATGTAGGCCACACAGTTCCAAACATCTACTGGGTAAAAAGGTGAAACAAACTAGCTGTATCCCATTGGAGTATTGATGCCAACATTTATGCATGACCATTTCAAAGTCCCTGGATAATCAACAAACAGAACAACAGCATTGATAAAGGAGCTCTTTAGAAATATTTCAGGATGAGTTAACATGAACTAGGACTCTTAAAATTAGATAACATGATGTAGATGTTCTGACACTTACTAATATGATTTGATCAAAAACCTGGGAAAAAATGTCTGAGCAAATTAGTTGAACATGTTTAAATTATAATTAAGTCTACAATGTTTCAATCTAGTTGGGTAAATATTGATGCCTTTTTAATAATAATAATAGAATAGCAAGACTGGGCATTTCGACTGTCATTGCATGAGATACAAAACATTATACTAGATATCAGCAAGCAAATTATGTTTTGACAGGCTTGGGCAGATGCACACTTTATACATACAGAAGAGTTGATACATAGATAGTGCAAAGGAGGCACATTAGGATCAATATATAACTATCAGATACATTGAACTAGATGGAGAGTGGACCAACTTCTCTGTTGCACATCACTCCAGCATTTGACACATGCACACCTAAGCATGTGAACCTCAAACTGAAAAATGTGGAGCACATTACCACAAAGAAACTATCATCATTTTCCAGCAAAAATGTGAGTTGAAAAAATTTCAAGGCCTAAGCATCTATTTATTTTACAAATCAACCCTAATTACACTTCATAACTATCTAGCCCATTTAATGCTCTGTAAAGTCACTGACAGGACCAGCTTTAGGGCTGTGCGAGCAGTGTGGCCACACCGGGTGTTGACCTCAGGGGGCGCTGTGTTGAACAATAATATGCGAAACCTGCAATTTAAAAGCACCTGCTGAAAACTTCCTTGTGCATCTAGGCTTCAGGAAACAATTAAAATGTCAAGAAACATTTTGTGATTAATGTTCCTACTAGGGAGAGGGATAGGAGTTTTGTCTAGTGCAGCCATTAAGTAGTGTAGAGGGTTAATATGCCTGCCGCGAAGAACAGAACTATGTTTTATGTGGATAGCTGAGTGGATTAGTAAAGCCAGCCTTTACAGGTGCTTTAAAAAAATTGGATGTATGTGAATAGGGAGCTATGGCAGTGGTGTAATCAAACTTAAAGACGCCCCTGCAAAGTACCCGTAGGGGGCTCCCTCCTCCCTGGACCCAGTCAGGGGCCTGCCGCCCCTGCAGTGTGTAGAGTGCTGAGAGGGGCCCCTGGAGCTGGACCCCCCTGCACTGTAGGGGCTGCAATGGCCTTTGTTACGACACTGGGCTATGGAGAGATGAGGGGCACATTTGCCCCAGTGGTAGTGAGGGAATCTGAGGAGGGGGTCATGGGGTGGGGGTGCCAAAAAAGACCGTTGCACCGGGCGCCACCAGCACTAAAGCCTGCCCTGGTCATTGACTCGGCCACATAACTATGTATTGAGCTGGGTATGCATTTAGAGGCAATCTGCCTTTCAAGCTGTCCAAGAAAAATTAGGTTTTTGATGTGAGCTGTGACTGAGTTGCCACTTTGTCCATACAGAAAGAGTTGGCACACTACCCAGATTAATTTTCTTTTCCAAGTGGGTCTTTATTGTGTTTTGATTACGTTTATGTGTAAATATCATGTTTAGCACGAGAAAGCAAATTTCCAACGTAGTTACACAAACCAATCAAAGTACTTGTCAGTAGATTATCAAGCATCCATCTCCAGGTGTACAATATTGAACAGTGCAAGTGCATTGTTAATGAATGATAAGGATAAGTTGTACCCATCAGGACATTATTCGCAGCCCTTAAAACAGAACTTTCAGTTGTCAACAACAATGGCAACTATCTAAGTGGAGAAAAGGAATCATATAGTACCCAGGATAGACAACCAGTGATCCCAGAAATTACCTATATTGGAGAAACAGTAAGTAAAGGAACGAGAGAGTAGTAACTGTCTGTGAAGGCGGGGGTGCCTGCCAGGCGCCTGGTGCCAGTGCAGCTGTTTGCAGGGTATTGGGTGATGGATGAGAGAGTGTAGTGATCCAGGCACCAGTATTTAGTGCTTTAATGGGGAGAGGTATATAAGGTAATCAAATACATTCATTAGTGTCAACAGGGGTTTATATGCAAGGCTGTGAAATTGGAGGACCTCACCTGGGACCCAAAGGCCAGGGTCAGCTAAAACACATGGTGGTGGCCACCATACCTTTCTTCAAGGGACCACTACTGTTTACAGACACATCCCCATCTTCTTAGTGAGGTCTTGCGTCTGTTTTGGCCAACACATCATCATTGTAGGTACATAAAAGCATCCAGAGATGGCACCACTCCTCGTGTTAAGAGTAATAACTGCCTCATTGTTGTCTCAGCGGTAACCCATTTAGGTCCTTTCAGCAGAGGAATAGTTACGGTGCTGCAGCGGATTTCCATGCCATGGCTATAGGGCACTTCAGGAGAATGAACGCCAAGTCAATGGACCTGACAATGTACTTATTCTTGCACATCAGTGTTCAGTCCCAGCAGACAGTGAAGTTGGTGACTCTGCAGTGGTTGGCCCATAACCTCAGACAAGGTCTCAATGGCTTCCCCCCAGAAGCAGGTGATCTCTGGGCAGTCCTGGCCATATGATAGAAATCAGCCTCTATCGAGGGGCAGCAGGAGCATCTTAAAGAGACACCCGGAAAGATACTATTAAGTTGTACCGGAGTCAGGTAAGTCTGGTGGATGTAGTTGAATTGAATGTATTTCAGGTGGGAGTTCTTAGAGACACCTCACACTTGTTTTAGGGTGCAGGTTCACTGCCCCGAAACAGACAGATTCATAAGGCTAAATGAGTTTTTAACTAGCTGTTTAGTTAGCTCTTGTTTGGTCTCATGGCCTGACTTTGCTAGAACAGCAATAGAAACTTCTTTAAAACTGTGAATGTGTTAATAAAATAAATGCAAGCAATACAGTAAAATGAAATGCAGACCTTACAATTCCAACACTTTTAGTTAAAAAAATAAAATGTAAATAAATTACATTCTACCTGATGGAGAAAATATTATAAGGGAAGGGATTCAAAGGTTTTTACAGAAACTCAACCTTACATAGGGAATTGAGAACTGCTTTTCTATGGAAGCAAAAAGATGTTTGAAAAATGACAAAATCCCCAATTGAGATTAGGACCGAGAAAAGAAATGAGGCTGCATAGACCAGTATGTCAACAGAGTCAGTCTGAAAATGAAAATATGGTCCAGTCCAGGCTTTTATCTGATTCAATGCAATGGGTTGATTACAGACACTATAGCTGATGACACAAACTCTGTGCTTTGACTGCTTAGTGAATACATTTTGTTGATGTAAAAAAGACTTCCTTAGACAAAAGGTAAGTTTTAAAGAGTAGATAGCTGTCCCAATCGATCTCTCATATTTCCTCTACCTGGCTACGAGCCCAAGCCACAGACCAATCACATTTCTTACTGTTCTGCAAAAAAACATAGAGTCCCCCTAGTGGCACATGGAGACAGAAAGTCTTCAAAAAACTTGGGCCGAACCAGAATACTTCCCAGTTAAATGCAAGGCCAAAATATCCCTATTCCCTCATCTCTCACTATTGCTTGGACGCATCGTTGCAACAGGCGGTCGTTGAACAGGAAGTCTACTTAATTGATGAGGAGAGCAACCAAGTTAACAAGAAATGGAGTTATATTTTCTTGGAGATTTGAGAATCTGGATAGTACCGACCATGCTATGGATTACAGAAAATGTTAAATAGGATTCTGAATGTAGATGTTTGCTGCTACTGAGGAAACCAGAAGCCACTTGATTGGAGGGTACTAAATATTTATGTTCAAATGAGGGAGACCCTTAATTCATCAAAAGGATGATGAAATTGTGTGTACCACAGTTTGGTGATTGATGGTCTTGGCTGGGGAACATTAATTGTACAATAGATGATGTGCTAGATACAACTACAGGGACTGACTGACACATTACAACAAGAGGTAGGCTGTTAAAACAGGTGATCCGTAACATAGAATTGCCTTACGTTTGGAGAATGCAGCACATTGAGGTTAGAATGTTCTCACATTACTCAGTGGGACATGGAAGCTTCTCAAGGATAGGCCTGATATATGTGTGAATAACTTTGTCAGATTGACAAACACTGACTATCTGAGTAGGCCCCTTTTTGACCACTCTGCCTGCAAAGTACTGTACACACATACTGGATCAGACCTATGGTACCGACTTAGAGACTGCCCTCTTGGGTGTGAAATAAAGAAGTACTTTGAATTGAATAGAGATATTTGTGCTACTTGAAGTATTTAGTGGGAAGCCACGAAGGTGGCAATAAAAGGCTGTCAGAAATATTAGGGAGCGATGAGAAGTAAGAGCACAGGGTGCTGAAGCCGGTGTCTTAAATAGAAATAATTATTGAATGTTTATGCATTTTGAATTAAAACATTATGTAGAAAATGAATAACATACAGAAAATAATGCACACATTTGAAAATGTGACCTCGAAGAATAGCCACCAATTTTCACAAAATGTACTAATTAATTATAAATACTTATGAAATACTGAAAATGTATTAGATTAATGTAGTAATAGGTCATATTTAGGATTATGAAGTATGTTTTAGCTTATTCACTGTAGGCCTTCACTTAGCAAGTGTCTTGGCCTAGTCTTGCCAGGGCTCATGCAGAAGCTGTATTTCTTAGCGGTTAATAAAATGCTGACAGAATTAACTAAACTGTGAAATGTCCATTGTCTTGTTAAAAGTGCTTAGCCAGAGCTTTCTGTGAGAACCAATGGACAGGAGACGATATTCCTAGTAATGTAACCAAATGTGTGTAAGGTGTGTGAGATGTACTTTCCTAGGACGCGAACAATGAAGACACTGACTGGAGAAGAAGATGCAACAAATTTGTTACCTGATGAGCCGGATGATGAGGACTTCGTAAAGTGGACCAATTAACTTTGTGTGAAGAGCGAAATATTAGAATTCATAGATTTGGTATAGAAATATTATTGGGTAGTGTATAAACGTATGATTGACTGACCAATGGGGAATTAGGGGATAGTTTAGGTGACTTTGATCTAATAATGCAACAGAGGGAAAAATATTTCAGATCTTACCCCATTTTGAGATGCGATTCGAGAGAAGAGACTTGAGATTCTGTCATTGGGCTCATACTCTCTGACTGAGAGCCTGATGCTTTGCTGATCGATTGATGACCTGAGGACAAAGACTGATTCTGCTTGCTGACCCATACCGTGGATAGGTAGATATGACAATGTGACTGAATAGCATTTTTATGCCTTTTCTTTCTAGATACCAACTGCGCTGTCTTGATAGTTTCCCTAGCTAGATGTTTTTCTAAATTTGTGTTCTAAATTGTTTTGCATGAAGCCCAACATGCTGATGCTAATCTGGGCTAGATGACAAATTACAAGGACTAATGTTTGACGAGTTATCTTGCTTAATTCTGTGTATCACATATCTTTCTTGCAGCTGACTCTGCTTTTGATTTGCACCACCACCTTAGAATGTTGCGTTTCTTCCGCCGCTTTGGTCAACCAGTATTGTTCTTATATGTGTTCCACTTGATTTTGAGATTGCTCTACATGACATTAGCATTGTTAATATAAGGGAAATAAAAGTACTAAACTTATACTAAATGTGTGGTTATTCATGGCTGAAAGGTCATGGGGGGTCATTCTAACTTCGGCGGGCGGCGGAGGCCGCCCACCAAAGTTCCCCCGCCAGAACACCGCAGCGCGGTCAAATGACCGCCGCGGTGATTCTGACTTTCCCGCTGGGCGGGCAGGTGACCGCCAAAAGGCCGCCCGCCCGCCCGCCCAGCGGGAAAGCACCAGCAACGAGGAGGCCGGCTCCGAATGGAGCCGGCGGAGTTGCTGATGTGCGACAGGTGCAGTTGCACCCGTCGCGATTTTCAGTGTCTGCCACGCAGACACTGAAAATCAATGGGGGGCCCTGTTAGGGGGCCACTGCAGGGCCCCACGACACCCGTTCCCGACAGCCAGGTTCTGGCGGTGAAAACCGCCAGAACCAGACTGGCGGGAAGGGGGTCGGAATCCCCATGGTGGCGCTGCTTGCAGCGCCGCCGTGTAGGATTCCCTGGGGCAGCGGGAAGCCGGCGGGACACCGCCGGCTTCCCTTTTCTGACCGCGGCTTTACCGCCGTGGTCAGAATGCCCCCGGAAGCACCGCCAGCCTGTTGGCGGTGCTTCCTCCGTCACCTACCCTGGCGGTCTATGACCGCCAGGGTTGGAATGACCCCCATGGTGTGTTATATTTACTGACTCCATTGATTATTGTTTCTGACTAATGATTATTGGTTATTGTGTGTTGATTATTGTTCATCTATTGGGGCTATGGCGAGAGCATCTTAAACGAGTCAAAAGGTTCATCGACCTATTCGCGTCCTCTTGTAAGTTTACTTACTAAGCTGAGACGCGCTAGCAAGGGTAATGCGCATACTTACCAGTACCTAGGTTTTGAAGCCATGCATAAACTCAGAAGAGGCCAGGCCAGACTTTGGGTGAGAGGGACATGGAAATTAGCATTTAATGTACCATGGTTACACTTATGGGCTGGAATGGTAATTCCAGAACAGATAAAACAGTGCTAGAATAAAAGCACTGGGTAGGAGTGTTGTTTCAGCTCTCCACAATGTGCCATCGGCTTTGCACTTCGTATACCGTGCTGCTTTCCTCCTTCCCACTTCCTGCTTGCCCTCTCTCTTCATTTCTTACAGAACTCTGTTTCTGTCGTTGATCAGCGAGTGCAGATTTATGAAGGCTTGACCTCATTGGCCTCCCATTTCCCTATGTCAGCATTGAACCTCATGTTGCTATCCTTCAGTTGTATCCGGCCTCTGTGCCATATCCACAGTACAGCCCTCCTCGGTGTCTGTTGCCTCTGGTCCTGTATCCTCGTTAGAACGGGGATAGTTAAAGCCTCCCTAATCCGAGTGAGATGTAAGCTGCTAAAGCAATTGATAACATATGTTGTACACTTAGAGTCTGATTGCAAGTAAAGGTGTTAGTTATCTCACCTACTAAATCGCCATACCCTGGGGTTCGTTATTTTTCGTGTGCAATAAATAGCACCTTATACTAGTTATTGGAGAATAACATGCGGATTTTAGTGTTTAACACATTAAAATCCGCACGGAACGGTATATACCATACACATTTCCCCTGGTAAATTTTGCAGGTTTCACCTGCCGAAATTTAATGAAGCTTGAGATATTTAACACACACGATAATTATTTATCGGATGTGTTAAATACCGTTTAACTCATTATTCCGACCCGCGCGAAAGAGTGTTTACGCATGGGTCAGAATATTACGCGCAGGGCATTGGCATCAATGTCCTCTGTTTCTTTCAGTGCTCTGACACCATTTATATCAATCAAACTCTGCGCTCCCTCGAGCCGGATGTTTACTTGGTTTACTTAGCATCTTGTTTCCCCCCACCTCTGCGGTTTGTCTGGGTAATGTGCTCCTTCTTTCCGGAACTGCTAGCAGGGATATGGGTTGACGATGATAATCTCTAGCAGAACGTCTGCAAACATCGCCCTTACACCGTGCTTGCAGGGAATCCGTACTGGTTGGACTGCTGGGTTCTGGTAAACACTCCCTGGGGCAAAGTGCCCTTACACCAATCTGCATTACATGTCATATGGGCCTCCGGTAATCTCCTTGTGAGCTAGCCTGATTGTTAGCATTATTTCTACCACTCCTCCATGCTCCTGGAATCAAATAGCTCAGCGCATGGGAGGGAGCCCATTTACAATTACGTTTACCGCAATCGCAATGCTTGCACTGCTCACATCCTTCCATCGTAGGGAGTACAGTCAAAAACAGATGCCTTCAGATTTCGTGCAGGTGCCCATGGTCTAGGTGCCAATCTGTAATAACTCCACACATCACTACATCAGCAGGTCCTAAACAGAGAGCAGCCAAATCTCAGCCTTCACATCAGGACCAAGCCACAACCCAGAATGGAGCCGCAGACCCCTTCTGATCCAGGCAAGAGCACTGATGTTACCAAGCCCCTAGCCTTTGGACACACACATGGACATCTTGGCTTCTCCTGCCATCTCCTGCTCACCTCCCAGTACCGGTGGCTATGTTGTTCAATCCTGCAGTATGCCTCGGCAGTCCGCCTGTTCAAAAACAGGCCGCAAAAGTGTGCTAGCAAAAGTGGTCGCTGGGGCAGACTCTCTCCTCCACACTGGTCCCTGATTTTCTGTTGCGTTGATGGTAGCAATCAGTTGTGTTTAACAGTACTAGAGGGCTAAAGGTTATGGCGGATTATATTCACGATCACAAGGAGCTTTGCTACAGTGCAGGCATCTTGGATGGATGCACTTTAGACTTATATGATTTACATGTCCTTCATCTTTACTTCCTCTCTCTTTCATGCATTTGCTTCATCTGTATCAACTATAGGCCGCACAATACAGTATACATCATAAAAGTAGGTTTAAGGATCTTTATTATAACGAAACATGGATAGACGAGGACACAGAAAGTTAAACAGGATGAGACAACTGATCGCTGAAAAACTGGATGGGTAATAGGACAAGCCAGCTCACATAAACATTTAGATGTTTTTTCATCGGAATGCTTCAGCTGCATGACCTTGGACTAAGGACGTTTTCATTCAATGAGTTACCTTACAGTGACATTGCATTGTTCTGTCATTTCTGCTCCTTTTTCCTTGGTGCTCCTTACACTCCTACCCACCATAGATGCTACAAGCACTTGGTTATTGCACGATTAGGGCAAGTGCAGCTTCGACTCAGTGACAATGTTACTATTACTACAGCTACAAGTTTGTCATTGTGGTGCTTCCCTACGTTGTAAAACTACGTACAAGTAGTACTTGTTATTTGTATAAAGTCTGAGCTAAAGGTAACTATAACCAGCGACGGTTCTTCTGCAAGGGCGGAGGAGCGTTGCCCCACTGGCTCAGAGACAGCAGCAGTAAAATAAAACAATATTTCACTATTGTTTTATTTTTTTCCTGCTGGCTGAGCTAGCCTGTGCAGGGAGGGGTGGGGTTGGGCCATGGGAGGGTGGTTTGGAGTGTGCCCTTAACAGCGCATGTGTGTTTGGCCGGCTGTTCTAGGCCAGCCAAACAAACATGCATACTGAGGTTTCTCCAGCCTAGCTGTATTTGACAGCCGGGTTGGAGAAACAGCACAGACTCCCTGTGCCTGAACGTGCAGTAAACCTGCCGGCTGAGGCCAATCCCTGCTCTCATACTAGGTAATAGCACGAGAGCAGTGATGGGATTGCAGAGGGAGTCCTTGATGCAGTGACTAGGAAGCAGAGGAGCGCAAGATGTCCGGCAGCAATAGGTACGTTTTTTTTTATTAACGTTCCCCTTGCTCCTCCCTCGTACTCCCCCTCCTACTTCCCCCACACCTCTTCCATCCACCCCACCACTTTGAATTCATGTCTGCCACCACTGACTATAACCTTTGAAGCATTTTGTTTAAATAAAAATACATCTTCTGGTTAGGACATATCCGTTATGGTGATTGTGGAGATGGCCATGTAAATTAAAGTATGCATTTTTCAATACACGAAAGAGTAAAATCTAGTCTGGCTTTTAAGATATCCACAATGTAGCTGCATGAGAACTATTTCCATATAATGAAGTTCAGTAGGGCTTATTGACTTACGTTTTGGTCGTTATGAAAACCAGACTGGGTTTTGCTATTCAGCGTTTTGATAAACGCAACTATAGTGAAATGAGATCCTGATTTTTTTGTGTTTTTTTGTTGTTAATGCTGACAGAGTTACTCCTCCCAGTATGCATTATTATTTGGATTGGACAGTTTTCAGTGACAGCAGACAGCAGTTATCTTAATTCCCTATACAATAAATAAACTAGAAAGTCAAATCTCTAACTCATATGGTCTAAAGCACTCTACTCCACTCTACAACACTATAGGCCCCTCCACTCTATGCCACTCCACTCTATGGCACTCTGCTCTACTAACTTCCACCCTATGACAATCTACAGCACTCCATTATGCGACTCTCAATGCCACCTTTCTCTATGAAACTCCACTCTAAGACACTGCACTCTATGGCACTCTACTCCGCTCTATCCCACCCCATGCCACTTTACTCCACTTTATGACAATCTACTCCAATTTATTAAAATGTACTTAACTCTATGACCCTCTGTTCCACAATACAACACTCAATGCTACAACGCTGTACTCTACTCTACACCACTCCAGTCTCCAACACTCTACGCCACTCCACTCTATGACACTCTATTCTAGTCTATGGCGCTCCATTCTGTAACACTCCATGACAGTCTACACCACTCCACTATACTCCTACGACATTCCACTCTATGACTGTCTACTCAACTCCATGACACTCCACTCTACAACACTCTACTCCACTATATGACACTATATGATACTTCACTTTATGGCATTCTACTGTGCTTTACTCTCTGCCATTACACTCTACTCCGCTCTATGGCTCAACACCATATGCCACTCCACTCTACGACACCCTACTCTATTCCACTCTATGGCACTCCAACCTGCAACATCCTATTCCACTGTTCGCCATTCCACTCCACCCTATGTCACTACACAACATATTACTCCACTCCATGCCACTCCATTCTATGACACTCTACTCCATTGTCATCTACAACACTCTACTCCACTCTTTGCCACTACATTCTACACGACAGTATACCACTCTGTTCTATGCTGCTCCACTTTACTCCACTCAACTCCAATCTATACCACTCTACTGTACTCAGTGCCACTCAACTCCACCCTATGCCACTCCACTCTATGACACTTCACTTTATGACACTCTATTTCACAACACTCTACTGCACTCTAAGCTACTCCACTCCACACCACAATGTACCACCCCACATTACAAATCTCCATTCTATGCATGACACTCTAAGACACTGTACTCCACTTCCCTCTATGCTACTTCCCTCTATGAAACTCCAGTATATGCTACTCCACTTCACTCTACACCACTCCATTTTGTGCTTGTTCAGTCCCCTTTCTTCTAGGCCACTACCTGTTAGCCATGCAGAATAGCAGCCACTCTGGTGAACAACATGCCTAAAACACATTGGCAAAGCCAATAACTCTTGAGTAGACAAGAGCTACTGGCATTGCCAATGCTTGTTTTTCTCTGGTATGTGCATGGGGCTCCAGGGCCCTGATAGCCTAACTATTTTAATTTCTGTAATTTATAGATCTGGCTTTAAAGTGCAGCTGTCTGCAGATCAATTGTTATCAATTCATTAAAGAATACCTAGAGTGGGATTTTGCTTCTGTAATCTTCTCTCACTACATGCTTTGGCTCTTTCATATAATATTTTGCCACATGGCTTGTTTGAAGTGGAATGCACAAAGGACTATTTTATATCTCAAATGTACACTGAATTATTTTTCATCAAATTATCTAATATATGGTTTGTATAAAGAAAGCAAACAGCTTTGCCTTGTATTTTTCACTCTAGCACACTTTTAAAAATGGTTTAGTCAGTACTCAAAATCTTGGCAGGCCTATTGGCTTTTCCATTGCTTGTTACTCATATCCTTACACCATCTGACGCACATCAAAGGCTGCTGCAGGGGTAAGGGTGTGACAAGCAGCATTATGGCTCAATGAACGTCATCAGGGCTCAATGGATGCGTGATGTCAATTCCACTAATTCTGGCTCTTCCCTGAATTGGCATCCAGGTTCTTATGAAACAATGGGACGAATTTAAGAAAAGTGGCACAGCATCTAATACAGCACCACTTTTCTTGTGCCTCCTGCACCCCCTAACCCCACCATGTGTGCGCTGTATTTGTGATACGGCGCACCATGGCGGTATTAGGAACAGTAGTGTCAACATTTGTGATGCTATTGTGGTGCTTTGCTCCACCAGCAACAAAAAGTTTGATGCTGGTGGAGCAAAGTGCAAGGAGGCCCATTGATTACAATGGATGCATCCTTTTTACACCTGCTTTCAGCAGGTGTTAAACATGACGCCAAAAATGGTGCAATAAAATCTTGTAGAAATCATAGCACCATTTTTGTGGGCCTCCTTGCTCCGGAACGCCTCCTTTGCATACATTATGCATGGGGCAGGCATAATGTTGCGAAGAGGGTTGCAATGTGGCGCAATGCATGCATTGCACCACTTTGTAGATATGGTGCTGAGATTTTGCACGCGTAAAGCCACATTAGCATAAAAAAATGACGCCAATGTGGCGCTAGGGCTTCTTAAACCTGGGCCAATGTTTTTAAACTAAAGAATTATGATCTTGTTTACATTTATCCAAGGAATAACCAGAAGGGACATTGACAAATCCACTTTTGTTTAAACTGGATTAGTGTTAGACCTGGCATCCTTGGCATGGTCTCCCCTCTCTTTTTCGCCTCTGCTTCCCATGTTTTGACTGTGTGCTGGACTCTGTTTTTACTGTTTTTGGTACTCTGGGCACTTTACCGCTGCTGACCAATGCTAAAGTGCAAGTGCTCCCTGTGTAAATTGTATGTGTAATTGGCTTTTCCACGATTGGCATAGTTGATTTACTAGTAAGTTCCTAGTAAAGTGCACTAGATGTGCCTACGTCCTGTAAATCAAATGCTGCTAGTGGGCCTGCAGCACTGATTGTGCCACCCACATGAATAGCCCAGTAATCATGGCTCAGACCTGCCACTGCAGTGCCTGTGTGTGCAGATTTAAACTGCCAATTCAACCTCACAAGTGTACCCACTTGCCAGGCCCAAACCTTCCCTTTTCTTACTTGTAAGGAACCCCTAAGGTAGGCCCTAGGTAGCCCCATTGGCAGGGTACAGTGTATGTTAAAAGTCGGACATGTACTGATGTGTTTTCCATGACCTAACAGTGAAATACTGCCAAATTCGTTTTTCACTGTTGAAGGGCCTATCTCTCTCATAGGTTAACGTGGGGGCTGCCTTTAAATATCCTTGAAGTGTAGGTTCCCTTAGAGAGCAGATGGAGATGTGGAGTTTGGTGTCTCTAAACTCACAATTTAAAAATACACTTTTTGGTGAAGTTGGTTTTTAGATTGTTAGTTTGAAAATGCCACTTTTAGAAAGTGGGCATTTCCTTGCTTAAACCATCCTATGACTCTGTTTGCGTGTATATTTTCTGTCTCCGTCAGACTGACAGTTGGGCTGTTGTGAATTCCCTCTAGACAGTGACAAAAAGGGAGCTGGGGTGTAGCTTGCATATCCTGATGGGCCATCTGGGCTAGAGTGGAGGGAGGAGTGATCACTTACACCTGAATGGGCTGTGCCTGGCCTCCCACAATACAGTCTCCAACCCCCTGATATGTGTCTGGAGCCAGGCCTTGGCAAGGCAGGATCCTGTAAACAACAGAGACTTTTCTTTGAAGTTGGGCAATTTCAAAGGCAGGCAGGGGTATAAGAATTGGACTCAGACTTTAGATCACTTCAAGGATTCGAGAGGAACCTCTGCCAGGAGAAGAGCTGAAGAGTTGGAGGAGAAGTTCTGCCCCTGCCTGTGACTGTGGTTTGCTGGGCTATTCTGCAGTTGCTACTTCTGCCTGAGAGAGGGGACAAAGACTGGACGTTGCGGTATATTCCTGCTTGAGAGGTATCTCCAAGGGCTTGGACTAAACTTGCCTCCTGCTCTGAAGTCTCAGGGCGATCAAAGACTTCCTCTGCCAGCACCTGGACTCCCTGCTGAGACTCCTGCCCTGCAAAGTGATGCCCTATCCAGTCCATGGGCCCTTAAAAGGAGAAGCTGGTGGAAAATAAAGAAAAACCAAGTGTACTGACTTCAGACAACTAATGCAGCTGCAAGATTGCACCCGCTGCCTGCAAGTGAGGGCGTGGTCCTCCTGGAGTGCGACGATTGCGCATGCCCAATGCTGCAGCAGCCTCGCCGAAGTCCGTGACTCTGTGAGTACCGAAGTGCTGTGTCACCGACATCCGTGACACCCAACTTCGCTGCACCATGCCATAACTGCCAGATATCGACTCCACCGGAAATGCGCGGATCCAATGCTTCGCACCAATGCCACCTCACCTCCACCACTCCACAGGAAGGACCCGCTACCTCTTTGCGACACCTCCACTCCTTCGCTCTGGAGCACCAGAAACAACGCTGCACTGGATCCAGCAACGCTGCGATTCCCGACTCCATGCACCGGCTTGTTTCATCAATTTCACAAGGCACTGTTCCTGGGGGTCCATGTGACTCCGTGACCGGGGCCATTAGTGTCGGGTTGTTGGGAACGACTCTGTCACAATGCCGTGATATCAGCAATTCAAAGCATTTGTGTTTCTAAGCACTATATTGAAGTTTAATCTTTTGAAAAATACATAACTTTGCTTGTATATGTTGGATTTTTGTTGTTTAGGTCTTGTTTTGCTCAGATAAATATTGGCTATTTTTCTAACCTGGTGTTGAGGCATTTTATAGTGTTTCCACTGTATTACTGTGTGTTTGGTACAAATATTTTACACCATTGTCTCTGGGTTTAGCCTTTCTGCTTGTGCCAAGCTGCCAAGGGGGAGAGCGGGGGTTAACCAAGTGTGTTTCTTCTTTGCCCTGACTAGAGTGAGGGTCCTTGCTTGGACAGGGGGTACCTGACTGCCAAAGACCCCATTTCTAACAGTTAGGTTTGCAGGTAACTTCTATTTCAGTAGCGAGACAGTAGGTGCTTGCTATACAGCACTTACTGCAAAAGCAATGTTCATTTGTGACTGATAAGTACATATTTAAAAATATTCAGCGTGCCCGTTTTGAGGGGACAGTGTTTCCTTTCACTTTGAAAGGTGTTAATAGACACAGTGACCTTTCTAGTTACGGTTAATGTGATATTTTGATGAGAAATGTAACAGTCGGAGTGCGGCGGAGCTGATAAGGTCGGCATTTCACTGCGCTCTTAATTTTGAAGTCACTGGGACCCGTGTACAGTATGCAGCGTGGAATGCAGGCTGAATAAATGGAAATATATGGCCTGACCTACTTATCTCCAAAGTTCAAAGGACTGCACAAGTTCTATTTTTAGAAACACTCTTTCCGGTAGCATGAAGGCTTACATGGCCTAGCCAGAACAAACCTTTCGCTCCAGCTGCCTTAGTATTGATCAGGATCCTGTCATCCGACTGTCGGCTCCAAACCCCTCCGTTCAGCTCTTTAACTTTCGATGCTGCTGCAGACTGCTCTCTCCCTTCTCTAGTCTTCCTGGCTTCACAGAAAGTGCCCTGGCCTCCTTTCTTGGCTCAATTAAGTTTTATGCTTGCACCTTAATTATTCTGCATGTTTTCTGTTTGCAGTGTGCTCTACCTGCAATCCCTTGGAAGATGATCTTGTAGTTTTACAGAAAAAGGCAGAGGCAATACAATTGCCAATTTGTCATGTACAGCAAATGTAATTATGTCTGTGCTCGTGATTGATGAGCTCTATTATAACCAGAACATGGTGAGAGTGCCCTTCTCTCACACCATTCCACAGAGGATTGAAAGAACCTTTACCGGTCAAAGTCCCGTGATATCACTTTAAAGGCTACCTGGAAATGGTGCCATCAGTAGGGAACATAACTGATCTCATCTTCAAATCCTTCACCTACCAACCTGGCGGACTGTTTGTCCGTCCATCCATCCATCATTTGATCCTTCCTTTCACTCATCCATTAATTCATTCATCAGTCCGTCCATCTCTCCGTCCGTCCATCCCTCAGTCCAGCTTCCATCGTCCCAAGCAGTGGAAAAACGATGATCACAGTCTCTAAGGAGAACCTCTTAAAACGACATTTGCATTCTGAGTCTTGTACTTGCTTATCTTTCTTTTCATCTGTTTTATTTCTCGCCTGTTCTCTTGTATTGCTGTTTGTTACTGCTCAAACATGTTTGAAATTCCCGAAATGAACTCAGTCCTTGGACTGACCACCCTTTCCTGGTGTTGATCAGCTCCCTCTACACTCTCTTGTAAACAGAAATCCACCATCCTTATACGGAACCTTCTAAGGCACCAACATTAGCCTAGTTTATGTCATTTAGACATGTTTGTATGTATCGCCATTTATAGAGCACGAGCTTAGCTTGATGCAGAAAATCTTGAAGGTGATCTGGGCTGAAAGTAGGAGCTAGTGTGGGCCCTTAAAAGTGGAGGTGGTGTCAAATGTCTTTACAACCTTGAGGTCCTGTACCACTGTGTGTAGGATACATGTCAGGGGTGCTAGGATGATATGAGGGATACTGGTGATCATGACGTGGTCTCAATCCAGATAGGAGAGATCTAAGGTGTGTAACATTGCTCTGGAGTTATCGTAATCTTCAAGAGGAAGAGTTGGAACCTAGTTCTTGTGGTCTTTTTTCAATGTGTTACATTAGTGAGGTGTCTGTTCAGAGGGTGAATACTAGTGATTGTGCATGATCTGTCAGTGGGAGAAGAGGATGAGAGGGGTAAACCCTGGTTCACTTTTTTATTTGTATGCCAGATACCTACCATCTTTCATTGTAATGTTATAACAGGAGCAGGCGTTTCAGTCTCCTGATGATAATTCAACTTACCCCCTTTCCTACATGATTATATAGTTGAAAAAATATGCGGTCCTCACACAAAACACACTACATCTAACAATACTGCATGTATCTTGCAAGAAAGACACACTTCAAATATGATTTCAGGAAACTGCATTTCACAGAGCACACTTCTTTTAGTTCCTTGTATTTTTTATATGGAGATGCCTAGCTCCACTTACAGCATTTTCAGATATTCTGTGCTCTCCTCCAATGAAAATATACTGTTTTGCTTGTTTTATAATTTAAAATGTTATCAGCTTTTATTTAATTCTATTTATATTTTCCTAGCAAATATCACTAGGAAAGGAGCTTCCTGACCAATATTGGGGAGGCTGTGCTTCAGTTTGTTTTTATTTCTCCACATCAGTTTTTCAGTTTTCTGTAGCATGTTTTGGTCATGGCTCCAGCTCCACACCCCCTGTCCTATGATGCCCTATTTAAAGGATACTCCTGTCCATCTGCTGGCGGAGCACAAGTGCTGACAAAGACAAGTCCATCTGCATCCGCTTGTACCCACATTTCTGGTCCTTGCTTCCTCCAACTGAAGGCTTTAATCTCCTATTTGCTGAAGTACACTGTTCATTAAGACCAACATGGAAGTCCTGCCCAGTCGGCCCATTTTCTTCTCATAACATTGCAGGCACCTTCTCTTGCAGGCACTGTAAATGAGTTTCTGTCAAAACCCCTGGCATGAATTTTATTCTGCTTTCCAGTGTTAATCAGGTTACTCCCTGGTGGTGCATTCTCCACATGGAAATCACAAATGATGAGATCTCATCTCAATAAATCTCTGCTGCAGTCTTTGCATGATACTCCATGCTTACGTCCATGCAACCACTCCAGCAAAGCTGGAGGTGGTTGGCTATCATCTGTCATTCCGATCTGCAACGCACCTTAATTCAGATCTCCACCTTCCAATTCTATGAAGGGTTGTTTTCACTTTATCACTCAAACCCAAATCCTCCTTTGCAGGTACTTTCATTTACCATTCTACTAGCCCACAAGATCTTTGCCTCTTCACTTGTCGAGTTTTTAGCCTCATATAGCTTCAAATTCTCCAACATCCTAATTATTGGTAGTTGAACTACCATGTTGACAATATCAATTATATGACCACTATTACGTTCATCAGTACATTGGAAAGCTTCAACATAGCTCAGTTTTTTCGCCAATCAGGCATCAGGCCACAGACACTCTCAAACTGATTTTCACACCTTCCCCTAACCTGTGAACACAGATCCTCTAATGTGGATGGACATCTGGGCTGTCTTGTTCACCTTCTACCACCTGAAAGGTAACAAAGTAGCTGTAACATGCCTTAAAGAGACCCTGTTTCGACCCTGGTCCATAGTACCCACCACTAACTTTCTTGAAGCCCTTATGAACACCTCAGTGACATCATTCAGTAACCTCTCTACTTTTCTATGCCCTTAAAATTTTGGCTGACCAAAGCTGTATGCACTATAGTCCATGCAAATTATTTCCACAATGTCCAGAACTGCAGAAAACTTGAATGAAGCTAAAACCCACTGTTAGACCTGACAGCCTTAGGGTGGTCACCCCTAACGTTTTGCCTGCCTCCCTCCACTTTTTGGACACTGTTTTTGCTTGCTGTTTTTTAGACTCTGCGCACTTTACCACTGCTAACCAGTGCTAAAGTGCATATGCTCTCTCCCTTTAAACATGGTAACATTGGATCATACCCAATTGGACTATTTAATTTACTTATAAGTCCCTAGTAATGTGCACTGTATGTGCCCAGGGCCAGTAGATTAAATGCTACTAGTGGGCCTGCAGCACTGGTTGTGCCACCCACTTAAGTAGCCTCTTAACCTTGTCTCAGGCCTGCCATTGCAAGGCCTGTGTGTGCAGTTTCACTCCCACTTCGACTTGGCATTTAAAAGTACTTGCCAAGCCTAAAACTCCCCTTTTCCTACATATAAGTCACCCCTAAGCTGTGCCCTAGGTAACCCCTAGAGCAGGGTGCTGTGTGGGTAAAAGGCAGGACATGTACCTGTGTAGTTTACATGTCCTGGTAGTTTTAAAACTCCTAAATTCGTTTTCACACTAATGTGAGGCTTGCTCAGTAAATAGGCTAACATTGGGGCTGCCCTCATACATTATTGAAGTGGTAGCTGCTGATCTGAAAGGAGTAGAAGGTCATATTTAGTATGGCCAGAATGGTAATACAAAATCCTGCTGACTGGCGAAGTTGGATTTAATATTACTATTTTAGAAATGCCACTTTTAGAAAGTGAGCATTTCTCTGCACTTAAATCTTTCTGTGCCTTACAATCCACGTCTGGCTGGGTTTAGTTGACAGCTCCTTGTGCATCCACTCAGACACACCCCAAACACAGGGTACTCAGCCTCACTTGCATACATCTGCATTTTGAATGGGTCTTCCTGGGCTGGGAGGGAGGAGGGCCTGCTCTCACACAAAGGACTGCCACACACCCTACTGGGATCCTGGCAGACAGGATTGAATTGAAGGGGGACCTGGTGCACTTCTAAGCCACTCTTTGAAGTCTCCCCCACTTCAAAGGCACATTTGGGTATAAAACAGGGCCTCTGCCCTACCACCTCAGACACTTCCTGGAGAAGAAACTTGTAACCAGAACCTGCATCCTGCCAAGAAGAACTGCCTGGCTGCCCAAAGGACTTACCTGACTGCTTTCTCTGAAGGACTGCTGCCTTGCTGTTGCCCTGCTGTCTTGCTGTTCCCTGGCTGTGGTGAAGAAGTGCTCTCCAAGGGCTTGGATAGAGCTTGCCTCCTGTTCCCTGAAGTCACAGGACCAAAAAGACTTCTCTCTTGCAACTGGACTCCTTGTGCGGCGAAAAATTTGTTGCACAGCTTGTTCCACAGTGAAAAATTCACCGCACTCCGACCCGGGACGCCGCCGCTCGACTTCGCAAGGAAAAGATCAACGCAGCGCCTGCGGTGCGACCGGAACTTCGATGCACGGCCCACCAGATCGACGCACAGCTGACCTGGGACGACGCCGCCCGACTCCCAGAGGGGAAATCGACACAGCGCCTGCCGTGCAGGAGAAATTTCCCTCGCATCACCCACCGGAACGACGCAGAGCTTGCCAACAAGCCCAGGATTTCACACACAGACCCCAGGGTGTCTGAAAACCCCACAGCCCATCCGCGTGCCAGAAATCAACACAACGTCTTCCCAGCGTGAAAAATAACGACGCAAGTCCGTGTGCGAAGGGGCGAAACCGACGCACACACCATTTTCCACGCATGTCCTCCTCTGCGGCCCTTTGCAAAGATTTTTAACTCGAACAAGGTACTTTGTGCTTGAAACAGACTTTGTTTGCTTTTAAAAGACTTAAGACATTTTATATCACTTTTCAGTGATATCTTTACATGTTCTTATTGCATTTTTTATCATTTTTGACCTGCAAATTTCCAGATAAATATCATATATTTTTCTAAACACTGTGTGGTGTATTTTTGTGGTGCTATATGGTGTTACTGTATGATTTATTGCACAAATACTTTACACATTGCCTTCTAAGTTAAGCCTGACTGCTCAGTGCCAAGCTACCAGAGGGTGGGCACAGGATAATTTGGATTGTGTGTGACTTACCCTGACTAGAGTGAGGGTCCTTGCTTGGACAAAGGGTAACCTGACTGCCACCCAAAGACCCCATTTCTAACACCCACTATAAAATATTGTTTAAAAACAAACTATCATGCACACACCCATGCTTCTCACAAGTCATATTACTCAGTTAGAATATGTACTACTGCTCATTCTTTCAGCAAATGTTTTCCAATATTACAACATTTTCTCCAACCATCTGCATTCTGTAATTCTATCACACCATCACAAATCTGTAAATATCATTAATCTTTTCACAAAACAACTGTCCCAAACAAAGCGAGATTTCCCCTCAACTGTTCATAATATTTTGGGCCTGTCTTAAATGAGTGCCCACTTTTGCTCAGGGATCCTTTCGGACTGAGTTCCCTCATTTTGAAGTTGACCTCTATTTCAAGGATCCTTGTCCCCCTCACATCTTGTCCCTTGCCTCTGACGGTGTTGGACCTTTTCTGGGTAGGTCTTGCAATCTTTGTCTCGAATCTGCTACTGTCCTTTTCATTCAAAAGTAAGCCATGATCATCCCTCCTCTAAAGAAACCCATAGCCAATCCTGCCAGTCGTAGTAACTGTTGTTCCATTTCCCTTCTTGCTGGTCCAGTGAAAATCCCGGAAAAACATTTTAAGAATCAATTTTAACAATATCTAGAATGTCACAACATCTTGGACTACTCCCAATCCGTTTTTAATCCAGTTGAGAGCACCAAGACTTCCTTGTTAAGAGTCACTGATAACATTGGAAACATAATGGATCAAGGTGGCTGCGCAGCAATAGTCATCTGTCTCATTCCATCCTGATCACATGACTGTTTGAGCAAAGTTTCTGCATGAAAGCCCTCAAATGTTTAGTAAACTTTCTCTGCGATAGCTCACAAGCAGTTTCACTATCTTCTTTCATTTTTCTAGCACACCCATCATGTATGGCGTATCTCAGTGCCTATCCTTAAGCATTACTAATTTTCGACATCAACATATCACCATATGTTTCCTTAGTTTAGTCTTTTGCTGTTGATATTATTTCCTGTGCAGATGGCATGACAAACAGATTATTCTTCACATCTCAGAAATTTCAGCCACAGAAGCTTTCTTTCATGATTTCTGCAGCAGTCTGGGTGAACAGTGGCCAGTAACTGTCTCGGACTGAACAATGACAAACTGAGATCAATGTACCTTATAACCAACTCTCCCCGTGGTCACATACTTGACTGTCCCTTGAAAGTGCTACTGTTCCCATGGCAAAATACTTTGAATTCTTATTTGATCACAAGATACCTTTTGTTCAAAATAACCAAAGTGCAGGAATTTCCTTTGCTTTTAACAAAAGGTTTAAAAGTTCTTTGAGTTTCTCACTTTTTGCTGAACAGTTACCCAGTCCCTGGTAATACATTGTCTTGACTATAGCATCTCCTTGTATCTAGGACCCCTTGCGTATTTCATCCAATGCCATAAAACTGTTAAAAACTCTTTAACCTTTAACCCATATCATCCTAGGACTTCCATAACAAGTTTCTATGCTCTCTCACCTCAAAAAACTGCAATGCTACCTTTGACCAAGCACCACATCTTCAAAGCTCTATATTTCATTTACAACTCTATTCACAATCTTGGACCTCCTTACCTTAGGAGTATTTTCACCTGCTACCAACCTTTGTATTCCTGTTTAACTCATTCAATCTACTGGCCATCTGTCACTTCCACCAGTGTCCTTTTAGTGCTCTTGTTTCTCTTACCATGCAGAAAAATTCTGGAATTCTTTTCCTCTCAACATTAAAAATTCCCCCAACTACAAATTAATAACAAAATAGAATAAATCCTTGCTTTTTATACAATCCTGAGGTCTGAACCACATTTGCCTTTCTTCTAGCACCAGAACACCTGCTGCACGGGCAACAGTCATACTTACAAATCGTTTAACATGACATTTTAAGGCATTTTAAGGCATTTAGGGCATTAGGGTTACATAAATAATGACAGTCAAAGACATCACCATCAGCTTTGCTTCTCATTATAGAATTCAGTCAAGAAAATCCCTTGCACTAACTGAAGCTGGTGTGCATCATTCTATTTATTGTAACCAATTAAACCATGTACAAGGCTGTTACATTGTCAATTTTCTACCTCCATCTAATGTAATTCAATCAACTCATATCTATGTCTATCTATGTTTCCATTCCATTATACCATTTTTTTATAACTCTTCGGAGGTTTTATTTTATTGGATGTTCAAGAATGTTTTCAGCTGCTACAAAAACATGTCAGTCTTCTATGGAAAGTACAATATTCTGAATTCTACTGATTAGTGAAACTCATTCATTCAGACGACCACCATTCTTACCTAGAGAAAGGTTTTGGAGGCAAATCTATTTCGAAATTTATCAGGCCATTCTATAAATCCTAAAGACATTTTTATAAGTCTACAATAGAATGTGCTACAAATCATTCATTTTAAATAAGATTTATATAGAAAGAACGTTTTCTGTGCCCTTTGCAGCAATACTCTCTTTGTTGGATTTTAAAACCCTATTTGTGTATCAATCAAAGTCCTCATCTAGGTGGTATATTAATACACAGAATTACATTGTCAGTGCACTAAGGTTTTCAGTTGTACAATATTCAGGCTTTAGAAAGCCAGTGTGAAAAACCTAAGTACTCCATCCTCGTGGGACTCTAATGGAGGCTATTTACATGACAACACCCTGACTATTGTCCTTTAAATTCAATAATCTGTCCTATGTGACATCCACTTGTCTCTTCAGTCAGGAATTGACATACTTCTCCCCCTGCTGCTATAATTAGGTCCTGATGGTTCACTTCACCCTAATGATTATAAGTTGCACCTCTCAACCAGTAGTACTGCAGTGAAATAAGGAGTGCCTGGGGAGGTTCACTACAGTTACATTACATACCTTAAATTAGGAGTCGTTACAGGGATGGCCTTACATCCGGAGTTTTTACTCATTTATCTTATTAGTACTTAAGTTTGGAGGTAATTAATCAAATGTTAAACATATATAAATGTTAATAGTTTAAAATAAAATTAATTAATTTGAGATAGTGTAAAATAATGTCGAAATTGAAGTTAAGTAGTGAAATAGCAAAAAAAGAATATTGTAATTTAAAAAGAATTCATTTAAAACATTTTATGAATGAAAATTAATTAAAATATATAATATGTAGTGGACGCATTTGTAATTAATACTAAAATATATTACATTTAAAATGTTTAATAATGATACTAATGTCATAGATTATTTTACACTTTCTTTTTTCATTCTTACTCTCTATCTATCTATCTATCTATCTATCTATCTATCTATCTATCTATCTATCTATCTATCTGTGTAAACAAAATGCCCTTTTGCGTTTAGAGTTCCAGATCAGCGTAGATGGCACTACCTAATCCTGTGCTTAAAGACTTTACTGTACAAATGTCACCTTCTGACTCGGCATGGATGGCACTGTGCTAATCCTAATAACCCTACTAGAAAAACAGATATTTGAGGGGACCAGAATCAGAGTCAGTGGTGTTTCAGGGTATTCCATATAAGGAAGCTACCGAACTGCCTAGAGTTCCCTGTTTCCTTTTAAAGAAAAATAAATAAATAAATAAATATATATATATATAATATGTATATATATATATATACTGTATATATATATATATATATTTTGGAATTTACTAATTTATCTATTTATTAGGAAAATGTGGTGTTTCTCATTATGACTGGATTTATAAATGTCTTAAAGAACTAAGGGGTCCCACTAGAGAAATTGAGATTTTTTTTATATCTTATTAATGAATCTTTACATGTTTCACAATGGCGTTCTACAGCTTAAAGTGATACCAACCATGTATTTCCTTGTTTGTGTTCATCAAAAAAGTTGTATCTATTTAATGAAAAGAAAAAAATGGCGCTTGCTGTCGTGAGCAAGTTTGCAGGTGGCAACCGAAAACATGTGACTTGCAATATATATAAAGCGTTTTTTGACTTACTTATATCTTTGGCACCGTTTGACGAATCTGATGAAGCTTTCCAAAAAAAGTGTGCCGGTGTTTTTTGTTGCACATGGAGTTTTGGGGTGATCCACAAGAGGGGGATGAGAAATAGGGAGGTTAAAAAAGTTTTGTTTCCCATGTTAATTTCCACAGGACCTTTGAAAACGATTACAGGCTGAACCGCTGGACGGTATTACACCAAATTTAGCAGAATGGTAGCTTTCGCTATGCAGATTACACTTATTTAGTGTAAATCCATTCAGTAGCTTTTGTGATATTAAAGGGGAAATAAATGTATATGTCTAGGGCCGCGGTTCCTTCACAATGACTTTGTGAAGATTAAGAGCTCTTGCAGGGAAATGCACAACTCTGATTGCCTGCGAACACTTCAACCAAGAAGTGTTTACAGCCATCTCGGACTTGGTTTTAGCCGAGCCCCACCAACAAAATGTAAAAAAAGAAAAGGGGTCAGGGCATGGTCACCCAGACCCCTTAGCTCTGGTACTGGAGTCCCAGTGGGACTCCGCCAGGGCAAAATTGCACTTTAAAAAAAAAATGACTGCAAATTTGTGACGCAGTTACAAATCCACAGTAAAAATGCCTAAAAACCAACCTTGTTTGATTAAAGCCCCTGGGTGGGCCAGTTCCTGGGGGCATACTTAAAATAAAGGAGGGGGACACACGACGAGCATCACCTTCTACTCCCCACCTGACCTCTCCGCTCCACTCAACGAGCACTAGCCACTGTACCCTGCATACAGAAGACCTCGGCAAGTGAAAGATCCTTCACCTACCTTGTGGCAAAGAGCTGGAACACCCTGCCCCTGCACCTCAGGCCTCAATTCAGGAAGGACGTTAAAACCTGGCTCTTCAACTGAAGCTCAGAGGACAAACTCCCTTAACGCCTCAAAATGCTTACAGGTGAGTAGTTGTGCTTACAAACCCCAATTTGAGTTGATTTGACTTACACTTCAAAGGGTAGTGACCATAGTCCACACAGAGGGGATGATGATCTCCCACTGATATTCTAGAGCTGATGGTAAGCTAAAAGTGGGACCTGTGCACTTCACAAAAATCTTTTGAGGTCATCCCCACATCAAAGATACTTTCTAGTATAAGTACTGTAAGTACTGGGTCTCTGACCTCTCAAGTTTTTGGACTCAAGGGGACTCTGTTGGAGTAAAGACTTATGTTCACCAGGATTGCCACTCTGCCCGATTTGACTGTTCCCAGGAACTGCAGGCAGCTCTGCCCTGTTGTGCTGCTTTGCTGCCTGCTGATCTCTGCCCTTAACTCCAGGGACTCAGAGATCATCTCCCTGGAACTCAGAGTCTCCACAGGGGCTTTCCTGATCTGCCCTTTCTGCCAAGACATCATGGGGATTTACAGGATTGCACTCTGCAACCCATGGCAGTAATCTCCTCACTTGTCTCTATCAGCGCATCTTGTTGTGCACTGCCCAAGTCCTGTTTGAACTGAGACACCACCCACCTTAACTGCTGACTGTAGCCCCTCAGATGGACCCGATTGGAGGCTGTCGCTGTGACCAGGGATGACCCCTCTTCATCATCCCACATGTGACTCGTGGCCCGGTTTGTGAGGATTCAGCTGCCGCCAATTGGAAGAACCTCAGTTCGCCCCCCCCCCTTTGCATTAGTGTGACTTGGATCACAAGAAAATCACTGCTACTCTTGTCTTGGCCAAAGCGGACTCAGCGACCCAAGACACAGCAACCAACACTATCCTGCAAAACACAGAGCCTGATGCCACCTGCACTAAATTAGACCAGGTACAGAGGGTTGTGGGGTATACAAGATAGTAATTGTTGGTCTTTCTGTCTTTCAGCCGTAGGCCGCCTCAACTCGGTCTTATGACCAGACTCGCACAGGGGAGAACCTCCGTAAAACTCTCTAACTTACCTGATAAATGACTTGAAACAACATCATAGTGACATTACCACAGAAGTGACATTCCAAGCAGAAAGCAGAATTGTTCTTTATTTGACAGCACTGTCATGACCATACATTTCCTAAATTGCATATCGTTATAGCTATTAATTGGATGTTTGCTGTATCGGTCTTATTTAAACAATTTAAACCAGATAATTATCATCTATTTTCCTAAACCTGTGTGGAGACTCTTTTGTGGTGCTTTTGCTTTGTTATTGTGTGTGTGTTGCACAAATACTTTACACATTGCTTTTAAGTTAAGTCTGCCTGCTGTGC
This sequence comes from Pleurodeles waltl, assembly GCF_031143425.1. NCBI lineage: Eukaryota > Metazoa > Chordata > Amphibia > Caudata > Salamandridae > Pleurodeles > Pleurodeles waltl. Next base: position 855,690,753 of record NC_090450.1, read on the forward strand.
GCCAAGCTACCAGAGGGTGAGTACAGGTTAATTTAGCTCAATTAGTTGGCTTGCCCTTCCTAGGGTTATGGACCCTCTTGGAGAGGGTGCATACCTCTGCGAACTAGAGACCCAATTTCTAGCCAAGTGCATGGCTACCTGAAAAGGTTTCCTAGCGCTAGTCTCCACCTTAACTCAGGTCATCAAGTAATGACCTTACCAATTAAAAGGAAGGTGGAAACAGGCAGGTTTTGAAATGCTTCCAAAAAGCTGTGAGTGATTTACAAGCTCCTATTGAATGTGGGAACTTGTTCCAGAGCTCGGGTCAAGAAATGCAAAGGACCAGCAACCCTGCCAAGACTTCCTGATTATAGGAACTAGTGCCAGATCTTGATGGGTAGATTAAAGTGTGCGGTTTTGGCAGTATGCTGCTACTAACTGTCTCAAAAACACTGGTCCTGTGTTGGAAAAACTGCATGTAGCAAAGAGTCTTGAACTGGACTCGCCATTCAATAAGGAGCTATTGTAAAGTATGTAATAGACTGAAGAGGAAAATCTGGGTCGATTAAGAAGCAAACAGGTTGCTGCATTCTGACTACTTGAAGCTGTTTCAGCAAAGCTTTTATCAAATTCAAATGTAGTAGGTTACCATAATCCATCTTGGAAACCACGAGAGCCTGGACCACAGTCCATTGAGCAGGAGCTGGAATACATGCCAAGATCTTCATCAGCCATTTAAGAATGCCAAAACACGTGGCAACCATCTTATTTATTTGGTACTGCATAGTCAATTTATTGTCAAGCCACACTCCCAAACTTTTAACTACCTGAGCCGGTGAGGGGGGCAGACCCATGTTTACAGGCCAAAGATGAGGACCCCAAAGGTAGGGATGATTGGCCACCAGCAGAACCTCTGTTTGTCCTCATTAAGTTTCAGCAAATTGGTGTTCATCTATGCTGAGACTTGGGCAAGACAGATGTTAGGAGCTTCTGCGTTGCGGTTATCTTTAGTAGAGAAGGATACCACAACTTGGGTGTCACAGGTGTAAGAAAAAGGTGTCAGCCCTTGTGATTGCACAATTTCAGCACGAGGCTTCATGTATAAATTGAACAACTGTGTTCTGAGCGTAGAATTTTGCAGCACTCCTGAGGCTAGGTGAAGATGTTTAGACCTATGTTAGTGTGAATGTACCTGGAAGTTGCAGTTAGACTGGAAGGAACTGAATCACAGCACGTCACTACCCAGAATACCAATTCCTTCTAGCCCACCGATCAGAGAGGAGTGATTCACATTGTCAAATGGGGCACTGAGATCTAAGAGAATCAGTGCCGCAGTACAGCCTGAGTCCACTTGGAATCCAACATATTCAAAGAATGTCAAGCACTTGCCACGCATGCTTTCTGAACATGCACTGGAGGGTCTCTCGCTAGCTCTTGTGGGCGCTCCTAGTTGTGCTTTCATTTGGAGACTATGCTCACATGTACCTCAAGACACTCCCTTTTGGGCCAAGATATGTGGTGCCAGAGTCAAATTCTTCACACACAAAACTGGAACAGTTGACTCCTCTGATCTCCTTTGTGAGGCATAAGGCCCATTTTCAGGGCATATGTACATAAAAGCATTCTGGAATGCTCTGTGACCTGCGCAGGTGCCTACAAATGTTGGAACGCAAACTTTATGGCCTAGCGATCTGTTGTTTTGAAGTGTTGGATGTGCTCTATCTTGCGCCGATACAGGCCAATATGTTCAAGTACAAATATGTCCAACTATGAGGATACCGCTGAAAGTGAAAACTGTCTCCTTCACATGGAGGCTACTGCTTACCAGTTTGGCTAAGGAGTTAGAGGGGGTAAAACCTTGGCAGCCCTCCTAAAAAAGAATTGAAGTAATTTATATATAATAGAATTACCGAAAACAGAGAGAGACCTCAGTGACTCCTCGTGGACATCACCCAAGTGATGCTGCACTACTTTTCAGCTCTTTATGCCACCACCAACACTAGCCCAGTAGATAGGCTTACACCTACTTTGACTGAATTTAGTTACTGGGGCAAGAGAACGGTTACTAGCAATATATGAATGTGCTGTTTGCACTAGATGATGTCACTTAAACTATTCACAGCGTGGCAGGGGATATGGCACCTGGCCTGGATGCCTGAAAGTCCAATTCTGCAAGGAGTATGCTGATGTGCTGGACCCACAGTTGCTTGGAAGACAGGTCACTTGCCACCCTCTTTCCGAGAAACTCTCATTGTCAAAATCCATGAACCTTTCAAGCCGCCCAACCTGAGTGGTTCTTCGGGCCGCTAACTATGATAAATATAGATAACAAACTCTGAAGTACATGGTCACAGCAATATTGCTGTCACTACTTCCCACTATGGTCAATCCTGACTAGTTTGTCTTCTTCCTGTGGTGCTCTACCTCCCATAACCTCCATATCTACTTCTTCTAACCTCATGTCCTTGATCCACAGCTACCAGTGGTGGCAATTAATTAGACGTCACATGTGCCTTTGACTCGTTGAAGGTGCCTTTCCTATTTGTGTTGCTGCAACGCATCGGTATCAGCCCAACTTTCCTTCAGTGGTTTACACTTGTGTACATACTCACTATCGCTCAGCTACATGTCAACCCCACGATATCCAACCCTATAGAGATCAAGAGGGGTGGCAGAGATGCCTACTATCCCCAATCCATTAAGCTACAGCTATGGAGCCACTGGTTGTGCGCCTAAGGCAGCATCTCTCTGATTGCGGCCTCAGTTACCTACCCGAAGACTGACCATCTCTATGTATGCTGATGATGTTACCATCTATCTCAGAAATCCAATTAAAAACTTGCTTCTTATGCTGCAACAATTCATGCACCTTAGTGCCCTAACCGGGATCAAAGTTAACTGAACGAAAACCATAATCTTCCCTCTGACTGATGCAGTGAAGCTCTTCCAGATGGAATTCCCCGTAGAATGGGCAGGTGAGACTGTTTGATACATAGGAATCCAACTCAGTAGGGGCATGAGACTTCTATGGCAGAAGAATTATGGAAGAGCGAATACCTGCATGGATGTATTTGCCTCTGCCCCTCACTGGGAGACTGCCAATTGCCAAAATGGTAGTTCTTTCCAATTTTTTTTATTTGTCAGCTAATATCCCTATGCCCCTTACTAAAGCTTTCTTCAACCATATACGCTGTCTTTTGATCCAGCTAACGTCAACCAGCCAGCAGCCAAGACATTACTGGGAGACCATTACCCTGCACAAGCGGGACTGAGTGCTCCTGATATTGAATTGTGGCACTTGTGTTCAGGATTAATAATTCCACCACTGGTTTCATTGCACCCAATTCGTGCCTCACAATACAATAAAAGCAGACAATGCCCATCCTTGCCCCTTACGCAGGCTACCTGTGTCACACCAACAGGATCCATTGCTGAAATTGACAAGTGTATTGCATAGACACTTAATTGGCTGAGTAGCAGAGCATGGCTGGTCTGATCCCTGCCAGCAACTATGCACTCCCCCCCCACCCGTGAGGAGATGATACAGTGACAACTATGACACCTAGGGCTGGGGAAACATGGGGCACATTCCTGCTTGAACAGAACGTGCAGGCTTGAGCAGATCGCACTCCATTTGATATTTTCCTGTACTACAGAATTTGGAATGCCTGAAGAGCAGCTCACTCTACATTCTCTCTAGAACCTGAAGCCCTTCATGACCTGGACAACGTCCATAATGTCCTTAATACCCCATCCCCTAGGAAAATAATTACCAGGCTGTACACAACTATGCAGGAGAGGGCCCTCATGGTCATACTGGAGGCATATAAGAGATGGCATGTAGACATTGGCGATGACTTTACAGAGGAGAAATGGAAATACTGCTCCTATACAACACCAATACCCTTCTCTAACTATCACCTCTGACTCCTACATGTAAAATATATTCATCGAAGTAATCATACTCCTATTAATATGATTAGGATGGGCCTCCTGTCAGACATGTGATGCTTGTGCTGTGCCTGTGAGGATGCTGACTTCTTGCACTTGGACTGGGATTGCCTGGTAGTGGAGGCTTTTTGTCTGAGGTCTATGAATGCTTGAAGCACTTGGCCATTCGTTGCCATGGTACACTAGCAGTTGGCCATTCGGTTCCATGGTTATACTAATTGGTCTTGTTAAAGATGTTCAGACTAGCACCCTCTGACTGATGGCCATTGGGCTATTGAAGGTTAAGAGGAGGGTAGCAATGCACTGGGGCACCATGTGTGTCTGACTTATTGGCTAGGAGATGTTGCTTATTGCCAAGAGTGACTGGAGTAATACTGAGAGTTAATGCCATAGAAAAAGGCACCCCAAAGATATTTGGTCTCCCTTTATGGCCTGTGAGACAAATTGCATCTAAACTGCCATGGTGCCTGCGGAATAAGGGGAGGGTTCATGGAGGATTGATAGAATGGATACCCTAAACACAAAGGGGCATATTTAAGAAGAGTGGCGCTGCATACAGTGCAGAGCCACTTTTCTTGAGTCCTTTAGCACCCCCCTACTGTCACCATGTTTGCACCGTATTTAAAATACGGTGGACAATGGCAAAGGGTAGGGGGCAATAACATCATTCTTTATGACGCTATTGATGTACTCTGCAGGAGTAGCGCGAAAATATTGGCGCTACTCCTTCAGAGCACATAAGAGCCGGTATGCAACGGTATGCCCCCTTTTAATGACTGCTCAGAACAGGTATTAAAAGTGCCGACAAAAATGACTCAAGGAAATCTGCTAGATTTCCTTGTGCCATTTTTTTGGCCCCCCTAACAGGAGAATGCAGGCATAATGTAGTGCAAAGGGTTACAAAGTGGCACAATGCATGCATTTCGCCACTTTGTAAATATGCCGTGGTGTTTTTGGGCATCTAACGCTACATTAGCGCAAAAACAAACTAATGTGGAAATAGAATGGCGCTAGGGGCTCTTAAATATGCCCCAGTGTTGCTTGCCAACATTGTCTTAAACATGACTATATACAACATTGATAGAGTGTAGATATGAAATTTAACTAAGGAAGACGGAATATGCTAAATTCAGTAATGTGGGACGACATTAACTGTTGTGTGTTCTAATTGCTGGAACTATAACATTCTATTCATGAAAGCACTTGTACCCTGCACTTTCACACAAAAACCAAGCAATCATATTTAAATCCATTATCCATAAGTACATAGCCAAATTTAGTGCTACAAACCTGCTCAGACTAAGTAAAGCATGCTTAAATAAAACTGTACCCAATATGCTGCTCTCAACGCTATCATGTACTCCCCATATCCAGATAGCTGCACTATAAACCTCATGAAGGATATATTGTTTGTAACTGTGTATACTCAAATTACCAGTATTTAAACCCCTTTATGTTTTTTGTGGTTTCCCAGACATAAACAACTTCATTTTTTAGGGTCGAGCCTGCGTTGCATGCGTTCGCGCATGCGTATCGCAGCGAGACGCTTTTGTATTTAGAAAAGGGCTCGGAGCCCTGTCAACTTCACGTCAAATCTGCTTGCTTTCATTAGTCGAAGGCACGCATATGTCATGCCTTTTCCGGTGGCTAGCCCTCCTCAAGTGCAGCGACCAAGTACAGAAAGCATGCGAGGCTCGCTGTTTTCCATCAGGCTTGTGAACTTCTTTTTCTCTAATTTACGAGCGCGATCTCGCTTGGCAGAAGTCGAGCACTTTACATAGTTAATTTCACTTTTTCGGGTTATGTACATAAATGCACTTTTGCCCGATAGGTGAAAAGTCGGGTTAGGAGTTTACAACGCGATCAGCTCTAACATGAGCAAACGCGAGACCCGTTGCATTGTAAATGCTTGTTTTTATATATTTCTTTTTTAGACTTATCATGGTCGCGTATATCTCCTGACTTGAGAGACACACTACTTTTGAGCTAATCCTGCTACCTATTTATTATTTATACTCCATCTATGGAACAGTTTAGCACGTTAGATAACATGAATAGACATATATTTCCTGGTAAGTCATCTTTCCTTATTATATCTAGAAATATTTCTCGTTTTCCCCTTTATCTCTTCAATTCTGGCTGGTCGTCTTTTTAATTTTAGGTATTTTACTCATTATGTCGGTGACATTTGTGCCAATATCACTTGGTGGTTGGATATTCTATTCCTTTAAAATCTTTGGATGTTTCAGTCTCCGATATCCATGCCTCTGATAACATAACAGTATCTTTCTGTAGTGTATTTTTTTCCTCTCACTTTTTTCTTTATAAAAAAAATTCCCTGAGGTGTATTTTTATTCAATTTTGCTGATGCATGTCGTGTGACCCGTTTTTGGGGGGCACCTCATTGTATGAACATGTGGTTGGTATATCCTTTCACACCATCACCGGAACGCCTAATGGATTCTGTTATGATATCTATGAATTTTGGAGCATACCAATGTCTTGGAGGGATTATTCCTGTGCACCTTTTTCCTGATTGCAATTTATTGTCAAATACTTATATCTAGAGCCTTGAAAAAGTCAATCTGATGAAATACGTGTCGGCTGTTGTTGCATGGGAATAGCTCATCCTTGTTATTTTTTTCATTCATGGAAGAATAAAAGAGTTATGAACGGTGAAGTGTGACTACTCAAGACCCGTCATTTCTGATTGGACTATAAAAACAAAATATGGTGTGCCTTGGTATTTTGAACTTTAAACCCCTTTATACTGTGCTAAAAGCCTTCTTTGTTCCTAAATGCTGACACACCTTACAAAACAGTCTAGAAATATCTGTTTGAACTTTGCAAGCCCACTAGCCACACAGCCAACATGGATTGACACAAATCTAAAAAAATGCTCTAGATTCTAATTATAATTGATGTAACTGTGGTAATAGTCCTGCAATATCTTTCAGTATTTTTATAACCGCCCCACTTAAATTTTTATATACAGTTTGATGTAACATATTGGCAACCTTTCCATAAGTCACACAAATCCTTCATCCCACCAAACCAAAAGGAGATTTCAGGCAGTCAGGGCAGGAAATGCAGGCTGAATGTGGCCTGTCAGTGTCATTAGATCAGTCCATCATAACCCACTTTTGCACCATCTGACAAGAAGAGACCCTAGCAAAGGTGGGGCAGTAATGTAGACCATTTCCCTATGCCTGCCAACATAAACCAAAATGCACTAAAGGGGTAAGCTTAACAGCACCATTAGCAATGTTTTCTATTTACACATGTGGACTGCTCAATATCTTAAATGTTTTGTTCTTCTGTCCAATACCCAATAGTGTACGTCATATCCCTAAAAGGTACTCTAGGGGGTACTTTATCCCATACATAATACACCAGAGTACATTTAGGAAAAATTATGGTGTCAGGCACCATGCAATATCATATGTGCTGCAGGCATGTCTCTGAGAGACCAATGCACACTATATTTGAAAGCCTGACTGCTTGAGATGAGATTAGGAATGATGACGTTTTCAAATTAGCTGATAGGCTCAGAGAGATTTTGAAACAGTACTGACATATGAGAAACTATTCTCTCTAGTTTTTATGTTTAAGAAATATGATTTATCAAATGATGTGCTTAGGAAGTGCTGCACTTTAGAATGTAGGAACAACAGTTAAAAAGTAATGGTATGCATGAAAAAATGCTTCACAAACTATCCCAATAGGATATTGCTCTGAGGATTTTGTGGTGTATTTTTCCCAAACATTTGTTGGACCTTGCCTTTATTGCAGGGTCACTCCAAAATGTTGCCTTCCTGACCCTGTTTTTCTGTCCTTGTTTTTGTTGGCTTTATATCTCTGGGCACTTCACCACTGCTAACCAGTGCAAATATGTATATGCTCTCTTCAGAAAATGTGGTAACATTAGCTTATCCACAACTGACATATTTAATTTACTTATGCGTCCCTGCTAACGTGCACTACATGTACCCAGGGCCTGTAAATTAAATGCTACTTGTGGGACTGCAGCACTGATTGTGCCACCCACTTTAGTAGGCTTTGAACATGTTGCAGGCCTGCCACTGCAGAGCCTGTATGTGCAGTTTTAAACTGCCATGTCGACCTGACAAGGTAACCCTCTTGCTAGGCCCAAACCTTTCTTTTTAATACATATAAGTCACCCCTAAGGTAGGCCCTAGAAAACCAAAGGGCCGGGTGCAGTGTATTTAAAAAGTTGGACATGTACATTTAGGTTTTACGTGCCCTGGAAGTGAAATACTCTTAAATGTGTTTGTCACTACTGTAATGCCTATCTCTCCAATAGAATAACATTGGGATTGCCTTATTACATTTCATAAGAGTAATTTCCAAATGGGTAGAGATGGAATCCCTAGGGTTGGTGTCTCTGGAATCACAATTTAACATCATTAATCATTGATTAATCATTAATTGTAATTATGAAAATGCCAGTTTTAGAAAGTTGGCATTTCCTTACTATAAAGTCATGTAGTGCCTTCAGTCTGTCTCTGAATAAATGTCTGGTTGGATGACAGGTGGGCTCTTGTGCATTCCCTCCAGACAGCCATACACAAGGGGAGATTAGGTGTGACTGAGTGGCGGTCTGCAAGTTGATGGGCCATCTTGGGCAGGATGGAGGTAGGAGCTGACGTTTACACATGAATGGGAAGGGTCCTAATCCCACATAAAGGCCAGCATAACATCCTGTAGTGAGTCTGGAGCCGGGGCAGGAAGGGCAGGGACTCTGTGCACTTCAAAGGCCGCTCTTTGAAATCTTCCCAGCTTCAAAGGCATCGCTGGGTATAAACTGTGGCCTTCTGACCCTGCCAAATCAGTACACTTCTGGACCTGAGGACATTCTGGCAGGAAGAAGGGCTGCTGTGCTGCTGAAAGGACTGCCACTCTGCTGGACTCTGCTAGACTTTGCTGGACTCCTGCTCTGCCTGCCCTGCTGTCTGCTGCTCTCCTTGCTTAAGAGTGAACAGGACTAGACCTTGGTCTCTACATTCCCAGAACCAAAGTGACTCCAAGGGCTTGCTGGCTTGCCTCCTGTTCTGAAGTCTTAGGGACATCAAAGAGTTCTCTTCCATCTACAAACAGCATGTGAACTTTGCTTGCTGTGAGTCCTGTTCTGCCAAGTAGTGCCAAACCAATCCAGGGCCCTTGAAATTGAGTATATCGTGCTGCATCTGCCAACACCTGTGCACCAAGGCTGTTGTGCTGATTGGAACTGATGCATCACCTCCTGCGAGATCTGGATAGATGTATCATTGCTTTTGTAGGGACCGAGCTAGCGCATCACACTTAGAACCACCGCATCAAGGCCAGGACCACTGCTTCGGAACCAACGCATCGCCGCCACTGTGTGAAGATCAACTCTTGGCCCCTCCAGGGTGGATTAACCAGGCACATCATATTTGGAACCACTGCAATTGGAACTGGCGCATCACAGTCAGAACTGATGCATCACCACATTTGCATGGAGAAGTACGCCCATCACCCTAACTTACTGGGGATCATCAACAAATCTCATGCTGTGATAAGGATTAAGGTACTGTTGGTCAGCGAGCTTTGTGTGGGTCCTTTAGCAAGCCGACCATTGAGGGCAGCCTGAACTCATGACTTTGTCCCGGTCCAGCGCAACCAGATATCCCAATAGGTGCTTATCACTTCTAAGTGCTACTTGCACATTTCTTCCTTACAAATTCATATATAAGCTTCTAGTTATTGTTTTTTTCTCGTTTTGGTCCTTTTTTGTTCATTAAATTGAGATCTATTTTTCTAACTTTGTGTGTTTTTTTGTGCGTGATGTTTTCACTGTTTTACTGTTTTAAGTTTTGCGCGCACACTTTATCTCACCGCCTCCTAAGTTAAGCCTGCCTGCTCTCTGCCACGCTACCAGAGGGTGAGCACAGGTTAATTTATGGTGTGCAACTGATTTACCATGACTAGGATTGTGATCCCTACTTGGACAGGGTGCATACCTCTGCCAACTAGATTTCTGACAATATTTTATTAATGTGTCATCATAAATGACAATAATGTGGAAACATACAATATGCAGCATAGTTAGAAATTTTGTTTTGGTTTGTTTACTTGTATAGTAGGTTCATAAGAGAAAACACTTTTAATTCTGCAAAAGGTTTGAGGTTTGTTACAAAGTAGGCACCTCTTCCTCCCTTTATGTGTCATCTCACACCATTCCTGCAAATCATCATGAAACTTTGCCCCATTTTCATATGGTTCTCTTCAGCCAAGAGCCATTCAGTGACATCTCTATATCATATTTCAAGGAAGGTCCTTCTGGTTAAATTCAATGGATCATAATCCTACGCTTAGACAGTAATAATATTAATTCCACCAATTTTTTGCTAATGTTACCGTTTTTGGGTTTGGGGTGCAGGCTCAACATACAGTGTTACACAGATTGAGTCTCCCTTACTTCCAGGCACTGAGATAAGGGCCTCTACCGCTTTACCCCAATATGTACAGACAATTTGGAATGCCCAAATCAAATGCAACAAGCCTTCCCCACCCTGATGACATGGGGGACATTCGTCTGTCCAAGTCAGAAAGATTTTACTAAGGGTTTGTGGTGTGAGGTAAGCCTGGTGCCACTGCTTGAACTGTACAAAACTGAAATGAACATTACTGGACACCATTTTGTGATATAGTAATGCCTGGTACCAATATACCTTTTAGTAGGGTAGCTAAGTCTTGCTCCCGCTTAACCCATTCAGCTAAATGGCTTGTCACTTTGTCCTGTGCTATTGTCTTATATAAAAAAGTGACGCCCTCCTACCTCATTTGGTAAGTAATGAAGGTATCATCAATGTATAAATCAACCAACTCTCTGCACCCTCCATCAATCCAGCCTGCCATCTCAGCTGTGCGATTCAAACCGTGGGGGGTTGGGTAGTTCCATATTTCCATGCTTGACTAAAAAGGGACCCACTCTCCTACAGAGCCTATTCCAAATGTGAGACTTCAGACATTAGCACTTTTGATAGTCAGGCACTGTTACGCCCCCAGTATGATTTGCTTACTTCTTAAGCAGAAAGGTATAATGTTATTGTTGTGTAGCACATCTGGACTGGCCCACTTGCACACAGGGAACCCCCATACCCTGATAGGCTAAGGACTAGGGGTCATATTTTGGGGTTGGTATGTGGAGGATCATCAACCGACCAGACTGACAAACAGCCTGGATTCAATGGACACCATTTACTTTTTTAGAGACATAGATAACTTGCCCTCCCCAAATACTCCTGGGGACAGCTAGACCCACTTGCTAAACATGTTCAGTGTAATATGGGGTTTATATGACCTTCTTTTAGCTCCCTGTTCATAAGCTCTTGTGACACACAAATTGTCACTATAAATGGCCTTGTGCCACTTGAAAATAAGGAGTACATCCACCTTTATGATTTATGGTCTGGAAAAGAAAATGTATGAGATTATGCCAAAGAGTAGTGTTAGATCTGTCAGTCTTAGGTGGTCCCATAGGATTGCATCGGGTTGCCTTACTACATGTAATAAGTGCTAACTTTGCATTGGGAACAGGTAGCCAGTTGGTAAAGTCAATTTTTTAATAACAATTTTGAAAATGCCACTTTTTGAAAGTTGGCAATTTCCTGCCCTTCGCCCTTGTGTGCCTGTGGCCTGTCTTGAGTAACATGACTGGGAGTAATTGACAGTTAGACTTTTTAATTCCTCCCAGACAGTCACAAAATAGAGGAATTAGATGTGTCTGAATGGGCAATCTGCTGGCAGAATGGGGGTAAAGCTGAGCAGAGCCCCACTTGCAACTGAATAGGATGTGTTCTGCCTTCACACAAAGAACCTATCACCTCCAAATTGTCACTGCAGCCAACTTAGAGCCAGGGCAGGGGAGTCAGGAAATTCCACGCACTTCAAAGAACCTTTCAAGAAGCTTCTCCTATCTTCCAAAGGAAGGGCACCAGGGCATAGGAATGGGATCTTCAAACCCACTCTTCAGTTCACTCCTGGAGCTGCGGAAGGAGTCTTAGAGGACTTCCTGCTGATGTGACCTGCAGTGCATTCTGAAAGACAGCTTTGCTGTACTTGGGGGACTGATTTGCTGCCTAAAGCCTGCCTTGAACCCTTAGAGGCCGGCCCTGCTGTTGAGCCCTGCATCATCACCTGAAACAAGGACTACCAGAGTGACTCTAAGGGCTATTTGCTGGCCTTCTGTTCAGAGCCACAGGGATATAAAAGACTTCCATCATCTAGAGCATGTACCTGGACCCTGCCTGAGTGAGTCCTGAACCATCAAGTGGTGTCCTACCTGTCCTGGACCCTTGGTTGTGTTGCTAAATGTGCCCATATAGCCAAATCCCAAAACTGAGGACTTAAAACATTTGTGGCCAAATACTGCTCTGAGAACCAGGAGGAAAGTGTAACCATAGTGCATGCTCATCCTCCTAAGGTGCATCTCCGGTCAGATAGACTTTGCGGCTTCCCCGCTACGTTCTTCTCTGAAGCAGCGAATCCTGTTCAGCGATCCTTCGGTAAAGGGGTATCTGACTTTGTGGCATTGTCCTTGGCTACAGATTTTTGCCTCGTCCCCGCTGGAGGTTTTCAACTTCCAAAAAATGATGGCCCTCATTCAGACTTCAGTGGTCTTCTGGTGAGACCGCTGAAGTCACGTCTGCCATATTCCTAGTACTGGAGGACTTCTGCCTTAATTTGGCTGGAAATCCTCCAGTATTCATGCTGACGGTCGGTGGTGCAGAGGCGGGCCCACCATCGGCCCCACCCCACCAAAAGCACTCCGCCAGCCATATTACAACCTGTAATACGGCTTGGCTGTGCCCTGATGGTGGTGCGGGCCGGTGATGGGAGAGCCGGGTCCCGTCCCCTCAAGGAGGAGCACCTCGTCGAACGAGGTAAGTGTCCTCCGCAAGGGGAGTCGGTTGAGGTGTGTGAATGGGTGTGTGTGAGTGTGTGTATGAGTGCAATGCATGGGGTTGGGAGAGGAGTGTTTGTGTGTGCATGTCTGTGTGTAATTGTGGTGATGCGTGTGCGCATGTGTGTAAGGGTGTTGTGAGTGTGTGTCTGTGTGTCAGGGTGTGCATGTGTGTATTTGGGGGCGAGGTTCAGTATGGGGATCGGGGTAGGGGTCTCTACTGGGAGGGTGGGGGTGGCAGAGTCTCTACTGGGAGGTGGGGCATCACTACTGGGAGTGGGGGGGTAGTCATCTACCGACAACAGGAATGCAAATTCCTGTTGCCGGTAGCCTTTCCACCAGGTATTTTGCGGCAGTGCTCCTGACACAGAATCCCTTGTGGAACGGGGACTCGCAAAACCGCTGGCAGTATTGGGTGGCCCGCTGGGTTGGAGATTCTCGTCTCTGGCCCAGTGGGTCCAGAAGCCCTGGCGGTAGCAACGGGAATATGGCGGTTTGGCACAGCCCAAACTACCACACTCGTTATTTGACTGTCTGCACCGCCACCCTGGCGGCAGTCAAAATACCGCCGCTGGCGTGGCAGATCAGTTTCTACTGAAGTCGGAATGAGGGCCTAAGTCTGAATGTAAAAATCTTCCCTCAGATACCCCGATGATGACTTTCCCACCTCAGACACCTCCTGCAGCCTTTACCAGCTGAAATTTACCTTCTCAAAACATTCTCTCAAAATTCTTCTAAGTTTGTAGGTAAGTGCTGACAGGACCAAATCCACTTCTTGTATCTGATCTGTGCTCCATAGCTGTTGGTTATATTTTTTTTACTTTGACCTGGTCTCGCATGACTAGATTTCCGCTGTTGCCGCTTGGATCTTTTAGGCACTAGTTTTTACTAAAAACTTTATAAAATCATTACTCTGGTGCTACTTTTTGGATTTTTGTCATTTTCATGTCAAATAATTGATTAAAATGTGCTTTATTTTTCTAAATTGGTGTTGGATTTTTCTTATGTTGTGTTTCCACTTTATTACTGTTTGTGTGCTGCATAAACACTTAGGGGGTCATTCTGACCCTGGCGGTCTTTGACCGCCAGGGCGGAGGACCGCGGGAGCACCGCCGACAGGCCGGCGGTGCTCCAATGGGGATTCCGACCGCGGCGGTAAAGCCGCGGTCGGACCGCCACCACTGGCGGGGTCCCGCCAGTGTACCGCGGCCCCATTGAATCCTCCGCGGCGGCGCAGCTTGCTGCACCGCCGCGGGGATTCCGACCCCCCCTACCGCCATCCAGATCCCGGCGGTCGGACCGCCGAGATCCGGATGGCGGTAGGGGGGGTCGCGGGGCCCCTGGGGGCCCCTGCAGTGCCCATGCCACTGGCATGGGCATTGCAGGGGCCCCCGTAAGAGGGCCCCTACATGTATTTCACTGTCTGCTGCGCAGACAGTGAAATACGCGACGGGTGCAACTGCACCCGTCGCACGGCTTCCACTCCGCCGGCTCGATTCCGAGCCGGCTTCATCGTGGAAGCCTCTTTCCCGCTGGGCTGGCTGGCGGTCTGAAGGCGACCGCCCGCCAGCCCAGCGGGAAAGTCAGAATTACCGCCGCGGTCTTTCGACCGCGGAACGGTAACCTGACGGCGGGACTTTGGCGGGCGGCCTCCGCCGCCCGCCAAGGTCAGAATGAGGGCCTTAGCACTTTGCCTCTACGTGAAGCCTAACTGCGTTTTGTGCCAAGCTAGCCAGGGTTAAGCACAGGTTAATTAAATTGCTTTTTGTGGTTCACCCTGCAAGGGATTGTGGCTTTTGCTTGGCCAGGACTCAAATGCTGGAAGCCAGCACTGCACAAACGAGCTGCCTCTGTCAGTTGAATCTTGATATCTGGAGTATGTAGGTATTCAAAGAAAATAAATGTATGGTATGAAAGTCTTAATAGAGAAAGGATAGTCCTTGACAATATGTTGCAAGATGAATAATGCAGAGCATCTTAAACGGAATATACTGGGGGACTCGCAGCAAATGTTATTTCGTACCTTGGTGTATTTTGCTCCACTATGTTACCGTCCCGTTTTTGCTGCAACATTCCACAGTCGTTCAAAACTCTGGAGCAAAACATCAGGTAGGCAGATATTTATGCTATTTATCAGTGACATTACTAAAACCAGTACAGTCTGAATTGTGTGGTACAGTTTGGTGACGAAGAATGTCTTGTGGATCCAGGTAAAATACATCTCGGCAACATACTTACCTAAGGAATCAAGGTGAAATCTGAGTGGAGATAGACTCCGGGATAGGCCGGGTATACACGAAGACGGATCAGGAGGGTAAGATGTCCCATTCAGTTACGGTGTTCTCAGGTTCAGAGCCATTCACTTTTAACTTATTGCCCACCATCGAGCTGTCATTTCAATGGTACACCTAGCCGGCGCATTAATGGTCTTTTGTAAGACAAGATTTTCACTGGTGATCGCTGTACACGACAGAGACCTTTATAAACAGAATAGATTCGGTTACCTCTTTAAACATGTTCACTCATTTAGTCACCTTCAGAATCCGGCTATTGTACAAACATTTGTTTTCAAGTCGCCGGAGTTAGTATAATGATGACAAAAACAATTGGCACAGATAGAAGGCATTGCTTGCTCTGGAAAATATGCATTCTAGAAGAGGTGTTAAAGAAAGTGTTCACAGCTGCTTGTTGTGTGGTAGGAGTGCAGCTGAGGTGTCTCCAACAGAAAATCACATTTCTTTCACATTCAAAGAAGACATGGTAATCCGCACTCGAATGACGAGAAACACGTGGCACAAATGAATGGGTTTATTAATACATCAGCGTTCTGCGATAGTATCATATGCTCCTATTTCAACAACTCATCTGCCTATGCACGTTCATTTATTGTTAGGTTAATAATTCTTAAAGGTTCTTAATCAAACACAGCCTGTTATAATGGCTCACGGAATTGTACATATATGTCAACTCAAAGAAACTGTGCATGACATGTAGTAAACGTGTTACACACTTACAGTAACACACTTACAAATTTAAGGAGCGAAAAGACCTCACACATTTTGTCAAATATAATTGAGAGTGCATGCTGCCTTGGAAGCTGCACGGAAATGCACACATCGGACCTGCTATAAATCTGCACCTATTGCTTGCAACAGCCCCCTCAATTTTCCCTTGCTACATGCGGTAATGCACACCTTGAAAGAAAAAGCTGATGGATGCAGAGTGAATAAACCCCTGCCACTGGTAAATACTGTGGGTTGCACATTCGAATCTGTATTTTTTTGTGCTCACCATACGACAGCAAGCAGGAATCAACCATGTGCAAATCAGTCACGGGCTTTTCCTGAAATGGGTGGCCCACCCGCTGCAGGAGAATGCTAGCAGTCCCAGACATGTTCCAGCCTTATTGGCATTTTCAGTTAAGTGCAGAATGTGTTCTTTGCCACGGTGAGCGTCACACACACCCTGTGCATGCCTTTCTCTATTAGTGCATGTCACTAAGAGAAAAAAATGATAGTGGGAAGGCTTGAATTAGTCTCAGCCACTGGCAATTTATATGGGCCACATTTCAGTCTACTGTGGTTTTTGTTCTTACTATGCTTCTGTTAACGCGTCCGTCTATGTCAATTTATACACATCAGGACTCGTTTTAGGTCGATGAACCTTTGGACCCAGTGGTGAGTCTCCGTAAAACGAGATTTCCAAGCATCAAAATATATTTCACAATAACCATCAATGAATCTTCCGCGCATTTATTAGTTCTCAGACTCAAATAAACCACACCTTAAAGGAAGATTTTTGTGAATTTATTCCCTATTGATTAAAATCTAATAATAAACGTATCTGGCTGCCAGGATCTCCTGCTGCTGCTTCTTGTCGTGCTTGTGGATCTTGTCGGTGCTCTGCGCCTCCTGCATGCTGTTCGCCGTCTCCCGGGTCTTTTGGGCTTCGCTGCTCCCGCTGCTGCTGCCGGCTGCCGCCGTGGCTGCACGGGGCGAGGAGGACAGTATTGCAAAGTGCCGAGGAGCTCCAAGAGCCGACGAGCCCTAGGTCCCACGAGCCGCCATCGTCTTCCGCCGCTGTCAACAGACCGCCTCCGCCCGGAGAAACCACGCTAGGGTTGGACAGAGTAAATTTCTCAGCCTAACTCAAACACAGCCGTCAGGCCTGGGGCGTCCCGCAGTCACTCGCTACATACAAGACATTACCGATCGCTGGAGAAAAGCTGAAAGGCTTCGCACTAGGAAGCAGAGCAAAAACGGAACAGGGGTTAAAATAATATACCCCGCCACTACAGAGCATGGAATGGTCGACTGTGACTCCCTTTGACATCTCTCACAACTAGACTACTACAAATTGTATTACGTAGCCAGACCGCGGCCATATTAGGCAGAAAAGTTTGCTTTGCAAGCAGTGGAACGTTGCCTTTTCAGACTATGAGACCCTTGGAGGAGAGCCGAGAGCGCCTCCGGAGAGACCGCTGACCTGCAGACCCGTTGTGTGCAGGGGCAGCCGGTGACCTGCGCCCTCCACCGAGACTTCCACGGACCCCAAGGGCGCCATATTAGACCCCATCACACACTCCATCACCTAGAGGGACTCGAGAAACCAGCGACCCTAGCACCGGAGACCGACTGTGGCACCAGAGAGAGGTCCCGGAGACTGACCCCTCACCACAGACTGACCCAGGGCGCCAGAGACTGACCCCGGCCACCAGAGACTGACCTCCAGGCACCACAATCTGACCTCGGGTACCAGAGAGAGACCACAGAGACTGACCCCGGGCACCAGAGAGAGAGATCGGGTACCAGAGACTGACCCCGAGCACCCGAGACAGGACCCACATCAGAGACTGACCCCGGGCACCATACCCCGGGCACAAGAGGCAGACCCCGGGCACCGGAGACAACCAGCCGCGCACCCCTGCAGGACACAGGGCTGCCGGTTCGGACCGCCGCCGCCGTTGTAGGCTGCCTGCTAAAACACGATGGGAGGACTACAATACCCAGAATCCTCTGGGTTTCCTGTGCGCCAAGTGGCGCGAAAGTGCTGTTACGCCCCCCGGGCCCTTAAATTGCAACAAGGTACCACGCACCGCGGGGCACGCGCGGGCGGCGCCGGGCAAAGGGCGGGCCCTCTGTGGCCCTTTGAGGCCTGAAGAGACTGGACTGGGTACAGGACTCTGCCTAAACTGTAAATTAGCTGTATTACATCTTGATTACGCGGTTTTGTGTTTTGTATTGCTGAATTATAGCTGGTGGTACTTACTGCAACCAATCTATGATGGCTAACTGTAATAACTCCGCCAAAAATCTAGGGGCTACTATGCTTGATAACTACCTGGTTAAGGTGGTTAAAAAGATTAATAGCGATCGCAGAGTCTCCCTAGGGAAAGGAGGTTCCCCCGTTCAGACACACCCTAGTTCCTCCCCACATATAGGGCCTGATTCTAACCTTGGCGGACGGCGGAGGCCGTCCGCCAAGGTTCCGCCGCCAAATGACCGCACCGCGGTCACAAGACCGCGGCGGCCATTCTAACATTTCCTCTGGGCCGGCGGGCGCTCTCCAAAAGAGCGCCCGCCAGCCCAGAGGAAATGCCCCTGCAACGAGGACGCCGGCTCAGAATTGAGCCGGCGTAGTTGCAGGGGTGCGACGGGTGCAGTTGCACCCGTCGCGTATTTCAGTGTCTGCATGGCAGACACTGAAATACTTTGCGGGGCCCTCTTACGGGGGCCCCGCGGCACCCCCTACCGCCATCCTGTTCCTGGCGGGAGACCCGCCAGGAACAGGATGGCGGTAGGAGGTGTCAGAATCCCCATGGCTGCGGAGCGCGCTCCGCAGCCATGGAGGATTCCCCCGAGCAGCGGAAAGTCGGCGGGAGACCGCCGACTTTCCGCTTCTGACCGCGGCTGAACCGCCGCGGTCAGAATGCTCGTGGGAGCACCGCCAGCCTGTTGGCGGTGCTCCCGTGGTCGGTGGCCCTGGCGGCCACCGGCCGCCAGGGTCAGAATGACCCCCATAGTGTCTACTTTTGAGGATCTGGGCGTCAACACTGACAAGGATATGATACTAACTGAGGCACAGATACATTCTAATCCCTTAGACTCAACGGATATAATTGGCGAGAGCCCATTTAGCCCCGTGGTTATGGCAGTGACTCCCCCCCAACCAGCAAGAACAGTTAGGGCTTGCAGAAAGTCGTTGGGCAAAAGAGGAGTGGGGAAGGTCAGCAATTCTCGAAAGCCCCTCGAAGCAAAAACCCATACTATTAAAACAAAAGGATTAGACGGGGGATCTGATAAGCCAGTGGGTTGCTGTCATAACAGGCAGTATATAGAAAATATACTGGCAACAGTAGAGGATAAGTTAGCGACAAAAATGGCTGAAATTTTTAGCACATTATTGCTGAAAATTGAAGTACTTACCCAAGAGGTTCATAGTCTGAGGGTACAAGCAACATCGACACCAGCAGATGTACTAACGGTACCTCTAGATTTACCATCTGGAAATTGTGTTGAGCAGGCAATACTCGCGGGCAGCAGTTTAAGACATAAAGCCCCTTGTAACGAAACAAGTTTGGAGGCGGAGCCCACTATACCTAGGGAACCCGAAGTGATTCGAGGGTCCCTAGAGGGTAGGCCTCAACCAACTCGAGTCCATAAGGAAGCAAGAGAGCACAACAATTATCATAATGTTAGGATTGATCTCCCACCGGAGGCCGCTCCATTTGTATGTATATTGTCAGGAGTCCCAGAACTTAGTTCAGGTAAAAAAGAAGGTTACAATGATTTAAAAAACAAAGTAGCCTTCTGGCTTACTAAGAATAGACCCCTCCCCCCTACCATTGATGGTAAAATCTTAAATGTGAGAAGGGTGGGTTGGCTTGGCCACATGACTAAAGATATCCCAGGTGATCTGGTAATAGTTAATTTCAGGAGTATTAATGTGGTCCCATTTTTGAGAGGCTGGTGCCCGCAACTTGCAGATGGACCAATAGTCACGTGGGAACTACTAGATTTTTATCCTACGGTGTATCCCGAGGTGAAGGTGCCTTCCCAGATTAACAAAAATGTCATTAACCCTCCCAGGGGTTGGTTCGCACCAGAAAGCATTGAACCCTTGATTACTGCCGGGAGATATGGGCCGTTATCCTGCCTAGATGAGAATGATTGACTCATCGGTAGAGAAGAATTAGTTAATTTAACTTTATTGAAATCTCCCCACATAGAAGATATAAGTTGGAAGGCTATTGCCATAGATCAAAGTAATAATCCTGACACTACCCCTGTTGGTACATTGTCTGCATTACCCAATTTTAGTACGGACTCACCCTCTGCTTTAGCTGAGCCTGTTGATATGTAATCAAGGTATATATCCTGGAATATAGCCGGTCTGGAGTCCAGCCAGTGTATTCCTGATTGGAGGGACTTCATAGATCAGGGCGATATAATTGCATTCCAGGAAACTTGGGCTATCACACCAATATTTCGGGTGGGGTATCTGAACTTTAGCAAGCCAGCAATTAGAGGCCAGAAAGGGCGTCCTGTTGGAGGTCTTACAATTTGGGTCCGCCAAAGTGCGGGTGTAAGAGTTGAAGAAGTGACAATTGATAGTCCAGACATAATTGCCCTAAAGATAAAATCCAACCAAGGTACAAACATCCTGTTGGTTAATATTTATGTCAGGGGCCTCCAGGGAGGAAGGGTTTCTCCGACCCTCCTCCTGTTGGATGACATTCTATCAGGAACAACGACCGATGGCCACAAGATTGTGATGGGGGATTTTAATACTTGTTTTGAGCCTTTGGGTATTGAGGACGGCCCGCTGACCGAGGATGAGGATCTATCCTGGGGTATTCCCCAACTCGAGATACCTCCGATTGCTAAGTGGTCGAGCTCAGCCACCTATATCAAGGGGCTATGCCTGGATATGGGTCTAAGAGCTGTTAACGGAAGGGTCAAGTCAGATAGGAAGGGCAGGCATACGTTCAACAACGGCAGACACAGTAGTCGTATCGACTATATTTTGGTCGATGTGAGGCAGTGGTTTGCAGTTGTTGATATGTTAGTTACGGAACGCCCAGAGAGCGATCATGACCCGCTGGTTTTGACCTTAAGGGATTCCAGCTTTCAGAGGTCTGAGGGCAGTGGTCCTAATATAATAGAAAAAGAGGTCATTGTGAGCAATGATACGCGCAGGGTACGCTGGCCGAAAACAGCTGTGGACGCTGGGGCCCGCAGGGTGATAAGAACCTTAGTGTCTAGTTCTGTGGAGCTTTTAAACAATTGTGGCTCACAGGACGAGATTAACAGCGAACTTATACGTACCCATTCTGACTTGTTTCAGGAACTTAAAAAGTTGTTCATCAAATTTATTCCTAAACAACCTAGGACCAAGAAATACTCATCCACTACCTGGTTTGATAAAGAGTGTAGCAAGACAAAAAGAGTTCTCTTTGAGGCTATTAAAAACAAAAATCATAGCCAGATTAGATCTTGTAGAAAACTCTATAATGAGGCAAAACGCAAAGCAAAACAAAAGTGGGACGAGGAACGCTGGCTTATGCTGTCAGAAGCCTGTGGTAAACGCAATATGCAACAGTTTTGGTACCTCATAAAATGGGGTATCTCGCAGGACGCCCACTATAGTCCAGCATCTGTCTCTAATCATCAGTGGGTAATATTTTTTGAGGATCAGTTTAAGTGTAATACAGTAGAAGTGACTATACCCTACTGTCTTGAGCCCGTTGAGTCGTTAATTTTCTCAGTTACTGAAGTCATTAATTGCCTGCAAAACATTCCCAAAGGGATGGCCCCTGGCCCAGATGGTATTCCAGCTGACATTTTTTTGGAAGACCAGGACCTGTGGGTACCTTATATACTCCACCTGGTGAATGCAGTTGCAGCAGGCGCTAAAATTCCTGACTCATGGTATGGGGCAGAAATCTTTCCTATATACAAGAAAGGCCATCGCTCAGTACCTTCAAATTACCGGCCTATCAGCCTTATTGATGCGATCCAACAAATCATAGCGCGCCTCATTTTAGGGAGGATACAGGAATGGATAACAGACTCAGATATTTTGACTCCGTTGCAGGCGGGTTTTAGACCTCATGTAAGCACCCTTGATCAAGCCTTTCGTTTTGCCCTTTTATATTGGAAAACAGTTTTTTTGGGTAAGGGCAAGTTGTATGCAGCTTTTGTGGATCTAAGATCTGCATTCGACTTGGTTCCTAGGACTAAATTATGGGATTGCATACTGGAACAGGGAATGCCCAGGGCTCTAGTGCGACTCTTAATGAATCTTCATGCATACACTTATGCCCAAGTCCGCTGGGGTAAGCCTGGCGAGGTTACGGACAGGTTCCATGTTTTGAAAGGTGTTAGACAAGGATGTGTCCTGGCTCCCACTTTGTTTTCCCTGTTTATTAACGGGGTTACCAAATATTTTGCAACACATCCCACGGATGCTCCCCAGATAGCGGGAATGAAAGTACCATTGCTCATGTTCGCGGATGATACCTTGTTATTATCTAAGACAAGGCAAGGGCTTCAGCAGGCCCTACTCAGATTTGAGTTATTTTGTGACGAGCATGAGCTAGAAGTAAATGTTTCTAAAACAAAATTCATGGTACTAAGAGGTCGAACACAAACTGTGGCAAGGGTTAAAATGGGTGGTGCTATTCTTGAGCAAACTAATGTATTTACATATCTGGGTGTGCATTTTAGTGATAATTTTAGTTGGAAACCCCAGATTGATATTCAAGCACTTAAACATGTTCAATTGGGCGGAGCCCTTCTTAAGGAATATAAAAGATCATTTTCCCGCCCGATGTCCCCACTTATGGAAATCTATGGGTCAAAAATTCTTCCCTCAGTTTTGTATGGGGCAGAGCTTTGGGGTTATAGCAATCTGGACCGACTGATGCTGGCCCAAAACAGATTTACAAGAGGGGCGGTTGGTCTTCCGAGGTCATCCCCACGCATCCCGCTCCTTTATGACCTTGGGCTCCAACCGGTGGAAGATCAAGCCAGATTTCGGCCCTTGGCCTTCTGGCGGAGGTTGTGGTCTCCCCCAGAGCTGTTATTATATGCGAAAGCATGTCTCGAGGTAAGGGACACCCTAGGATCCGATAAGATTGGTTGGTTTAAGGGTGTTAGAACCACCCTTTGTGCCATGGGTCTAGGTGCCCGTTAGCACAACCCAGACTCAGCTACTTTTCCTTCAAAAAAAGAGCTGAAACAACTATATTGGGAATGGGTGGTAGGCATAAGACACTCATCCCTTATAGGTAGTTCCCTTACAACAACATTTGTACATGTGAAAGATGTCTCTGCAATTGAAATGTATTGGGATGTTATTACAAAACCTATGGACCGCAAATTATATCACCAAGTTAGAGTGGGCTTAATACCATTAAGGTGTTTAACCTCAACCTGGGGCACTGGAGGCCCAGATAAATGCCCATTGTGTACTGAAATGCGGGAAAATGTGAGCCATTTGTTCTTTGTCTGTCCATTATATGCTGCCCCAAGGAAGAAGTGGTTGGTACCCCTATGCAAAAGTCTGGGCACACAATCGTCCGAGACTGCTTGTAGGATCCTTAAAACTGATCTTTCACCTACTATAGCAATAGGGGTGGCCAAATTCCTGGGGTGGGCATGGATAATTCGTTCTGAACTACTAAAACAGTTACATGTTTTAGATAAGTAAAAAATCTTGAACATTAGAACTGAGTTTTTAAAGTAATGTACTTCCTTTTTTAATATGTTAAAATATTTAACAAATGAAGCATTAGTAGCTTTTATGAAATATTGTATTTATTGTTTTAATCGTTAGCACTGTTAATTTTATAAGTATTCTGACGTGTAGCATGTCTTTTATGATGAAATATCGAATAAAGACTTCATTGACTTGACTTGACTTGAATAATAAACGTATTAATCTCAAAACCAAGAAGCATAAAAGCATAATCACAAAGTGGCAACTACGATAAACTTTCAACAATGCGATGATCAGAATCATAGGATAGATACGCTAGCAAAGATTAGATCATAGTGCATAATAAACCATGGAATATCAGTTCAGCATAGCTACATGTCAGTCACGTCAGTTCCGTCCGTCAAATGAATACCTCATCTAACCTCAAATTAGCATTAGCATGTTGGGCTTCATGCAAAAAAATTTAGAACATCAATTTGGAAAATATCTAACTAAGATACCTAATTAAACATACAGCAGTTGGTACCTAGAAAGAAAAGGCAAATAGATTCCGTTAGCATTAATAATTACCCTCCTCGAGATAGGTCAGCATACAGGTTCAGACTTCGTCTTCAGGACATCAGTTAGTTCACCGTCAATCTATCTAAATTGGAAGCAAGGGACACTCTCCTCATAAGGAGGAAAGTGTATCAGGGCAGTCTATGGGCTAGGATGTTTTTGTCTAAATCCCAAATCACCAAATAGAGTGACAGAGTTTCTGGATGCAATCGATATCATTCCCTACCTAATGCGTCTCGTCTCTTGTGCCATGAGTTTTTATCCCCTTTTGGTAATACATTCCCCCAAAATTCTATTGGTTAGTAACTACACCCCATTATTGGTAACCAATCAAATTATACATTAAGTAATGCATTTGTCATTTCTTGATATTAACTTGTCTTCCAATTGGTCTTCATAATCAGCATTTTCGTAGGTGGTACGTCCGGGGTTACTTCACCATCTTGGCACACGTCTCAGGTCAAAAGTTCTTTTCCCCTCGTCTCATTGTCCTTGGAAGTGTCCATTAAAGTTTCGAAGCACATAATTTTATACTAAAAGCTGCTAGCATGCGGATGAGAGAATTCCTTCATGTTTCAAACTAGTACAGAAAGAACAATAGCTGGGTCATGGTTATTTGCAAGTCCGCACACTGGAGAAACAGAAAAATATGCTTTTAAATGAGAGATACACAGCTAGTTCGCGACTCATGCTAACTTAAGACATACGAGTTCTAATGAATACAGATTTGATCGTAATAATACATATAATTGAAAGATTATTATTAATTCAGCATTAGTGTTCATAAATGAGTAAATCTTTACGTTTATTAATGCTTTTAATTATTAATATTGTTTTGTCAAATGTAAGCGTTTCACGTCTATAATATATGATATTTAAACTACGCTCTCTCACTTCCATAGAAAGGCACAAACAGTACGCAAATTAGCCTTGACAATAGGGAAATGAGGTCGCTAAAGAGGGTCACGTACCCAGAAGATTTGCTGGCAAGAAAATAGAACTCAAACAGGATAAAATGTAAGTGAGATGCGGTGGCTAGCAGGGTCCCCCATCAGATGGCAGCAAGCTTATTCTCTTGCTGTTAAAATATGTTTTTCAAGGTTTGCAAGTACTTGTCAGCTATGCTACTCATGTTAGCCATGCTAGCCATAAGAGAAATGGAGACGGGATAACTGGTGTGTTTGACCTGGCATGCCTTAGGGTGGTCACCCCTAATTTTTTTCCTGCCTCCCTCCACTTTTTGGACTCTGTTTTTGCTGGCTTTTAGACTCTATACACTTTTCCACTGCTAGCCAGTGCTAAGGTGCATATGCTCTCTCCCTTTAAACATGGTAACTTTGGATCATACCCAAATGGACTATTTAATCTACTTATACATCCCTAGTAATGTGCACAGTATGTGCCTAGGGCCTGTAGATTAAATGCTACTAGTGGGCCTGCAGCACTGTTTGTGCCACCCACTCAAGTAGCCCCTTTACCTTGTCCTAGGCCTGCCATTGCAAGGCCTGTGAGTGCAGTTTCACTGCCAATTCGACTTGGCATTTAAAAGTACTTGCCAAGCCTAAAACTCCCCTTTTTCTACACAAAAGTCACCTCTAATGTGTGCCCTAGGTAACCCCTAGAGCAGGGTGCTGTGTGGGTAAAAGGCAGGACATGTACCTGTGTAGTTTACATGTCCTGGTAGTGAAAAACCCCTAAATTCGTTTTTACACTAAAGTGAGGCTTGCTCAGTAAATAGGCTAACATTGGGGCTGCCCTCATACATTATTGAAGTGGTAGCTGCTGATCTGAAAGGAGTAGGAAGGTCATATTTAGTATGGCCAGAATGGTAATACAAAATCCTGCTGACTGGTGAAGTTGGATTTAATATTACTATTTTAGAAATGCCACTTTTCGAAAGTGAGCATTTCTCTGCACTTAAATCTTTCTGTGGCTTACAATCCACGTCTGGCTGGGTTTAGTTGACAGCTCCTGGTGCATTCACTCAGACACACCCCAAACACAGGGTACTCAGCCTCACTTGCATACATCTGCATTTTGAATGGGTCTTCCTGGGCTGGAGGGTGGAGGGCCTGCTCTGACACAAAGGACTGCCACACCCCCTACTGGGACCGTGGCAGACAGGATTGAACTGAAAGGGGACCTGGTGCACTTCTAAGCCACTCTCCCCCACTTCAAAGGCACATTTGGGTGTAAAACAGGGCCTCTGCCCTACCACCTCAGACACTTGCTGGAGAAGAAACCTGAACCAGAACCTGCATCCTGCCAAGAAGAACTGCCTGGCTGCTCAAAGGACTCACCTGACTGCTTTCTACAAAGGACTGCTGCCTTCCTGTTGGCCTGCTGCCTTGCTGAACTCTTGCCTTGCTGCAGAAGTGCTCTCCAAGGGCTTGGATAGAGCTTGCCTCCTGTTCCCTGAAGTCTCAGTACCAAAAAACTTCCATCTTTCAACTGGACTCCTTGTGCGCCCAAAAATTCGACGCACAGCTTGCTCCGCGGTGACAAATTCACCGCACGCCGATCCGGAAAGGCGCCGCTCGACCCCGCAAGGAAAAGATCGATGCGACGCCTGCGTTGCGACCGGAACTTCGACGCACGCCCGCCTGGACAACGCTGCCCGACTTCCAGAGAGGAAATCGATGCAACGCCTGCCGTGAGGGAGAAAATTCCACGCACAGCCCACCGTTACGACGCACAGCCGGATAACAAGCTCGGGATTCCACGCACAGACCCCGGGACATCTGGTAATCCCGCGACCCACAAAGGAGACTGTCCGCGCACCGGAAATCAATCCAACGTCTTCCCCGCGTGGAAAATAATGGCGCATGTCCGTCTGTGAAGGGGCGAAACCGACGCACACACCATTTTTCCATGCATCTCCTCCTCTGCGGCCCTCTGCTGAGATTTTCCACTCCAAACCAGGTACTTTGTGCTTGAAAGAGACTTTGTTTGCTTTTTAAAGACTTAAGACACTTCATATCACTTTTCAGTGATATCTCTACAATTTCTTATTGCATCTTTTATCGTTTTGACCTGCAAATACCCAGATAAATATTATATATTTTTCTAAACACTGTGTGGTGTATTTTTGTGGTGCTATATTGTGTTATTGTATGATTTATTGCACAAATACTTTACACATTGCCTTCTAAGTTAAGCCTGACTGCCCAGTGCCAAGCTACCAGAGGGTGGGCACAGGATAATTTGGATTGTGTGTGACGTACCCTGACTAGAGTGAGGGTCCTTGCTTGGACAGGGGGTAACCTGACTGCCAACCAAAGATCCCATTTCTAACATGGTGTAAATGCACACGTAATTGTAGAAGCTGCAGGGGGCCCGGGAGGCCATGCTGTCTAAAAGAAGATCCTCAATGTATGTAGTTTCACTACTCCTAATACCTCCTGCCTTACAACTACACCTACTGCCCCTAAGACTAGAGGTCTGTTGAATGTTACCAAGATAATTGTTTATTGGCTGTTTAAAGGCTCTTCCAGTTTCGTCCGCTACCACAGACGGAATAACTGCCAAAGCCAGGTGGTGACAAATAATTTTGGTTGTATCATTATGCGTTAGAGCAGTGACATAATGATGTAACTGACAGAACATATTTTGGCCCTCATTACGACCCTGGCGGTATAGAACCGCCAGGGCCGCGGCACGCGGGAGCACCGCCGACAAGCCGGCGGTGCTCCAATGGGCATTCCGACCGCGGCGGTAAAGCCGCGGTCGGACCGGCAACACTGGCGGTCTCCTGCCAGTGTACCGCCGCCCATTGGAATCCTCCAAGGCGGCGCAGCTAGCTGCGCCGCCGAGGGGATTCCGACCCCCCCTACCGCCATCCAGTTCCCGGCGGTTCTCCCGCCGGGAACCGGATGGCGGTAGGGGGGGTCGCGGGCCCCTGGGGGCCCCTGCACTGCCCATGCCAATGGCATGGGCACTGCAGGGGCCCCCGTAAGAGGGCCCCGCTAGTATTTCACTGTCTGCATAGCAGACAGTGAAATACGCGACGGGTGCCGTAGCACCCGTTGCACCTTCCCACTCCGCCGGCTCGATTACGAGCCGGCTTCATGGTGGGAAGGTCGTTTTCCCCTGGGCTGGCGGGCGGCCTTTCGGCGGCCGCCCGTCAGCCCAGGGGAAAAGTCAAAATACCCGCCGCGGTCTTGCGACCGGGGTACGGTATTTTGACGGCGGGACTTTGGCGGGCGGCCTCCGCCGCCCGCCAAGGTCCGAATGAGGGCCTTTGTGTCTTAATGTTACTAATGTTAAATGAAGCATCCAAACTACATTACTGAAGGTGCATTCATAGTAAAAGACTAGAAGTTTATGTATTTGTGTGTTCTAATGTTTAACTTTAATATGCTGAACTGTAGTATTCATGCATATTTATATGTATATATATGTATTTTGATTATGGTACTATGGTGTAACTGCATATGTTCATGTTTCATTTATAATTCTTGCTTTCATGTATAATTGCAAGATGCACTTGTAATCATGTATTTCAAATGTGCTTTGGATGTTTTATTAAGTTAGCATAACCAGAGGTCTGAAACATTTGGGGGGTGATTCTGACCCCGGCGGTCACGGACCGCCGGGGCCAGGGTCGGCGGGAGCACTGCCAACAGGCTGGCGGTGCCCCGCAGGGCATTCTGACCGCGGCGGTTTGGCCGCGGTCAGATGCGGAAAACCGGCGGTCTCCCGCCGGTTTTCCGCTGCCCATTAGAATCCACCATGGCGGCGCAGCGGGGGATTCTGACAGCCCATACCGCCATCCTGTTCCTGGCGGTTCTCCCGCCAGGAACAGGATGGCGGTATGGGTTGTCATGGGGCCCCTGGGGGCCCCTGGGGGCCCCTGCAGTGCCCATGCCAATGGCATGGGCACTGCAGGGGCCCCTGTAAGAGGGCCCCACTTTGTATTTCAGTGTCTGCTTTGCAGACACTGAAATGCGCGACGGGTGCCACTGCACCCGTCGCACCTTCCCACTCCGCCGGCTCAATTCTGAGCCGGCGTCCTCGTGGGAAGGGTCTTTTGCACTGGGCTGGCGGGCATCCTTTTGGCGGTCGCCCGCCAGCCCAGTGCAAAAGCCAAAATACCCTCAGCGGTCTTTCGACCGCGGAGCGGTATTTTGGAGGGGGGAAGTCTGGCGGGCGGCCTCCGCCGCCCGCCAGACTCAGAATGACCCCCTTGGTTTCTTGTGTTAAACCTTCAACGTTTAGGGCCAGATGTAGTCAGCCTATTGCGCCTCGCAAACGGCGAAAAACGCAGTTTGCGAGGCGCAAAAGGCCTTACGCGATGCAGAGTCACATTTTGCGAGTCGGTACCGACTCGCAAAATGTGATTCCGACTCGCAAATAGGAAGGGGTGTTCCCTTCCTATTTGCGAGCGCATCGCGATGCTGAGTTGCTTTGTGATCGCGAAAGCGGTCGCAAACCAACTCGCAGTTACCATCCACTTGAAGTGGGTGGTAACTCATTCGCAAAAGGGAAGGGGTCCCCATGGGACCCCTTCCATTTTGTGAATGCCCACAAACATATTTTGTCAGAGCAGGCAGTGGTCCTATGGACCACTGTCTACTCTGAAAAAACCGAAACCAAATGGTTTCGGAATTTTTTCTTTTTGCAACTCGTTTTCCTTTAAGGAAAACGGGCTCCAAAAAGAAAAACGAAACTGCTTTATTAAAAAACGCAGTCACGGACATGGTGGTCTGCTGTCTCCAGCAGGCCACCATCCCTGTGAGTGCCTAGACTCGCTATGGGGTCGCAAACTGCGACCCACCTCATTAATATTCATGAGGTGGGTCTTTGCGACCCCATAGCGAGTCGCAGAAGGTGTCTGAGACACCTTTCTGCATCTCGGATTGCGATTTGCAATTTGCGAGTCGCTATGACTCGCAAATTGCAAGTCGCAATCTGATATCTACCTACATCTGGCCCATAGTCTTTATTGTGTTGCATTATTCTTTCTATGCAGGTACGACCGTGAAAGTCTACAGTTATTGAAAGACATATTGGGGGTCATTACATCATTGGTGGTAAAAGCCGCTTACCGCCGTGCAGAAGACCGGCAAAACACCGCCGCGGCCGCGGAATTCCGCCACAGCTATTATGACCCACATCTCTGAACCCGCCGAAATTCAGACACCCACACAAGTCCGCCACACCAAAGGTCAGTGATAAACTGGCGAAAACAAAACCTCCACCTCCACGCCAACAGAATCACGCCCATGCTATTACAACCCACGAATCCACACGGCGGTCTATCAACCGCGGTATTCCATTGGCGGTACACACCACCGCTCTCAAAATACACACACATCTCCAAAACACCGCCACATTGGACAATTCCAAATACACACACCTGATACTCATACAAACACCACTCCCACACACCCAACACTATATAAAAAACAAACCCACATCACCCACAAACCCCTACGACCAAAATGTATTCACGAAGGCCAGAGAGACAGCACAGAATAGACAATCCCACCACACAGAGGCACACAACACCATCACCCACACAACATCCACGCACAAAACACCACACACCACTACACATCACCACACACATCAACACTCACACCGCCCCACACATCACACACACCACCCCATGTCACGCCAAAGACACCCCCGCTTTTCCGAAGAGGAGCTGAGGGTCATGGTGGAGGAAATCCTACGGGTAGAGCCACAGCTATTTGGCTCACAGGCGCAGCACACCTCCATAGCCAGGAAGATGGAGCTATGGCGAAGAATCGTGGACAGGGTCAACGCTGTGGGACAGCATCCAAGAAATCGGGAGGACATCAGGAAGAGGTGGAACGACCTACGGGGGAAGGTGCGTTCCGAAGGCTCCAGGCACAACATCGCGGTTCAGCGGACTGGCGGCGGACCCCCACCTCCTCCCCCACAACTAACAACATGGGAGGAGCAAGTCTTGACCATCATGCATCCAGAGGGCCTCGGAGGAGTCGGTGGAGGAATGGACACTGGTAAGTCAATTCGTAACTATCATATCCCCCACCCTACCTGCATGCTATCACACCCCCTCACCCTCACACCCTCCCCTATCACCCAAACTCCTCACTAATGTACTAAGAACACAAACCACACATCCCAACACCAAGCACTGCATGACACAACTAAGCATGGACACCCATCACTAAAGCATGCTCACTGCACATACCCATAACAACCCCTAACCATCATCACACAAGCCCCCACAAAGAAATGCTTGCACTGGGGTACACGCTCACCCACCCATTGCACACCATGACACACACACATGCAATAATCATGCTCTTATGCCCCTGCAGGATCACGAAGGACCGTTACCACCCCGGAGGGTCCAGACAACTCCACTCCACCCACAGAAGAGGCCCACAGTGACGATAGCAGCTCTGCCCTACTGGATCCTGATGACCAGCCCGGACCATCGTGGGCCTCGGGACAGTCGGTTCCCCTCGCACAGGCACAGCCCAACACTGACCTTCCACCCTCTGGTAACACCAGCACAGCACCCACCCAGTGGGCCCAAACCACCGTACCCAGGACAGGTCAATCAGCTGTGTGTCCACCACTACAGGGAACCCAGGATAACCCACCACCCCAACCACAACAGGGACCTGGGGGCGGTGGTAGTAGGCACACAGTCCAGGGGACGGAGGCACAGGAACACAGGGGAACTGGGAGGGCTGCTGTGTGACAGGGGGCGGACAGGCCAAGGGAACCCACTCTCCACGAGGCCCTCTCCTCCATCATGGGAGCATACCACCACTCCCAGGAGACGATGGCGACGGTCCTGGTCAAGTTTCAGGAGACCCAGCGCCTGCAGGAGGAACAGTATTTGGGGTTCAGGGAGGAGCTCAGGACCATCAGCTCCGCCTTGGGCACCATCGTAAGGGTGCTGAAAGACATACAGCAGACCTTGAGGGACACCGTGGCACTCCAAGGGGCCCCTGACACTAGCATGGACGATGAACTGCCCACCACCTCTGCCGGCGCTAGTGGACAGGACGCCCCACCACAGGACCACCACACCAGCACCCCACCCCCTGCAGACGGACAACCACCACGCAAGTGGTCCCTGAGATCCAGGAACAGGATGGAGCAAGATGGCAAGACCCCCACCAGGAAATGAGACCACCCTGATTTTCTTCCCACTGTCCCACTTTGTTACCCTGTCCATACTTAAACTGCCCCAGCTCCACTTCCTTTGCCCATATGGCCAGTGCACCTGTGAGACTAATAGACTGGACTCTGCCATGGACATTCCTCCACCATCACCCATCACCATTTTACAACCCCCCTCCAATTTTGAGCACTTCAATAAACACCCTTGAACCACAAAACAATGTTGAGTCAGTCTATGATTTGGTCAATTGTATTATCAATGACAGTGTCAAAATGCGTTTCTAGTTGTAAAGGCAACATACCTATGTCACACATCACAAGTCCTTGAAGGATGCATGCAGATGACACACGTTGGTAAGCACACCTGTGAAACGGTAATGTAAAGGAACAACTCAGTTACCAAATAATCCTATGAAATTACACACAGGATAGAGGAAGACGTGTGACAGTGAATGTAATGGTAAAAATGAAAATGTTCTCACCTGTGTGTCACTGGAAATATTGCTTTATGACTGACTCCATGTTGTCGTTGTCTTCTTCCTCAGCTTCCTCCTCATCACTGTCCACAGGCTCCACAGGCTCCATAGCTGCCACAACACCGTCAACTGGACCATCTTCCTGCAGAAAAGGCACCTGGCGTCGCAAAGCAAGATTGTGAAGCATCGAGCAGGCGATGATGATCTGGCACACCTTCTTCGGTGAGTAGAATAGGGAACCACCTGTCATATGGAGGCACCTGAACCTGGCCTTCAGGAGGCCGAAGGTGCGTTCGATCACCCTCCTAGTCCGCCCATGGGCCTCATTGTAGCGTTCCTCTACCCTGGTCCCGGGATTCCTCACTGGGGTCAATAGCAAGGACAGGTTGGGGTAACCAGAGTCCCCTAATAGCCACACACAGTGCCTCTGGAGTTGACCCATCATATCAGGGATGCTGCTATTCCGCAGGATGTAGGCGTCATGCACTGAGCCAGGGAACATAGCATTTACCAGGGAGATGTACTGGGCTGCCAAACATACCATCTGTACATTCATGGAATGATAACTCTTCCGGTTCCTGTACACCTGTTCTCTCCTGTGGGGGGGGGGGACCAGAGCTACAGGGGTCCCATCAATAGCACCTATGATGTTGGGGATATGTCCAAGGGCATAGAAGTCACCTTTCACTGTAGCCAAATCTTCCACCTCAGGGAAAATGATGTATCTCCTTACGTGTTTCATCAGGGCAGACAACACTCTGGACAACACGTTGGAAAACATAGGCTGGGACATCCCTGATGCCATGGCTACTGTTGTCTGAAAAGAGCCACTTGCAAGGAAATGGAGCACTGACAGCACCTGCACGTCAGGGGGGATTCCAGTGGGATGGCGGATTGGTGAAATCAGGTCTGGCTCCAACTGGGCACATAGTTCCTGGATAGTGGCACGGTCAAACCTGTAGGTGACGATTAAATGTCGCTCCTCCATTATCAACAGGTCCATCAGCGGTCGGTACACCGGAGGATTCCGCCATCTTCTCAGTTGTCCCAAATGATGGTGTCTAGGAAGGACAACAGCGACCACAGAGTCAACTATTTACCAGGCATGTACCCACAGTTTCACAGAACACGACACCAAACACAAAACCCTTCCTGTATGTGTGTTGAGTGTAGGCCTAGCTATGTGTGATGCAGAAGTAAATGAAGCCATGTGGGCCCCTGAAATGGCGGCTGCCTGACCTTTAAACTGGGACAATGGGATTGTGGGGTGACTGCGTTGCCGTTGCACACGGTCGCGGTAGGCGGTCGTAGACCGCGGCGCAATGCTGCATTGGTTAACATTGGACCCAATGGGTCCCAAGAGCCAATGAACAAGTGCGCCGCCGGTGATGATACGCACCACCGCGGACGTCACCGCCATTTTCTATCTGTTCAATCACTAGATACCTGATCTTCGACAGGAGAGGACCTACACTGAACGTGCTGCTGTGACCTCGGTCTGGAAGCGACGATGGCTGCTGCGTCTGAGGAAAGGGCCCCTGCCTTCACTGCTCAGGAGTTGGAGAAACTAGTAGATGGGGTCCTCCCCCAGTACACGCTACTCTACGGTCCTCCAGACCAACAAGTTAGTACACAGGTAGCACGTTGTATGGGCTAGGCCTGGGTGGAGAGGGCTGGTTGTAAGAGGGAAGGGGGCAGAGTTCAGGGAACATTAAAGCATGTGAATGAATGTGCCACATGGCTAGGGTAGGGAGGGGGGACACTCACATCGACAGTGCAGTTGGTAATGACTTCTCTTCTTCCCTTGTGCATGTCATGTAGGTCAGCGCCCACCAGAAGAAGGACATTTGGCGTGCCATCGCCAAGGACGTCTGGACCCTGGGGGTTCACCAGAGACGGGTCACCCACTGCCGGAAAAGATGGGAGGACATTCGCAGCTGGAGCAAGAAGACGGCGGAGGCTCAGCTGGGGATGGCCTCCCAACGTGGGAGGGGTGCCCGTCGCACAATGACCACCCTGATGTTCAGGATCCTGGCGGTGGCATACCCGGAGTTGGATGGGCGCTTCAGGGCATCACAGCAGACACAAGGGGGTGAGTACACTCTCAATCTGCTGACTTTGCGCGCACTGGAGGGGTCTGGGTGGGGGAGGAGGCCTGTGGGTGTACCTAGGCCAGGCAGAAAAACGTAGACTAGGCCCCTCCGTAATGCAGGCCATGTGGCACTCCACCCCACCGCAATAGAGTGCACAGTACAGCTATACATACCCCTGTGGCATCCATGTGTGCAGAAGTCCACCATAGCCATGTAGGCCAGATCCCAGAAATTGCATCTGTAGAGGCCAGGAGCACGGCGTAGTGCAGGGGGCTGCTGTGTCTGTATTGTCCGCCAACGGTAGCGGTATGCCATGCACTCAACCTGTCTTTCTTCTGTCTCCCCCCCCTTTTGTGGTCTCCCTGTTCTTTTGTGCATCAGCATCATCAGGCAGAGGTACAGTGGCACCGGAGCACGAGGGAGCTGCATCCCACATTGCCATGGAGGGCCACACCACGGACTCAGAATGCACCAGTGGGACAGAGGGCGAGGGGAGCTTCACATCGGCCACCGGATCACCAACCAGCGAAACGGACTCGTCCGCCGATGGGGGCTCCCTTGTGGTGGTGGCACCATCTGTGCGCCCCACTTCTACAGGTACAGCTGCCACCTCCCCCACCAGCACCGCTCTCCCAGCAGCCCCTCAGCGTTCGCCCTGTGCCCGCTCACCCAGGAGGGTGGGCATCACCTTCGCCCCAGGCACCTCAGGGCCTGCCCCAGTCACCCCTGCTGCCCTCAGTGAGGAGGCCATTGACCTCCTCAAGTCCCTCACTGTTGGGCAGTCTACCATTGTGAATGCCATCCAGGGTGTAGAAAGGGAGTTGCAACACGGTAATGCATTCCTGGAGGGCATTCATTCTGGTCAGGCTGTCCTTCAGCGAACCCTGCAATCTCTGGCCTCAGCACTGATGGCAGCCATTGTCCCCGTGTCTAGCCTCCCCCCTCCAACCTCCTCCACCCAGACCCAATCTCCTGACCCCAGCCTATCCCAAGCACACTATCAGACCAGCATGCACACACCTCAACACACAAAAGTAGCTCAGGCAAACATAGGCACCACACAACCCACAGGCACACACACAAGCATCACCCACATGCAGACACAGCAACATCCACTGCCTCCACTGTTTCCCCCTCCTCGTCGTCTCCCTCCTCCCTCCCAGTCTCGTCTACACTCTCACCTGCATGCACTACATCTACAGGCACCATGACTCGCACCAGAACACCCAGCACCACACCCCGCTCACCTGCACTCATCACCTCCACTCCCATTTACACGTCCCCTGTGTCCTCTCCCAGTGTGTCTGTGACGCCCCTTCCCAAAGTACACAAACGCAATGCAGACACCCACCCAACAGCCATCCACCTCACAACAGCCTCCAGTACCTGCACCTGCACCCAAAACACCTAAAGTGACACCTCCTACAACCACCTCCTCTTCCTCCACTCCCAGACCCCCTCCAGCTACCCATCCCAGTGTTTGTCAGAAACTGTCCCTCTGTAAAGTTGACCTTTTTGCCCCCCTCCTCCACTTCATCAGTCCCGTCGTAGCGCCTCAGCCAAAAAGCCTCCTGTACCAGTGGTGCGTGTTCAAGGTGTGTGGAGTGCACCGGCCACCAGGGCAGGCAGTGTGACACGGAGCCAAGGCACTGCCAGTCCACCCCCTGTAAAGGCTCTGAAATTGGAAAGTGGCCAATGGGACTGTGTGAAGACTCCTGGAGGCAAAACAACTCACAGGGGTCCCAGGGGGATAGCAGAGACAGCTGTGACTCCTCCAAAGGTGGGGAAGGGCCAGAAGAAGTCTGCACAGACTGGTGTGAGCATCACGGCGGAGAAGGGCGGCATCCTTCCCGGCGGCCGGGACGCCACCGCCAGCACCGTCGTCACTGGTTCGGAGACCACCGCCACCTCCGGAGTCATTGCCCAGGAGGGCTCAAGTATCGTCACTGGCCAGGAGACCACCACCACAGCCGGAGTCAGTGCCCAGGAGGGCCCAAGTATCGTCACTGGTCAGGAGACCACCGCCAGAGTCAGTGCCCAGGAGGGCCCAAGTATCGTCACTGGTCAGGAGACCACCGCCGGAGTCAGTGCCCAGGAGGGCCCAAGTATCGTCACTGGTCAGGAGACCACCGCCGGAGTCAATGCCCAGGAGGGCCCATGTATCGTCACTGGTCAGGAGACCACCGCCAGAGTCATTGTCAAGGAGGGCACAAGTATCGTCACTGGTCAGGAGACCACCGCCACTGCCGGAGTCAATGCCCAGGAGGGCCCCGGCAGCCACAGCCCCGCTGGGCAATGAGGGACCGTCATGCCACACACCAATGTCCAGTCCAGAGAACGTCATGACACACACCAATGCCCAGTCCAGAGCCCGCCATGGCTAAGCACTGCTGAACAGTCCAGAACCGCCATGGCAAAGCACCGCTGAACAGTCCAGAACCGCCATGGCAAAGCACCGCTGAACAGTCCAGAGAGCGCCATGGCTAAGCACCGCTGGACAGTCCAGAGACCGCCATGGCAAAGCACCGCTGAACAGTCCAGAGACCGCCATGGCAAAGCACTGCTGAACAGTCCAGAACCGCCATGGCAAAGCACCGCTGAACAGGGCATGTACCGCTGAAGAAGGAAAAGACCGCCACATCAAGCATCGTTATCCCATGTGCAGCTGGGACAGTGACGGGACAGGAACTGTCACGGGGAGACTAATCCAGTCTGGGCACCAGTCCCCCTCCAGAACCAGTGGTGGCTGTTATCTACTTGAGAGACTGTGGCTTTGCACTCCCCAGGATGGTACAGTGGGCAAACCACCCACTGTAGAGACTTGTGAGACTGTGGCTTTGCACTCCC
The DNA here is from genome assembly GCF_031143425.1 of Pleurodeles waltl. Taxonomy (NCBI): domain Eukaryota; kingdom Metazoa; phylum Chordata; class Amphibia; order Caudata; family Salamandridae; genus Pleurodeles; species Pleurodeles waltl. The sequence goes on from NC_090450.1 coordinate 855,728,456, forward strand.
CAGGATGGAACAGTGGGCAAACCACCCACTGTAGAGACTTGTGAGACTGTGGCTTTGCACTCCCCAGGATGGTACAGTGGGCAAACCACCCACTGTAGAAACTTGTGAGACTGTGGCTTTGCACTCCCCAGGATACATCAATGGGCATGGAGCCCCGTCGTGGATCTGCCTTTGCACTCATCCGGCTGAGGTGCCCACCCTTCCGTTCCCCCTGAGGTGCCTGTTGTATTTCTCTCTGATGCCCCGGCAGTGTTCTCTCCGTTTGTGGACAGGTATCTTGTGTGGGCCTCGCCCATGCATTTTTGGACTAGTGGTGCAAGGACATTGATATGTGCATATCTGCACTGCTTCTCGTAATGTATATACTTTTGAATGATTTTATCATATTTGTGTATATATTTGAGACATGTATATTGAAACATTACAATGTTTGAACTGATTTCGTTTTGTGTTTGCATTCTTCCGGGGGGGGTGTGGGTTGTTACTGTGATGTTTGTGAATGCATTGGTGTGTGTGTTGCAGTGGACGAGGGTGGGGGTGGGGGTGTTTCGTGTGTGTCCCCCTGACTTTTGCCTCCCCCCTCCCCTATGTCGTAGGTGCAGTACTCACCGTTGTCTTCGCCGGCGCCGGCGTTGCTCTTTGTAGATGAGTAGGAATACAAGGGCCGGTAGGATTTGTAATTCCGGATCCATGGAGTCCTCCTTCCTCGTGGGATGTGTTCAGGTGAGCGTTTTCCCATTGCAGGAACTGTTTCCGCCGTATTTTTATCCACGGTGAATCCGCCCCGGAAAAGGTGGCGGATTGGCGGGTTGTGATACTATGGGCGGTACATTGTCTTCTGCCTGTCTGTTGGCGGTGACCGCCGCGCTGCTTGTCTGTACCACCGTGGCGGGCGGGGTGTTAAAGTGGCTGTCTTTATTGCCGGTTTCCGCCAGGGTCATGATTCCCTTTTTTGGTCCGCGGCCTGTTTGCGGTATTACCGCACCTTCAACACCGTCCGCCAGGGTTGTAATGACCCCCATTGTGTGTTGAAGATAGTGGGGTACGGGAGGATACTTTGGCAAGGACAAGGAGCACTAATGAACTGAGAAGAAAAGACTCCTGTTTGTGTACCAGACACTGGGAAATAGTAAAGGATGTCCTGAAGTTCAACTATGCAAAGAAGGTGGAAAATTACTGGTGTGGGTGACTTAGCTTTCTCTGAGGTTCTGTAGGTTTAATTGGTAAAGAAAGAACAGATGAGGGACCTAATGACAAAAGGACCCTTGCCATTGGTGATGAAACCATACCAACAGGTGATGATAAAGTCGAAGGTGTCTCCCAAGGATATTGATTCTGTTAAGATTGACAGGACGACTCAGGGACCCAGAGAGACAATTAATGCTTACGATGAGAGACTGTTGCAGGCGTTCAAGAAGCAGTGTTGTGGAAGGAAGTCTCTTAAACCGTAGGATGTGGACATTTCGAGTCAGGTTTATGACAGGATTGAGACCTGAAATTGGCATGAAGATTCAGCAGCACTTGATTTGTTGGCAGAATGAAACAGTTGATGAAATTGTGAGATACCCAGAGAACTTCAGTGATCAAATAGAGATAGAATAGAAGAAATTGAAGGAGAAGCAGACGAAGGCTGCTCAGAGAAGTAGTCAGCCCCAGCCTTTTGTAGGGAATGTAGGTACCATGCAAGGAATATATCAGCAGGAAGTTACTGCGATGCAGGCTAGCAGTCGAAAAGTTCCAATTATGGGTAGTCTGAAGAAGACAAACCCTTGTCATTATTGCAACATGTTGAAGCAATGGAAAAGGAAATGTCATCTTAATTCAGCTAATCAACTCTAGAATTCATTGTTTGTATAGCCCCAGAGTAACAACCCTATACATGTGCAAAATGTGCAAAGACAGAGAGTGCAGAATTTTGATGTACTGCAAGCTCCAGTGATTCAGGTTCCACAACCCCTGATGCCATAGCAAAATGCAAACGGCTCGAGATTGAATTCTAATCAAGTTCCAAACGTGAATATGAATGCATTTCAAGACAATAATCCCTTCCAACAGTATCCCATGTTTGAGATCTCTGAGAACTATGGCTCAGATTAGTCAGCTGACGGTGCCTGAGGGAGGAGGAAGATTGTGTACTTGTTGCAGTCTTGGAGGATGACCAGAGTGGTCCATTTGTAGATGGTGAAGTGAATGGCCACCCTGTGTCCATCTTAGTTGACACTGGTGCTACCCATTCTACTCTGAGAACAGTAGACGTCCCAAACCTACCCCCTCGAGAAAAATGATCCAAGTTATAGTAGTTGCAAATAAACAAATGAGAAGTACCTGTGAAAATAAGGTGTTTTGAGGAGAAACACTGCTTTGTGGTGTGTGATTCTAGCCCAGCAAGTCTCTTGGGGACACACCTCTTTTGCAAGCTCAACTGTGTCTTCTATTGTACGCTGAAAGGTCTAGAAATGCAGGCTCATGATGAAGGTGTCGCCTTCAAAGTGGCGAATGATGGTTCTTATGTTACATTGTTTACCATGATTACCCTTGATTACTTGCCGCCAGACCTTAAAGACGCAGTCTGGTCCGATGTTTGGGATTTTTCCGGAAAGGATTTTGGTTTGATCAAAGTATCTCAGACATCACATTGAAAAAAGGAGCAAGGAAAGTACAACAGGAGAGGATTTTGGCAATTTTGAAAATTAATCTGCCAACTACCCAGGGAGAAGTCAAGATGCTTTTTGGAATGGTGGGCTATGGTTACCAGTGGATACCCAACATTTTGCTAGTCTTTACAGAAGCTGACACACAAGGATGTGTGTAATCCAGTTCCTTGGGATAACAATTGCTTAATTTCCTTCCTAGATTTGAGAGAGAGTGTCCTTCAGGCCCCAACAATGTCATTAGCACTTTTCTACAGTGAGAGGGATGGTTGCGCTCTCTCAGTGCTTACACAGTTACACTGAAACATCAGAACCTGTGACCTACTTCTCTGCTACTCTTGATCCCGCAGCATCTGCACTGCCAGTTTGTCTATAAGTGGTGTAGGCTGTTAGTGTTAGCATATAGAGGTGGGAAAACATGGTAATGAATCACCCACTAACTGTTTATGTTCCTCATTCTGTTGAGTTGTTAATGACAAGGACTAGAACCCAGAATTTGACAAGTAGCCTCCTCACTAAGTATGAACAAACCATACTTGTGGCTGAAAACGTGATTGTCAAGTGCTGTACTGTTCTAAATCATGCTACTCTGTTGCCTGTACCAAACAATGAAAATTATGATTATGAAGTGGACCATGACTGTCTCAATGTCACTTAACTATGCTCCAAGCCAAGACCAGATATACATAAGCCACTACCTGAGTCTGATTTTATGCTATATGTGAATGGCTCACATCTACAAGACAATGGAAGACTTTGAGAGCAGCCTAGGCAGTTGGCACAATTTCACGAGTTGTTGAAGATTCCTGGCTTCAATAAATATTTTCTGCAAAAGTGGCTTAATTTATTGCTCTTACTAGAGCCTGCTGTGTTTCAGACCAGCTGAAGGTACTGATTTTCAATGACAGCCAGTATGGTTTTGGAGCTGTGCATGACTTTGGATAGGTATGGTCTCGGGGGAGTTTATGACCTCTTCTGGATCACCTATCCGGAATGGTGAACAAGTGAGAAATCTTCTTGAGTCATTACAGATGACCTGAACCTGAAAGATTTGCAGTGGTCAAATGCCCTGCACACCATAGGAGAGATGATAAAGTAACTTTGGGCAGCAGATATGCTGACGAGGTTGCAAAGTACTGTTTCCACAATGTCTGTACCTTTAATGGAGAATACATAAATGAGAGAATGGATGAGACCAATTACAACTTTTTGTTAACAACTGAGGAGACATGGAAAGAGGTTAAGATGCTTCAGGAGAAGGTGTCAGAGGAAGAACAGCAGGGTTGGGTCAAAGCAAGTTGTTCAAGAGAGAGGACAACATTTGGGTTTCAATGGATGGAAGACCTGAGTTGCCAAATAGTCTGTTGCCTCCTATGGCTAGGCATTTCTATGTTGTCATGTCGGGAGAGATGCCATGGTACGATTGTTTAGGAAAACATGGTTTAATGCCAAATTCAGATTGATGACACAGTTGGACTTTATTGAGATGTCTATGTGTAACGGGCTGAGATATGTCCTGGTGGTTGTGTGCATCTTCTCATGTTAGGTAGAAGCTTACCCGACCAGAAGAAATGTCTTACACAGCCAAATTATTGCTGAGAGAATTCATTCCTACGTTTGGCTTCCAGACCTCTCTGGAATCAGATCAAAGGACTCATTTTAATAATGAGACCCTGAGATTGTTGTGTGCAGCATTGCAAGTGGAACAGTGTCAGGAATAAGGCCAGGCGTGGTCCAGGTCTCGCCCGATACTCCGCTGCGCGACTCTGCTGCGCTTTATGCGCACCACTTGTCATCCCCTCTTGTTCCAAAGGTGACCATCAACGTCGTCTGCCATGTGGCAAAGCCCATAGAGCTGCAGGGTCAGGACACTGGTGTACAAGATGCACTTATCAGTGCTATTCTATGAAGGGACTACAATTCCCATGTTTTTAGAGGCAGCAGCCATCTTGGGGTGTGGCAGGCTTATAAAGCCCAGCCACACCCAAGCACGTTGCTCACTATTTTGAAGACTTCGATGCAGCCAGACCTCGTGGGGGTTTCTCTGGAGAAGAGCAGAGTTCCTGAATGGCAGAGTGTCATCCAACCGAAGTATCCTTGTTTTCCATGTTGCATTCAAAAACGAGTAGGTCGTACTCGTAGCAGTAAGGCCTTGCTGAATTCAAGTTTGGAGGAAGTCGTTATTTCCAAAAGGTAAAGCGCCCCTTTAGCATAACGAGCAAAGTGTTTTCAGTTTCTAGAGTACAGCGGCCTTGGCGCAACAATCAATGGCATTTCAGAGCACAGTTGTAAAGTGCTCTTTGCACAGCAATTCAAGCGATTCAGTTCACAGATGAAAAGTGCTTTTGGCACGACAATTCAAGCGCTTCAGTTCACAGATGAAAAGCGCTCTTGGCACGACAATTCAAGCGCTTCAGTTCACAGGTGTAAAGCACTCTTCGCACGACAATTCAAGCGCTTCAGTTCACAGATGTAAAATGCTCTTGGCAAGACAATTCAAGCGATTCAGTTCACAGATGTAAAGCGCTCTTGGCACAGCAATTTAAGCGCTTCAGTTCACAGTTGTAAAGCGCTCTTGGCATGGCAATTCAAGCGCTTCAGTTCACAGATGTAAAGCGTTCTTGGCATGTCAATTCAAGCGCTTCAGTTCACAGATGTAAAGCGCTCTTGGCATGACAATTCAAGCGCTTCAGTTTACAGGTGTAAAGCGCTCTTGGCAAAGCAATTTAAGCTCTTCAGTTCACAGATGTAAAGCGCTCTTGGCACGGCAATTCAAGCACTTCAGTTCATAGATTTAAAGCGTTCTTGGCATGGCAATTCAATCGCTTCAGTTCACAGATGTAAAGCGCTCTTGGTACGACAATTCAAGCGCTCCAGTTTACAGGTGTAAAGCGCTCTTGGCAGGACAATCAAAGCGCTTCAATTCACAGGAGTAAAAGGTTCTTGGCTCAACAATCAAAGTGATTTAGGCCACTTGAGTAAAAACACCCCATTAGTATAATGAGCATAGCGCTTTAAGGCAAGACAAGTAAAATCGCTACCTGGTATTATAAGTAAAGTGCTTCAAGTTCAAGGAGTAAAACTTTTCGGTCTTTATAGTTGTGAATGTGAAAGTATTTTTGGAGATAAGTAAATCATAGTTTTCATAGTTCTTTGAGAAGCTTAAGATATGAAAAGCATTTTTTATTCTTTGAGATTTTCTAAGTCATGATCAAAGGTTTATGTTGTGAATGCAGAGATGTCAAAGGATTGATATTCTGAATGTGATAAAAGTTCAAAGCTCTTGCCATCTCTTGTTTCTGAGGTCGTAGTTTATTCTTGTTCCATGTTTCAAAGAAGGGGCTTTGCCCTCATTTCAAAAGGGGTCTCCACCTGATATCTCGGAGACGCATTTAGTCAAGAGTCTATTGATAAGCTGCATTTCTATGAATGGGTAAATGCATATTGTTCTAACCTTTTCTTTTCAGATCTCTCTCCCTGCTGTTCCCTACCCTAATTCCCTTCCCCCCGACTGGCTTCACCATAACTCTGTGCTATAATAGCTTTCTGAGTTGGTGACGCCAGGAGGTGGGCCTTTTGTTCAGCGACATGCAGATCCAGAGGAAAGGACACTGTGACAAACAGAGACTACCTTGTAACTATAGACCTGAAGCTTTGGGTTAATGGGACACTGAAATCCAGATTGGCAAAAGTGTGTGCCTCAACATCTTTGAAATGGGCTGATGCTTTGTCTCTTGTTTTGATGAGTCACAGTGTGCTGATCGGAAGACAGGACTATCTCCCCATGAGATAATCATGGGCAGAACTATGAGATTGCCAGCTATAGCTATGAATGCACTTGTGAACAATATAGATAATATGATTCTTGATTACTGCAATGGGCTAGCTGATGTTGTGCTTTTGTTGTCTCGTCTGGTTGGAGCAGCCGTAGCCCCACTGCATCAGGAACAGTACCATGACCTCAGTCCAGGCGACTGGGTCCTGGTGAAGAAACACGTAAGCAAGACATGTTTGGATCCTCATTGTTTTGGGCTGTATCAAATCATCTTGCTGACAATGGAAGCTGTTAAATGTGGAGGTCTCCCTATCTGGATACTTGCTTCCTATTATCACGAAGTTGAGTGTCCTTTGATGTTACAGCACCTGTCCCAGAAGTACCAGTAGTGACACAGAGACAATAGGAGCAGGTTAGTCAAACTGTTGGGGATCAAAGAGAGCCTGAAAAAGCACATGCTCAGTCTGAGGGGGGTTTGTAGAGATCCAAAGTTGAAGATGAGAGGGAAGAGTCTTGCCCTGTAGTGGTAAATGAGTCAAGCCAGAATCAAACCCTGACGAAGGACCCAGTGCTGTGAGAAAGCGAGTGGAAAATTGAGACCGTTGACCCAGAAGGCAAGAAAGGGAGAAACTGAGTTCACCCAAAGGAACATGTGCCTCAAACAATTACCTAGTTCACTGAGAATTCTGATCTTAGTGAAAGTGAAAATTAAGGATTGGCACTAAGGAGATCTAAGCGAACTAAAGTGCCCTAACGGGGGTACTGTTCACCTGAATGGACATATTTTGCTGCCAATAACTGAGAGAAAATGTTTTGGGATTTATGGGATAACACTATGTGTGACTGAACCTTCTTGAATTCAACATTACGCTCAAATTCTACTTTGGGTTTTCTGTACTGTTGGATATACTGAGACATTTCACTCTGGGTGTGATTATTGGTGAAGCTGAATTGTGCCTTATTTAGAGAACTTATGTTGACTTAGTTAGGGAAATTAAGAAGAGCACAGAGGCCTGAGGCTGCAGATGAAGAGAGGGTTGTCCTTCAGAAGGACATGGAGTAGGACTAAGGAAGACCCGCAAAGACCTTGTAAATAAATCTGTTGCCATTTTTTGCAAGGCTTTTTTTTGCCGCTTTGCACAAGTGAGATTTAAGCAAACCATCTCTGCTGCTGTATTCCACTCTACAATCTGATTTTAGAGAAGTTTTGGAAACTAACAACACCTATAGATACAAATTTTATTAGGTGTAGTGTAGATTGTTTTTCTGGTAGTTTTAGTTATTTTATTGTTAGGATCATTTTTCTCTACACCTCTACACCTTCTATAGTAGAGTGGAGTTCTAGTCTTGTGTCCCCCACAAACACTGAGTCCTAAAGATAGTGGCTTATACATATTAGATGACAAGGCTTTGCACGTAAATGATTCTACAAGAGATTGTTCTGCAAATGTATATTTTAAATTGCTTTATGAGTATAATGACACTATGAATCCAAGGGATTGCTACATCTGTATGCAATTACCTGCTTCAGTTTCAGAAGGCATCACATATCATCACATTTCTTTAACCTCTGGAGTTTCCTGTAGTCTTTTATTCAGTATTTTGTATGGACAAGATAGATTTCAATAGTATGTCTCAAATTATGATTTAGTTCCTTTGTTTAAACATTTGAATAAAAATCCTCATTTAAAAACTCGGCATTAAAAGGTAAATTTATTGTAGCTGTCACAACACTAGACATTGTATATGCACATTGACATAATTTGCCTTGTGAAATGACAGAAGTAGAGAAGCAAATGTTTAATCTTGTGTAAAAAAGAAGGAGTCTAAGTCTGAAACAGATAAAGATCTTAAGAGACAGCACAGGTCGAATAGAGAACCAACTGAACATCAAGTGAAAGGAAACCTTCAGCACTAGCTTTAGGTTGCCAGCATACAGGAAAGTTGTGTATACATACTGACCAAAGATTTGTTGATCCATTATTTGTGGGAAAGAGTAAGTGTGACCACACCTTTGAGGTTAGAGAAAAGGGAGAATCATTTTTAGATGGAAACAATCCTGTGATCCCAGGAGTATACTTTTTTTGTAGAAAGAATGCTTATTTCAAATTGCCCAAGGGATAGTATGGTACATGTTATTTAGGTGCATTATTTCTGAAGATTTATCATGTGGAACATTTTAATGATCCTGTAAGAGAAACAAAACATATAACTAAGATAAGTGAAGTGCTGGAGAAGTTGTGAAAGATATTTTTGGTGCTTTAATTCCATCTGTAAGTGTGATTCTGAATGATTTGAAAATTAGAAAGATGTCTACAATAGTGGATAAACTGGCAACAAGTACGGCAAGTTTCTTATTGGTTGTAAATACTAATATGGCTGCGATAAAATCCATGGTTTTGCAGAACTGACTTGCGCTAGACCTTCTTCTTTTAAAGTAGCCTGACGAATGCTAAAAGTTCAGCAATGCTAAACTTACTTCCCGGACAAGAGTAAGGATTTAGAGAAATACATTCAGAACATAACCGTCCTGAAGCAGGATTTTGAAGAGTTGGACGCAACTGGCACATTTGAAGCTAATGGAGATGGGTTTGCTGCTGAAGGCAGATAGTTTGGAAACTTAGAATCCTTTGCAAACCTCAAAATTTGGCCCAAAAACACTTTTTCCTCACATTTCGGTGACAGAAAGTTCTGGAATGTGAGAGGAGCCACAAATTTCCTTCCACCCAGCGTTCCCCCAAGTCTCCCGATAAAAATGGTACCTCACTTGTGTTGGTAGGCCTAGTGCCCACAAAAGGAAATGCCCCAAAACCCTATTTGGACACTTCAAAATTATCAAACACAAAACAAACTATTTTTGCAGGGAGGCACCTGCGTTTTTGGTAATCCTACCAAACCCAGACATTTCTGAAAACTAGACACCCGAGGGAGTCCAGCGAGGTGTGACTTGCATGGATCCCCCAGTGTTTTCTTACCCAGAATCCTCAGCAAACCTCAAATTTAGCTAAAAAAAACAAATGTTTCCCTAATTTCTGTGTGGGATCACCGCACTGGGACAAATGATACCTCACTTGTGTAGGTGGGCCAAGTGCCTGTGACAGAGAAGAGCCAAAATGCCGAAATTGAGGGGGAAGCAAAGTGGGTCCAAAAGGGCAGTTTGAAAAAAAACATTTTTAGGCTGACAAGTTGGGCAGAACTTTTATCGGTATAGATGAGACAATGCTAGGTGGTAGGAATTTTGTGGATTCCTGCAGATTCTGGAAGGTTCTATCAGAAAAATGGGGTAAAATGTGTGATTTCCAGCACAGTTGGAGGTTTGCAGGGCATTGTGGGTAAGAAAATGGTGTGGGGTGCATGTGAAGCACACCACCTTGGACTCACCCAGATGTTTAGTTTTCAGATGTGTCTAGGTTTTTTGGATTTTTCTACATGGCAGCGTCCTAAAGTCCAAAAAGTGCAGCCCTCACCATTCCAAGTGGGACGATTTTGAGAGTTAGCCAAGTTCTCATGATCCAAATGTAAAACCAAAACCCCAAAAAAACAAATGTCCTCTTGCTTGCCTTGGGATAAGGTGTTTTAGTGTGCGGGGGGAGAGGTGAAAGACTGTTACCCCCTACAGATGGGGTGGGGGCATAACCATACCCAAACTGGTTGGTAGCCTCCACCACAGTATTTTGTTTTTTTAATTCCCTGGCATCTAGTAGACTTTCTGCCCCCCCCCAGGAGTGTGGATTGGGGGTAATTGCCCCATTTGACCACTGGTGGGCAGAACAACTTTGGCCCCATTTATGTGGGGGTAAATCCTCCCTGGTCTCTGGTGGGCTTTCTGCCCCCCTTGGGGGCAGATGGGCCTTCCAAAAAGAGGCCAATCTGCCCCAATTGGGAGCAGAAATGGCCAACAGTAATGTGCCGCCATGGGTGCGACCCTTGTCCAAGGGGATGGTCTCCCCAAACAAAACACACACATACACACACACCAATCCCTTGTGCCTAAGTTGTTTCTGCCCACCCCTGGGGGCAGATCGGCCTAATAACAATAGGCAGATCTGCCCCCGGTGGGGGAGGGGGGGGGCATAAAAGGCCTAATAAAAAAAGTCACCCCCCTTATCAATATAAATAAAATAAAAAAAATCCCTGGTGTCTAGTGGCTTCTACCCCCACTGGAGGCAGACCAGCCTAATTAATATAGGCCGATCTGCCCCCAGGGGGGGCAGAAAATGCCTAATAAAATAATTGCTCCCATGGGAGTGACCCTTGCCGAAGGGGTCGCTCCCCTTATCAATATATCTAAAAAAAGACATCCCTGGTGCCCTAAGGTTTCTGCCCCCCAGGGGGCAGATCGGCCTAATTAATATAGGCTGATCTGACCCTGGGAGGGGGCAGAAATGGCCTTATAATAAATGTCCCCCCTTGGGGAGCGACCCTTGCCCAAGGGGCCACTCCCCTTCTGCGTTTACCTATGGTAAACAAACATCCCTGGTGTCTAGTGGGCATTCCTGCAGCACGATCGCTGTGCGATCATGCTGCATTAATGCTCAGAGAGACATGAAAAGGGAAGGAAAAGCCTTTCCTTCCCTTTTCATACCTCTCTGCCTCCCCTGCCCCCGTACTGAGGAGAAACTAATCTGTTTCTCCTTGGTCGTGCTAGAAGCATGGCTTCCAGTGTGATGGGAGTTGACCTCTGATGAGGTCGGTGCGCAATTGCGCACTGACGTCATCAAATGTACCTGTGGAAAGGTGGGTGGGGGGGGTGGGGGTGGAAGGGGAAGCGTTTCCCCTTCCAGCCCTGCCCTGGGGGTTTGGGGGTAGGCCCTTTGGGGGAGCGCTTGCGCTTCACCCAAGGGCCAGTCCCAGGAAGTAATGGTTACATCCGTGGCGCCTTAGAGTCGTGCCACCGGACGTAACCATTATGTCTGTGGCAACGAACCGGTTAACATTCTGAGTTGTAGTACTCATGCACATTTATATTCATGTATTCTGACTATGGGACTATAGTGTAACTGCGTATTCTCACATTTCGTTTATAATTCTTGTTTTCATTTATTATTTATAATTGCAAGATGCACTTATAATCATGTATTTCGAATGTGCCTCAGATGTTAGAAGTTAGCAGAGGCCTGAAACATTTGGCTAGTCATGTTTAACCTTCAACATGGAGTGTTGCTTGCGTTGCAATATTTTTCTTTGCAGGTGCAATTGTATAAGTCTGCAATTAATGAAAAGCATATTGTGTGTTATAGATAGTGGGGTACTTGAAGATACTATGGCAAGTCAAGGAGCGACATCGAACTGAGAAGAAAAAAATTCTGTTTGTGTTTTAGACACCAGGATACATTCAAGGTTGCCCTGATGTTTGATTTGTGGGATGAGAGTTACCAATTTCAACTGTGCAAGAAAGGTGGAAGCTACTGGCATGGATGACGTAGGTTTCTCAAAGGTTTCGATGGTTTAAATGATATTCACCTAGTTGGATGAGAAGATTTCCTTGAAATTTGGAGGGGTACAGATCTCTTTACTCTTTATCTCTTTGTGTGGCTTTATGCAATACATCACCCCTCTATCAGAACGTAAACTGAGGTTTCTGTTATGCTGCCACTTTCCAATATTTCCTGAGACTTAATTAGGATTTCCCTTTAGTTTAGTTTAGGATACTTAGAATACCTTATTTCTCCATTGAGTAGGAAAGAGGACCACAACTTATATACAGATCATCAAGTTCTGTTTCTAATCTTTTACATTACTTCAACTGAAATTCTCGTATGCATTGTGCTTATGCCAGTTAACTTCATTTGACGCTTTACCTCATCTTTGGTGATTTTGTACTCATATAGCATGTTTTTGAGATTTTTTTACATACATTTGTAATAAACGTTTGAATCTTATCTACCGCCTCCTGTAACCAAATAGGTTACACTGTCAATTGTATCGAAAGTTTAATTTTAACTGTCATTTACCCCTCAAGCGTCATAAAAAGGTCAGTCGGAAGAAGAGAAATAAACCTATGGGCTCAGAGCGTCATCAAAGGAAGCCACCCCAGGAACAGGAAGTCCACTCTGAAGGGTTTTTATGATTTCCAAGATATAATTTGTTTTCTCTCCAGTATGAAGAAAACATTTAAGAGACCTGGGGGATGACAAAGTTGGGGTAGCAGGCACTGGCAGGGTAACAAAGAATAAACATTGGCAAAGTGAATAGGTCTGGCCTTCACAAGCTGGAGTGATGGTTATTAATAAATTAAAACATCCCAGCTACACCTGGTGATAATAGGGTTGCAATATTAGTTTTACATTACAAAAAGGAAACATTACATGTTATTTTAATAGAACAGTACGGGTTCTTCCTAGGAGGCAGATATACCCACTAAAGGTCTGCAAACACTTTTTTTTGTTTTAATGTTCATCACAGGAAGATCTGATTCTTATTGGCTTAAAGGAAAGATGCTGGCTGTAGGATTTGAATTAGAGTAACATGAAGAAATAGGGGTTATTTAGAGTTTTGGTGGATGTGGGACATCTGACAAAAAATATGATGTTGCGACTACCATAGTTGGAATTCATAGCCATGTACGTACTGTAAATAGGACAGAATGGGCGTATTTGGCAGAAGTCCCACATCCTCCAAAATTAACTACACATATAATTTGAAAAGAAAAGTCATTGAAAAAATAAAAAAGATGAAGAATGGAAATAAACACATTGGCAAAGTAAAGTATTGGCCACCTTTCCTGACATTGAAGTGCACTTCTTTTGAAGTACATGTGCATAAGTCATCAGGAAAGTGCTGTTACACACAGTGCAAGAGGGCCAGTGACTGAAGTGAGATGACCCATTGCCATATACTGTATTATAAGGTGGGGTCAAAGCAAAAGGTGAACAGATCAATGAAGGCAGGCAATAAGGAGACACCAAGGCCTTGTTGAAAGATATTTCACTGCTAGCTTGATTCACAAAGATATGTATATACCTAAATTAAAAACAAATGTGCAGAAATCTCAATCTATAAGTCTATGGCCAGGTTTTGTAACTGGATTTGTCCACAACTAATGTTACATCACTTTGCTGTAATATTACAAGGGAGCACAATTTCTCCAAGGGGTAATGTGTGAGTGTTTCTGTTTGGTGAGACATCCCCTTGTGAAGAAGTAATTGTACAAAGCCTATAAGTTTGCAGGCATTTACAAACGTTAGTTAAGCACATATTTACCATCAAAGGCAAGAGTAAATCCATAGACAATGTCCTTTTGGTTAAGTTGCAATGTCAAAATTAGTGAGGTATGCCAAAAGGGGATTTTCTAGAGTAAAAATGCATTTTTCATGGAAGAAAAAAAATATAAAAAGTTAACAATGGCAATTGTACTTGGTTTGAACATTCACACATGTGTTAATGTACACTGGTTACATATATGAATGTAAATTTTTCACCCAGCGGGGGGCGCTAATTATTGAGGGACTACCAGGACCACCTTGTATCGATGTTGCCAAAGCCACACCAACTGCCTCAGCTCTTATAAGTGCATCTGCTTCTCCAGCAGTGTGGGACACTTCTACATGGTGGGGGCACTGATTATTGAGGTACTACCTGGAACAGTAACTCTTGCGTCAGAGAAGGCGCTGAAATCACCAGGGCCACATCCACTGTCCCAGCACATGTAAGCAAGCGACCCTGCTTCTCTTGCAGCGAGGGATGCTTCTACACAGCGGGGGCACTGATTAATGAGGGACTATCTGGATCAGTAACCCTTGTGCTGGAGAAGGTGCTAACATTGCCAGGGCCACGCCTACTGCCCCAGCGCATATAAGCATGCCTGTTCCTCCCATAGTGAGGGACTCTTCTACCCTGCGGAGGCCACGGATTATTGAGGGACTACCTGGACCAGTAACCCTTGCTTCAGAGGGGGTGCCAATATTGCCAGGCCTACGCCTGCTACCCCAGAGCATATTAGTATGACTGCTTCTCCCACAGTGCAGCATGTGTGCGGGACACACCCGGACCATGATCGGGTGAAGCTCAGGCCAAGAAAGGGCCCATCAGAGCCTAGAGAAGGCTGGGCTAGCCCCCAATGTTTTTCACATGGTATTGGTTGGCTTTGTCCCTTTGGTGGCAAAAACATTGAAATCTAGTTTATTGCTCCCTTTTATGCCCCTAATGTCAAACTTGAGGGGCTAATCATTATGCTACCTTGGTCTTCCTGTGTGCTCATTGTTGTCGATCGAGTGAGAAGGGTTAGGTCACTGTTTTGTGTTGACTCAGAAGACTTGCAAGGCCTTTGTAATATTTTGAAATTGGTTTACACCACACTCAAGTCACAATAATCCCAGCTTAGTATCAGAAAAGGAAGGCACTTGAGGAAGCACCAGGCCCTGTTTCAGCTACAAAATCCCCAAACTCTGCAGGCGATAATTGTGTAATGGACATGATTGACAATTTGCTGGTAGAATGCAAAGAGATTTTTAACCTTACTCACCCCTGGCCTCCACAGTTTTAGCACCACTACTCTCCCATCTACAAAGAAAAGCCAAAAGTGCATCCTGCAAATCTGTGGCAAAGCTTGTGCTGTTGTAGAGCCATCCATTGGAATTTTCAAGAAGTCTCTGCTTATAACTCTGCTCTCAGGACTCACTTGCTCAAACAGGCCAACACAGCAACGAGTGCCAAAACTGCTATTCTGTATATTCATAAAGTTCCTAATGAGGGGAGGGGCAAGAATACTCATTATTACTAAGTTTATTGGGCATAATAAATGTGCTGCGGGAGGGAGTCTCTGCCCTTGAAAAAGATGTTGAAGGTTTAGAAGAAAGGCGAGGGGGTTGGTGTGGGCTCAAGGAAAAGGCCGAACCGGGATCCCTCATCCACAGGCCCTAGAATATCTACTCCTTGACCCAATTTGAGCATAAAACCCTAATCCTTCCAACTTTTACTGTTCCTTCGCAAAACCTGTTTGAAGTTCTAGGAGGGGATGGGGGCATCTCAGAAATCCCATAGCAGGGCACCAAATAAATGATCCAGTCGGGAAGATAGACTGGTGGATTGGGGGTTTAGGCAGCAATGGTACGCCCCTGTGAGACTGCAATCGCAATGTCCCCAACTCCCCAAAACCAGAGGTAGAGTCCACAAAGGGATCTACTCTACACCAGAACATATAAATCGTGCCATAGGTATCTAATCCAGGTCCACACGTTGGCTTCCAGTGTAAAAGAAGATCAGGACTCTCTAACTAATAAAGTAATGTATTAAGCCTTCAGGTGGTTAAGCATTGCTATTCAATCATCAGAAGTGTTATAATTAGAGCTGAGAGGATTGTATATGTTGGGGGTCCTTCTGACTCGGTCTGGTGGAGGTGCTAATGGCTATTGATTCATGATCAATTTCAAAGTCAGTACCCAAATTTTGATCAAGTACAGACCTTAAGATGAATCCGAAGCGCAATTTAATCTAGCAAAAGTGTTGTCATTAATGATCAGGGCAATCCTGAACCAAGGAAGACTAATGGAACAATTTGACTGGGAATAGACATTTCCAAGTTCAAATCTGGAAAGGAGATATTGTGGGGGGAACTGTTGTTTCCTGAGTTTGGGACTTCAAAATCGGGAAAGGCTGCCCAGAATGAAGGATCTGTTAACTCAACTGAATGTAGTAATAGTATCTCTACCTTAAGGAGTGAAGAAGGGTTAAGCAAGTGGGGGCTTAAAGTAGAGGTCAATAGTATCAACACATTGGCTGGAGCCCTGAGAGCATGTGTTTTTGTAGGCCTCAGACCTAGATTAAAATATTGTCCTGGAATGTAACAGGGATTAGTAAATTGCTGTCAAAATCAGACTGGGGCGGTGTTAATAGATGCCCATGACATTTGCCTATTCCAGGAGACTTGGTGCTCTACCCCCATTTTTAGGAATGGGCTTACATGTTTTTACATAAATGTGGTACAATCAGGTACAGAAAGACCTTTTGGGGGGGTTTAGGAATCTGGCACTAGATTCTGCTCAAATGCACAATAAATTATATTCCTTTTAACTAAGCAGGTGTACTAGCAATGAGCTTGGTGCTTCTCCTCAGGTATGACCCTACATTTTTTAAATGTTTATAAAGGTGGAGAATCACAATGTAGAGTCAACAGCATTAACCTTGTTGGAGAACACTCTTTCAGATCTATCCAGAAAGAGCTACCAAATAGTGACTGGGGTTTTCAATTCAACCTTTGAACATATGAAAGTAACCCCGTCCTGATTTGACTGTGGGCCAGGATAGCCAGAGGAAGATTGCGCAGATTGAACTTATGACTGTGAAATGGTCACCTAGGGAAGTACAAGTGTTGACACTGATGGTCAAAAATGATCTTCAAGCAGCTAATGGAAGGACATCCACAGATGTGGAAGGGCAGATAGCCTTTAATAGACCGGGTCACTTGAGCAGAATAGATTTTTTTCTAATTGATTTAAGCCTTTGACCTTTTCTAATGGACATGGTAGTAGGGGATGGACAGTGACCATAATGCTCCGTGTCTGTCACTATTGGGTAATATGGCAGAGAAATCCCCAATTATAGACAGATCGGATATTGGGGGCTCTCGCACACTAACAATGGCAAAGCTTTTCGGTAGGACTGGGTTGTAAAGTATTCCTCAGCCTTGGAATCTGTTTTTTAGGAAGGTTAAGGTGGAAGTCAAGAACCTAAAAGCCCTCCCCACTGAACTTACAAAAATGTACTACAGGATAACCATGGAGTGTTTTCTTCACAGATCAGGGGCATTTTAGCCCATGCCAAAGGGTTGATAGAAAAAAATCAAAGGAGGTGGCCTGGTACAATAAAGTATGCAGGACATCAAAACCAGAGTTTTTCGCATCAACCAAATCCAAGTATATGTCTGAATTGGTGAGGTGTAGAACATGTTATAGGAGGGAACTGGCCAAAGCCAAGAGGGAGTGGGTGAGAATTTTGTGGGACAAATTGCATGACACATTGTTTGCCAAGGATAGTAAGGCCTGTATTTACACTTTTTTAGCAAAAAAATTAATTTTTTTAGTTTGCGCTGTTTTTGCATCAAAAAATGACACAAATGCTGCGCTAAAAAATATAAATATGGGCCTAAGTCTTTTTGGAGATTAGATTCAGTATGTATCAATGGAACCAAGAGAAATTTGGAATACTGTGGTGAATCCATTTTAGTTCCCCACTGGGCACAGGAGAAAGCTTAGCCATCAACTTTCGGGCCTATTGCCCTTTTGACCTAGCAACCTTTTATCCACTTAGCATGCTTTGTTTTATCCTATTTATTTAATTATTTCTTGTAGAACTTGGCAATTGTTTGCATTTTATAAGAAATGGTTTGCTTTTCATTATCAGTGCCATTCCAGTTGTTTAGGTACATAACTGCGCCAGGGATCCTACATGATAAGTATAAATATTCCTCACCTGGACAAGGTCATTAGAGGCATTGCTTCTAGATGCCATCTATGCTGCATGTCACCTTGCTGCAGAGCTCAGCCTTTGTGCTTCCACGGAGTCTGATCTCGAGACCTCATTGCAAGCTAACAAGGGTCGAGGGGCACTTCTCATGATAATGGTACTGGCAGATTAGGGTTTATCACACCTACCTCTCGTTAGGGTAGAGGTTATACTTTATTTAATATTTTATGTTTATTATGATATTATGGGGGGTTTCATATTCACAACTCTCATCTTCACAATTTTGCTTTTATTATCGCTTACTATCCTAATCATTATTGCTCATTATCCTAATCATAGCAATTCCTGCATTTTACCATAGATTGCAGTCTTTTAAATAAATATATTGAAAACTTTTCTGCATCTCCTTAATTGCCTTTGTGTGTATGGGTCATATTACTCACGAGAGAAAAGGGTAACTTATGTTCCACCATGACACCCCTAAGAAGTCACATTTAGAGTGCATGCGTAAGGCTGACAGAAATCAACTTTACTGTCTTAGTTTTGGTGAAGTACTGCTTGTGAGCCGGGAGGGTTGGGCCCACAGTTGTGATATGTTGTAGGAGGGACTCAGTCGCCTACAAACAAAAGTGCTTTAGCCCCTAAACCAGCAGTCTCACTAAGGAGCGAGAGTCCAACTATGACAATACTGTGTCCAACCCCAAAAGTGGGTGACCCACTTTAGGGGCTTATACTCTTGTAGCATTGATTTTGGACAGGTTGGAGAAGATTTCTTGATAGTCTCTTATTCAAACAATCCAAGTAAACTAGAACTTGATTTAAGTGAAACTTTAGTATCTAGTAACACTTGTCTTGCGCCTAGAGCTCCAGGGCCAGACAAGATCCCAGATGATCCTTATATGGCTAATCCGGAAGTGTGGGCACCTTACATTACTTTTTAAACTGATACAGTTTTACTAGGTTTTGGAGATCCCTCCCTCCTTGAAAATCACCAAAGTAATACCAATTTTCAAGAAGGGCTATCGTAATGAAACAAAACCCATCAGTTTGATTGATGCTCTATAAAATATTTTTTGGTAAACCAGTGCTTGCCCACCTATGAGATTGGATCCAATAACATGATGTGCTATCTGATTTCCAGGTGGGACTTAGAAGTAATATGAGTACTTTGGACCACGTTTTCTGTTTTACTTGCTTCTTTTTTGGAAGACGTTAGTAATCAATAGGGGTAAACTGTATGTTGCCTTTGTTGATTTACGTTCTGCCTTTGACTTGGTTCCCAAGGGCAAGCTGTGGAGGGTCCTGGAGGCTATGAGTATCCCTGTAAACCTATTAGACATCTTGGTGCAGCTACACTCAGAAAATTATACCCAAGTCAGGTGGGGAGAAAATGGACAATTGACAGAGCTCATCAGGATCAAAGGTGACATTAGGCAGGGTTGTGATCTTTCCCTGCCCTCTTTTCCTTGTATATTAATGGGTTGGTGGACTATTTGAGCAAGGATGGGTGTGACTTTCCAAAAGTGGGGGGGAGGGTGGAGGGTGCCTGCTTTACTCTTTACCAACAACACCCTTTTGCTCTGCAAGGCCCTGCAGGGGCTACCACAGCTGCTAAACAATTTTAATGTTTTTTTTTGTTCAGCGGGGGCTAGAGCTGAATGGCTCAAAGCCTAAGGGGGTCATTCTGAGTTTGGCGGGCAGCAGAGGCCACCCGCCAAACCCAACCTGCCACCTGACCGCTGGTGCTATCAGGACACCGCAGGCCCTATTCTGACTTCACTGCAGCAGCCCTGCAGTGACGAAGGCCTTAACATTGACTCTGGCTCTGAATCGAGCCGGCGCCAATGTGACAGTGCAGCGGGTGCAGTAGCACCTGTCACACATTTCACTGTCCATGATTCGGGCAGTGAAATGCGCAACGGGGTTGTGCATGGGGTCCCCTGCACTGCCCCCAGCAACCTCAGTCTGCCAACTTTTCCACAGCGGTGTGAACCGCCATGGAAAGGCTGGCGGAATGGAACTCATAATCCGGTTGGGCATAGACTTTTGTGTTTTTTTCACACTGTTTGGCACATGCCAAAATAATTGTTTTCATTCTAATTTGAGATCTTTTAGTTGGACATTTGCCACTCATTGTTATTGCACTTTATTTCTTTTTGCCCAACCCAAATAGGGGAATCGAGTCTCTTGAAATTTCTGAGCCACTTTATTAGGACTACTCAAAGTCATTTCTATACTGTTAGTGGTGACGTCATTATTTTTAAGTAGAGCTTGCACATCAACTTATTGCTTGATGTTGAGTGTGGCCTGCATGCTGTTTTTGTGCACTTTGCCTGCTCACTCTGTCGCGTGGGCTCTCATTACCATAAATGAGACTACTGGATTTCTAGGCAGCAGGATCGATAACGGTGTGGGGGACTGAGTCTGACCCACGTGAAAGGAACTCTGTCACGCTAAATCCGGTTTTTGCTCCGGCTAACTAGCAGTGCCTCATTTCTCCCAAGGGGAAGAGATGATTGGGCAGCCGAGCGCATGACATCTTTGGAACTTCTCAGGGAAGTCGTGGTCACTCAGATCCAAACCATCTCTCTCATTTACAATATGATCTCATATACAAATGACAAAGGCAGTTTAAGTTTTATATAATGTTTTAATAAAACGACTGCATTTTAAATATTAAGGCGTGAGCCGCAATAACCAGAACCATACAACACAGTAGGATTGAAATAGTCATGAGGAGAGTGAAACATAAGAATAACGCTATCATGGTGTTAACAATTTCTACTCTCTCTCAGCTAGTTCTATTTCGAGCACAGCATGTTAAGCTTTTAACTTGCATTTCAGATTCCCTGGGAAGACATCAACCCTCATACCTGAGCAAAGGCCTGTGATCTGGTTCAGCATCTGCAACGATGCAGTCAGAGTCTAGTTGTGGTTCCCTGGTCGGAATCTCCCTCTCGCGTGTATTGGGACAAGGAAGTGTTTTTATAACTAACATGTCAGCGTGATCACAAAATGTCCCTACGCAGGAATGCCAAAGACTAAACTCCTACCACGTCTATCGGCAATGTACCAGACTGTATCCTTGACTGAAGCACAGAGTGAACAAGAATGTGTTATGGAGAACTCCAGTGCTGAAGTAGGCTAATCAATGTTATATGAAATATAAAACAAGACTGTAGAACTGGCTATTTAAAAAATAACAGTACGAAGCCAAATAAAAAGCATTTAGAGCAAAGTGCACAGAGGCTCTAAGCTGCGAGCAAATGAATAAAATACATCCAGGGCAAAGTGCATAAAGGCCTAAAGCCTGAAGCTAATGCGCAGAGGATACGTAAAACTGACCACACTACAACTCTAATTGAATAACATTGTAAAGCAATGCCACCTTTAAATGTGGTTACTGTACAACTTTATAATTATTGTTAGAACTCATGTAATTTATTTTTTCTTTTTGTTAGGGGTAGGTATATAGTGCTTAATGAAGTCTTGCAAGGCTTAGAAAAGATCTGCTCTTGTGTTTTAAGTACTGGGATTTTCCAAGCCATTTTTTTTTACTAACGATAGTGATTATTAAACTGAATATATGAAATGCATGTATTGCTGCTTTGAATCAGTGTCTTGGAAGCAGTCCTAATGTTAATCTAGATGTCACTATGCGAGAGCACTTCTTGTTTTATTGTATGTTTAAAAAAAAGAAATGTTTATGTATTTCGCTGTAGTAGATTCATGCTTGTTAATCTTTAATGATCCTTTTATGATGATGATGATGATGATGATGTAAGGTTGGAATTCACAAAAGACCTCTAGAACTAATCCTGGGAAAATGTGACTGCTACAGCTCCCTAGAATTCTAAGGAAAATTAGAAGTTTGGTCAAGAAGTATTAGTATCCTCTCTAGGTGTAATTTAAATGCAGTGCTTCCAGTTTAGTGGCACCATGAGGTAGTGAATTTGAGGTAGTAACTAGGAGTATGCGAAATTCCTGAAATTATGTAAATGACGCTAGTGTAATTTAAACTTTGTCCAGGCCTACTAGTGACAGTGAACCTCTCAGTGATATTACTGAGCATGATGCTAAACAATATGCTTTTCTGGTAAATGGCATCTGAATAAAGGATGTTTAACATAACATATACAATGGGCATGTTCACAAAGTTAAATGTGGTCATACATTTAGATTTATGAATGCATTCACCATTTTATGGGATACATGGCAGGGGTATAAGTATTAGTGACTGCAAATACCACCAGGAGTGCAGAGAACACTCATAAATCTCTCTCAATTAATAAGAAATAAGTGTTGCAAGGTGTAGTTTGCCTTCAGAATTTGGAACTCTCACAAGTATGTACGTATGTGGCCACTCCCAAACTCCTCTCTGTTTCCTTTCCACCAAGAAAATGGCCAGGAATTAGTTGAGCAAAGGGCTGGAGTAAGTCTTCTAGCAGAATAGGTAAGGGACCTGATTACATTAATTGGGGTGTATTGGAGTGGCTTTCTCCATGTGAAACCATATCTTCCCAAAAGATTAAAAACAAACCGTGCATCAGGGACTCCTTTCCCCCATGTTATGGGGAACTCAATGCTGGAGGGAAAAACAGCCCTTTGAAATTGTCACATGACCGTTCTGAGAAAAAAAACTCAAACCCTTCTCTGGCATTACTTTTCCAGATGTACTTCTGGCAATTTGTGCGAATCCCAAAAATCTAAAAAAAAATACATCTGCACCATTGATGCATGTGTGCAGACTCACTATGTTTTCTGAATCAGTCAGTTAGGAAGCAATCACATCTTCACGGATTTCACTTGCAAGTGAATACAATAATGTGTTTTTGGGTTATTGCTCTTTCCCTTAACATTGATTAAGTTTGCTTTAATTCAAGACTTGTTATTAAAAGCCATTGTCACGCCACAATGAATAGAAATTACAGCTATCCTAAAGTGACAGCTTCAATTTCTAAAAAATATTACAGAAAGAGTGTCCCTTGCTGCTTCGTAAGCAGTTTGTAAAACATCCTATTCTGGCAGACTGGCAATAAAGCTTTTGGATGGACGGATGATCGAAGAGTGTGCTGTCCTCAAGCCACTCTTGTGTCATTCTGCAGGAAGTTTTAGCATGCTACTTGTCTATGTTTTCCTTAAGTTAGAGGCTTGAAAATAAAGTAGTTTGTTCCCTATACTTTTTAGGCATTCCTATTTTTGTTGGCCCATCAGATAGGGTGGTAGAAGCTAAACAAAGAGGCAGTTGGGCCCATTTAGCCTTCTTGATCATCCTGATCCCCAAAATCATATAGTGGAATAGCACAAAGGTATTGGCATCATGTGCAACTTTCTTCACATTCCTCCGTCCTAGGAGCTAGAGCATCCAGAAATGTTAACTATTCCTTTCATAACATTCATTATAGACTCACTATCTAAAACATCCCTTAATCTGGTGTTTGACTTTCAAATACAGAGATTCAAATTCTGAAAGCAACATTTATGTGTTTATTTTGAGGCTTTTGTAGAGTGCTGCTAACCACTGTATTGTGGCCAGGTCCAGAGAGGATCTGGCCTGGCAGTTAGGGCAGGACTGTTTCAATGGGAGCAGAATCACGACCTATTTGCATATGGCTTGGTCCAAAATGGGGTGGTGTGGTAGGCAAAAAAAAATGGATTAAACCCAGATCTTTGTGACTGGGGGTGAATGTTTGCATTCTTCATCATTCCGTCCATCATCTGTTCTTTTTGATTTTCTCACCCTAAGTGGGAGGGGTGTGACCAGATGTGGGTCCCATGCTCACTGTGCTACTGGATTTAATTTAGCCTGGTTGATGAGAGGTGATATCCCTAAACTGGTCCCAAGATGCTTGTTTCTGGACCAGGAGTATCTGGCCTGGCAGTTCGGGCTAAACTGTTCCCCATGGGGAGCAGGATCAAGACTGATTTGCATATGGCTGGTTCCAAACTGGAGTGGTGTGGTGGGCAAAAAAACAATGGTTTAAACCCAGATCTTGTGATTGGGGTGAATGTTTGCAGTGTTCAGCATTCTGTCCACCATGTGTTCTTTTGTGCTAGGCAAACAAGACGCACTAAACATCAAAGAGCTGCTGGCATTCTATTTCCCACGCTCTGCAACTCAGACCACCACCTTCCATCTCATCTTCAGGTCTTCTGGTTAGAACAAGGACTTTGTTGATGAATTCACAGATCTTCTCGCTCAATATGATATGCCTACACCACTCTCTTAGGTGATTTCAACCTCCCACACAGCACAAGCTCTAAAAAGCAAGAGACACTGTCTTCAACCTCATCGATACCCTCAACATGGAACAGCATGTCATGCAAACAGCACACCACAAAGGCAACATTCTTGACTTTGTCTTCTCAACATCATCAACAATCCAATGCAAAACACCCATGCCCATGGAGTTGATCAACAACTGTTCCATTCCCATCTACTTCCTCAGCATCATATCAATGAACCAAGGTCAATACAAAAGAAAAGACCAAACCTTTAAGTCCATCAACAAATTCTTCGTAGGCAATCTAGTCTTGAACACATCTCTCATCTCTCAACTCCACATCCAATACCAACACCCTTCCAAACAACTTCAACACTTGTTTGGAAAATTATGTGAACATCAGCACCTGAATTAAAACACGCAAGTACAAGTCAAAGCCTTCAGCACTCTGGGTCTGTAAACCTTTTGCTGTAGCACATGACAATCTTTTTAGTCATCTACCCCAAGGTATTTCTCCGTGCAGGTTATGAAACTCTATAGGCATTACCCATGCTAACAAGTAGTAAAGTACCTGAGCTCCCCTTGTTAACAAATTTGGATTTGCATACAAGTCTCTAGTACATGATACAAGAGGTTGCCCAGGGCCTGGAAGGTGAATGCCACTATCAGACTGCAGTATCTATTGGGCCGTCCACTATTATGTCAGTGCAAATGTGGATTAAGGCCTACCACTGCAGCCTAACTAGAGCAGTTTAAGAACTACAATTAGACCTGTAAAATCAAACACTTTTGACAGATCTAAACCTTCTTTCTAAATATTATGAAGTCACCCCTAAGTAGACCCTGTAGCCCACAAGGCAAGGTGCATGATATTTAAGAGTAGGACGTGGACATTTAATGTGAGCATGTCCTTACAGTGACTGGTAAACAAAAGCTATTTTCACCGTATGAACGTTTAGTGTCCCATAGCAAAACTCTGGAAGGCAATATTAAATGTCAATTCTGCTATTTTAAAGTAGGTTCCAGCGAAAAATATGATTCAACATCTAATTTTAATATTTTTCAAAGGCCCAATTCAATGGTGAAGTTGGAATTTTGATAAATATTAAGGAAATGTAACTTTGACAAAGTTAACTTCAATCTGCCTGAAGCATCTCAGGGCTAGTTTGCATTATCCCCATGTTGTAGCTTCTGAGCACTCAAGATCATAATTAGAGGTGAAAACTGCACCCAGAGGAGAGACAATAGTCTGGGAAAGAGTTTTTGTTTCTCCGGAAGGATGCCTATTTGGGGGGTGTCCAGGAACTTAATTTACTTCAGAAGTGGTCTCCCCTGTCACAGGTAGGATATCAAACAACATCTGCCAATTCATCAGGACTTCCTCATTGTTGCTCTAATTATGTTAAAGGCTTGAAGACTGACTCACAGGAGGCAAAAGACGAGCAGTAACTAAGAAAAACCTTGTGAAAACAGCTGTGCTTTCCTGTTCATTCTAAATTTGGACAGTGAAGGCTCACAAATAACAACAGCAGCATGATTTCTAGAGTTTTGAGACACTATAAGAAAAAGTCACCCACCAGACCTATGCATGTATGCAATGAGAATTCTACAGTGTAAACCTAGCCAAAATGCAAAAGAGGGCTGTACTTGGTCAAAGACAAGTATAAGGTCAATGAGCAATAAGAGAGGAAGCTGGGTTGTGCAAGGTTAATGCATTGTGATGTAGTGCTCTTTTTGAGTTGAGTCTCCAGCTCTTCCCAAAATTGGAGAAGTGTTGGGGCAGCCCTAATAGATACAAGGAGTTGTTCCAGATTCTGGGTGCACAGATAAAAAAGGATAAGGTCAGAGATATCGTAGGAGTTTTTAATTGTAGATCTTGCACTTATGAGAATACCAGCTAGATTACTAGTTGGTCTAGGAGAGTAGATAGTATTTGTGTTTCCCAGTGGTGAGGGAATGCGTGGGCTATATATAGTAAGAAAGACAGCAGGTGAGAAAGGAATAGGTGGCCTTGGGAACCGTTAGAGATGAGCCGCCAGGTGAGTAAAAGGTGGTACTGGGGTGTGGATAGTTTTGTCTGACAAATTTTAGTTTAGTGAAGCTCTGGTCAAAGGACTCCAGCATGGACTGGTCTGTAACAGTCATGGTCATACCATTGTGATCTGTCAGGAAATGCAATTAGCAGTTTGGATTTCAATTTTCTATTACTGTGTTTTGATGAAGCAGTTGGTAGGTAAATAATGTTGAAGCTTAAAGGGCTGAACACAGTAAGATGGGGCCCCAAGTATTTCTGTCTTTCATAATGAGTGAGAGGAGCCTAAAGGAAGCAGGACATTGCTGTTGGTGTTGCGGCAATCTGATTGAGAAATCCGGATCTGTTATGAATTCCACTTTGCTTCTGTTCCTACAGGACTGGTGAATTCAATAGATGCCATGACAACCTGGTCTTAAAAATAGCAATAATTAAGTGGAATTTCAAATAATCACTTAGATGGCAGGAGAAAAGATCTTGTCTTGTCTAAATTAAACTAAGCAGAAATGTACGACCTTACCCACATCCAGTTTTGTACCAAGACTTGTACTCAGAAAAGTGCTGATTTGTTGAAGGTTAGACAAAATAATGTAAGGCAAATCTAACATGGCGCCCAAAATGTGCTTGGAGGAGTGTGCATAAACTTTGGAGGCAGAATAGGTGGAGATTGTCAATGGGCAGGGACAATTGGCTGTCTCCAGGTCCATGAGGAATGATCCAGGTCTTCTCACCTGTGCATAGGCTGTATCTGGGTTGGTAGGGGGTGGCGGGATTGACTGTTAATAGAAGACTAAGCAGTCATGGGTCTTGGGTCAAGCGCATGACTTGGCTTCTTCAGGCCATCATGGCAGCCTAAGGATTGGTGGCTTCTGTGTGGATGTTGTGACCCTCAAAGCACTGGGTTGGGACTTGTGGGGTGTGCACCAGCTGTCTGGCACTGAGCAAGGGGTACCAAACTGGATTTCCAAGTTTGCACCAGTTCTCCTAGGCTTTTCCCACCATTCGGCAAATTCTTCAAGAGGATCACAGTTTCAGCAGTTTCAAGAAGGAGCCACTGGTGCAAAAGGGCCCCTACAGTAAGGTCAGACTAAGACACAAAATAGACCCAGACACCAAAACAAAAGTGGCCGCCATTAGCAAAGATAGCTAAAAATAAGTGGTCCATATTTGTAAATTGGAGACAGGTTTGAACGTATAAAGACACACTCTCAATATGTTTCGCAATGTATGGGAGACTGCATGGATTTGTGGTTGCTGGTGGCAATTTGTGTGGTAATATGAGGGAAATCAACAGTAAAAACCGTTCCACCAGACCACAAAACTAGCCCATGAAAATCCAAAAATGAGACTCACACACAGTCCTGCCAGACAGCCCTTCTGGCACTGCCCTTTGCCATATAGGTCAGTCTAACCCTGCATTGGTATGCTGGGGTGCAGCTTAGGTACCCACTGGGCTAATCCGAGTGACATATGACTGGACTTACTGGGTCATCAGACAGATCTCCTCTTTGGAGCAGTTGGGGTCTGGTCTGCTGTATGAGGGGCAGAGTTGCATGAACTGCCACTTTGTATTATGGGTTCTGGTACTTGCAGGGGCAAAGCAGTGCGAGCAGTATTCCAGATGGTCTGCTGCTGAGAGGGAGATTGTGGGTCCTGGTCAGGATCTGGGTAGGAATCGGAATGGTGGAGGGACCTTCACCGTGGATGAAAACGAAGAAGCAGTTGAGAACAAACCTAAGGCACTCCTGCCTCCTTCGAAATCTTTAAAGCAATAATATATCAAATATGTATATATTTCAAATACGTAGAATTTGGTAACATATCCAGGTATTATTGTTTGCAACAAAGCACTTTGTCAATCCTTCAAAACTAAAAATACACTCTTTTATTTTATTACTCATAAAGAGTATATGTGACCAGACATCCTTAGTGTATAATCAAGCAAACCATTACATGTAATTGGCAGATATATTTTAACAAGAGCTCATAGTAAACGTAATTATGATTAGAATACCCTTCAGAAAAAAATGCATGCTTTAGTGAGTGTTTTAAAGTGGCATAGCGGAGTTCCATGAAGATTTTCCTTTAAAAAAAAAATTTAAAAAAACTTCCTTCTTTTGAGAATTTAAATATAACACTCTTTCATCATGACGAATTTTCCCATTTTAGCAAGTTACACTTTTTGTTTGTTTTTCAGGGATTTCCAGTACCAGCATAAAGTTTAGGCTCCTACATTTAAAGCTTTTGCAATCTATGACAAGGCGTTCTTCAATTTGCTAGACTGCAGAGAAACATCATTGGCCAAATTCAATAAAAAGCGGGAAAGCTATCCCTGTAATGGTACTGCTATTAATGGGTACATACGTAATATTTTGGGGGGAATTCGCAAACATTGGTAGGATTGTTCCTGGAAAATGACTTCCAGACTACTACTAGCGATGTTATGCTTTTTCCCCAATGTGGACATTGAGGAAACCAAGCCACACTGTACAATTGTATTTTTCTTTTCTCCCCCTCCACAATGAAAACATTTTTCCCTGGCGAATGCCTTCCCCATGAAGATTGGGGATGTTCTAATCCTATTTACAGGAATGGAGGACATTTATTCTTTCCCTCCACTGAAGCAAATGTCTTACAATTTCCACTTTAGGAAAAAGGTTGGAGAGCTATCTGGGAATGTTCGAAAGCTAACAAGCGTGTTGGTGTTAATATACTCTCATGGGAAACCACACCTTGATCCGACCATTCCCTCCATCCCTTGTGTGTGTTTTTTCCTAATGCAATGTATCGCTTGTGGCATACAATGGTGCACTAGTACATGCATTATGTTTTGCTGGATATCCTTTTGGGGCCATCTGAGGGGTAACACATAGCCATTTTCCGCTGTAAATGTTTGTTTTCGTCAAAATAAGTTTGTGAATTTGGTCCCATTGAATCGGGGACATTGATGTTTTATTTTTCAAAAGCAAATCTATGTGCTATGGGGATGTCTTTGAGAAGCAGAACAAATACAACAATACATCATCAGAAATAACATGCATTTCTTTCAAGCCCTGGATAACTTCACCAGTATTTTCGGAGTGCTTTAGAGCAGCGTTGAGCCCACTATGTCACATCCTGAAAATGCTGTTGAGTGGCTGTTAATCTGAAGAGAACGTGTGGCACATGAGTTACAAGAAGTACACAGTGTTGCAGCAAAAACACTCTCAATGTAATTTTTGAACCACAGCAGGGTCAAGCAAATGAAATAAATGGTTCCAATAAATTATTTTAATGAGAGTAATTTTTAATCGCCTTTGAAATTAACAGAAGCTCCTAACGTCTTCTACTTTTAATGCAGCATTGTTACCACAAACACAAAAACTACAGTTTTATGCAGCAGTAGCAGTGGGACCTTTAAACCTCATAAGTACTGACAAACACTGATTAGGTGTTTATTGCCAATGGAAATTTCGGTGTTTCCAAAAGAAATTGCTAACTCCAATCTGGAATCCACCAGCTGCACATATTGTGGAGAGAATTACATTTTTGACTTTCTCTTGAGGTACAGGTATTCCTCAAAGCATTAGAGTATTTCCATAACAAACAAATTGTAAATAAGGCTCTTCCGCATAATGACTTGCTGTTATTAGTCATGCAAAGTGGAAGCTGAAGGGAGGTGAAGACAACATGTGCTGCGGGTGACTTAGCTACTGTTGTAGTTGATTCATTGTATACGATGGTTTGCAAGATGTACTCTTTCCCTTTTGGCATCCCGAGGAGTTGATTGCAACATGCTTTTAAACGTAGATCTAATTTAAATGCAAATTTGTAATTACACAGATTTAAAGTTAATACATTTTAATTAAAGACAAATTATGACATGGGGGAAATACAGAACAAAATTAAATGTTAAGAATGATAGATTGGAGTGTCTGTGCGCCAGTTTAAATGGGAAAAGATTTCAAGGGCAATATCTTGCCGCTGTTCTGGTGTTCCTCCTTTTCAGATTAGCTGCATACATCCTCCTAATGCATTACGTGTAATCAGAGACTTTGTAATCGTTTTCCAGAAGAGACAGAGTTTAATTTCAATGGCGTTAAAATGTTTGTGTACAATTATGTGGCATCTGAGATATACCATGTGGAGTTCCCTACTGGCTCCTTTGAAATTGATTACATGACCTTAGGAATGAGTTTCATTTGCTCTATAAACAGTGCAGAAATAAATCGATTTTCCATATTGGATCTTAGCAATTGTAAATCTTACAAGGATAGCATAATGACAATCACATTTTGCCACATGTGATGCTCGGATCGAATAGTACAGATCGGAACATCTGTCATGTTACTATTCACCGCAACCTTCTCCTAACTGTTTCACACAGACGGACGTTCAACTGTTCAGAATGTTATTAAATGGAATATTTGGCTATACCCGAGAAAGAGGTCTATCAAGATAGAGAATGGGGGCTTGGGGCAGATGGGCTTTCCTGGTCTCCCCCAGGGTAGTCGGGCATGATGATGCGTTCTGACAACATGTCAAGGGTATGATTGGTGGGCTAGGTGTCAGTGGGTGGGACTGGGTGATGGGTTTTTAGGGGTGGGGTGGGTGTGGGTGGCCTCTTTGGCCGTTGTGACACTCAGGTTTAGGGCATGGTAGTTGCTGTCATCGTTATAGTGGTAGGTAGGCCAGAGTAGTTTCTGTTGGTCATTTGCATACATACTGTGCATTAGTCATTTGTCAATATGGATGACATTAATAAAGTTTTGCAGGCTTTGAGAATATTGCAAGAGGAGGGCAGGGAGGGTTTGTTGCAGGAAGGCATTCTAGAACAAGCATGGGTAGGTTTAAAACATTCTAAAAGGGTGTCGGCGGAAGGGGTAGCTGCAGCTGTGATGCCATGTAGTTCACCATCTGAAAAGCCTAAGAAGTTTCATCAAAAGAGTACGTAAGGGAGGGGAGTGCATTCCTTACCTGCCAAGGAGCAGGCTGTGGAAGCTCCTAAGGTGCCCATTTTCAAATTGATGTCTGGCAGCAGGGCCACTATCAGGAAAGGAGACCCGTAGCTTCCACTTAGGTCAGCTGTGCTGCTCAGGGAGCGCTTTGCGGGAGATGTTCCTTGGCAGAGGCTGTGGTGGTGGGTTTTCCCAACCAGGGAGAGGAGAATAACAGCACACATGCGCTATCAGGGGGCGAGCACGCTCTCAAGTGACTGGTCAAATTTCGAATAAGTAGAGGAAAGGTCTTACTGGGGGCCTGCAATGATGGCGGCTCCCAGTTTTTCTGTCAATCAGTCATTGTAATTGACTTGGATGAGGAAGTTGGCATGGAGTAGCAGATTGAAGTGGTGCTTGATGTTTTTGTGGTCGATTTACAATCAATCTAGGAGGGTAAGTTGGCTAAAGTTACACAGCACTTGGTTCCTAGTTCGGTTAGCCCCATGATAAACAGTGCAGCGATGGGCAGTGGATAATGGTAATATTCAGGAGGCCAAGGTTCAAGGGGATGCTTTAGGTATTGGGGACATTATAGGTGGGAATGGTGGAATTATGAACCTAGGAGTTGGTGAAGAGTATGGGTGTCTGGCAGCATTTCAGGAGCTTCTGCAGCCTAGGGCGGCTCATGGGCAGTCATGGTGGGGCAACTCCTTTGGGCTTGGTGTCTCTGAGGAGAATGTCCTCTACCGGTGCAATGTGCCACGCGCCAGTGCTGTACGGACATTGGTGGGGCTTAGAGCACCCTCTGATCCTTAGTCTGAAGTGAGAGCAGGGTCTGAGTGACTTGCTTAACATCATGGGAGACTTCCTGTAATTTACCGGAGCTGGATGGAGAGACAGGCAATGGAGAACAGCCAAGCACCAGCCCGGATGTTGTTGCCTTTCCAGTTTGGACAGGGAGTGATGATGACAGTTTGGATTATGATGAGGAGGGGTTTTTGGAAGAAGGTGAAATTGTGGAAGTGGAGTGGGGTGATCAGATGATAGCCCCTTGGGCATTGGGGTGTGGGCAGAATGTTAATGCATAGAGGAGTATTGGTGTTTTGCAGATGGTGGTACAGAAAGGTGGACAGCGAGCGGATGGGGAAGTGAAGAAAGCAAAGTGGATTCAAGAACAGCAGCAATCTGTACCGAGAGGTAAGCCGAAGGTGTTTTGGAGAGCTCATAAAGCAGTGGAAGGGACCAAAGTTTTGAGAGTGATATCCATTGGCTTGGAAAATAGTCCAGTTAAAAGTACGTCACAGAACAAAACTGATAATGGAGGTAAGGACATGGCTATACAAATGGTCACTGAGGAGAATAAGGTTGACAATGCGAACCAAGAAAAGGATGATGGTAAGAAAGTTGGGGATGCAGCGTCGACCGCCAGCAGTGAGAAGTCGGGTAAAGATGAAAGTAATGGATCGGGGGAAGTGCCAAAAATAAAAAAACTGCCTTACATGGAGGTGTTGATGCCTTTGGGGGCACATCTCACTCAGCCAATGAAGGACAGGATTTGCAACGGGGAATTGGTGGATGTTTCCAAGCTGTTACACAGAGAAGTCAAGCAAAAGAGGGTTCAAAGAAAGAATAGTGGGAGTTAGCACGTAAGCCCAAGGTTCCTACAACTACAGAGAAATGGACTTCTGCTCTCTTAGTTTTTGCAAGTGTCTATTGGAAGCGACAACAAGAGGGATGTGCTGCTCTTTTCAAATGTGTGCGGGGTGGAGAGCACAAATGGATTAAGGGGGTTTTGGGTGGTATAGGTGTGATGAAGAGTTTCAAGCCAGATTAGCAGTGAACCCTGATAAAGTATGGGGGGAACTGATAATGAGCTCTGGATACAATGGCTACACACCGCTAAGAATGTTCCTGTGGTTCATACTGCTAGTGGTTTGCGTTACAATACAATCCCTTGTAGGGGCGTCCCACCCAATTTGAGGTGGAGGTTTTGGGGAGAGGACAGTTCTCCCAAAATGGCTCCTGCTGGTCATTCAATAGAGGGGCTTGTACACGCCACCAATGTACGTTTAGGCATGACCGCTCAAACTGCAGGGGGAAACATCCTTTGGTACAGTGTTTTGTAGGGCACAATGGGCATGGCAAGGAAGTCTGGTTGGGAGGGAGAGGGGATAGGACAGATGCATCAGGTGGTGGGAAAAGAGCCCTACTCCTATTGTGCTTCAAATTTTGAATTACTGGTTACAGTTTTATCCCAAACCAGAAGACGCTAAGCACCTCATTTACAATGTCTGCTGCGCTACACTGCGCCACCTGGAAAGGTCATAAATAAACTGTATCTACAAGATATGGTGCATTTCTGTCCTCTCCCCCTGTGCTGGCGCACAAATGGCCTTGGTGCAAGAGTGTCTTCCTGTACAAAAACAATCACAAGAGGTGCTTTCCTATTACCAGTGTTAGAGATGGGGTCTTTGGTTGACAGTCAGGTTACCCCCTGTTCAAGCAAGGACCCTCACTCTAGTCAGGGTAAAATAGAATCACCCTCAGCTAACCCCTGCCTACCCCCTTGGTAGCTTGGCAGAGCAGTAGGCTTAACTTCAGAGTGGTAGGTGTAAAGTATTTGTACCAACACACACAGTAACTTAATGAAAACACTACAAAATGACACAACACCAGTTTAGAAAAATAGGAAATATTTATCTAAACAAAACAAGACCAAAAGGACAAAACTCCGACATACACAAGTCATGAATTTCTAAAGATTAAACTCAAAAATAGTGCTTAGAAACACAAAATGCTTCGATGAGGTGTTAACACGGCGTCGTGACGGAGTCGTTCCCAACAAACCGTCACCAGCGGCGCCGGAGACCGAGTCGCGTAGACCCCCAAGTACAGTACCTTTGGTGAACACTGAAAACAAGTCGATGCGCGAAGTCGGGGATTGCGGCGTCTGTGCGAAATGTTGAATCCACGCACTTTGAGCGGCGTCGGTCACGACGTGGTGCCGCGACTTCCACGGAGTAACGGACTTCAGCAGGGCTGCAGCGCTGTTGGGCCTGCGAAGAGCGTCGCATTCCAGTGAAGGCCACGGCGTCAGGTGCAGGCGGCTTCACCGGATTCAGCAGCAGTGGCGTTGTTTTGAAGTCGTCCGAAGTTGATTACCTTGGATTTCCACCATCTTTCCTTTCAAGAGCCCAGGGACTGGATAATGCACAACTTGTCAGAGTATGAGTCTCTCCAGAGACTCCAGTTGCTGTCAGAGAGAAGTCTTTGCTGTCCCTGAGACTTCAAACAACAGGAGGCAAGCTCTAAATCAAGCCTTTGGAGATTTCTTCACAAGATGAAAGGCACACAAAGTCCAGTCTTTGCCCTCTTACTCTGGCAGACTCAGGAACTGCAGGATAGCTCCACAAAGCACAGTCACAGGCAGGGCAGCACTTCTCAGCTCTTCAGCTCTTCTCCAGGCAGAGGTTCCTCTTGTTTCCAGAAGTGTTCTAAAGTCTGTGGTTTTGGGTGCCCTTCTTATACCCAATTTCTCCTTTGAAGTACGCCTACTTCAAAGTAAAGTCTCTTTTGAATGTGAAATCCTGCCCTTCCCAGGCCAGGCCCAAGACACTCACCACGGGGTCGGAGACGGCATTGTGTGAGGACATGCACAGCCCTTTCAGGTGTAAGTGACAACTCCTCCCCTCCCTCCTAGCACAGATGGCTCATCAGGAAATGCAGACTACACCCCAGCTCCTTTTGTGTCACTGTCTAGTGTGAGGTGCAACCAGCCCAACTGTCAAACTGACCCAGACAGGGAATCCACAAACAGGCAGAGTCACAGAAATGGTATAAGCAAGAAAATGCTCACTTTCTAAAAGTGGCATTTTCAAACGCACAATCTTAAAATCAACCTTACTAAAAGATGTATTTTTAAATTGTGAGCTCAGAGACCCCAAACTCCACATGTCCATCCACTCCCAAAGGTAATCTACACTTTAATCAGATTTAAAGGTAGCCCCCATGTTAACCTTTGAGAGGGACAGGCCTTGCAACAGTGAAAAACAAATTTAGCAATAATTCACAGTCAGGACATATAAAACACATTACTATATGTCCTACCTTAACCATACACTGCACCCTGCCCTTGGGGCTACATAGGGCCTACCTTAGGGGTGCCTTACATGTAAGAAAAGGGGAGGTTTAGGCCTGGCAAGTGGGTACACTTGCCAAGTCGAATTTACAGTTAAAACTGCACACACAGACACTGCAATGGCAGGTCTGAGACATGATTAAAGAGCTACTTATGTGGGTGGCACAACTAGTGCTGCAGGCCCACTAGTAGCATTTGAGTTACATGCTCTGACACCTCTAGTGCACTTTACTAGGGACTTACTAGTAAATCAAATATGCCAATCATGGATAAACCAATTACATACAATTTACACAGAGAGCATATGCACTTTAGCACTGGTTTGCAGTGGTAAAGTGCTAAGAGTTCAAAAGTCAACAGCAACGGGTCAACAAAAATAGGAGGCAGGAGGCAAAAAGATTGTGTTTGACCCTGCATAAGCAAAAAAGTCCAACACCAGTGTGTGCTGCAGAATGCAGCACATAGAGAAAGAGGAAACAATGGGGAGAAATAAAGATATTTCTCCCTGTTGTGTCATTCTTACACCACCCCTGAGGTGGCACAGGAATCTGACGCATTCCCAAACTTATAAATCTGATAATGTGTCAGATTCCTTCAGGTCCATGAGTGTTGCGTGGGAACACCCCAAGCAACACCCATGGAACGCCCCATTCATGCAGTGTTATGCATGGAAGTGGTCCATATTTACAAGGCCATGAAAGGTCAGGCAAGGTGGCTTTGTATGGCCTTGTAATTATGGGTTGGCACACTGCGCCACTAGAGAAAACATTACACTTGGATGATGCAGTGTGCCTCTAGGGCCTAATAAATGAGGCCCTACATGTTTATATTGGGGTTTTTGTGAAGGTTTTTCATTTGTGTTATCAAGGGCCTTGAGTTCGTAGATGGACAAAGAACTTGAGGTCTGCAACAGAGAACCCAGAAGTTGTAGGGGGTCAAGCTTGCCAAAGAAGTGGGGGGTACAAAAAACAGCAAAGTGAATTTTGAATAATTAATCACTTGTCTTGGCCTTTGGGGGAGTATGTGAATGATTTTATAGCTCAAGAAGATTCTGTGGTTCATTACACTTCTGTTGATTAGGCCATTGCCTTGGTTAAGGCTTGAGGTGTTGGAGCAGAGATGGCAAAGTTGGATATTCCAACTGCATTTCAGTTGTTACCTGTACATCCTGAAGATTTTTCATTGTTGGGGTTACAGATTGATGGTTCTATTACATAGATAGAATGTTACTGATGGGTTGCGCAGTATCCTGTTCTCTGTTTAAAATATTAAGTACATTTTTACAGTGTTTTCTCCAGTTCAGGAATGGAGTGCATCGAGTTACACACTATTTGAATGATTTCCTTTTAGTGGGAAAAGGTAATTCTGGTATATGTTTGTGATTGTTGGAGTTTTTAACACATCCGTGGAGGAATTGGGCCTTCTATTGGTTCTGGAAAAGACAGGAGCCCTAGCACTTGCATAAAATTCCTAGAAAAAGAGTTGTATTGTCAGATGATGGAGGTGCGGCTGCCTATGGACAAAGTTTGGAAGTTGATTTCCTTGTTGGAAGAGGCTGCCTCAGAAAATAAGTTGGAGTTGTGACAGGTTCAATGTCTTTTGAGTCATTTGATCTTTGCTTGTCAAGTGGTAAGAGAGGGCTGAGCCTTTTGCAGGTGTTTGGTTTTGCAGTAAGGGGAGCAGTGTTGCCCCATCATAGGATTCAATTGCGAGCTAGCATTAATGCTGATTTCAAGATGTTGATTGCCTTTCTTAAGGATTTCAATGGTGTCATGATGTGGAGCGCAGATGAGAATTGGTTGTAACAAATGCAAGTATTTTTCTTATGCTTCCGGAGCTCATAGTTTTGACATCTTTTGGGATGGACACTGGGAGGTGGAAGATTGTCCGGCAGCTTGGAAGTCAGCTAAGTACAATAGAGTTTTTCCGTTGGTAGTGGCCTTGGTGATATGATGTAAGAAACTGGCTGACATATGGGTGGTATTTCATGTAGATAATCAAACTGTGGTCAATTTGGTCAATTCACAGAAAGCAAAGGATGAGCAAGTTTTGAAGCTCTTGAGGATTTTTCTTCTGGGATGCTTGAAGTTTAACATTATGTTCAAGGCCGATATGTCTCGAGGGTGAATAATGATATCACACTATCTCGTTCACAGTGGCAGAGATTATGTGGGCTCGCAGGGGAGTGGGCACTCA
Organism: Pleurodeles waltl; assembly: GCF_031143425.1. Lineage (NCBI taxonomy): Eukaryota > Metazoa > Chordata > Amphibia > Caudata > Salamandridae > Pleurodeles > Pleurodeles waltl. The sequence goes on from NC_090450.1 coordinate 855,765,794, forward strand.
GAAGACACAGATGCCACAAGATCGTTATTCGCTAGGAGTATGAAGATGTTTCATTTTATCCAGCAGTCTATAGCAATATCAACTCGCAGGAGTTATAAGCAAGGCCTGGTTTGAGTTTGTTCAATCAATTCCAGAAGGGTAAGTGCCCACCTGCTTTGTTACACAGAAGGGAGGATGCAGTGCATTTTATCATAATGCAGATTGAGGCAGGTTTGTCAGCTGTGACTATATCAGGTAAGATGGTCCGAATATCTTTTTGTGGGAAGTATTTTTGGAGCTATGATGCTATGGAGGGAGAGATTTGTAAGGGAACTGTGATGGGGTGAGCAAGGGAGGGTGGGGCACTCGTAGACTGGAGAGTACCGATTTCTGGTAAATTATTACAAGGTGTCATTGGGAAGTTGGATGGTATTTGTTTTCCCCTTGGGATCAAGAAGCACTGTTGAAGCCGTCTGCACCCCATACTTGTCCTGCGCGCTGTTGATTTTGTTTTGATGATCTTCTCCCCCAAGGTGGGTGCCAAGTTTTCATTCTTGTTAGTAGATCTAGATTGACACAATTCCAAATGCTAACAATATTGAGGTTGGCACTTGGTAAATTGGGAATTTTAGGCAGCGATTATGGGACACATTCCTTCTGTGTTGGAGTAGCTATGGAAGCTGGACGGCAGGGCACTTTTGACAGTGCCATCATGAACATTGGTAGATGGAGGTCACAATGTTTTAAACGCTATATTTGTTACAGTTTGCTTGATAGCTGTTAGGATGGACACTCTTGTGGTGGTTAAGTGGTATATTCTACGGATAATTATTTTTTCTTTTCAGGTTGTGTGGTGGGCTCCTGCAGTGCGATTTCCATGGTTTCGATAGTTGGGCCCTTTTTCATCCATTGTACAGTGAAGTATTCAGAGTCACAACATTTTGGCCGCCAGTTAGTTACGGGTGGAGCCTGTGTATTGGATTGGCCTGGGGTAGGAATGGCATGAGATGGGGTGAGTTACTAGGTGTCTTCCCAAAGAAATTATCAGCAGGTTTTGGTACGGATTTGTTGGTGGTGCATCTTGGTAAGAATGATCTGGTTCCATTATAAGGCATTGGGTTATTGAAAGCACTGAGAGTGGACTTGGGAAGGATTAAACAGAGATGGGCAGGCACACATATTTTATGGACTGAGTTAGTGCCTAGAAGATATTGGAGCGGGTCGAGGAATCCTGGAACTATAGAGAAGCAGCGATTGAAGGTAATTTTGGAGATGAGAGGTTTTTGCAAGGCACTGGATGTTTCAGTTTTTTTTTGTGTTGTACTTTTTTATTATTTTCATAATCCAAAGCAATATACAAAAAGCAAACCACAGGCCTTCAAGACTTGTGTACCGTATACATCTGAAAGTCCGACGTAATTACACAAGTAAGGATAATAAGCAAATTAGGAGAATATCTGTGTCCATGGCATACAATTATTGTTAACATCACATAGAGAAAATAATCATAGTAGAGTAGTACAAGAGTACACTAATACATTATCCTACTATAATAAAACAATAAAGCAAGAACACAATAACTCGATGGTGTAACTCTACTACAGTATCGTAATTCCAACATAATGACGTAATAACGCTCTAACATTCACTCTCTGATCTGCCCCTAACCCCAATAGAGGACAGGGACAAACCTGCCCTCTCTAAGCATCCCTTCACTAGGTAAGCGGGAAGGACGGGCAGTATTAGAATGGTATAGGAAGGTGACGAATTATGGAGAAAAGATAACTCTGGGAAACCTCCAGCCAGAAGGTATGAGCTGAGAATAGAGAACGACATCCCAGGTATGTTGTAAAAAAGGATAGTAACCTGCCCTTGGAATGGGGAGAGGGAAACCTGAAAGGGGACCTGCATGAGAAAGAAGGACACACAGAAGTGTAAAAACTCCCCAGTGAGAGTAATGCGGGCAAAGAGAATAGACATCCCTGGATGCTAGAAGAAACTAATATGAAAAGGTGATAAGCAAGGAGGGGTATCTGAAGGAGGAGGAATACACAAACCAGACAATCAAAGAGAGAAGGTTATCACTATGGTTATGCAATAAAAAAGAAAGCAATAAAGGTACGGGAAAGAAAAACGTGCCAAGAGGCGGAATGGGGGAAGATAGAACGGGAGAGAGAGTGTGAATAAGAAGAAAGAAGAAAAGGGACAGAGACAAAAGTGAAAATGTGTACGAGAAAGAAATTAATAATGATAAGAGTAATGGTAGTGGCAGTGATAGTGATAGTGACTGAGGGGGGGAGAACTACAAAAATGGGGAAAGGGGCAGAGCAGAGGACATAAAATAGGATAAACGGCGAGGACATGAAAAAGAGGAGATACTGAAAATGAAAATAGGAAGGATAACATAGGGAATTTAAAAAAAAGCAAGAACAGGGGAAAGGGAGGGAACAAGATAGGAATAGAGGATCAGTACAGCCTTGATCGAGTGCGTGCTTGCATTTAATGGAGGCCATTACAGAACTGAAAGGGGGGGAGCGAATTAACGAATAATGGCAAATGGATTAGAGAATCTGAGCCCCTTCCGGGCGGTTTTATTGCGACCTCTCATTGGAAGAACTCAGCTCACTGACTCAGGAAGAAAAGGCGACCACGTTTGTAAAACACGTCTGCTCTATCCTGTAAGTCATATATAAGCCGTTCGTGAGAGGCTGCCTGGTATATTGCAGTGATCCATTCCTCATGGGAAGGGGCGGCTGCCACACACCAATGCCTGAGGATACATAGTTTTGTTGTGGCCAGTGCGGTGTGCAATAAACGGCCCTGTGGTCGGGAGAGTTCATAGTTCCCTCCAGTGTCGTGCAGCAGTAAAAGGGAAGAGGTGAGGAGAGACAGCAAGGGTAACGCTTCTGTAAGGGTGTTCCCCACCGACCACCAAAAAGGCTGAATGGTCGGGCAATCATGTAAAATATGGGACAAATCACAATGAGCGTGCGGGCATCTCCAGCAAGAGGCATGAGACAGTAATCCTGCAGACCGCAGTTTCTGAGGGGTCCAGTACCAATCATGTAATGTTTTAAAAAGACAGAATGCGGCCTCTCGAGCATCAGGGTCTCTGGCCTCGATTAAATCTGCCCAATCCTCTAGGTCGTAGTCGATCTGTAAGTGCGCTTGCCACTTACTCTTGAGGGAATTAAGGAGGGGTAGTGAGAAGAGATGTCGGTTTAACAATGCCTGCATTCCAGATACAGCCACCTTCAATTGACCCCAGGTTTCCAGGTATTGGAGTACCGGGGATTGTATAAGTCACCGGGGGGGGGGGGCCCTAGTCGTCTCACTAGACAATGTCTGAGCTGGAGGAAACGCCATGAATAATGTTCAGGGAGATCAAATTCTTCCCTGAGCTCTGAAAACGACTTCCATTTGTCCCCCGATATGAGCTGATCTACTTCTGTGAGACCTCTCAAGCACCATTCTCTCCAAAAAATTGTCTTCCCCCTAATTTGAAAACTTTTATTGTGCCATACTGGGGCTCTATCATGTATTTGGGGATCTACTTTTAAGGATCGGTGTGCTTCCCGCCATGCTTTTCGCATAGCTCCAATCATAGGATTGGTGGTTCTCTGATATACCGGACCTCCATCATAGAGCATCTGGAGGCCTGACGAGGTGCCCGCAAGTGTCCGTTCTACTTCCACCCAGAGTGGCGGATCCCTTACTCCCGGGAGTAAAAAGATCATTTGTGAGAGATGCTATGCGGAGGCATAGTGTTCAACTGAGGGAAGACTCAGACCTCCAAACTCCAAGTTCGGATGCAACGGTCTATCTCTTGGAGGAGGGATAAGGGTATTTGCAAGAGCAGCATGCCCAAGACGAATAAAAATCTTGGTAAGGTCACCATTCGTACCGCCTACACTCTGCCCAACATAGAGAGGCCTAAATGGTTCCACTTCTCAAAATCATATTGCTAAGCAATGGGTCCAAATTGTCTGTCACCATTCTATCTAAACCTTTGTTAATGTTAATGCCCAGGTAACGAAGACGTGATTTTTTCCATTTGACCGGGAGTCCCTGGACTGTAATGCTTACTATTACAGGAGATAATGGTAGTGCTTCACTCTTGTCCTAGTTAATTCAATAGCCTGAAATATGTTCAATTTCCATTAGGATCTCTCTAAGGGCCAGGAGGGAATTGGGCAGGTCGGTGAGAGTAAGTAAAATATCATCCGCATATAAGTAAATGACGGAACTACCTCCTGGGAAATTCCAGATATAAGGTTGGAGCTGCGAATAACCGCTGCTAAGGGTTCCATGGCCAATAGAAACAATAATGTTGTGTCCCTCTGTGGATCGAGAAGGTGTCCGATAGGAACCCTCCACAGTTTACCTGGGCCATCAGGGAGTCATATAGCAAGCGCACTCTGTTGATAAAATTAGTCCCTGGGCCAAAACGTTTTAGTATTTCAAAGAGGTACCACCACTTTATTCGATCAAACGCCTTCTCGGCATACAGTGAGAGAGCAAGGGCTTCCTCTCGCGAGTCTTGCGCCGTCCATATAGCATGAAAGAGTGTGCGGACATGATTTCTTGATGAGTGGCCCGGCACGAAACCCACTTGTGTATGGTGAACCAGGGAGAGAATGACCTTCTTGAGGCGAGATGCCAATATCCCTGCCAGTGTCTTTACATCCCCATTAAGGAGCGATATGGGGCGGTAGCTTCCACACAGAAGAGGGTCCTTACCTGGCTTGGGTAAGACTGTAATGGAGGCTTTGTTGGAGAGAGGGTGTAAGGAACCCGTCTGGTCAGCCCCCCGGGAATTACTGTAGAGGAAATCTACTTGACGAGCTACAACAATTAACCTGTAGGAATGGTAATCCTCAGGTACTGAATCGCTATAGATATGGATAACTATAGTGTTGTATGTCAAAAACTAACAGTGACACATGGATGAGCAATACGGCTGAACATAAAATAGAATAACAGATTAGAGCATTCTATCACCAAAATATGATTTTATTCAATAATCTTACAAAATGCTAAAACTCATAAAGGACATAAAGCTAGATATAAAAGAACAAAAAATATAATACCTAACTCAGTCATTCCACAATCATACCGAACTAAAGACAACCAGAATAAAGAATACAGAAGTAAAAACTACAGACAAGGGACTCAATGGGTCCAGATATACAAAAATTACACAATAACAATAGTGAGCCTAAAGCGGCAAACGATTACAGATCAATGGTAGAAAAAGATATACTAATCTAAGAAACTTTTAAAATGACAATCTGTACTCTAATACTAACAGGATCTATGATTGGGGAAGAACGGTGATGTAGTTATTCTGTCAGTGAAATGCAGTAGGAACAGAAGGCCTACGTGCGTTTCGGTGTTCCTCGATTGTTAGGGTCACCTTCATCAGGGCCGTTCCCAATGTTGCAATCCAATGATAATCTAATCTTAGCAGCCGAGCATCCTCGTCATTTCTTGTTATAAGTTCTGGATATGCATGAAAAGTATAAACATGATATCTGTTATATCAGTCTGTTGGTACGACTGACATAAAGCTGTTCTATTCTCAAAGGTATATGTCAAGATGCCTTTTGTTGTCAATAGGGTAAAACATACTGAAAATCAGTTAGATGAAACTGACTTGCAAGTTCCGTTTAACAGTCTTTAAACTGTCCTCATACTCATGTTGGACCTAATGGTAATTCCAAGGCAGGTGCTTCGATAGAAAAGCTGTAGGCAGGACGGCTTGGCGTTCGATAGTTACTAGGCCCCCGGGAATGCCTCATATAAGGCATCTACAGTGTCAACTCCCGTCCATTTATAAAATTCGGATTTGAACCCATCCTCCCCAGGTGCCTTATGATATGGTAAATTGGCTATCGCCGGTTGGATCTCCTCCTTGCTGATGTCAACCTCTAGGAGCACTCTGCCTTCAGCCGAGAGGCAGGGTATGTTTGCTCTCCTAAGGAAGGCGTCCAAGCGATCAGTATCCTCGGTTGTTTCTGGGGTGTATAGGGTTTGGTAAAAGCGGGGAAACTCACCCGCGATTGCCTGAGGGTGCGTAATAAATGTGTTGTCATGATTGCGTATTGCTGGGATGACCAGTGTTTCCTCCCTTTGACAGAGCTGGGTGGCCAATAGGCGACCTGCCTTCTCTCCCTGTTCATAGTGGCGATCTTTCATCCGTCGTAAGGCATACTCCTTACGCAAGGTATAAAGGGAGTTAAGCTCCATTTTGGCTCGTTCTAGGCGGCGACGACTGGACGGGTGGGCGTTCAGGTGTACTCCTGGGTGGCCTGGAAAATACAATCGTCTAGTTTGCGCTGTTGATCCCTCCTTTGAGCATTGGAGATGGCCGCATCTCTCATGAGCTGTCCTCTAATCATTGCCTTTGCTGCCGCCCAGAGAAGCTGTGGCGAGGAAACCAAGCCCTTATTATTCTGAAGGTATGTGGCCACGTGTGATATAAGTTGTTCCTTTCCCTTCAGGGTTTGGTATCTGGGATTTGAAAGACGCCAAGGCTTAGGGCAGGGTGAGACCAACCATAGCTCCAGGGCTAATAAAACTGGGGAATGATCAGACAGTGCGGCCGGAAGAATTTCAGACATTCGGATCGACTGCAATAACCAGTGATTAATCAAAAAACAGTCTAGCCGCGATTGTGTCCCGTGGGCCGAGGAAACAAAAGTGTATTCTCGCTTGGAGGGGTGGGAGAGGCACCAGAAGTCCAGCAGACCATGGTCCAATAGTACGTCATGTAGGAGGGCCCGGTCTGCGTTATTGCCCACATCAAGACTACTTGAGCGATCCAGGATGGCGTCCTGCACAATGTTTCAATCCCCACCTAGTATATATTGGGAGATGCCAATCTGCGTTAATAGATGATTGAGAGAGGAAAAAAGAACGTTTGGAGCCTGTGGGAGCATATATGGAACCGATACAGATTGTAGAAGAGCCTATGGTGAGCTTGGCGAGGACGTAGAACCCTTCCAGGTCGCACCATGTCTTAAGAAGCCGGAACTGTAGGGATCGACAAATAAGTATCGCCAATCCGCATCTCCGCCCTGAGCCTTGTGTCCCACTGTGTACAGATGGTGTTCTGCTGAAAAGCACCCTACCCACCCAGTCTCTACAGAGTTTTTCCAACTCTGATGGGGAGAGGTGGGTTTCCTGTAGTAAGGCAATATCGTTTTTTTTTTGCGGAGATAAGATAGGACCTTCTGACGCTTGATATAGTGGGTCATACCATGTACGTTCCAAGACATAACCATGAGCGGGGTCCTCGACCCCATTATTGGGCGTAATGGAAGCCTAGTCAAAGGGGAGCAAGGGGTTCTGTGTTCGATGAGAGAGGGAATGAAAAGAGGTGCTAGGAGTAATAAAGCCCCGAGCAGGCGTGAGCTGGGAAAAGACAAATAGAGAAAGGGGGAAGGTATGAATAAAGCCCTCGGTCACAAAAGAAAAGAAAGTCAAGCAGACAAAGGAACAAGACAGGGAGATGGGGAAAATGCAGGGGGAGCAGGGAAAGAAAGAGCTAGAGAGGGATAAGAAGCCCCCAGACGAACGAAAAAGAGCAAACAATCGAATAAGCTCAGAAGGGAGAAAAGGGGTGTAAAGAGCGAAGAAAGAGGAAAAAAAAGTAAATGAGTATAGGAAAAGGGGAGAAGAATTAAAACAGCAGTCCTACTAAACTGCAGGTCAGAACCTGTAAGGCCCGCGACCTGGGTGGATGCTAATGGGGGGGAGAGGATGGGGACTGATAGTTCACTTACAATCCGATAAGCCCGCTAAGGAGCCTCATTGTTAGGCAATGTTGGGTGGTAAGGGGCAGGGCTCAAAAAGCCAGAAGTATGAAGGATGAAGTTTGGGAAGGCGGGACATAACGGATTATGAGATATGAATTATTAATTAGGAGACAGGAAATATGAAATATGGAGTATGATGGGAGGTGTTACGAAGAGATGTGGCGGAGGGGGTTGTAATCTGACCCACCACCCAGGTAGGTAATCGTGAGGTGGTACCCTGCTGCACACAAAGAAACAACGAGGGCTGTGCAGTCTCAATCTCAGTCTGGGGCCAACAGCACCAAGGTAGTCTGCTTCGAGGGTTGGCAAATGTATGGCTGCTGTTGTTGGGTGCTATGAGCAGGGGAGTAGCCGTGTAACACTGTCTAGGGGACATCTAGGGAGAGCGTGATGGCCCCCGGGAAGCACAAAGTGAGAACCAAAATCCTGCTACGCATGGGCACTGTACATCCCTCTAATTTGGCAAGTGTGAATAAGTAATTTACAGGAGGAAGGCTAGCCTTTCCCTTAGCCAGGGTATGTAGAATTCTGACGGGACATGGGGGAAACTCATCTCGTGGAGAAGAGGAGACGTCCGGTGGCTACAGTTCTACAGGGAGATAGAATAGAAAACTAAGGTGGGAGAGTGCAGGAGAGAAGGAACCAATAGCCTCTGGCAGTAGGGTCATAACCCACAACCAAAGGGCAGTCATATGATTCGCATAGGATAATCCATGCCATACATAATACGATAACATTAAATATTAAATAAATACCTCTTATAGCAACTGTATCAGAGAAAATATGCGATATTACTTTAACAGGATGTTTGCCTCCTCTGTTGCTTCCACATTTCCGACCGTGATTCTACCCCAAAGCAGCAAAGTGTTGGTAATAAAGCAGGAGAAAATCACCTTAAACATATCACTGACAGGAAGACTTAACATCGGCCCCAATCCCTCCCAAACCCCCTCCCACCAGTGAGGAAGGCATCGATAATAATAGTCAAATTTGACACTTAGCTGTCCGAAGGGGAGAACCTGGTGCCGGGATCAGATCGAGAAGTCCTCCGGGCACCCTAAGGGCCGGTGTCATGGATGCTCGTCGATTGTTGGTTTCAAGGGAGAACAGGACTTGTCTCTGCTCTGATCCTGAGTGCGGTCAATCACTGCTTGAAGGACATGGTCACGACTGTCCTCAGATTTAGGTGATTGTTCGTATTTTCTGCCTCTCTTTTGCGAGGTCGGGTGCTGAGGTTGAGACTACAGGGATGGAGCAGCGAATGGATCCCTAGTAGGGAGGGAGTCAAAATCCAGATGCGGAGGCAGTGTCCATGGGCTGTGGGGCAAGACTGTTCAGGAAGGAGCTGAGGTCCTCGGGTTCAGTGAAGTTTCTGGATTTGCCATTATATGTAATCCACAGGCAAACCCCTTAGGGAGGTAATGTGAGTTTCAATGCACATGATGTCCTGCTTTGCAAAGGTCATGTCTTAGCATGAGAACTAAAAGGGCCTTATTTAGAGTTGGGCAGATGGGATACTCCATCAGAAACATGGTAGATGTCCCATCTGTCATTAACAAGTTTATTAAAGCCTATGGAACATGGAATAGGGCAGACAGCCCATCCGCAATGTTTTGACATGTGTCCTACCTGCCAAACTCAAAATAAGATCCAAAGTTTCCATCACATTATTGTATTTTCTTGCTGTTTCAGATGGATATATGCATATTTTTGAGTCAACCATTCAAGCAGAATACGTTGGGAAACCCTCACTCTCCCTTATGATCGGGGAGAGGGGGAATCAGCATCTCCTGATTTTGAGCTGTATGACAACTTTGCACAGGCGCAACACACTTATTTCTAGCTCTGCCCAGCAGCATACATGGCTTACTTGGTGGTTAAAAAGAATGCAGCTCACGTCGCTGTTTGGAAGTACTCCTTATCATGGCCACACAGAGCTGAACTCAGGAGTGCACAGCAGGCATGCAACCACATCAGGAAAATGACAGTCACTGACACACCACCCACTTCATCAGACTTCAGCTGACTGTCTGGCACTCAATAGAATACAGAATTGAGAAGTAACCATGTTGAGAGTCTATTCCCTGAGGCACTTTCATTGATTCTTTCACAATTAGTGACGGGATACACCCAACTTTGGCTGATAAATTTACATATTTACACTTGTGCAGTATTTGCAATGCCCCCTATTCTTCATTCCCTCAGAGGATCTGCAAGGCACAGGCCTTGCTCCCTAAACATCAATCAAACAGACATTTTGACCACAAAGCTCTATGCTACCATACAAACATAATCCCTTGTGACTGTCCCAATTGCTACAATAAAATGGGACTGCTTCGGACACACAATAACAGGGAAACAATGGAGATACTGCAGACAGGCATGTTGTTCCCTAACCAGTTGACTTCGACTCATTCATTTCAAATTCTTACACCAGACCCAGAGTACCCCGCTTAAATTATCTAAATATGTTTCTAATGCTAATTGTGTATGGTGCTCTGTTCTGAATGCCACTTGTGTTCACTTACCCTTCACTTACCCTTGGAATGTCCTAAAAAGCTGCATACTGGGAAGAGATATTCAAGCAGCTGTCCGGAATGGTATAAACCAGTATATCCATATATATTCATATAGATCCATATATCACTCACCGGAAGATGGCCCGCTTAGAGTATACAGAGCATTTGCTGATGACATTTAAGAGATTTATCTCCATAGTGATGTTATTAGCTAAAAGGCGTGTGGTTTGTGTATGTGGGTGACATGTTATACCAAACACCAATACCTGGCTAGCAGATCTAATATATTGCAACAATCAATTAGAGACATAGGTCACCTTATCCACAAGTAGCAGATCAAACAACATTTGGCACCCTTTACAAACATATTTGATTAGTGCTGCTATTTTGGATTAGCAATACTGCTTGGATGGCATGGACCAAAGTCAAGATCTTGCTCATGCAGGTCCTCAGGCTGGGTGGGATCTTGGCCTGGATGACTTCCTGCCCCATTTCACTGTGGGCTCTTGGCTGGATACATGCTGCCTATCACTGATACTCTGCTGATTCTGGGATCTACTGAACCTAGCCCTTAGGAATAAGGTATGTCTGCCTATGTGAATGACTTGTTTGGTTGGTGGGCTACCAAATGAGACTGATAAAATGTATCTTTTTTTACTATTGTTCTACTGTTTGAGAAAATTGAATAAGTATCCCAGGCTCATGTGAGGAAGTGTCAGTCCTTTGTGCAGTGGTTTGGCTTCAAAATAGTTTTAAAACAGTACCTGTCAGTTAACAACTTTTTTCTCTGGCTGTAAAATACAGTTTCAGTCAGTTTTTTTTAACATCTACAAAAGGTGTGCTTCATTAATGTTTCATACCATAAGTGACCCCAGCATAGTGGGTGCTGTAAGCTAAATTGTAGATAGGCGGCAGGTTGTTGGCGGGAGTCCCTGATGGGGCACAACATTTCATGCTTGATGCCATATAGCATTACAGAAACGTTTTAGATTTCCCAAACAGCATGTTTCAGTAATGTTTATCATGCCACATGTGACCACTACATAGTGGATACTGTGAAGTGACTTGGATGCAGTAGTCAGATTATTGGTGGATGTTCAAGATGGGGCTCAACATTTCATGCTTTATGTCATCCTCCGTTTCATAAAAGTTACATTTTCTGGGTGGCTTATTTCAGTACTGTTTCATGCCACATGTGATACCTTTATAGTGGATACTGTGACATGAGTTACGTGCAGCGGCCAAAATAGCGGTGGGTGCTCTTGATGGGGCTCAACATTTTATACTTTGCTTCATCTTGCATTACATAAAAGATTTTGCTTTTTCTGAATGGCATGTTGCAGTACTGTTTCAAGCTACATGTGACTCCTACCTAGTGAGTACTGTGAACCGAGTTGCCTGGAATTACATATTTATTGTTTTAGCTATTGCCTTAGAATATAATATAAAGCACAAAACAATATGTTTGCAATATTCAGTAGAAAATCGAGCAAAGAAAGCCAATAAGTTTAAAAGTTCTCTGATACTGGAGTACATCACACTAAATTTATATATTGAGTTTGGCCTTACATACTAAGTAGTGGAAGGGATTATGACCAATACTGGATTCTGGATTCTAAAACTTTAAGTCACAGTATTATGAGGAAAATCTGTGTTTAGCCAAAGTTTGAGGTTTACAAGATCTGGGTAAAACAACATTGTAAGATCCATTCAAGTCACATCAGCATGGAACCCCCAAAGTATCTAGTGTTCAGAAATTGTGAAGTTTGTTTTTTTATCCTTGGTGGAAGGTGAGCTAAGTCTTAATTTCTACAGCAACTTACATTGAAAATAAAGCTTTCATTTTGTTGGATGAAATGCTTCCATGTAGCGTTTTGGGCATTTTATGTCACAGGTGCTAGGCCCAGCCACATAGGAGAGCAACGGTTTTATCGGAAGACATATGGGAACAGAGAGTACAAGAACATTTGGTATTGCCAATTAGATTTATCTGCATTGTGGCTTCAAAATGTGACAAAGGGTGTACGAAATAAGCATTTGACACTATTGGTAATACATGACAGTGTGGGGAACCTCAAATTCTTAGTTTGTGAAATGGGAAGATCACGTGCATGATGCATAGTCATATTACCTCCCCTGCATGCCTAAAATGCTTATATTGTCACCAAGTTCTAGGTCTAGTTCTGAACTAGGAGGGGTGCACCAAACGGACCCTCGTAGAGACAGAGGACTACCATCCCTGTTTTTAAGCAGTAGTGGCAGTATACTGTGTTAGTAAATTATAATGAGAGGCTTTTTACCTGTGAGACATCAGTTCGCACTTATTGACCCATTCATCTAATGTTCTGCTGCGCAAGATGAACATGGAATCCTAAATGCAACATCCCCTGTGTTGTGGGTGCATGTATGTGCTAGACATGATAGTGTGCTGTGCATGAGTGATACAGGCTGAGGGTTCCATTCTGGAAGCACGCAGCATGGCCAAAGGACAGGGTAGAGGGCAGGTTGCTTTCTCCAGTCAAGATATGGGTATTGCTGGCATCTCCTTTTTGTGAATGGTGAGCATCAGACAGTACAGGGACGAAGGAGGATACAGGCTTTCCTTAGATGTTCCGGGACCATTCCTGATACATTGGTCTGTAAATGACTGCAGCTGCTATTAGACAGATGGCAGGGGTGAAGGGTGAGGCCTACAGTATCTGTTGTTAGGGAAAGGAGTCATTTGAAAGGGCACAGATTTTTGTACCCCTTCCTGAGCTCTGTGGGCGAGGTGGTACTCTCCAGAATACTCAGGGACTACTATGTAATCAACAGTTGATGTTGCATTGACAACTCCATGCAGGCAAGGGATGTTGACTGTAGTCCAATCTAAAGAAGGAATTAAAGGACTGTCCTGGGTGCCAAGATATCCTGCCTGTGAGTGAGCGAAGGAAGCACCATTCCTGCATAAAATGTATATTGTGGAAGGGACTGCTGTAATTGACCCTGGTGTAAGGTCCAGACAAAAAAGACTTGCTAAATAAGTGTTCCGAAGGAGTTGCCGTGCAGTGTCACCTGTGTCATTTCTCCCGATTGAAGCCTCGAGACACCTGGAATGGGTATGCTAGTGTGGTAGGCCAGTCTGAAGTTGGAATAAGCATCTGCTGTTGACCCATTTATGCCACAAGTGGACTGTGTGACCAATCAAGGTCATTGCCTCTAGACACTCTGCAGATGATAGCGCAATGGCTTTCACCATGCAAAAGAATTGTCCGCTGCTGTTGTGCAGTTGTCACGTTCAAAAAGAGTGCCAAGTACTCACTCAAATTAGTATCGGAGTGAGCTACGCTATCCACCATAGTGCAGGAATGAATTATTATCTATAGTCTGTCACTTAGGTGAGGGCCCCCAACAGAAGCTTCCACTCCTGTTGTGACCTATTGAATGATGATTGCTAATACAAACCCGGGATGGAGGGAGCAGGAGCTCTGCATCCACTGACCTACCTCAAACCCTGAACCTTGAGGGGGATCCAAGCGACAATTTGGGATCCACTAGAGACAGGTGGAGGCCTAGATGGCAGAGACTCCTAGAGCACACATACTTCCAACTGTAAATTGGGTATTTGTGCATTATTAAGTGTGTAGTGGTATTCTGTTTTCTGTGCAATAAAGTACTTTTCTACAAATAGGAGCACTGGGCAGGCATTGATTTTTTTGTGCTGCTGGGGGAGTGCTATTTATACATGAGCCTGAGTAGTCTCCACACTAACGTCCCTGAGAAGCCTGTGTCTTCTCACCTAGGTGCCACTGACTGTCAAGTGCGGAAAGGGTTGTACTTGATCCAGTTTGCAGAGCCATAGTAAGCAGACCAAGGTCAATGGTAGGAAAAGGCCTCAACCCCCACAGTTATGGCCCAGTTGCCCCTGCTTGGCTCTCGGCCTCAAGCACAGGGCTGGAAAGAGGTGTATAAATAACCACTGATCCTAAACTCATTGTCTTGTTTACATTTCAGGAATACATAGGTTTCTTACATGCCTGTTTTTCGTTCATCATATTTTACGATATGTATTGCTGTATAGTTGCTACACAATTAAATATTATAAAGCACAGCTCCGTTGTTGGCTCTGGTTATCGTGTGTATTTAGAGAACATAAAAACTCTACCTATCCCATGATCAGAAGGGTCTATAAGGTGTAACAGTATTTTGCTTTTGTAAATAGGCAAATGTGACAAAAAAGTACAGAGGAAAACTCTGTCATAAATACTGTTTTTTCTTTCTCATTTTTCATTATTTTTTTAATATAACAGAAAGGGCTGCAGCACTTGCAAAGAATGCCTGTCTCATTTTTCCTTGTCATAGTGTCTGATGCTTCACCTTTCCATCAAGGAGATGCCACCAATACCCATACGTTGTCTACAAAAATCAATCTGTGCTCCATCCTGTACTTTAGCCATACTGTGGCCTTCCAAAATAATTTGTTTCTTCAGCATAACCTTGAGGGAGCTACACAAATGACACCTTGCTGAATTACGAATTTTGACTACTTTTTATAAATTATCGCTTTGCAGGATCACCTTTGGGTTTCGCATATGTTTCTACTACAAACTGCAAAAAGGTTGAAACCACAAATATTAGGAAAAATGGACTCCCTCTTAGCAAAAACGCTAAAACTGTGGTTACAAAATATATTTTCATACAACTCTGCTTATTCATGAAAGCTGGGAAGAAGCTGATCTTAGCACAGAAAATCTTTTGTTGATGCTACATTTTAGCTATTTTCTCAGCTCCCTGCAGGACGGTCTACAAACCCTGGATACCTTTAGAATGGCCAAAAAAAGTATAACATTTGATGTAGACATCTTTCGTGGAAAACAAAAAGTTCTGAATGTTTAAGCGTGAAGTACCCCAGATATGTAAAAAAAAAGGCTTGGCACAGGGAATCTTAAAGGAATTATGAAAGTTTAGCAGCCAAGAGATAATGCAGGCATTAGTGAGCCTTTTCAAATGCTGACCTTGTGTTATGTCTGCAGGTTTTGTGCCAGTCTTCGCAAGCACTGAGTGCTCACTATAGAGTTTCAGGTGTTGCGTTAGTCTACACAGCAGCTGAACTTTTGGTTCACATTATCATGTGTGGGGCTTGCCTCCAATGATGCTGACCTGTAGCTACATAGTTAATGTTGTTAGGACTGGAACTGGAGCTTCTGACATCTCGCTGCCACGTGCTTTACAGCTGCACAAAGGATTCTATTAATTTAAGTCTAAATGATTTTGAAGTTATTTGCAATTTCTAAACCATCCTACTTTCTACAACAAGCAGACAGAATTAGGTTGAAAATGAAAACAACCCTTTCGTGTCTGGAATATGTAAAATCTTATTAGGGGATAAGAGTTCCCTTCCAACTAACTAGATTAACATTTTATTTAAAATGCAGAACATTAACCGGAGTATTATGAAAGATACCGCTAATAAGGGAAGGATTAAAATCCATTCATTCTTTAATCACACAAATCTTAATAACTCCCGGAGAAGTAACATTCAGCATACATAAATAAACATAACCGGGTAGATTCCTAAAGACATATTTCTAAATATAATTCTTAATTCAATATCCAAGGTGTTAGAAATGGGGTTTCTGGTTGGCTAGGATATGCACCTCAGCCAGCCAGAACCTACCCACTCTAGTCAGGGCTTGGGAGTTACACGTCCAAGATAACCCCTGCTCACCCCCTTGGTAGCTTGGCACGAGCAGTCAGGCTTAACCTGGAGGCAATGTGTAAAGCGTTTGCACAACACACAACACACGTGACGCAAAATATACACCACAAAGTAAACACAACACTGAGCTATGTAAAAATAATCTGTATTGCACAAAACATAATTAGACCAACATTACACGTGAATAATACCCTGCTACCTTAGCAGTTGTCAGCATGTTACACAAGTTTCTAATACTCTGCAGGAATATGCAGTTGTCACATTAGAACACGTAAGTACTCAGGATTCTGCAACATAAGCAGTAGTCAGGAATTATAGTAAAAGATATATGTACTTGTCATGAACAATTCCTAAATACCCATCAAAGGAACATTAGAGAATATACCACAAGTCATATAAATACATATCAGCTAGACATGCCCAGAAAGGAACATTAGCACACATATGTAACAACAGTACACAGGGAGGAAACCTAAAACATTTATAAGTCTGTATTAGGCTCCTAGAGCCTAGATTTCCTACAGAGTACCTGTTTCCAGTTGATTTGGGCACTTCCAGTGCCTAACGGTGAGGGTGGAGGGCCCCTGGTGCTCCGGCGCACAATACGGGGGCCACGCGATGTGTTGGAGGGAAGAGGGGCGGTTGGCACCCTCTCCTCATAAACAGGCCCCTCCGGGGGCCTCCGTTCTGGGTGGGGGCCTGCCTCGGCCTCCACACACCCTGTCCGTGGGGTGGGGGCCGGGCGCAGCCCACTAAACAGCTCTGGGGGCCAAAGCGGGAAGGGACCTCCATCGAGGTCTCACTTCCTGGTTTTTACGAAAGGAAATGCCCCCGAAAAAGGAGAGGAGTGTCCCGCTCCTGGCGCAGCGACCAGGGAAGGGGGGCACTCCCTGAGTCCTGCCTTGCCTTTAGACTGAAGCTCGGACCCCTCCGGGGGCCCGAGGAGGCACTTGCGTACACCCGAAGCGGTGTGCGAGTGTTTTTAAGCTGTTCCCAGCCGCCGGGGATGCTTCCAGGAAAAGAGGAAGCAGCTCGTGCCCCGGGGTCGCTCCTGGGAGCAGACCGTGCCCCGGGGGCGCCACTAGGTGTGCACCGGCTCCAGTTGAGGTATCTTCGTGCCCCAGGGGCTCTTGGAGTAGCGTGGATCTCGCGCTGAATAGAGCTCAGCAACCCGGGCTGCGACAGTGATTTTGGGGGGCAGAAATAAAGCACGTTTCAAAGCGCTATAGTGATTGTGAGACCTGGGCTGCAGGCGGTGTCCTTGGGCAGAGGAACAGCACTTTTCAGAGCGCTGGGGGAAAACTTAAAAGCCTGAGCTGCGGCGGTGATCCCTGGTCTGAAGTTCCAAGAGAGCGCTTTTTCCAGCGCTTAGTCCAGAGCTACAGGGATCCTTACAGGGGTCAGGGGCACAGCACCCTGCCCCTGGGAGCAACCAAGAGACAAGGGAGCACAGGCTGGTGGGCCCAGCTTACAGGCAAGCACAAGGTTTGCAGATGGTGACAGTCCTTCTAGTGACCAGGCAGGTCACAGGTCAGCACAGAAGCAGCAGTCCAAGGTGGATTCCTGGTGAGTCCATTCATCAGCGTTCTGTGTCCAGTTTCAAGTTCCAAGAATGTTCAAATTGTGGGGAAAGTTCCCCTGTACTTATAGTCAGTTCTTACAGTGTTTTACAATGGTAGGGAGAGGAGGTTCCAGCCAGTTACAACTGGTTCTGGGAGTGCCCCCTCTCTCCTTTCAGCTCAGGCTCCAAACATCAGTGGGAAGTTAACGACCCTATTGTGTGAGACCAGGGCAGAGTCTTTACAAATGCAGGTGTGCCCCGCCTCACCCTTCTCTCAGCCCAGGAAGGCTTTACAATATGTAGATGCACCTCTGTGTCACCTCCACCTTCCCTGTGTTCAGGCTGTCTGAGAAGTATGCACAAAGCCCCAACTGTCAGTCTGCCCAGGCGTTGATTGGAGACAAGCGGCAAAACACCAAAGTCATAAGCACAGATAAATGTGCACTTTCTAGAAGTGGCATTTCTGTGACAGTAATAAAAAATACACCTACACCAGTAAGCAGCATTTCTTACCACTGTCACAACCCCACCAAATATGCCTACGCTACCTCTCATAAATAAGACAATATCCCTTATACATAAGGCAGGGCATTTCCAATGCAATCCTATGAGGAGGCAGCACTCAACACCAAGTTAGGCTGTTTGCCAGTACCAGGACAGGCCACGCAACATGGCACATGTCCTTCCTTCTATGTACATGGCACCCTGCCCAAAGGGCTAGCTAGGGCGTACCTTTGGGGTGACCTACAATTAGTAAAAGGGGAGTTCTGGGCCTGGCAAGTAAATTTAGATGCCAGGTCCCTGTGGCAGGAAACTGTGCACACAGGCTCTGCGCTAGCAGGCCTTAGATAGGTTTGACAGGCTACTTCAGTGGGTGGCGCAAGCAGCGCTGCAGGCCCACTAGTAGCATTTAATTTACAGGCCCTGGGTATAGGGATACCACTTTACAAGGGACTTGATGGTGCATCTCATTGCTTGCACAGCCTGTTGTGTCATGTCCTGCACTAGAGAACTATCACAATCACATGATATTAATTTAACCACAGACTTCCTTTCCATGTTATTTGTTCATAATCTCTTGACAAAGAACTAATAGCGTCTTACCTATTTCAATTGGTCAACAATGTTATATCTGTTAACCCCTTCTGTGCCCAGGACGTAATGGTTACGTCCTGAGGCACAGTGCTGCTGTGCCCAGGACGTAACCATTACGTCCTGTGCACAGAGCCCAGAGGGAGCGCTCTCGCTCCCTCTGTGGGGTTCCCCCCCACCCCCCCAAGTCAGGGATGGAAGGGGAAGCCCTTCCCCTCCCACCCCCGACCCCCCCAACCCCCCCTGTGACGTCAGCGCGCGAGCGCGCGCTGATTAGTCACAGGGTCTCCCCCATCGAGAGAGCTTCCAGCGCGATTGAAAAAGAAATGCTTTTGCATTTTTTTTTCAATCCCATGGGGGAGGCCCCGAGAGGCTTCAAAGGGAAGGAAATGTATTGCCTTCCCTTTGAAGTCTCTCACAGGTTTCAAAAGCCGGATTGCTTGCAATCCGGCTTTTGAAACCCCACTAGACACCAGGGTTTTTTTTTTTTTTCAGTGAAATTGGCAAAAGGGAGTGACCCCTTGGGCAAGGGTCGCTCCCGGGGGGGCATTTTTTTAGGAAGGCCTTTTCTGCCCCCCCTGGGGACAGATCGGCCTATTATTAGGCCGATCTGCCCCCAGGGGGGGCAGAAACCTCTAGGCACCAGGGATCTTTTTTTTTTTTTTTCTTTTTGTTATGTTTTCTTTTTTTTTTAGGTGGGGAGCGACCCCTTAGGCAAGGGTCGCTCCCCTAGGGGGCAAATTATATTTAGGCCATTTCTGCCCCCCTTGGGGGCAGATTGGCCTATTTTGATGAGGCCAATCTGCCCCCAAGGGGGGCAGAAACCATTAGACACCAGGGAGTTTTTTTTTTGCGTGAATTTCACGCAAGGGGAGCGACCCCTTAGGCAAGGGTCACTCCCTGGGGGGGGGGGGGGATTATTTTAGGCCATTTCTGCCCCCCTGGGGGGGGTAGATCAGCCTATTTTGATTCGGCTGATCTGCCCCCAAGGGGGGCAGAAACCCCTAGGCACCAGGGATTTTTTTGTTTTTCTGTTTTACAGATGGGGAGCGACCCCCTTGGACAAGGGTCGCTCCCCTGGAGGGGCAAAATGTATTTAGGCCATTTCTGCCCGCTTTGGGGGCAGATCGGCCGATTTTAGGTCAATCTGCCCCCAAGGGGGGCAGAAACCACTAGGCACCAGGGATCTTTTTTTTGCGCCGTCACACAAGGGGAGCGACCTTGTAGTCAAGGGTCGCTCCCCGGGGGGGTCGGGGGGGCCAAATTATTTTAGGCCATCTCTGCCCCCCCTGGGGGCAGATCGCCCTATTGGTATTAGGCCGATCTACCCCCAGGGGGGGCAGAAACCTCTAGGCGCCAGGGCAAATTTTTTTTTTGTGTTTTTTTTTTGGTTTGGTATTTTTTTAGAGATGGGCAGCGACCGATCAGGCAAGGGTCGCTCCCCTGGGGGGCAAATTGTATTTAGACCATTTCTGCCCCCCTTGGGGGCAGATTGGTCGATTTTAGGTCAATCTGCCCCAAGGGGGCAGAAACCACTAGGCACCGGGGATTTGTTTTTTGGCGCCAATGTCACGCAAGGGGAGCGACCCCGTAGGCAAGGGTCGCTCCGGGGGGTGGGCGGGGTGGGTGTTCGGGGGCAAATTTATTTTAGGCCATTTCTGCCCCCCCTGGGGGCAGATCGGCCTATTATTAGGCCGATTTGCCCCCAGGGGGGGCAGAAATCTGTAGGCGCCAGGGCAATTTTTTTTTTGTTTGTTTTTGTTTTGTTTTT
Source organism: Pleurodeles waltl (assembly GCF_031143425.1). NCBI lineage: Eukaryota > Metazoa > Chordata > Amphibia > Caudata > Salamandridae > Pleurodeles > Pleurodeles waltl. Next base: position 855,786,234 of record NC_090450.1, read on the forward strand.
GTTTGTTTTTTTAGAGATGGGGAGCGACCCATCAGACAAGGGTCGCTCCCCTGGGGGGCAAACTGTGTTTAGACCATTTCTGCCCCCCTTGGGGGCAGATTGGTCGATTTTAGGTCAATCTGCCCCAAGGGGGCAGAAACCACTAGGCACCGGGATTTGTTTTTTGGCGCTAATGTCACGCAGGGGGAGCGACCCCGTAGGCAATGGTCGCTCCGGGTGGGGGTGGGGGTTTCAGGGGGCAAATTTATTTTAGGCCATTTCTGCCCCCAGGGCGGGCAGAAACCTCTTGTTGCCAGAGCAAATTTTTTTTTTTTGTTTTTTTTTTTTTTTTTTTTTTTTTTTTTTTAGAGATGGGGAGCGACCCATCAGGCAAGGGTCGCTCCCCTGGGGGGCAAATTGTGTTTAGACCATTTCTGCCCCCCTTGGGGACAGATTGGTCGATTTTAGGTCAATCTGCCCCAAGGGGGCAGAAACCACTAGGCACCGGGGATTTGTTTTTTGGCGCCAATGTCACGCAGGGGGAGCGACCCCGTAGGCAAGGGTCGCTCCGGGGGGGGGGGGGGGAACAGGGGGGGTGTTCGGGGGGCAAATTTATTTTAGGCCATTTCTGCCCCCCCTGGGGGCAGAAACCTCTTGTTGCCAGGGCAACATTTTTTGGGGTGTTTTTTTTTTGTTTGTTTGTTTTTTTTTAGAGATGGGGAGCGACCCATCAGGCAAGGGTCGCTCCCCTGGGGGGCAAATTGTGTTTAGACCATTTCTGCCCCCCTTGGGGGCAGATTGGTCGATTTTAGGTCAATCTGCCCCAAGGGGGCAGAAACCACTAGGCACCGGGGATTTGTTTTTTTGCGCCAATGTCACGCAGGGGGAGCGACCCAGTAGGCAAGGGTCGCTCCGTGGGGGGGTGTGGGGGGGAACGGGGGGGTGTTCGGGGGGCAAATTTATTTTAGGCCATTTCTGCCCCCCCTGGGGGCAGATCGGCCTATTATTAGGCCGATCTGCCCCCAGGGGGGGCAGAAACCTCTTGTTGCCAGGGCAAATTTTTTTTAGTGTTTTTTTTTTAGTTTGTTTGTTTTTTTAGAGATGGGGAGCGACCCATCAGACAAGGGTCGCTCCCCTGGGGGGCAAACTGTGTTTAGACCATTTCTGCCCCCCTTGGGGGCAGATTGGTCGATTTTAGGTCAATCTGCCCCAAGGGGGCAGAAACCACTAGGCACCGGGATTTGTTTTTTGGCGCCAATGTCACGCAGGGGGAGCGACCCCGTAGGCAATGGTCGCTCCGGGGGGGGGGGACAGGGGGGTTCAGGGGGCAAATTTATTTTAGGCCATTTCTGCCCCCAGGGCGGGCAGAAACCTCTTGTTGCCAGAGCAAATTTTTTTTTGTGTTTTTTTTTTGTTTGTTTGGTTTTTTTTAGAGATGGGGAGCGACCCATCAGGCAAGGGTCGATCCCCTGGGGGGCAAATTGTGTTTAGACCATTTCTGCCCCCCTTGGGGACAGATTGGTCGATTTTAGGTCAATCTGCCCCAAGGGGGCAGAAACCACTAGGCACCGGGGATTTGTTTTTTTGCGCCAATGTCACGCAGGATGAGCGACCCCGTAGGCAAGGGTCGCTCCGGGGGGGGGGGGACGGGGGGGGTGTTCGGGGGCAAATTTATTTTAGGCCATTTCTGCCCCCCCTGGGGGCAGAAACCTCTTGTTGCCAGGGCAAAAAATGTTTTGGTGTTATTTTTTTTGTTTGTTTGGTTTTTTTTAGAGATGGGGAGCGACCCATCAGACAAGGGTCGCTCCCCTGGGGGGCAAACTGTGTTTAGACCATTTCTGCCCCCCTTGGGGGCAGATTGGTCGATTTTAGGTCAATCTGCAACCACTAGGCACCGGGGATTCGTTTTTTTGCGCCAATATCACGCAGGGGGAGCGACCCAGTAGGCAAGGGTCGCTCCAAGGTGGGGGGGTGGGGGGGGTTTGGGGGGCAAATTTATTTTAGGCCATTTCTGCCCCCCCCTGGGGGCAGATCGGCCTATTATTAGGCCGATCTGCCCCCAGGGGGGGCAGAAACCTCTAGGCGCCAGGGCAAATGTTTTTTTTTTTTTGTTGTTTTTTGTTTGTTTGTTTTTTTAGAGATGGGGAGCGACCCATCAGACAAGGGTCGCTTCCCTGGGGGGCAAACTGTATTTAGAGCATTTCTGCCCCCTTTGGGGGCAGATTGGTCGATTTTAGGTCAATCTGCCCCCAAGGGGGCAGAAACCACTAGGCACCGGGAATTTGTTTTTTGGCGCCAATGTCACGCAGGGGTAGCGACCCCGTAGGCAAGGGTCGCACCTGGGCAGGGGGGGTTTGGGGGGGTGGGGGGTCAAATTTATTTTAGGGCATTTCCCCCCCCCTGGGGCCGGCTGAGCTAGAGGCCAAAATCCACATGTAGGCACTTTGCAAAAAACACCTCTGTTTTCTGTGAAAAAATATGTTGTGTCCACGTTGTGTTTTGGGCCATTTCCTTTCGTGAGCGCTAGGCCTACCCACACAAGTGAGGTACCATTTTTATGGAGAGACTTAGGGGAACGCTGGGTGGAAGGAAATTTGTGGCTCCTCTCAGATTCCAGAACTTTCTGTCACCGAAATGAGAGGAAAAAGTGTTTTTTGGCCAGATTTTGATGTTTGCAAAGGATTCTGGGTAACAGAACCTGGTCAGAGCCCCGCAAATCACCCCATCTTGGATTCCCCTAGGTCTCTAGTTTTCAAAAATGCGCTGGTTTGCTAGGTTTCCCCAGGTGCCGGCTGAGCTAGAGGCCAAAATCCACACGTAGGCACTGTTTTCTATGAAAAAATGTGATGTGTCCACGTTGTGTTTTGGGCCATTTCCAGTCGCGAGCACTAGGTCTACCCACACAAGTGAGGTATCATTTTTATCGGGAGACGTGGGGGAACGCTGGGTGGAAGGAAATTTGTGGCTCCTCTCAGATTCCAGAACTTTCTGCCACAGAAATGTGAGGAACATGTGTTTTTTTAGCCAAATTTTGAGGTTTGCAAAGGATTCTGGGTAACAGAACCTGGTCCGAGCCACACAAATCACCCCATCTTGGATTCCCCTAGGTCTCTAGTTTTCAGAAATGCACAGGTTTGGTAGGTTTCCCTAGGTGGCGGCTGAGCTAGAGGCCAAAATCTACAGGTAGGCACTTTGCTAAAAACAGCTCTATTTTCTGTGATGTGTCCACGTTGCGCTTTGGGGCGTTTCCTGTCGCGGGCGCTAGGCCTACCCATACAAGTGAGGTTTCATTTTTATCGGGAGACATGGGGAAACGCTGGGTGGAAGGAAATTTGTGGCTCCTCTCAAATTGTAGAACTTTCTGCCACAGAAATGTGAGGAACATGTGTTTTTTTTAGCCAAATTTTGAGGTTTGCAAAGGATTCTGGGTAACAGAACCTGGTCCGAGCCACACAAGTCACCCCATCTTGGATTCCCCTAGGTCTCTAGTTTTCAGAAATGCACAGGTTTGGTAGGTTTCCCTAGGTGGCGGCTGAGCTACAGGCCAAAATCTACAGGTAGGCACTTTGTAAAAAACACCTTTGTTTTCCTTCAAAAATTTGGTTGTGTCCACGTTGCGCTTTGGGGCGTTTCCTGTCGTGGGCGCTAGGCCTACCCACACAAGTGAGGTATCATTTTTATCGGGAGACGTGGGGGAACGCTGGGTGGAAGGAAATTTGTGGCTCCTCTCAGATTCCAGAACTTTCTGCCACAGAAATGTGAGGAACATGTGTTTTTTTAGCCAAATTTTGAGGTTTGCAAAGGATTCTGGGTAACAGAACCTGGTCCCAGCCACACAAGTCACCCCATCTTGGATTCCCCTAGGTCTCTAGTTTTCAGAAATGCACAGGTTTGGTAGGTTTCCCTAGGTGGCGGCTGAGCTACAGGCCAAAATCTACAGGTAGGCTCTTTGCTAAAAACAGGTCTGTTTTCTGTGATGTGTCCACGTTGCGCTTTGGGGCGTTTCCTGTCGCGGGCGCTAGGCCTACCCACACAAGTGAGGTATTATTTTTATCGGGAGAAGTGGGGGAATGCTGGGTGGAAGGAAATTTGTGGCTCCTCTCAGATTCCAGAACTTTCTGCCACAGAAATGTGAGGAACATGTGTTTTTTTAGCCACATTTTGAGGTTTGCAAAGGATTCTGGGTAACAGAACCTGGTCCCAGCCACACAAGTCACCCCATCCTGGTTTCCCCTAGGTCTCTAGTTTTCAGAAATGCACAGGTTTGGTAGATTTCCCTAGGTGGCGGCTGAGCTACAGGCCAAAATCTACAGGTAGGCACTTTGCAAAAAACACCTCTGTTTTCCTTCAACAATTTGGTTGTGTCCACGTTGCGCTTTGGGGCGTTTCCTGTCGTGGGCGCTAGGCCTACCCACACAAGTGAGGTATCATTTTTATCGGGAGACGTGGGGGAACGCTGGGTGGAAGGAAATTTGTGGCTCCTCTCAGATTCCAGAACTTTCTGCCACAGAAATGTGAGGAACATGTGTTTTTTTAGCCAAATTTTGAGGTTTGCAAAGGATTCTGGGTAACAGAACCTGGTCCCAGCCACACAAGTCACCCCATCTTGGATTCCCCTAGGTCTCTAGTTTTCAGAAATGCACAGGTTTGGTAGGTTTCCCTAGGTGGCGGCTGAGCTACAGGCCAAAATCCACAGGTAGGCACTTTGCTAAAAACAGGTCTGTTTTCTGTGATGTGTCCACGTTGCGCTTTGGGGCGTTTCCTGTCGCGGGCGCTAGGCCTACCCACACAAGTGAGGTATCATTTTTATCGGGAGACGTGGGGGAATGCTGGGTGGAAGGAAATTTGTGGCTCCTCTCAGATTCCAGAACTTTCTGCCACAGAAATGTGAGGAACATGTGTTTTTTTAGCCACATTTTGAGGTTTGCAAAGGATTCTGGGTAACAGAACCTGGTCCCAGCCACACAAGTCACCCCATCTTGGATTCCCCTAGGTCTCTAGTTTTCAGAAATGCACAGGTTTGGTAGGTTTCCCTAGGTGGCGGCTGAGCTACAGGCCAAAATCTACAGGTAGGCACTTTGCAAAAAACACCTCTGTTTTCCTTCAAAAATTTGGTTGTGTCCACGTTGCGCTTTGGGGCGTTTCCTGTCGTGGGCGCTAGGCCTACCCACACAAGTGAGGTATCATTTTTATCAGGAGACGTGGGGGAACGCTGGGTGGAAGGAAATTTGTGGCTCCTCTCAGATTCCAGAACTTTCTGCCACAGAAATGTGAGGAACATGTGTTTTTTTAGCCAAATTTTGAGGTTTGCAAAGGATTCTGGGTAACAGAACCTGGTCCCAGCCACACAAGTCACCCCATCTTGGATTCCCCTAGGTCTCTAGTTTTCAGAAATGCACAGGTGTGGTAGGTTTCCCTAGGTGGCGGCTGAGCTACAGGCCAAAATCCACAGGTAGGCACTTTGCTAAAAACAGGTCTATTTTCTGTGATGTGTCCACGTTGCGATTTGGGGCGTTTCCTGTCGCGGGCGCTAGGCCTACCCACACAAGTGAGGTATCATTTTTATCGGGAGACGTGGGGGAACGCTGGGTGGAAGGAAATTTGTGGCTCCTCTCAGATTCCAGAACTTTCTGCCACAGAAATGTGAGGAACATGTGTTTTTTTAGCCAAATTTTGAGGTTTGCAAAGGATTCTGGGTAACAGAACCTGGTCCGAGCCACACAAATCACCCCATCTTGGATTCCCCTAGGTCTCTAGTTTTCAGAAATGCACAGGTTTGGTAGGTTTCCCTAGGTGGCGGCTGAGCTAGAGGCCAAAATCTACAGGTAGGCACTTTGCTAAAAACAGCTCTATTTTCTGTGATGTGTCCACGTTGCGCTTTGGGGCGTTTCCTGTCGCGGGCGCTAGGCCTACCCATACAAGTGAGGTTTCATTTTTATCGGGAGACATGGGGAAACGCTGGGTGGAAGGAAATTTGTGGCTCCTCTCAAATTGTAGAACTTTCTGCCACAGAAATGTGAGGAACATGTGTTTTTTTTAGCCAAATTTTGAGGTTTGCAAAGGATTCTGGGTAACAGAACCTGGTCCGAGCCACACAAGTCACCCCATCTTGGATTCCCCTAGGTCTCTAGTTTTCAGAAATGCACAGGTTTGGTAGGTTTCCCTAGGTGGCGGCTGAGCTACAGGCCAAAATCTACAGGTAGGCACTTTGTAAAAAACACCTTTGTTTTCCTTCAAAAATTTGGTTGTGTCCACGTTGCGCTTTGGGGCGTTTCCTGTCGTGGGCGCTAGGCCTACCCACACAAGTGAGGTATCATTTTTATCGGGAGACGTGGGGGAACGCTGGGTGGAAGGAAATTTGTGGCTCCTCTCAGATTCCAGAACTTTCTGCCACAGAAATGTGAGGAACATGTGTTTTTTTAGCCAAATTTTGAGGTTTGCAAAGGATTCTGGGTAACAGAACCTGGTCCCAGCCACACAAGTCACCCCATCTTGGATTCCCCTAGGTCTCTAGTTTTCAGAAATGCACAGGTTTGGTAGGTTTCCCTAGGTGGCGGCTGAGCTACAGGCCAAAATCTACAGGTAGGCTCTTTGCTAAAAACAGGTCTGTTTTCTGTGATGTGTCCACGTTGCGCTTTGGGGCGTTTCCTGTCGCGGGCGCTAGGCCTACCCACACAAGTGAGGTATTATTTTTATCGGGAGAAGTGGGGGAATGCTGGGTGGAAGGAAATTTGTGGCTCCTCTCAGATTCCAGAACTTTCTGCCACAGAAATGTGAGGAACATGTGTTTTTTTAGCCACATTTTGAGGTTTGCAAAGGATTCTGGGTAACAGAACCTGGTCCCAGCCACACAAGTCACCCCATCCTGGTTTCCCCTAGGTCTCTAGTTTTCAGAAATGCACAGGTTTGGTAGATTTCCCTAGGTGGCGGCTGAGCTACAGGCCAAAATCTACAGGTAGGCACTTTGCAAAAAACACCTCTGTTTTCCTTCAAAAATTTGGTTGTGTCCACGTTGCGCTTTGGGGCGTTTCCTGTCGTGGGCGCTAGGCCTACCCACACAAGTGAGGTATCATTTTTATCGGGAGACGTGGGGGAACGCTGGGTGGAAGGAAATTTGTGGCTCCTCTCAGATTCCAGAACTTTCTGCCACAGAAATGTGAGGAACATGTGTTTTTTTAGCCAAATTTTGAGGTTTGCAAAGAATTCTGGGTAACAGAACCTGGTCCCAGCCACACAAGTCACCCCATCTTGGATTCCCCTAGGTCTCTAGTTTTCAGAAATGCACAGGTTTGGTAGATTTCCCTAGGTGGCGGCTGAGCTACAGGCCAAAATCTACAGGTAGGCACTTTGCAAAAAACACCTCTGTTTTCCTTCAAAAATTTGGTTGTGTCCACGTTGCGCTTTGGGGCGTTTCCTGTCGTGGGCGCTAGGCCTACCCACACAAGTGAGGTATCATTTTTATCGGGAGACGTGGGGGAACGCTGGGTGGAAGGAAATTTGTGGCTCCTCTCAGATTCCAGAACTTTCTGCCACAGAAATGTGAGGAACATGTGTTTTTTTAGCCAAATTTTGAGGTTTGCAAAGGATTCTGGGTAACAGAACCTGGTCCCAGCCACACAAGTCACCCCATCTTGGATTCCCCTAGGTCTCTAGTTTTCAGAAATGCACAGGTTTGGTAGGTTTCCCTAGGTGGCGGCTGAGCTACAGGCCAAAATCCACAGGTAGGCACTTTGCTAAAAACAGGTCTGTTTTCTGTGATGTGTCCACGTTGCGCTTTGGGGCGTTTCCTGTCGCGGGCGCTAGGCCTACCCACACAAGTGAGGTATCATTTTTATCGGGAGACGTGGGGGAATGCTGGGTGGAAGGAAATTTGTGGCTCCTCTCAGATTCCAGAACTTTCTGCCACAGAAATGTGAGGAACATGTGTTTTTTTAGCCACATTTTGAGGTTTGCAAAGGATTCTGGGTAACAGAACCTGGTCCCAGCCACACAAGTCACCCCATCTTGGATTCCCCTAGGTCTCTAGTTTTCAGAAATGCACAGGTTTGGTAGGTTTCCCTAGGTGGCGGCTGAGCTACAGGCCAAAATCTACAGGTAGGCACTTTGCAAAAAACACCTCTGTTTTCCTTCAAAAATTTGGTTGTGTCCACGTTGCGCTTTGGGGCGTTTCCTGTCGTGGGCGCTAGGCCTACCCACACAAGTGAGGTATCATTTTTATCAGGAGACGTGGGGGAACGCTGGGTGGAAGGAAATTTGTGGCTCCTCTCAGATTCCAGAACTTTCTGCCACAGAAATGTGAGGAACATGTGTTTTTTTAGCCAAATTTTGAGGTTTGCAAAGGATTCTGGGTAACAGAACCTGGTCCCAGCCACACAAGTCACCCCATCTTGGATTCCCCTAGGTCTCTAGTTTTCAGAAATGCACAGGTGTGGTAGGTTTCCCTAGGTGGCGGCTGAGCTACAGGCCAAAATCCACAGGTAGGCACTTTGCTAAAAACAGGTCTATTTTCTGTGATGTGTCCACGTTGCGATTTGGGGCGTTTCCTGTCGCGGGCGCTAGGCCTACCCACACAAGTGAGGTATCATTTTTATCGGGAGACGTGGGGGAACGCTGGGTGGAAGGAAATTTGTGGCTCCTCTCAGATTCCAGAACTTTCTGCCACAGAAATGTGAGGAACATGTGTTTTTTTAGCCACATTTTGAGGTTTGCAAAGGATTCTGGGTAACAGAACCTGGTCCCAGACACACAAGTCACCCCATCTTGGATTCCCCCAGGTCTCTAGTTTTTAGAAATGCACAGGTTTGGTAGGTTTCCCTAGGTGGCGGCTGAGCTACAGGCCAAAATCTACAGGTAGGCACTTTGCAAAAAACACCTCTGTTTTCCTTCAAAAATTTGGTTGTGTCCACGTTGCGCTTTGGGGCGTTTCCTGTCGTGGGCGCTAGGCCTACCCACACAAGTGAGGTATCATTTTTATCGGGAGACGTGGGGGAACGCTGGGTGGAAGGAAATTTGTGGCTCCTCTCAGATTCCAGAACTTTCTGCCACAGAAATGTGAGGAACATGTGTTTTTTTAGCCAAATTTTGAGGTTTGCAAAGGATTCTGGGTAACAGAACCTGGTCCCAGCCACACAAGTCACCCCATCTTGGATTCCCCTAGGTCTCTAGTTTTAAGAAATGCACAGGTTTGGTAGGTTTCCCTAGGTGGCGGCTGAGCTACAGGCCAAAATCCACAGGTAGGCACTTTGCTAAAAACAGGTCTATTTTCTGTGATGTGTCCACGTTGCGCTTTGGGGCATTTCCTGTCGCGGGCGCTAGGCCTACCCACACAAGTGAGGTATCATTTTTATCGGGAGACGTGGGGGAACGCTGGGTGGAAGGGAATTTGTGGCTCCTCTCAGATTCCAGAACTTTCTGCCACAGAAATGTGAGGAACATGTGTTTTTTTAGCCACATTTTGAGGTTTGCAAAGGATTCTGGGTAACAGAACCTGGTCCCAGACACACAAGTCACCCCATCTTGGATTCCCCCAGGTCTCTAGTTTTCAGAAATGCACAGGTTTGGTAGGTTTCCCTGGGTGGCGGCTGAGCTACAGGCCAAAATCTACAGGTAGGCACTTTGCAAAAAACACCTCTGTTTTCCTTCAAAAATTTGGTTGTGTCCACGTTGCGCTTTGGGGCGTTTCCTGTCGTGGGCGCTAGGCCTACCCACACAAGTGAGGTATCATTTTTATCGGGAGACGTGGGGGAACGCTGGGTGGAAGGAAATTTGTGGCTCCTCTCAGATTCCAGAACTTTCTGCCACAGAAATTTGAGGAACATGTGTTTTTTTAGCCAAATTTTGAGGTTTGCAAAGGATTCTGGGTAACAGAACCTGGTCCCAGCCACACAGGTCACCCCATCTTGGATTCCCCTAGGTCTCTAGTTTTCAGAAATGCACAGGTTTGGTAGGTTTCCCTAGGTGGCGGCTGAGCTACAGGCCAAAATCTACAGGTAGGCACTTTGCTAAAAACAGGTCTGTTTTCTGTGATGTGTCCATGTTGCGCTTTGGGGCGTTTCCTGTCGCGGGCGCTAGGCCTACCCACACAAGTAAGGTATCATTTTTATCGGGAGACGTGGGGGAACGCTGGGTGGAAGGAAATGTGTGGCTCCTCTCAGATTCCAGAACTTTCTGCCACAGAAATGTGAGGAACATGTGTTTTTTTAGCCACATTTTGAGGTTTGCAAAGGATTCTGGGTAACAGAACCTGGTCCCAGCCACACAAGTCACCCCATCTTGGATTCCCCTAGGTCTCTAGTTTTCAGAAATGCACAGGTTTGGTAGGTTTCCCTAGGTGGCGGCTGAGCTACAGGCCAAAATCTACAGGTAGGCACTTTGCAAAAAACACCTCTGTTTTCCTTCAAAAATTTGGTTGTGTCCACGTTGCGCTTTGGGGCGTTTCCTGTCGTGGGCGCTAGGCCTACCCACACAAGTGAGGTATCATTTTTATCAGGAGACGTGGGGGAACGCTGGGTGGAAGGAAATTTGTGGCTCCTCTCAGATTCCAGAACTTTCTGCCACAGAAATGTGAGGAACATGTGTTTTTTTAGCCAAATTTTGAGGTTTGCAAAGGATTCTGGGTAACAGAACCTGGTCCCAGCCACACAAGTCACCCCATCTTGGATTCCCCTAGGTCTCTAGTTTTCAGAAATGCACAGGTGTGGTAGGTTTCCCTAGGTGGCGGCTGAGCTACAGGCCAAAATCCACAGGTAGGCACTTTGCTAAAAACAGGTCTATTTTCTGTGATGTGTCCACGTTGCGATTTGGGGCGTTTCCTGTCGCGGGCGCTAGGCCTACCCACACAAGTGAGGTATCATTTTTATCGGGAGACGTGGGGGAACGCTGGGTGGAAGGAAATTTGTGGCTCCTCTCAGATTCCAGAACTTTCTGCCACAGAAATGTGAGGAACATGTGTTTTTTTAGCCAAATTTTGAGGTTTGCAAAGGATTCTGGGTAACAGAACCTGGTCCGAGCCACACAAATCACCCCATCTTGGATTCCCCTAGGTCTCTAGTTTTCAGAAATGCACAGGTTTGGTAGGTTTCCCTAGGTGGCGGCTGAGCTAGAGGCCAAAATCTACAGGTAGGCACTTTGCTAAAAACAGCTCTATTTTCTGTGATGTGTCCACGTTGCGCTTTGGGGCGTTTCCTGTCGCGGGCGCTAGGCCTACCCATACAAGTGAGGTTTCATTTTTATCGGGAGACATGGGGAAACGCTGGGTGGAAGGAAATTTGTGGCTCCTCTCAAATTGTAGAACTTTCTGCCACAGAAATGTGAGGAACATGTGTTTTTTTTAGCCAAATTTTGAGGTTTGCAAAGGATTCTGGGTAACAGAACCTGGTCCGAGCCACACAAGTCACCCCATCTTGGATTCCCCTAGGTCTCTAGTTTTCAGAAATGCACAGGTTTGGTAGGTTTCCCTAGGTGGCGGCTGAGCTACAGGCCAAAATCTACAGGTAGGCACTTTGTAAAAAACACCTTTGTTTTCCTTCAAAAATTTGGTTGTGTCCACGTTGCGCTTTGGGGCGTTTCCTGTCGTGGGCGCTAGGCCTACCCACACAAGTGAGGTATCATTTTTATCGGGAGACGTGGGGGAACGCTGGGTGGAAGGAAATTTGTGGCTCCTCTCAGATTCCAGAACTTTCTGCCACAGAAATGTGAGGAACATGTGTTTTTTTAGCCAAATTTTGAGGTTTGCAAAGGATTCTGGGTAACAGAACCTGGTCCCAGCCACACAAGTCACCCCATCTTGGATTCCCCTAGGTCTCTAGTTTTCAGAAATGCACAGGTTTGGTAGGTTTCCCTAGGTGGCGGCTGAGCTACAGGCCAAAATCTACAGGTAGGCTCTTTGCTAAAAACAGGTCTGTTTTCTGTGATGTGTCCACGTTGCGCTTTGGGGCGTTTCCTGTCGCGGGCGCTAGGCCTACCCACACAAGTGAGGTATTATTTTTATCGGGAGAAGTGGGGGAATGCTGGGTGGAAGGAAATTTGTGGCTCCTCTCAGATTCCAGAACTTTCTGCCACAGAAATGTGAGGAACATGTGTTTTTTTAGCCACATTTTGAGGTTTGCAAAGGATTCTGGGTAACAGAACCTGGTCCCAGCCACACAAGTCACCCCATCCTGGTTTCCCCTAGGTCTCTAGTTTTCAGAAATGCACAGGTTTGGTAGATTTCCCTAGGTGGCGGCTGAGCTACAGGCCAAAATCTACAGGTAGGCACTTTGCAAAAAACACCTCTGTTTTCCTTCAAAAATTTGGTTGTGTCCACGTTGCGCTTTGGGGCGTTTCCTGTCGTGGGCGCTAGGCCTACCCACACAAGTGAGGTATCATTTTTATCGGGAGACGTGGGGGAACGCTGGGTGGAAGGAAATTTGTGGCTCCTCTCAGATTCCAGAACTTTCTGCCACAGAAATGTGAGGAACATGTGTTTTTTTAGCCAAATTTTGAGGTTTGCAAAGAATTCTGGGTAACAGAACCTGGTCCCAGCCACACAAGTCACCCCATCTTGGATTCCCCTAGGTCTCTAGTTTTCAGAAATGCACAGGTTTGGTAGATTTCCCTAGGTGGCGGCTGAGCTACAGGCCAAAATCTACAGGTAGGCACTTTGCAAAAAACACCTCTGTTTTCCTTCAAAAATTTGGTTGTGTCCACGTTGCGCTTTGGGGCGTTTCCTGTCGTGGGCGCTAGGCCTACCCACACAAGTGAGGTATCATTTTTATCGGGAGACGTGGGGGAACGCTGGGTGGAAGGAAATTTGTGGCTCCTCTCAGATTCCAGAACTTTCTGCCACAGAAATGTGAGGAACATGTGTTTTTTTAGCCAAATTTTGAGGTTTGCAAAGGATTCTGGGTAACAGAACCTGGTCCCAGCCACACAAGTCACCCCATCTTGGATTCCCCTAGGTCTCTAGTTTTCAGAAATGCACAGGTTTGGTAGGTTTCCCTAGGTGGCGGCTGAGCTACAGGCCAAAATCCACAGGTAGGCACTTTGCTAAAAACAGGTCTGTTTTCTGTGATGTGTCCACGTTGCGCTTTGGGGCGTTTCCTGTCGCGGGCGCTAGGCCTACCCACACAAGTGAGGTATCATTTTTATCGGGAGACGTGGGGGAATGCTGGGTGGAAGGAAATTTGTGGCTCCTCTCAGATTCCAGAACTTTCTGCCACAGAAATGTGAGGAACATGTGTTTTTTTAGCCACATTTTGAGGTTTGCAAAGGATTCTGGGTAACAGAACCTGGTCCCAGCCACACAAGTCACCCCATCTTGGATTCCCCTAGGTCTCTAGTTTTCAGAAATGCACAGGTTTGGTAGGTTTCCCTAGGTGGCGGCTGAGCTACAGGCCAAAATCTACAGGTAGGCACTTTGCAAAAAACACCTCTGTTTTCCTTCAAAAATTTGGTTGTGTCCACGTTGCGCTTTGGGGCGTTTCCTGTCGTGGGCGCTAGGCCTACCCACACAAGTGAGGTATCATTTTTATCAGGAGACATGGGGGAACGCTGGGTGGAAGGAAATTTGTGGCTCCTCTCAGATTCCAGAACTTTCTGCCACAGAAATGTGAGGAACATGTGTTTTTTTAGCCAAATTTTGAGGTTTGCAAAGGATTCTGGGTAACAGAACCTGGTCCCAGCCACACAAGTCACCCCATCTTGGATTCCCCTAGGTCTCTAGTTTTCAGAAATGCACAGGTGTGGTAGGTTTCCCTAGGTGGCGGCTGAGCTACAGGCCAAAATCCACAGGTAGGCACTTTGCTAAAAACAGGTCTATTTTCTGTGATGTGTCCACGTTGCGATTTGGGGCGTTTCCTGTCGCGGGCGCTAGGCCTACCCACACAAGTGAGGTATCATTTTTATCGGGAGACGTGGGGGAACGCTGGGTGGAAGGAAATTTGTGGCTCCTCTCAGATTCCAGAACTTTCTGCCACAGAAATGTGAGGAACATGTGTTTTTTTAGCCACATTTTGAGGTTTGCAAAGGATTCTGGGTAACAGAACCTGGTCCCAGACACACAAGTCACCCCATCTTGGATTCCCCCAGGTCTCTAGTTTTTAGAAATGCACAGGTTTGGTAGGTTTCCCTAGGTGGCGGCTGAGCTACAGGCCAAAATCTACAGGTAGGCACTTTGCAAAAAACACCTCTGTTTTCCTTCAAAAATTTGGTTGTGTCCACGTTGCGCTTTGGGGCGTTTCCTGTCGTGGGCGCTAGGCCTACCCACACAAGTGAGGTATCATTTTTATCGGGAGACGTGGGGGAACGCTGGGTGGAAGGAAATTTGTGGCTCCTCTCAGATTCCAGAACTTTCTGCCACAGAAATGTGAGGAACATGTGTTTTTTTAGCCAAATTTTGAGGTTTGCAAAGGATTCTGGGTAACAGAACCTGGTCCCAGCCACACAAGTCACCCCATCTTGGATTCCCCTAGGTCTCTAGTTTTAAGAAATGCACAGGTTTGGTAGGTTTCCCTAGGTGGCGGCTGAGCTACAGGCCAAAATCCACAGGTAGGCACTTTGCTAAAAACAGGTCTATTTTCTGTGATGTGTCCACGTTGCGCTTTGGGGCATTTCCTGTCGCGGGCGCTAGGCCTACCCACACAAGTGAGGTATCATTTTTATCGGGAGACGTGGGGGAACGCTGGGTGGAAGGGAATTTGTGGCTCCTCTCAGATTCCAGAACTTTCTGCCACAGAAATGTGAGGAACATGTGTTTTTTTAGCCACATTTTGAGGTTTGCAAAGGATTCTGGGTAACAGAACCTGGTCCCAGACACACAAGTCACCCCATCTTGGATTCCCCCAGGTCTCTAGTTTTCAGAAATGCACAGGTTTGGTAGGTTTCCCTGGGTGGCGGCTGAGCTACAGGCCAAAATCTACAGGTAGGCACTTTGCAAAAAACACCTCTGTTTTCCTTCAAAAATTTGGTTGTGTCCACGTTGCGCTTTGGGGCGTTTCCTGTCGTGGGCGCTAGGCCTACCCACACAAGTGAGGTATCATTTTTATCGGGAGACGTGGGGGAACGCTGGGTGGAAGGAAATTTGTGGCTCCTCTCAGATTCCAGAACTTTCTGCCACAGAAATTTGAGGAACATGTGTTTTTTTAGCCAAATTTTGAGGTTTGCAAAGGATTCTGGGTAACAGAACCTGGTCCCAGCCACACAGGTCACCCCATCTTGGATTCCCCTAGGTCTCTAGTTTTCAGAAATGCACAGGTTTGGTAGGTTTCCCTAGGTGGCGGCTGAGCTACAGGCCAAAATCTACAGGTAGGCACTTTGCTAAAAACAGGTCTGTTTTCTGTGATGTGTCCATGTTGCGCTTTGGGGCGTTTCCTGTCGCGGGCGCTAGGCCTACCCACACAAGTAAGGTATCATTTTTATCGGGAGACGTGGGGGAACGCTGGGTGGAAGGAAATGTGTGGCTCCTCTCAGATTCCAGAACTTTCTGCCACAGAAATGTGAGGAACATGTGTTTTTTTAGCCAAATTTTGAGGTTTGCAAAGGATTCTGGGTAACAGAACCTGGTCCCAGCCACACAAGTCACCCCATCTTGGATTCCCCTAGGTCTCTAGTTTTCAGAAATGCACAGGTTTGGTAGGTTTCCCTAGGTGGCGGCTGAGCTACAGGCCAAAATCTACAGGTAGGCACTTTGCTAAAAACAGGTCTGTTTTCTGCGATGTGTCCACGTTGTGTTTTGGGGCGTATCCTGTCGCGGGCGCTAGGCCTACCCACACAAGTGAGGTATCATTTTTATCGGGAGACTTGGGGGAACATAGAATAGCAAAACAAGTGTTATTGCCCCTTGTCTTTCTCTACATTTTTCCCTTCCAAATGTAAGACAGTGTGTAAAAAAGACATCTATTTGAGAAATGCCCTGTAATTCACATGCTAGTATGGGCACCCTGGAATTCAGAGATGTGCAAATAACCACTGCTTCTCAACACCTTATCTTGTGCCCATTTTGGAAATACAAAGGTTTTCTTGATAACTATTTTTTACTCTTTATATTTCAGCAAATGAATTGCTGTATACCCGGCATAGAATGAAAACCCACTGCAGGGTGCAGGTCATTTATTGGCTCTGGGTACCTAGAGTTCTTGATGAACCTACAAGCCCTATATATCCCCGCAACCAGAAGAGTCCAGCAGACGTAACGGTATATTGCTTTCGAAAATCTGACATTGCAGGAAAAAATTACAGAGTAAAACTTAGAGAAAAATGGATGTTTTTTTCACCTCAATTTCAATATTTTTCTTTTTCAGTTGTTATTTTCTGTAGGAAACCCTTGTAGGATCTACACAAATTACCCCTTGCTGAATTCAGAATGTTGTCTACTTTTCAGAAATGTTGCGGTTTCTGGGATCCAGCATTGGTTTCATCCCCATTTCTGTCACTGACTGGAAGGAGGCTGAAAGCACAAAAAATCGTAAAAATGGGGTATGTCCCAGTAACATGCCAAAATTGTGTTGAAAAATTGGGTTTTCTGATTCAAGTCTGCCTGTTCCTGAAAGCTGGGAAGCTGGTGATTTTATCACCACAAACCCTTTGTTGATGCCCTTTTCAGGGAAAAAACCACAAGCCTTCTTCTGCAGCCCATTTTTCCAATTTTTTTTAAAAAAACGAAATTTTCACTGTTTTTTGGCTAATTTCTTGGCCTCCTTCTGGGGAACCCACAAAGTCTGGGTACCTCTAGAATCCCTAGGATGTTGGAAAAAAAGGACGCAAATTTGGCGTGGGTAGCTTACGTGAACAAAAAGTTATGAGGCCCTAAGCGCAAACTGCTCCAAATAGCCAAAAAAAGGCTCGGCACAGGAGGGGGAAAAGGCCTGGCAGCGAAGGGGTTAAGAGAACGACATGAATTAGGAACATGAAAATCAGCTACAATTTCCTTATCTTGTAGTGTGCTCTACACTGGCTACCTAAAAAGTTCAGATTTAGTAATATGTGTGTTGGCTGACGAGGATGTTTACCGGGCTACCTTAATTCATAATCCAAAATTTATCATGCTCAAAACTAAGAACATCATCAAGAAAAGGATAGAAATAGGAAATTCATTGTAAGAGGTCTATGTTCCGATGAACTTCCTTGTTATTTACTGTGCCACCCAAATCTGGCGTTAACAAATTTGATGTTTCTAATTTCAAAGCTGCCATCAATTTTGCATTGTGAACACTCAGTCGGAGTAATGCCAACCGAAATGGCATCACACCAGCTGCCAAATTTAGGGCAGGGTGTCCAAAACCATTGGTGCTAGCTTCACTTCTTGAGACTCTCATGGATAAGACTGTGGTATCAGACGGAATGCTGATAATATGTTGCTGATGTGGTGGGAAACACCTATAGAATGTCAGGGACACTATGAATGTTGGTTTTGAACGCCAATGTTTGAATATACATTTTCAGAAGAGACATTTGATCTCAACTGTGCCAGAGGGTGATGGGCAAAAGGAGAGAGTTTAATGGATGTCAGAGTCATGGAAGATCAAGATATCAGATTTTGGGTAAAGGACAGTCATGGGATGCAGGATGGTAACAGACAAGAGAGTAACACAGGAAACAACTGAGATAAGGGCAGGGCATACAGCAAAGAATAAAAAAGGAATGAAATTGAGGGAGATGAAGAAAAGGTGGAGGACATTGGGTGACTTTTTGTCCCTTGCAAAACTAACCATGCAGATGGAGCTACTGTGTTTAAAAAAAAACCTTTACCACATTGGCAGCAACGGTTAAGTGCATTACACCTTTCCAGTAGGTTTGGCAGCGTTGCCTCCACTGGACCATTCAGACAGCAGTCATTCCATCAAAACGTCATAATGCAGTTAATCCCAGAGAAAATAGTCCCTAACAAATTTTTGTTTTTCAGCCCCATTTGAATAAATTGGCGCTATCTAATTAAATGTTGAGGACAAACAATCTCAGTGAATTCCATAGAGAAAAAGTTGAATTTATTATGTGTTCTTATCAATCTTGTCCCCATGCTTAACAAAATAAGCATATTAAAGAACACCCACACGCCTCATATACAGAACCCCACACCTTGCAACATATACTTACAGTCTCAATTAGTCCTATTCTATGTTTTATAGAATAATCTCAATTCAATGGCCAAAGGGCTGTGAATGCTGCAACGCCTTATTAAAAATCTACATTTATACTTGCACATCTTATGACTGTTCCCTTGAAGACAGATGTGCAAAGCATCATGAATCGTAGCCACTTTGCAAAGTTTACAATTTCATACATCCATGGTATTCTATGGTCCAATGACAGTGGACAAAGAAATGTGAGAAATGTCCTCTAAATGTAATTTTCAAAAACAACATCTTCAATCTTCTCTTGTCAGTGTTAGCCACTAAGACCCATATAATGGCCAATTGGTGTATGGCAGTGTAGCAAGTCTTCTTGCTGCATTGCCCTATAATGTTAAAGAGTAGGAATGCACTGTATGTATGGAATACGGTACATTCCTGTCCTTGCCCCCCCTCCACGCAGGCACACAATATCCTGCCTACAGTTGCATGCAGGATTGTTTTGTGCAGGAAGGGTGACCTTCCTGCACAAAAACAATCCTGAGAGGCGTTTTCCTCTGTCTTTGTGTGCTTCAAAATGCAGCACACATAGAAAGAAGAAAAAAACAGGAGAAATCCAAATATTTCTGCTTGTTACGCCAGCTCTTGAGAGGCGTACGGTTTTGGCGCTGCCCCTGGTTTACATCATTAAGTAAATGTGGGGCTGCATCAAAATCCATGGATGTTGTGTGGAAAAACCCACTGCAAAGCCCATGGCCATGCCCTCTCGCACAGAGTTAGGCAACACAGAAACTTGCGCTGCCTTGCCTTACTCCATATCTATGAGGCCATGAAAAGCTGCGCATAGATATGGTTGAGAGGCTTGCACAGCCGGAGTGTCAAAAAAGTGACGCTCCGGCAAGCGCAAGCCTCTCGTAAATATGCCACAAACTCTATAAGGTTGAGTTGGTTAAATTGCACGTTCGTGGACTCGTAATGTGAGGAAGTAAGCCAATACTTATATAGCTTTGAATGTTGAAAGCAGCAATGACACAATCACATTTTACCTATTTTGAATTTATTTACATTCCATCTTTCATGAAGTTGGTTATTTTATTTGTATCCTGCATATATGATTAATGGACACTTTTGACCCCGTTGCTTCATTTCCTGCGTCTCCAAATCATGTGTTTGTGCAACAAATGATTCAACAAACATACCTGCCACATTGTGTTAGTGCAATCTAAATAGCCGCTGCTATGGCATTGGCAACTGCTGTATGTAGGCAAATAAATAATTAGGCAAAGTCTAATCAACCAATTTCGACATCGATATGCTGCCCAGTTTTATTTGTCTAAGGCACAATGAAATAAATAAGCTTTTCAGGAGTTTACACTATGGGCCATCTAGACTCTTGTTTGAAACTGGGAGCTGTACAGAATATTTAGGAAAAATACATCATACTGGAAACTAATTTTGCAACGTTTTTTTTAATAGATGGACAGAAGAGCCTCCCTTGAATGACACATTAAATCCGCTTCGCCCAAAATATATACAAAAGCTTTTTGTATCAAGACCAACTAAATGAGCTGTCCAAGGCACAAACATACGTGAATGGACTAGGAAAACATATTTTTCCATCTGCTTTATGTTGATCCCTTGTGGATACAATAAAAGACGTCTGTAGCTTTTAACCATCACCATTGCTTTGTTTTTTAAAATATAGTTGAAGTGATTTGCTGCACTGCATGCAACTAGTTCATCCCATCAACTCTGCAATTCAATGATTGTCTAGTCTAGTCAAGGAAAATACGATTGTCTGCATAAAACTATGATTAAGGAAAAGTACATCATATGTGCCACGTATAGCTTAAGGGGGGTTAGGACCACTCTCACATCCTCACCGAAATGTCTAAGCAACATTATCAGGTAGGCATTAATTTCCATGACAGACAATGTTCGCCACAGGCAGCTGGTCAAATGCTGTCCTGCAGGCAAAAACAACGGTACAGCTTTAATCTTTTTTCCAACAATGAAGGAGCCATTACATTCAGGGACATTGCATTTTATGTGGTACAAGAGTGCCTTTAAACCCAACCTTTTGTTACTGTAAGAGTCAATTGGAAAACATACAGTGTTAGCCTTATGAGTGGACCTTATTGGTGGGGCTTGTATAACGGAGGTGATGCAAGAGAACTACAGTGCTCTTAATGGGACACCTAGTTTAATACAGGTAGGTTTGTAATTGGGGATTTTCATGTTGCTCGACTAGTTAAATTAAAAAAAAAATCCTCACCTCACAAACTAACCAGAAGGTAAGTTGGACTAAATGATTGTGTACCAATCCTAATAGAGAAAATAAAAGTAGAGCGCACTAACTTGCCACAAAAATCAGAATACCAGCACAAGTTGTTTGGTAAAATAGTTTAGAAAAAGCAGCCAGATGCCATTTGAAGATTTTATTGTAATTCCATTGATAGTATTTACTTCCCCTAACAACACTTTGAAGTGCTCGTCGCTAGTCAACATGTTGCTACCGGTAGTTTTTGGTTACAGGATTCGTTTTATGCTCCAAAAGACCTCATTCAATGCATTTAATCCAGTGTCTTTGTGGTAAATTAATCGCAGTAATGTGTGGTCTTTAGTTGGGGGTGGATGGGTGTATGTGAATGTGTGCTGATAGTTGGTTTTAATATTATATGAGCTACAGACAATTAGGTATTGATAGGTTGCAGGAGTATACATTCCAAAGAAGGAAAGGTTGTGATCTTTGAAATGGGGTGTGGGATATTTGCAGAATACAATAAGAGAGATTAAGGTAAACATGCAGGTGACTTTAAGTTGACTGTACACAAAGAGAGGAGGTATACAGAATATGAAAAGTAAGAAGAGGGTTATTTGGCAGGAAAAAGGTGAGGCAGCAATTGGAAGTTTTAAGTCAATGTAGATTTTGCAATCTGAGGATGCAAAACTTTAGAAAGAAATGACATTAATAGATGTAAGATACTGCTATATACATTTGAGTAACTGTTGGACTATATGTTGTTTGCATGGCTTATGTGGCCACACAGGTATATTTTCCACATCTGCGCATTAAATGTAACCTTAATTTTAGAGTATGACACAAAGGATGAGGATTTTCGGGGATATAGAATGTTGTGCAGGGCAAAGCAGATGGTACACTAAGGCAAGCAAGACCAATATCAGACAGGAAAAGAGCTCCTGTTGCAACACTGACAGAGTTGGTGGGTGTGAGAAATGGCAGAGCAAGCACAGGAGATAAAATGAAGTGGCCCTAGAAGAAGAAACACATATGAGGAAGTCTGTATGCTGTGTGGTTATCCCACTGTTTCCGAAACTGACTTTTTTCAAATAAACTAAATTCCTTGTTACACCTAGACCCAAATTCATGCGAACTTAGCTCAGTAGGTTTTGCAATGCCCTGCTTTGCACATAGTGTAAATAAGCTAAAACAACAGCACTGATCAACTCTTCTCATCCAAACGATACTTTTCGGCTAGCGTTGATGTTGCTGCTGTTCCAAAACACTTTGCATTGTACAGGACCAACCCACCTCCTAATGGATGTAAAGGGCCATTACAGGGAACAGCCAGCTCAAATGGCTTTAGGATTGACAGAAGGCCAGTCAACTAAAACAGAGTAATCTGTCTTTTGTGTAACATCGTAATAGCAAATGAGTCAAGGTGCAAATAATAGGCAAGCAGAATACTGAATCAAACTACCAAGTGAAGCATGTATTTTAAGTGAAATTGGATATTTTCTTTGGCTTATTATTTGCCATTTGTCATTGTGTAGGAATATCTAGTTGAGACAGTACTTAATTTGTGCTGGTGTTTTTCAGTGCTCGACACAGGTACTTCATTCATTCATTTCTTTATTTGGTACAGAAAGACCATAAAAGATATCCAATAAATACAATATACAAATTTCTTAGTCATAAAATTACAAAAAAACGTTATTAATACATTTTTCCAATACCATGAGCAGCATATATAAAATTTAACACAGCCTGAATTATATCCACATTTCCCAGGGTATGTAAGTATAAATAAGCAAGATGATTAGTTCTAATACTTTTAGATAAAAATAGCGGACGTAAAAACCTTTTTCTCGGAACAACATATAAAGTGCAAAAGAGCATAAAGAGCAATGTGCTCTGAGATGTCTTTCCATCACAGCGACAAGGAGGAAGGTTCTTAAACCAGGTTCCACATACCGGAAATGATACTAGGTAATGTAATGTATTTAAACGTAGCCTCGTAAGTAAAAACCTTTGTTGCTCCTGATTATTAGCAGTCAAATATAGCTTTGGTTGCAATTGTTGTATCACGTGCCTCACCAATAATCTAATTGCACCCGAGGCTGGCTCCATGACCTGGTTTTTCTGCCAATATATGTCTTTAACCTTTTTAATGTCCTGTTTTGTTAAAATGTCTGGTTTAAGAAAAATTTCTCCTAGTCCTAAAGATAGGAGGGAGAGATAAACGTATCTAATCCAGGGTATATCCAAAGATCGTGATAAAAGGAGACAATCCTGTATCACCTTTCTCCATAGGGACGCTTCTGGCTTAGTCCAAATTTTTAACCATAATAGTAAGGGTTGAAGCTTTATATAGCTAGATATACATCTCAAACCCGCTTCTTTGTGACAAAACGTTACTGGTATAGATTGGGGGACTGCTAATAGCCTTCTTAAAAATCTACTTTCTACAATCTGGAGCCCTGAACATTCTGCATATCCCCAGACCCCGGCTCCAAATGTTGCAATAGAAAAACATTTGGAGGAAAAAAACAGTCATCATTTCTTTGACAGGTTTGTGTCGGAGTCTTTTCGCACAGGCACTTCATTTTGAGTACATTGTATGGTGCCGCTGTCAGCCTCTTTTTCTCAGCACAGCACAAGTGTTTAGCATTGAGTGCATCAGAAAGTAAAATACATGCGCTACCAGGCCTACCATATAGCTTGAAGTGTTCTTCAATAGTCAAAATGTCTCACTTATTTAAGTGTGATGGTTAGTAGGTAATGCTGATACTGTCATTCAGCAGCAGTTGCATCAACTGTGGATCATGGCAGCTGCAGTGGAACACCTTGGTGCAAGTACTTAAATATTAACAAATAAAGCACTGAATTCAGGTGTACCTTAGATACAAGTTCCACTGAAAACATTGCTTCCCCTTCCTTGTGCACAGCTTAACTAGTGTCATATGCATGCAACTCTGGTGTTGCACTATTTTTTTTATTCAAGCAACATGGCCCTTCATTTTTTCATGCAGCAGTCTAGTGCATGAAGTGTAGTAAATCTAGCCCTTAGTCGTGCAGTCAAGTATGTCAAGTATGTCAGTTGAACTAAATATATTGTAGAATGAAAGACATTTCTTTAGAGTAAGTGTGCAATTAATTGTTTTGCATTAGACTTTATACTTTGAACGTGGCCTTTTTATTTTCATAAAGCTCTTTAGAAAACCAGGGCTATAGGGTTTCGGTGTGGATAATTTGCACTTCAGGGGTGCACATTTGTCAATAAGTGATTCCATGAAGGAGTTGAACTTGTTGGTGGCCTTGTTGATGTCAAGATGAGGTGTGATCGTAATTGGATTGAGAATGGCCATGATGGCCATGGCTTCTGTGTCCAGGTTGGATGTGTCTCTAAACCATATTTTCTGTTTCTTGGGTTGCCCAAATGTTTTGGTGTAACGGGCAGTTAGAGAGAATGTGATCTGCATGGGATCAGGCTAGTCTATTAGGATGGGGTCACTTGTCTTTAGGTAGGAAGAATTGGAAATTATCAGATTTAGAATGGAGGCTTTGAGGTGTGTAGGTCTATGGCATTTTTGTTGGGGATCGTTGTCAATGAGAAAGGAGGTAAAGGTGTCTACATAACTGTTCCCCTCTCCTCCCCAGCGAATGTTGAAGTCACCAAGGAAGATATTGTTGTCAGAGCTGATAAGTTGAGAGGTGAAGAAATCCATGCACTCCTCAATGAAGGTGATGTTGTGACCCGGTGGGTGGTAAACCACATTCAGTCTGAAGATGGAGGTAGTAGATGTCGGCAGTTCCAACGACAAGCTTTCAAAAGACTGAAAGTGAGACGTTGGGAGGGTTGGGCATCTCTGAGAGTTTTGGTGAATGAGTGCCAGACCTCCACTGTGTCTATCTTCCCAGTCAAGAATGTCAAGATTATGGGTCAGGATTGAGTCTGATAACATAAGGCAGTGATTGACTACAGAGCGACAATTGTGTAGCATGCAGTTCAGGGATATGCTGTTGTCTTTCTCTCCTGGCTGATTCCAGAAGGGTAGTTGGGATTTGTATCAAGTTACAAGGGGATGAGTGTGCACTGGGATGGAGTGTGTGAGTTTTAATGCATTCAGGGATGATAGTGGAAATTTGGCAAATTGAAGAAGAGGATAGTGGGAAGATAGGAGGAGGTGGTAGCGGAATTTGAAGCTGTGTAACTCTTTAGGAGATGGAGTAGGTCTAAGTTGTCAAGCGGAAGTTGTGTCCATTTGGATCTGGGTAGGCGGCTGACTCTCGGTGTGCTCAAAAGGTGTGGTGGGAGGGTCATCAGGGGGTGATGAACAGAGAAGTGACAGGAAGACAGAGAGTCACTAAGCTGGAGTAGACAGAAGTGAGGATGTCCATTCTTTGAGAGAGGATGAGGAAAGGAGCTTGTTGAAAAGAGGCCAGTTGTGTTCAGTAATTGTGTGAGGGTTGGGGTAAAGTGTTAGGAATGAACGCTGAGGGGTTGATGTGCGAGAGGGGGAAGCTGCTGGTTTGTTGTGTCTGGTGTTTGGAGATGTTGGGGTAGGCAGCAAAAAAGGAAGCGAGGAAGGGGAGGGACATATCAGCCAACTGTGGTGATGAAAGAGGGCTAGTGATGGCAGCCATAGTGGGAGGTAATAGTTTGTGGAAGGTTGGAGAGAAATGGTGTGGAGGTGGTTTGTGAGGCGGATGTTCAAGGACTTGAATTGGCGGTGAGCTATGGGTTGTGGGGGGCATAACAGATTGTCGGAGACTCCAGGGTGACAGAAGTTGTGGACCCGAAGGGGGGGAGTGGCTGGCGGGTGTTATGGGTAGATGGGGAGGGGGATCATAGAAGATTGTAGGAGGGCCTGAGGGCAAGATAAATTAAGTAATTTGTGCCCAGGATTGTGTTGTTGGCTTGGAACATGATCTTCCCATTGTTGTGAATGGATATAGAAAGGTTGCCCGAGAGGCTAAAGGAGGAGCAGCATTTGGGTTTGTGTCTAAAGGGGATGTTAGAGAGAAAAGACAAAGGGAAACAGCTGAGCAAGGATTTGATCCATAGGTCAATGTTGTGTGTGAAGACGAGGAGGTCGGTTTTAGGGAGCCTTTGCATTGGCAATGGTATTGTTCTGCAAAGAGTGTTTCTGTGAAGTCTTTCAAGGTCCTGTGTTTCAAGTGTTTCATTGTGTGTTTGGAAAGATTTTGGGGTGTATTTGATATTGTAAGCATTTGCGCTGGATTTGACAGGGGGCAGTTTAACTGGTGGCAGCAGGAGTCAATGACATGTTAGGGGCTGATGCCAGTTGGGACGTTATAGGTATTGACATAAGTAACCTTGCTTGGTTAAGGTTAGTCAAAACAAGTTCATCCACAACCTTGTAAAGCACACTGTGATTGAGGAAACGGGCCAAACTTGTGGCAGCTCCAGGCTCACACGATGAATTAAAGGAGGTAAAACCTCAGTTCCTCGAGGGAACACCTTGGTTGGTGACTGGACAAAAGGCACTCTAAGCATTGGGTTAGAGGTAGTGTTTCCCATCTGCCATTTTAAGGCCAGGCATGTCGTCATTCAACAAGCTGGAGCATTCTAGACCAATGCTTAACCGAATACCAGTCATACTGATTGAAAATGGATACCTGGCAGGGCTGTGAGTGAAGGTTCTTATCTCCCCCTCAATCAGCCAAGGAAGCAGAACACCGGCATTAAGCAGTTTGTAAGAGGCCCAGAGGTGGCCATTTTAGGGTCAGGAGTTGCCTCAAAATATCCCCATGCAGGCTGCACGAAGAGCGCAGAAAGTTCTGTAGGTAGGTAAGCACCTTTCTCAGGTTGAAAGTGGTGCCCGGTGTCTGATGAAGCGTTGGGGTCGCAGGACGGTCAGCATAAGTTAGAAATGTTTAAATTGGCCCTGTTAGAGGAGAAGTGTCTTTATTATGGCCAATTTGCAGTCAGGGACATGTCACACAGGCATTGTGTGGCGAGGAGCCGGGAAAAAGATTGCGGTGCAAATGTGCAGCAGCCACTTCACACCACACAAGTAAGGTGGCTGATATTGTGGAGCCAGGGCACTAGGGCTGGGACACTAGTCTGGCTTACTTGAGAACTGTGCGGGACCATGAGGCAATACACTGCAGCAGTGTGTGGGAGGCTCCTCCGGAGGCGGGGGCTGGGGCGCGGTGCAGACGGCTGATGTCAGAACACGATCAATGCAGGCAGTGAATAGCGTAGTAGTAAGTTCTATCTCAGAGTTTTTCTTCGCTCCTGCTACTAGGAACTACTCCATGCTGTTGGTCCTTTAATCACCAGCAAGCTGAGCCCCACATTAGTCCGCATCTATTAACAAATTGGTCCACCACCATCTACTCAATCCAACATGTTACCTTGTTTCATTCACTGGACTCCGGCGAGATCAGACCACCATGTATCCCTCACATTTTTCATTATCGCCAGTATTCACACTAACATCCAGGCAAGAAACGATGTGGGCCTATTAGAGCGTGGAATACCTGAAAACGCATCTAAGGACAAAATGAAGCAGAAGGAAGTCATTCGACAATATTTCTGAGCCTAAAAAATACCAGCTTCCAAAAAAGAGGTTGTGCTTTCCCTTAGTGCATGTAGTAAGGTATATTACAACTATTATTAGGGAAACCTTTTTTTAAGCACGTCTCAGTAGCGCAAATCTAGGTTCCTCCATGTAAAGGGTGTTGGGAGTAAGCAGAGTACAACAGGCTCTAATCTTGGAAAGTGCTGTCGAAGCAGACACGGAAAAAAGCAGAACGGTGATCTCAATGACACGGGCAGGTGCTTTATCATGTCTGTTATCAAGTCAGGGCAGACCATTAGCGTTGCACACATTGTTAGTCAATCATGCTAAGGAAGTTCTGGACTTTGCCCTTGGACGGTACACATTCTAGTCCATTATTTATTGCACCCATGCTGCTCCAGTATTTGCATACCAGCAATCCTTATAGCGTGCTGTTTTTTAGTCTGTACCTGCATGCATTATAAATGATTTTGCCACAAGGAAGACTTTTAGGAATTTTAATTTTGGAGAGTGTAATCACTTTAAAAAGAATTATGACGAAAACGAATGCGTTTAACAAGCCCCTGGAGTGGGGTAAAGCATATATGGAGTTCACAGAAAGTCTTCTGAGTGCTTCAGTTTCTGATGCATTTCTAATTTGATTCCAATAAAACGTAGACAGCCTTTTCTGTGTTTTTGTTTTAATAAAAATGAAGGTGCACTATGATGTTCACTTCGTTTAATGAGTCAGAGGCTGCACATTCACTTTCATTTAATTGGCAATGTATACATTTTGAGGTCTCATTAATTGTATAATGCTAAATTGGTTGCAAAAAACTCCTTTGCGAATAACATTTGAATTTATTTTTCTCAGAGCTTTTGCACCCGGGTTATGGTCAACGGAGGCATAACAGGAAACGTGTGGAACTTGTAAATATTTTGCATACATTTTAATAAATTTACCCTTTTATACCATTGTGAAATGGGTGGCGGCAAAACAGATAACAAAATCTGCACAGCTTTCATAGTAGGCAAAATTGCAAAAATAGGTGCAAAACCTTTACACTGATTTCGTCCTTTGTGGTCTTTTGAGAATGTGATTTTAAATAGTATGGACAGTTCTTGTGAAACAATAATACTATGGCTTCCTTTAAAAACTCTATTGACCTAGTCCGAGTTCAACAGGTATTAATAAATAACTAAGTAACTCCATGATCACCTCTAACTGGTACAAAGCTCGTGGCAAGATCTAGAGTTTGGTAGACGTTAGTCCACCTGAAAAGCTGGCTCAGAACATTACGTCCAACACTCTGATGGACTACTGTCTACCATATTTAGAGACCACTCCTGGCCCAGTGCTGAACCCTGCACCATGACAGGCACTTTATTTTTTCTCCAAAATTAGTGTTTGTTATTGAAAAATGAATAACTAATAACCCTAACACCCATGGAGTTTTTTCCTTGGGTGTGTGGTCATTATTTGTTTTGTTCTGTCCCTCACCACCAGGTCTTACCTGGTAGTAACAGACTGAAAAATCACACCTAATTGGGGTGGGTGGTGTAATGCTCTTACTCCAACAGCCCTTACTGTATCGTCTGTAGGAGGAGCAAGGGGAACAATGTCTGTCTGTCACCTTAAACAGGGACAAAGGGATGTCATTTTGGCAGCCAAGGTATTCTGTCATGTTTGTATTATTCCTCACAGCCCCTGCAGATATACCGGTTTCGATCATTCACAAAACACTGGCCTGTTATTCTGTAACACTGGAAAATACAAAGCCTGGAACACTGTGAAAAAGTAGCCAATGTTTTTTAAATTATGCCTATTAAAATGCACATTTCCCTTCTATCTTTTTTAATAGAGACAGTCAATTAGAACTTCAACTTAGGTTACAGAGGAAGCTATACCTGAAGTGCCTAATGGTTCTTTTTAAAAAAAATGAAAATAATAACGCATATTTGGCCGGTAGGCAGTACAGACTTTCAGAAAGAAACAAACTTCACTGTGCATTTGAGCAACTGTGCTGAACTTTTTGTTCTAGAGGGCATGACATCACTGGTTGGCCATCAAAGCGCACCTTCTTGTTTCCTTGGAATGTGAGTGGACTGTTCACACTACTCCAGATAGCAGAAGCATTGCGAAGGAACAGGATTTGTTTTGTATGTAACCTGAAACTCGAAGAAAGACCCCCATCTGCTAACATCCCAATGTTACAGGCTACTAGAAGATAAAGTAAATGAGCATGATATGACCTCTTCCAAATAACCTGCATTAAAATGTCAAGAAAGTGGCATCACTTCCACATAACTATAAATCCACACTGCGTTTGAATAGTTTAAAATAAATCAGAATTGTGATTGTTAACATTTTGTCCAAAATATTAGATATTGACTATGTGACAATTGTACGTGGGTCCTTAGATTCAGTGCAACATCCTCAAAAATGTTAGAGGGCCACAGACAGTTAATCTTCTGAATGGAAATAAAGAATTACGTTTGTTTATGATGGTAACTAGTAGTAAAAAATAGGTCTTCACCATGTTTAATTTTCATGTGCCTACTCAATAAAAAATTGCATTAGTTGCCTGGATCCTTCTTCAGCCTTCTGGTGCCTAATTAAGAGAGAATGGAGGTTGGTATCCCACCATGCTGAATCCGAAATTCCTATATCCACCTACAGACTACCAAGCACCCACCACATTAGAATCGGGCTATTTAATGAACGAGTCTCACTAGGGATTGGACACATTTTATGTCAGTGGTACCAGGAAACACCAGGAGATCCTGACATTTTCAAAATCTGCTTCCACGCCTCTGCACATAGAAGAATATGGCAAAAGTGATTAAAAACACATAGCATGACAAAAACCACTGCGAAATGTCTGGTCTTCCCACTGTGTCATGAAAAATCCGTGGTGTGATGAGTTGCCTGGGAAAAGGGTTGTGATTGCCTCATTCTCAATGGCTGTACAACAGCCATTATGGATGGTCTAATCAGATTGACCAGTTCTGATTGGCTGAATGATAACCAGTCACAAATAAATAAATACACTCTTGGTTCTGCAAGTCTAATTGGCTGCCCTTCAAATAATCCGAATACGGACCTGTTTTGGCAGTATACTGATTGGGTGCTGAAAATTTGTGTGTTAGACCTAACAGCCTTAGGGTCGTCACCCCTAATTTTTGCCTGCTTCCCTCCACGTTTTGGATACTGTTTTTGCTGGTTTTAAGATTCTGTGCACTTTACCACTGCTAACCAGTGCTAAAGTGCATATGCCCTCTCCCTCTAAACATTACAACATTGGAACATACCCAATTGGATTATTTAATTAACTTATAAATCTTTAGTAAAGTGCACTATATGTGCTCAGGGCCTGTAGATTAACTGCTACTAGTGGGCCTGCAGCACTGATTGTGCCACCCACGTATGTAGCTCCTTAACCTTGTCTCAGGCCTGCCATTGCAAGGCCTGTGTGTGCAGTTTAACTCCCAATTCGACTTGGCATTCAAAAGTACTTGCCAAGCCTAAAACTCCCCTTTTTCTACATATAAGTAATCCCTAAGGTATGCCCAGGTAACCCATAGGGCAGGGTGCTGAGCAGGCAAAAGGCAGGACATGTACCTGTGTAGTTTACGTGTCCTGGTAGTGTAAAACTCATAAATTCATTTTTACACTGCTGTGAGGCCTGCTCCCTTCATTGGCTAATATTGATACTACCCTGATATACTATTTGAGTGGTAGCTGCTGATCTGGAAGGAGTAGGGAGGTCATATTTAGTATGGCCAGAATGGTAATACAAAATCCTGCTGACTGGTGAAGTTGGATTTAATATTACTATTTAAGAAATGCCACTTTTAGAAAGTGAGCATTTCCCTGCAATAAAATCCTTCTGTGCCTTACAATCCACGTCTGGCTCGGTTCAGCTGACAGATCCCTTGTGCATTCACTCAGACACACCCCAAACACAGGATACTCAGCCTCACTTGCATACATTTACATTTTGAATGGGCTGGGAGGGCCTGACACTTGCATGTCAAAGGACAGTAGCCTGCCCTCACACAAAGGACTGCCACACCCTCTATTGGGACCCTGGAAGACAGGATTAAACTGAAAGGGGACCTGGTGCACTTCTAAGCCTCTCTTTGAAGCCTCCCCCACTTCAAAGGCACATTTGGGTATTTAAACAGGGCCTCTGCCCCTGTCTACTCAGACACTCACTGGAGAAGAGAACCTGAACCAGAACCTGCATCCTGCCAAGAGGAACTGCCTGGCTGCCCAAAGGACTCACCTGACTGCTTTCTGTGAAGGCCTGCTGCCTTGCTGTTGCCCTGCTGCCTTGCTGCCTTGCTGCTCTCTGGCTGTGTTGAGAAGTGCTCTCCAAGGGCTTGGATAGAGCTTGCCTCCTGTTCCCTGAAGTCTCAGGACCAAAAAGACTTCATCTCTACAAGAAGGACTCCTTGTGCGGTGTAAATCAACACACAGCCTGCCAGAAATGACGCACAGCCTGCATTGTGGTGAAAAATTCACTGCACGCTGAACCAGAATGGCGCAGCCCGACTTCGCAACAAGAAGATCGACGCAGCGCCAGCGTAGCGACCGGAAATTCGACACACAGCCCACTGGATCGATGCACAGCTGAGCCTGAACGATGCAGCCCGACTTCCAGAGAGGAATCGATACCACGTCTGCCATGCGGTAGAAATTTCCTTGCAACACCCATCAGATTGACGCAGCCCCTGTGACTTCATCCTGTCAGTGTCGGAAATCCACCCATCGTCCCTGGGGCATCCGAAAACCGTGCAACCCAAAGAGGATGCACGACCAAGCACCGGAAATTGATGCAAAGCCGCCCCTGAGTGAAAACTAAATGGCGCATCGCCATGTGCGGCCCGA
This sequence comes from Pleurodeles waltl, assembly GCF_031143425.1. NCBI lineage: Eukaryota > Metazoa > Chordata > Amphibia > Caudata > Salamandridae > Pleurodeles > Pleurodeles waltl. The sequence continues at coordinate 855,817,923 of NC_090450.1, forward strand.
GAAATCGACGCACACCTTCTTGTTTTCCACGTATCCCCTCCTCTGCGGTTCTTTGTGGAGATTTTGAACGCAAAACAGGTACTTTGTGCTTGAAAGAGACATTTATTGCTTTTAAGAGACTAAAGACACTGTATATAATTTTTACAGTGATATTCCAAAATACACCTATTGCATTTTAATCGTTTTGACCTGCATTTTATCAGATAAATATTATATAGTTTTCTAAACACTGTGTGGTGCATTTTTGTAGTGTTCTACTGTGTTATTGCATGATTTATTGCACAAATACTTTACACATTACCTTCTAAGTTAGGCCTGACTGCTCAGTGCCAAGCTACCAGAGGGTGGGCACAGGATAATTTGGCCTGTGTGTGTTACTTACCCTGACTAGAGTGAGGGTCCTTGCTTGGACAGGGGGTAACCTGACTGCCAACCAAAGACCCCATTTCTAACATTGTGCAAAATAAATATGGCCAGCCCACACCTCCTTGCAACAATTTTCAGCCTAAGTGGGCTTAGACAATATTTTTTTGGATTTTCAATTTAGGATATAACCCCTTTCTAGTCTGTCTTCAAAGCAGAATTTATTATCTACATAGGGGATTGCCCATGTCACCCCACATAGCCTGAGCTACGTATAATGCAAGAAAAAACATAGTATAAGTTGGGGATGAAATGAACCAGTGATACTCTGTAATAATGATATCATTTGTTTTTTTGGTTGGAGGATTTGACGAAATTAAGCATATATATCAACAGTTCTCTCCAATTTAAATACTTCGAAGTCTGTGAACAAAACACCAGAATCAAAAAAGAAAATAATGATCACACGTTTCACAGGTGAATACAAGCAATATCTTTCAGGAACTTCCTAAAAGTAGTATTACCATGTCCATATGTTTCTTCTTCCTCAGTAATAAAGACATCATTTATGTTTACATGATCATTTCAGTCCATAACCCACCAGGAGGTTGTCACAATAGTAAGGAGTCCTCTGGGTATGCACGCTGTAAGATCTGACAGCCATAGGGTGGTCTTCCCCCAAATTTTTACCTGCCTCGCTCCATCTTTCTGATCTCATTTTTGCTGATTTTAGGACTCTGCACATTTTATCACTGTTGACCAGTGTTAAAGTGCTTGTGCTCTCGCCTCTAAACATTGTAACTTTGCCTCATGCCCAATTGGCATATTTAATTTACCTATAGGTCCCAAGTAGAGTACACTAGATGTTCCCAGGGCCTATAACTTAAATGCTACTAGTGGGCGTGCAGCACTAATTGTGCCACCCACATAAGTAGCCATTTAACCATGTCTCAGGTCTGCCATTGCTAGGCCTGTCTGTGCAGTCTAACTGCCACTTCAACTTGGCATTTAAAAGTACTTGCCAAGCCTTACATTCCCCTTTTGTTACACACAGGTTACTCTTAAGGTAGGCCTTAGGTAGCCCATAGGGCAGGGTGCTATGTAAGTAAAAGGCAAGACATATACTTTTTAGTTTTACATGTCCTGGTAGTGAAAAAATCCCAACGTTGTTTTTCACTACTGTGAAGCCGGCTCCTCTTATAAGACAACATTAGAAATTCCCTTGTATGCTTTTAAGTGGTAATTTCTGATCTGAAAGGGATAGACCTGTTAGAAATAGGGTCTCTGGTTGGCAGTCAATTTGTACTGTGTCCAAGCAGGGACCCTCAGTATAGTCAGGATAAAGGAGAAACACACCTAGGTAATCCTCTCCCACCCCCTTGGTAGCTTGGCATGAGCAGAAAATCTTAACCCCAGTAGCAATGTGTAAAGTATTTGTACCAACACTCACAGTAATACAGTGAAAACACTAGAAAATTGACACTACACCAGTTTAGAAAAATAGGTCATATTTATCTAAATCAAACAAGACCAAAATAACAAAAATCCAACATACACAAGTCAGATATGAATTTTAAAAAAGAATGAGTCGTAAACCTTAGAAAACAGTGAGAATGCTATTGTTACACAAAGTACCTGGTTTGTGTAAAAAATAAAGCCGCACGGGTGAGCATGCATCAGAAAAGTCAGCGATGCATCGATTTGTCACTCGCAAGCGAGGCCTTGAATCGTTTCCTTGTCCGGTCGGCAATGCATTGTTTTTCTCCCTCGCAAGAGAGCAATGCATCGATTTCCAGACAGGCACCTTGGGTCCGGGCGGACTTTGCATAGATTTTTCACGCCCAGCGATGTTGCATCAAAATCTGGTCACACAGCATCAGACAACTGCGCTGCATGGGGTTGGCATCGTTATCAGCAGTGCTAGTGGGTGTTGCTCATTGATTTTCCACCCGCGATGTGTTGGTCTTCCAGATGCAGACGGATCATCGATTTTAGCCGTTAGGCCCGCGGCGCATCGTTTGTCAGCAGCATTGCGGATGGTGCATTGTAAATTTCCCTGCACGGTGGTCTTTGCGTGGATTGCAGTCCTTTTCCACCAGATTCACCTTTCAAGGACCCAGGGACTGGATGGGGCGCCACTTGGCAGGGCAGAAGTCTCACCAGAGAGTCCAGGTGCTGGCAGAGAGAAATATTTTATTGCCCTGAGACTTCAACAACAGGAGGCAAGCTCAACTTAAGCCCTTGGAGATTCTTTTCAAGCAGGAATGCACAACAAAGTCCAGTCTTTGTCCCCTTTCACAGGTAGAAGCAGCAACTGCAGGATTGCCCAACAAAGCACAGTCACAGGCAGAGGCAACACTTCTCCTCAGCTCTTCTCCTTTGCAGAGGTTCCTCTTGAACACTTGAAGACATCTAAAAATGTGGGGTTTTAGGTCCACTACTTATACTCCTTTCTGCCTTTGAAGTTGGCAAACTTCAAAGGAAAGTCTCTGTTGTTCACAAGATCCTGCCTTGCCAGGCTCTAGGCTCACACCAGGGGGTTAGACACTGCACTGTGTGAGGGTGGGCACAGCCCATTCAGGTGTAAGTGCCCACTCCTCCCTGCACTGTAGTTCAGATGCCCATCAGGATATGCAGGCTACTCCCCAGCTCCCTTTGTCTCACTGTCTAGAGGGAATTCACACCAGTCCAACTGTCAGTCTGATCCAGACAGGGAATTCACAAACAGGTAGAGTCACAGAATGGTTTAAGCAAGAAAATGCCCACTTTCTAAAAGTGCAATTTTCAAACTGACAATTTAAAAAACAACTTTACCAAAAGATGTATTTTTAAATTGTGAGTTCAGAGACACCAAACTCCATATTTCCATCTGACTCAAAGGGAATCTGTGCCTAAATATCATTTAAGGATAAATATCATCATGCTAACCTATGAGGGAGATAGTCCTTGCAAAGGTGAGAGATGTTTAGCAGTATTTCACTGTTAGGACATGTAAAATACACCAGTACATGTCCCACCTTTAGCACACCCTGTCCATGGGGCTTCCTAGGCCCTATCTTAGAGGTGCCTTACATGTAGAAAAGGTTGAATTGGCAGCTTAAAACTGCACACACAGACACTGCAGTGACAGGTCTGAGCCATGTTTACAGGGCTACTCATGTGGGTGGCACAACCAGTGCTGCAGGCCCACTAGTAGGATTTGATTTACAGGCCCTGGGCACCTCTAGTGTACTTTACTAGGGACCTACCAGTAAATCAAATATGCCAATCAGGGATAAGCCAATTCCACAGATAATTTACACAGGAACACTTGCAGTTTAGCACTGTTCAGCAGTGTTAAAGTTCCCAGAGTACCAAAAACAGCAAAAACAGAGTCCAGCGCACAGACAAAACATAGGAAGCAGAGGCAAAAAAGACAGGGAGATTATGCCAATGACGCCAGGTGCAACACAACCTACCATATTTGGTATGGTTGGAATGGTAGTGAGAAATCATACTTACTGATGAAGCTAGATTCTCTGTTACTATTTAAAAAATGCCACTTTTAGAAATTAGGCATTTCTCTGCTCCTAGTGCCATCTGTGCCTTACAGCCTGTCTCCAATCCACGTCTGGTCTATGATGGTTGACAGCTTCCCTTGTGCATTCCACCCAGACAGCCATAAACACAGGACACTTAGCTGCATCTGCATTCATCTGCATAGAGATGGGTCTCTCTGGGCAGGAAGGGTGGAGCGGCACTCTTACACTTCCGAGCAGCAGCGGTTCCTCCGCTATGGCAGAGGAGCGCCGCCCCCCTCCGCAAGCAGCAGAACCTCAAATCTTTTACAATGAAAGGATAATAAACTATGCTTATTATCCTTTCATTGTGAAAGGGGCGGGTCATGTGAGATTACGGGGATGAGAGGAGTGCACTGTGCACTCCCCTCAGTGTGCATGTGCTTTTGGCCAGCAGTCTCGGGCCAGCCAAACAAACATGCGCACTGTGCTCTTTCCAGCCCGGCACTGTGTTGCCAGGCTGAAGAATGCAAGCACAGGCACCCAGTCTGCTTGGGAACACCTTGGCTGGAGCTCCCAGCCAATCCTAATGCTGCTCTGAGCAGCATCAGGATTGGCCGTAGGGCAGGCTGGGAGCTTGTGCCTGCTAAGGAGACAGATGAGGGATATTTTTTTTATTTTTTTTTCCAAATTTGTTTGTGTTCTCTCTCTCCCAATCCCCCACCCTCCCAGTGTGCCACCACGCCCCTTCAAAGCACAGTGAGCCGTGGCTGCTTCAGAGGCCATGGCCTGCCCTCACTCAAAGGACTGATAATCTCCCAGAAGGCTCCTGGCAGACAGGGCTGGGTTGAAAGGGGAGCTTGTGCATTTCAAAACCACTTTATAAAGTTTCCTCCATTTTGCACTTTGGGGTGTTTATATACTGGGTCTGTGACCCCCACCAAATCAGACACTTCTGGACCTACAACTGGACTCTGTCAGAGGGACTACCTGGCTGCCCAAAGGACTCATCTGGCCTGCTTGCCTGGAAGGACTGGTGGCCTGCTGACCCCTAACACTGCTGGAAGGACTCTGCCTTCCTCCTCAAGTGCACTCCAAGTGTTTGGATTGAGTTTGTCTCCTGTTCTGAGGTACCACGGCTATCACAGACTTCACCAAAGAGAATAAAATCCAGTGCATTGAAAAAATGACTGCAAAACCTGAAAAAGTCAGTGCAAAGCCTGCTGGATCGGCGCAGTGCCTGCTGCACAGCAGAAAAATCACTGCATCGTTTCTGCTCAACACATCCTGGGTTTTCTATGCATCGTCCCTGGGCATCAAAATATCCCCGCCTCGCAGTAAGGAACCAATGCTGCATTCCCAGAAACCAAAGCATTGCCTTGCAGCATGGAAAGAAACAAAGCATCGACTTTGCTGCGACAGAAAAATCAACGCATCGCTTTAATTTTCGAGATAGCTCCTCCTCTGCAGCCCCTCTGCATCGGTATGTTTGACGCATCCCAGGTACTGGTTGTTAAAAGGATAAACCACTGATTCTTAAGGATTGAGACTCATTTGAACCTTTAAAAAGTGATACCTTGACTTTTGCATATTAGATTTTTGTCATTTTGGTTTTATTCCATTCAGATAAATTTTATCTACTGTCCTAAACTGGTGTGAAGTACTTTTTGTCATGTTTTAACTGTGGTACTGCATGGGGTATTCCACAACTACTTTACCCAGTGCCTTCTAGGTTAAGCCTGCCTGCTTATGTCTAACATTGATGATGACAGGACTTGTGTTTCTGCAGTGCCATACAATAGCAACGTGTACACTACTTACCCACATTTAAAGACCATTTTGATTTTTTTTCTGCCATTTTTCCCTGCTTCAAATTTTTTCTATTCTTCCTATACATCATGTCCCTATCTGGTTCTACAGGTGGAGCCATGAAGTTTGAGCTAGCTAGGCTGGAGGAATATTGAGCTAACCAATTGAAATTGTGCTGGGTTGTACAATATAATCCTGAGAGCACATGCTCAGTATTTGTTTTACAGAGTTGTGCCAGCACCTAGTTGACAGTAAACTGACTGACTGCAGGAAGCTTGCTGTGGAGGAGGACCTCTGGGCTAGCACCAGAATGTCCAAAAGGTATCTGTGGGGGACACCCACACAGGTGGTCAGGGTTCCCTACAGAAGAAAGAAGGGGGAGAAAAACGTAACAATAAGGAGTTCTCCAAAGGCCCAAAAATAATTCCAAAGGGAGTAGTGGTAACCAGTCCCAGTTTGATCCTAAGAAGAAACAGTTCTATGATCACATGGCAGGGAGGTGTGTACCCCAATGTGCAGAGTGCTCCAAGTATGATCACTAACATGGACTCCAAATGCTCTAAGATGGCACAGCTCCCCCTGGAGGGCAGACAACTTGGTTGGCTAGCTTAGCACTCGGGGAGGAGATAGTCCCAGATAGTTTTATGGAAGAGACAGGAGGTAAGCAGACATGGTGCCATAAGCCCACTTGCCTGCCAATACTTCCAAGTATAGGTAGTGGGTCACCATTAATGGGTAACGGGTATAGGCTATGCGTTACACAGGAGTCCGCAAGACAACTCTCAAGCGCCAGCTGGTTCATAATCATTAACAATTGTGAGAGCCATCTACTGGTGATTCTGCTTCTCTTTGAATGGGAAGTGTCTCTGGTACTCTGAAAGTAGATGTGAGCCCTGCCATGCCTGTAGATTGTCTGGCAAAGGCCAGGAGGGAGGTAGAGTTCAGGTCTCACTTGGAGATGATGGGATTGCCTGAGTGAGCCTGTATGACCACATGGGCCATGGCTGCCCATGAAGGGAGTCGAGAGCGACTGGAGCCTGGAACAATGGCCCAGACAGCTGCCAAGAAGAGGGGCAAAGGGCATGGGAAACTGGTCCCTGAAGTTCCCACAGTTAAGGCTGATGGGGCCCATGAGCCAAATCGGGGAGGACATTGCCATTCTAGGTGACCTACCTGAGCTTGCTGGCTAGCAAGTTAAGGGTGGGCCCACCACGGAGGAATTCTGCAAAGCACAGCAAGAGAGTCCCACTCTTGAAAGCTTGAGGCGACAGGACTCAGCCAATGTAGCAGATGAAGCCTTCAGGATCACCTAATCTACTGGGAGAATGATCTCCTATATAGCGAGCCTAAGGCCCGGGGTGCTGGGGCAGCACATGTGCTGGTGATCCTTCAATGTTACCGGGCCTTCCTACTGCATCTGTCTCACGACATAGCCCTGCAGGACATTTAAGGCAAGACAAAACCTTTGCCAGGCTTGCTGTCCATTTCTATTGGCCCCGAATAAAGACAGCCTCAAATATATTCTGTAGGTCCTGTCCCACCTGCCATGCCAGTTGGTAGTCAGGAAAAAAGCTTAAAGATCCCCTGATCCCACTTCCTATTGTTGGCACCCCTTTGAAAGTGTGACCATCAACGTCATTGGTCCATTCGACCCCAAGACAGCCCTAGGCAACAGGTTCATCCTGGTCTTGGTGGACCCTGCTACCCAGAAGCAATCCCTCTGAGGATGGTGACTGCACCTGTGGTGACCAGAACTCTGATGGGGATCTTCACTCATGTGGTTTTCCCCAAAGAAATAGTGTCTAGTAGAGGCACTAACTTTGTCTACATGCATGGAGCCCATGTGAGGTGCATTTGGTGTAACTTATAAGTTCACCACACCCTATCACCCCCAATCCAATGGTGTAATTGAAAGGTTCTACAAGTCTTGAAGAGCATGATTGCTGGCCTACCTGAGGCCATAATGCGTAAGTGTGATGTCCTCTTGCCATGCCTTCTCTTCCCCTACAGGGAGGTGCCACAGACAGGAGTAGGGTTCAGTCTCTTTGAACTCCTCTGTGGCTACCCTCTTAGGGGACCTCTAAGCATTGTCATGGAGGGGTGGGAGAAAGCTCCCAGAGAACCCCTTCAGGATGTTGCCAGCTACACGTTGACCCTCTGGAACCAGATGCACCATTTCTGGAAAAAGGCCAGGAGCAACCTCAAGGCTAGCCAAGAGGTAATGAAACTCTGGTACGACCAGAAGGCCTCTCTGGTGGAGTTTCAGCATGGTGACAAAGTAAGGGTCATGGAGCAAGTAGAGTCCAATGCTCTGCAGGACCGCTGGACTTGCCCATATGAAATCAAGGATCTTAAAGGGGGGCACTATCTTAGTGGACATTCAGACCTCTAGGAACCCCCAACTAAATAAAGCCTCAATTTGAAAGGTGCAAAGTATGCATGCTCTTTCTGACAGATGAGGGTGTGGAAGGGGAAAGTGACCCTCTCTCTGACCTCCTCCCGCACAGGAACATGATGGCTCAGTGAAGGGTGTCAACCTCTCTGCTACTCTGAGCCCAGAGCAGCAAGGTGATTCTTACCAGTTGCTGGGACAGTTTGCCTCACTGTTCTCCCTCATCCCTGGACTCACACACCTGTGCGTCCATGATATTGACAAGAGAGACAGTCCCTCTGTGAGGAAATTAATTTACAGGTTGTCAGACAGGGTGAGAGCCAGCATCAAGGAGGAGGACTTCAAGATGTTAGTTTAAGGGGGATTGAACCCACTAACAGTCCCTGGTCCATCCCCGTGGTGTTGGTACCAAAGGCTGACCCACCAGGTGCCAAACCAGAGCTTCAGCTCTGCGTGGACTACAGAGGACTGAATTCCATCACCAAGACTAAGGCACACCCCATTCCCCAAGCTGATTAGCTCATTGACAGGCCAGACACTGTCAAATTCCTAAGTATGTTTGATTTTACTTCAGGATACCGCCAGATCGCCTTGACTAAGGGAACAAAAGAGAAGTCAGCATTCTCATCCCCTGAAGTTCATTACCAATTCTGGGTGATGCCCTTTGGCTTGAAGAATGCCCCTGCTACCTTCTAATGGTTGGTTAACAGGATCCTGGTGGTCAAGGAGGCTTTCTGTGCCGCCTACTTAGACAACATTGCCATCTACAGTACCAACTAGGAAGAACACCTGCATCACCTCCAAGAGGTGCTTCAGGCCCTGCAACAGGCAAACCTGACAATCAAGGCTAGCATGTGCCAGACTGGGCAGGGTTCTGTGGTCTATTTGGGACACTTGGTAGGTGTTGGCCATGGGCAGCAAAGGAGGCCAAGATTGAAACCATCATGGCCTGGCAACCATCTAAAACCCAAATGGAAGTGAGGGCCTTCCTAGGCCTAACTGGCTATTACCAAAGATTTGTTAAGGGATATTGCACTATCATTGCCCCCTCAACTGAGCTGACTTCTAAGAAGCAGCCCAGATTGGTGATTGGACAGAGGATAAAAAGCCTTTGATTCTCTCAAGGAAACCATGTATGCAGCACCTGTGCTCCAGCCCCCTGCTTACTCCAAGGAATTCATTGTGCAGGCGGATGCTTCAGAGCATGCCATAGGGGAAGCCTTAGCACAACTGGATGAGGAGGGCCTAGACCAATCAGTAACCTTTATTATCAGGAGGTTATTTCCACAGGAACAGAGGTGGAGTGCCATTGAAAGAGGAGCATTTGCTGTGGTTGGGCCCTGAAGAAGCTGGGACCATACCTTTTTGGGACTCATGTCTGGGTTCAGACAGACCACAGACCCCTCAGATGGCTCATGTAGATGAGGGTTTAAAATACTAAACTCTTGAGATGGTCCATCTTTCTACAGGGAATGGACTTTATTATGTTACTCCATTCTGAAATCAATCCAAAAAGCCATTTTGTTTTTTAACTCCTCCAAACTTAAATTCAACATATTTTGGCCATAATGGTTTCTGACCTCCTGAGGACAAAAGAAAGACAAAAAAACAATACATATGAGGAAAAACATAATACAGTTTATGACAGAGCAGCTTTTGGCAGTTTTCCAGATTGACTCTTCTTCATTGGTGGACAAAAAAGATGAATCTGATTAGTTTTGACAACCCCTATTACAGACAATAACAGCCATTATTAGAAGATGGTGGTGGGATTGACAACTTTTGAACTGGTAGTAGTCATTTGTTTCTCTTTCAGTATTTCCTAGATTACTGATTGCCACAGACACTTTTTTGACACTTGACTAGCAGACTGAGAGATCCCTAAATCCCTGTGGACGACTTTGTGACTCAGAGAGTATTTCCCCTGGATGCAGTGCTCACATTTTAGGGTGGTCCTGAAACTGTTTCGATAAGCTATCACCTCCAAATTTCACCAAACAGTACTGCAATGCCATTTGGAGGAATTCTACAAGTTTCCGAGATCTTTTCAGGATGGCAGTGGGGACTGTTCTTGGGCACAGCATGTGCTTCTGCTCACGTTTGGCCCGATAGCCCCTACTCACATTCAAATCTTCTTGTGTTTAATTGCCCCAACTCCATGTGCTTCATCACCAGACCTGCCAACTTAAAAACATATTTTGCCACGTGAGGTGGGTGAGGGGCTTTGGTAGTGGCAGGGCCCATGCCTGGAACAAACTAAGAGCCATTTATTGCCCCGCTCCCCAACACCCCCATCCTAAAAATAAGAAAAATCTTGCAGACTTTGGCATTGATGTCCTGGGGTGGTTTCACACCCCTTAATGAATAATAGGTCTTCAATGCATAGTGACATTATGTTATTTGGTTATCAGCATTGCAGGACTTATCAGCCACACAGGTTTGTCCGTGTCACAGACGTAGGTTCTTACCTGCAGTTCTACTCCATACCCAGTGTAAACAGTCACGTTGTACGTGCACTCGAGATAGTTGTGCAGCGGTAGAGGCGGATAGTCCGTGGAGTCGATGTACCCTTCCGGATCGTAGAACATCACACTGCACAGAACTAAAGATAAAGAATCATTAATGGAAAGTACATGCGACCTGCTTGCAGAAAAAGACAACATAAACCCAGAAATCGTTTGCAACACAAAACCGACATAATAGAGAAACAGCGTCATTCTATGCATATTGTATTATTGTTAAACGGTACAATATAGGGAGAATATAAAGTCTTAAAATAAACTGCAAGGAGTTTAGAGGGTTAATAAATAGATTGTCTTGGCAGGTGGAATCATCTCTTACACAGACGGAGCTCTAGACCAGACAAATCGGTCACAGGTCTAATTCCCTTGGGTTCAACTCAGGTTTTTGGGATCTGCTTACATACCCATGGTCCCTTGGTCTGGTAATTTGGAATCCGGGATATACCAATACTGTGAGGTGCAGTATTTGTACAGTACCAGTACAGTATTAGTGCGCCATTCTTAGACCTACACCTTGGAATGGGGAATATTACAGTAGTACTGCAAGTTCTCTTACATTCTGAAATGCAAAGTTTGGTGGATGCTGTTTTTTCTGTGGGTTTGTTCTCAACAAATTAGCAGAAGCAAGGCCTGTTACAGAATGTGAGCACCAGGTGAGCCAAGCTATGGTATGCCAAGAATGGCGTCTTAGTAGTTGACTGGAGCAGCGCTATTTTGCCACCTTAGGAGTGGTACATAGTTGTTTATCACAGATACTTTCAAGGTTTGTGCTGCTTTTTTTGTGAATAAAGCAGTATTTGTTGACATTTCTAAAGTAAACAACAGAACATAATACAAACAATGCACAAAACAACATACCAACACAGTTATAACATAACAGGGAACAAGGCAACAGAAGAGAGCATATCACACCAATCACAATAAAAAAAAAATTGAATTACAATAATCCAGCACAAAAACAAAACAGTCCAAAAAAACAGTACAAGTCGCCACAAAAAAAAAAAATGTATCACACTACTACCTCATAATTCCGTTTTCAAAATACAGTGGTGAAAAGTGTTCGGAGGAGCACTGCCTTAACTTACCATCAAGGACATGAAATAGGGCCAGTCAAAATGTATAGTAAACTGGCTATAGAACTCGATCTATAAAGATTGCTGCGAAGAAAATGAAGAGCAGCCGATGGTATCTCATTTGTATTGAGAACCAGACAAATTTCAATGTGTAGAGGCATCTGAAAAGTTGCTTTTATGAAATGCTTTGTAAAACTATTTTGAAGAAACCCATAGAGGAAATATTTGTCCATCCTGCTCATGCGTTTTTGGCTTGATGCACCGAGTTCTGCTGCACACTAAAAGAACTGTTCGAATGCGGGAAATCTAGATCAGATTGTTAAGGTTACTTACATTTCTGAAGCTCAAACCGCACTTATGATGGCAGAAAATGCACCTGTGTGGTGAATTTTCCAACACTTTAAATCTGGGGTTAAAGAAGGAAATGGACATTAAACAGGGCATAGCCAGGGAAAATGAAGTGCATGAACATCAATTAATAATTATGTACAGGCTCAAACTTGTTTATCGGGAAATTAGGCAAAGCCCGATGGGCTGGAATGACAAGTTAGTGCTGCTCGGTTTTAACTGCTTGTGTGCCTGTTTTATCATTTTATGGTCTTCTTGGCAGCTTTATACTGTGGATTTCCCTGATATTAAAACAAACATTGCTCACAGCCACCTGAAATCCATGCAGTCTTCTATGTAGTGCAACACAATTCATGTCTTTTCCAGTACAAAACTGCCTCAATTTGCAAAAATGGGCCACTTTTTTAGCCATCTAATTTACTAATGTGGGCCACTTTTATTTTGATGCCCTGGCTGATTTTTGGTCCCAGCGTGACCATGGTTATGTGGGTATTCTCAAGCATTTGTGGTTAGATTCCCACACAAGAAAGGTAGGTAAAGCATCTCTTCTTTTTTAAAGATGGCAGTAAGATGGAAAAGGGAAGTGATCACTCCCATATTTAATAACCATGTAATGGAAGAGATTTCTCCAAAGGAAAATATTTACCAATGAAGAAAAAAATCATTTTGTAGTATATGCACATTCTTGCAACATTTACTCATCCAGAAATTTCAGATAGTGAAAAATATACACAAATTTGTTTTTGGAAGTAAGATAAATGTATAGTAAGTGTCAGTGAAAAAATGAAAACTAAAGAGAGAAGATTTCTGAGTTTTGCTATCTGTGATTTATGAATGAGGATCTTTGTGGATAAGTATCCACAAATAAATCTTTTTAGTGGACGACCAACCACTGAATCATGCACATAATCGACTCTGTGCTAAAATCTTTAGATTTTTGCTTTCAGATATTATCAATTTTTAGGAGGTTTATTTTTACAGTTCAAGGAGTTCAAAATCTTGCATGATATAAATATACCAATTCAATGCAGTGAGGAAAGTATTTGAGACCAGATAGTAAATATTCAAGGTGAAGGTCGGTTGAATGATCAAAGGCAAGGAATTCCACAGTGTGGATGACATCCAAGACAAAACTTTCTATCATATGAGGCTAAGAAACTATAGTGCAGATCTGAAGAACAAACGGCCCAACAAGGTTTAAAGGATCTCATTTTATTTTGGAGGTAAAACCGTTTTTTCAGTGAAAGACCTTGCACACCAAAGAAGAGCTATCGAAGAGGCAGTCGGTGGAGAGCTGTCAGCTTGCATCGGCTGATGTACTGTGCTTCTTGCTGCAGTTGCAAGCATCCTACAGCAGCAGATGCAAGGTCTAGACTACAGCAATCAGTGCAGCCCTCACAATCATGCTGGGGAGATGCAGTATTGTGACACATGACCCTTGTTCACTAAGGTCTGTGAGTCTGGCTGGCATAGGTTGCGGGAAGACTAGCCACAGTGGAGGAAGTCTCCTGTGTCCACGAACTTACCAAGACCCAACATATTAATTTAATGAACAACGACCCCACTTTGGCATCTGTTAGGACTGTTTAACTTCTGATACTGAGTTATTCACCTCCCCCACATTGTGTATATATTGGGCATGTAACAATGTCAGAGCCAGACAGGGATATGTATTTATAGTTGGTGTGAGTTCTGCCAGCCTTTTGTCACAAATTCACAAACACACAAGAAATCCACACTGTTGTTTTTAAAGTCATTATTGTAAGCCAATTGTAGCACGGAATAAATTAAACTAAACCATTGCAGGATTCAATCAAATCAGTAAGGACAGAATGTAAATGTTTTGAAAACAGGCAACAAGCTAAAAGAAGCCTTTCATGCCGACCTGGATCTGGACGATGACTGTCACCCTGTAAGTCTCTAAGGCCCATATTTATACTTTTTTCTGCACTACATTTGTGTCACTTTTTTACGCAAAAGCGGCGCAAACTTACAAGATACAATTTTGACGCAAAAGCAGTGCAAACTTACAAAAGACAATTGTATTTTGTAAGTTTGCCCCACTTTTGCATCAAAAAATGACGCAAATGCGGTGCTAAAAAGTATAAATATTGGCCTAAGTGCCTCCTTTGAGGTCTTGGGTGGCTTTGGAAGTGTTTTCCCCTGGTGGATTTGGACTTAAAGGAACATAGCCAGAAGGTAAAACCTTTGGCCAGGATGTACCCTGCTAGTGTATCTGACCCGCGCTCCATCACAATCTTTGTCAAATCACCCTTATTTCCTGTTCTACCGTGACCAGTAACTATGATTGGTACTTTGGGTTCTTGGTACTAGTTCTACTTAAAACTTGAATAATTCATATCCCAGTTCCCCCTAATATTTTATGACACTTTGGTGGCATATTTTTAAATTAAACTTTACTTATTTTTCTAATTCATTTCAGGATTGTTATTGTTTTAAATTTCAAATTATTACTGTTTTAACACTGCATGACTACTTTACACATCAGCCTAAATTAATTTCTGCCATTGCTAACAGGGAGTTGGCTCAGGTTGCTTTTTTTACTTTAGTGGTTCACCCTCACAAGGATTGCTATTATTATTTGAGGTGGGTACTTAACCCCCTCCACTAATTACCCAACATCGTTACACTCATGACAGAGGTGGCCCGTTTAATGTGCTAATATTCCCTAATCTCACCTCGTCAAAATACTCTACAATATGTCACCTTTTTAGGTTTTTGAAACTCATCTTTTGGATCACAAACACTCCACTGACTGGAGCTCAGGCAAGAGATGATGAAATTAAGACCAAGTGTGCACAAATCAGTATTTAATGTTGGGTATTTCATAAACTGTGGATATATCCCCAAGGAGGAGTGACTGCTTTACACAGCACATTTAATAACAGCATTAAAGTATTAACATATCAACCAAGCACTGGTGTACATTGAGCACTTTGGTGATGTGGTTCCAGTTCAGGCTTTCCACTTAGGTTCATGTGGAAAAAAATGTATGGGAAAAGTAAATGTAGTGAAAAAAGGCCATGACCACTTCACAAAAACATGAATGAGTATGGAAAATAACCCTTCAGGTATACTCTTTGACAAAGTCTTATAGACATTTGTGAATCAGCCCTGAAACATCAGTCTCTCTATTAGAAAAAATGCAACGCAGGTCCAGTCCTTTCTATTTGTGCTAAGTGTACATGCATTCCTTTTATATATGTACTATAAAATGCCTCTTATGCTAGGTATTTGTAAGAAATTGGAGTATTGGTGTGTTTGACACCCCAACTCAATTATCAATAACAATCCTTGTCAGGGTGAACCACAAAAATCACTAAACTAAACTGTGCTTAACACTTTGGTAGCTTGGCATAAAAGCAATCAGGCTTGAATTAGAAGCAATAAATAACATATTGATGTGGTACTCAAACAGTAGTAAAGTGAAAACACAACACAAGAGAAATCCCAAACCAATTTAGAAAATAGAGTAAATTTTAATAAATAAAATTACACCAAAACAACAAAAGATCACGTTCTGCGTATGCCACTTTTATGCACACTGCTAGCTTGTGAGCGTTGGGCACCCCTCTGTCTAAACTCTAAAACTGGTTCTAATCAGTTCTTTTTTTTCCTGTGGGTTTGGCTCCTGCCTGGTTAGTGAAACCAAGGGCAGGGAGGTCCTGCTGTGAGCTGTATTTGCCCATGTAATAGAAGGCTTCTTCTGAAGGATTGGGTACAAACCTCCAGGCTTACCTTAGTGCAATCAGGGCAGGGGCAAAGATCCTCCTGAAACATCCCATCAGAAAGCCCCAAACCTCCTCACACCCAGGTCCTCTGTTCACTGTCTGGGAGCAATACAGCTCACACCAAAGGAAACCCATTAACAGTCAGGTGGTCCTAAAGACTGACAGAAAGGCACATGTGGCATAGTCAGAAAAATGTGAACTTTCTAAAAATGCCATTTTCAAAATAGCAATTTATCCATCCTGACTATTAGGAGGTTGTAACTTCCTATTCTAATGAGTCCTTGAATAATTTTCCTAGTTAGTCTCAAAATAAAGTTATCCATTATGAGGAGTTATAATGTAATCCCGTGGTTTTCTACGGGAGCCCCTGCCCTGCTGCAGTGAAAAAACTACTTTGGACGGCCAAAGGTTTATTTTACCAGGCAGAAATAGCAGCTTTCAACTGCACTACAGGCTGCAATGGCAGGTTTCAGACATGTTATATAATGCTATTTTAGGGGGTGGCACAATAAGTGCTGCAGTCCACAAGTAGAACTTACTTTACAGGCTATGGGTACATGTAGTACCATATTGTAGGTAGTTAGATATTAAATGTACCAATCAGATATAAACATATTTGACCATGTTGGAGGGGAGAGGACAAAAATTTTACTGCTGGTTATCAGGGATAAAGTGCACATAATCCTAAAGTCAATAATGGGTTCAGCAACAGAAGGCAAAAATCTGAGGTGTCCCTGGCAAAAAGGCAAATTTCCAACAGTCCCTATGAGTCTCTGTAGGAATGATCAGATTTGAAAGTTCATACAGTCAATTTACCCTCGAACACAGGGTCTCACTTAAAATTGTGTGGTAATGGAAAATCCCAAAATGTTTGACAAACGTGTTACATCTAGAGGAGAAAATTTCACCAACAGATCCTACTGCAGATGTAGCACATTTTCCAGAAATCAGTGAAGTTTTCATCACCACCCAAATTTAAATCAGGCTGTCTTTTTATAGAGTTTAAACATCTCTAGAATAGGCCACAAGATTTTTTTGGGTGACGCTTCCCTGAGTTTAAACGGCTTGAAGGAATATAATCACATTTGAAGAAGTTCCTGGTAAAACAAGGTGCCTAGCCCTAGCTGGTAATTTCAAATTCTATTAAATACGCTGGGAGTGTTTTCTTACTTTATTTTCTGTGTATGAAATCTGCCCTCTGCACATGCTCACTGTAGATCTTTTTCTTTTTTAACTGCCCTATGTGCCTGTATTATGACTTAGTGCACAGTGACACAAATTTTTTTTTTAAACGTGTAAAATTGGTTCCCCAATTGGGTTATCTCTCTTTCAATTAAGGTCATTCTGAGCTGTCACAGAGAATGTGTGGCTACGCATGTACCTTAAATGTCACATGTGTGTATTTATATCACCCACATATATGACAGAAATGTATTAAAAAAGAGAAGGGCAATCTGCAAGAAAGTAGCCATGATTGTGTCCAGGGTAATCTCCGATCATCGACTAGTGCATGTGGTAAAATTCACATCTCACAATCACCAACTCAGCACATTTGTTTATCGGAGAAGAAACACCCTTTAGATGAAGACTGTGGTTGCGGGTGCAAGAACGAAGACCCAATGACTCCTATTGGCATTCATGGACTGGAGCTGGTTCCCATGTGTCAAGTAGTTGGCCTCCTGTTACATAGTATAGGAAAACAAACAATAGGACTTCTTATTACAAGGAGACCTTGGTGACCATTGTGCACCAGACCCTACACGAGCCCTGGATGGGGCACGACATGCTTCCTAGAGGCCTGTCCTAAGGTCTGGAAGAGTGACGAACAGGATCTTTCCCAGCAATTTTGTCACTTACAGCAAATGTGATATGGTGCTGAGCCTTCCCCAGAAAGGGTGCAAGACTGGGCAAGATGCACAATTTTCACTGCTCAGTACTTCTTGCCATGAAGAAAAAGTCTTCATTTGGACCTCACAGGAAAGGTATCCATCCTTGTGGACCTCTGCCCAGTTACAGCCTCCAGCCTTGTCTTGCGAGAGGATTTCATGAGCAAAAAAAGTGATAAAGTCTGAAGGTAAACTTTTGGCCTGCGGTGAAGCGGCAAATATACTCTATCAGCAAAGTTACATTGGTGGATTTTGAAATATGTTGTATCCCACTCTGAGCTTTTAGTACCAACATTGAAGACTTATGTGGGAGCTTAACAATGATTCATCTGACTTTGAGGGACACCTACCAGCTTTAGCTTCTTTCCTTGCTCTGATGGAAGACTTGTAGCTCCAAAACGTAGTCTCAAAAGGTAAAAACTTCGACCGGTATAACCCACTTGACCTATCAGACCTCTGTTCTCATGAAACCAGTCTGAAATCACTCCTAGGTCAGAGATAAACATGAACTGTGACTTTTGATTTGCGTTACATATTTTCATGTCACTTTTTGACTTCAAAACTTAAAAAAATAATACCTCTGGGTTTCCTTATTGGATTTTGATTGTTTTAGTGTGTTTTGGCCTATTTCATTGTTATTAATGTTTCTAAATTGATTTAGTAATTTTAATGTACTGCGTTGTTGTTTGCGATGTACAAAATACATATTGAGAGTTGCCAGGGTAGCCAGGGGTTGCTGGGCCTACAATTTAACAACTGGGGTCTGTTGCCACTGGTGTTAGGAGCCCCCCTTATGTGGACCCCAAACCGGAAATCAAGCCCCCCTTTTAACACTTAACTGGCAAGGTCGCACAGTAGAGCTGTCCAAGACTGTAGGTTGTTAGACCAACTACTAAATTCTATGCACAAATCAATACATATTGACAAGATGGCAACTGGAAATGAAAAAGGTGAAATCGCCAAGAGGTCTCAAAACTAAAATGAGGTTGCTTAACAAAATGTCACACAGGTCTAGTAACCCCCTCAATATTCCCTAGACCCTTTGTGCTAGAGGCACCTCTAGCAGTCTGTACATCAGTAAGCCTATTACCTACACCATTTGATGGGTGCATTAGTAAAAGATTTTGCCTACTGGATTTGTCAGGATGTCACAATGCTAATCAATGACAAACTATAAGCTCAAACATTATGCAAATCAATGCTACAATACTTGCTTGATGGTACCATCTTTCGGTAACATTAGAAAGTCCATGGAAAAATTTACTATAAAAAAAACAAATTAATAGTTTTCCATGGTCAAGCATTTTATGTCAGAATCTGTTTTTACCCTGAGTAAGATAGTAAAGGAAAAAAATGTATATCTACCAATAAAATTAATAGCCCCCCCCCCCCCCCCAAGAGAGCATGAGCAAAAATCCCAACCACACTTATTTTCCAGTGATGTACTTTCCCGGGGTCACTCTTTGTTCATCTTCAGACACTTAGAGTGAGCAGATTTTGAAGTGTGAGGCTTGCTCTGGGGGCAGGGTGTTTGCTGATCTTCAGGCTGCCTTTTACACCAACAAAAGTGCAATTTGTGGTGCCACTGCCCACCTTTGGGAAGCACCAGCACTGCATTTGCATTTACAGGTCTTTGAAGCTGCTATGTTTGACTAAGGAAACGTTTCCTATTTGTGCTTTATCTCCTTACCAGGCCTAGCTTTAAAGCTCCTGTCATTGGAAAAGACCCTTCATCGATGCCTCTGCAGATGATGAACCGGATAGTCTCTGCAGTCTTCTGTGACTTCTGTTGTTCCGGAACCTCACCAGCAGCTGACAGGGAAGATGTCAGTCTTCGGCTCTCTCTCCTATGGCATGTAAGAGCTGGAGCAGAGTTCAATGGTGTGTTCAGTCCTTGGGGAGCTCCACTCCACATGGACCATGCAAGGCAGGTCCCGGGCTCCCTGGAAAATTTGCACTCCTCACCCAGCTGTAAAGGGCCACCGATTATCCCCAGGACACTGCCCTTTTCCTGGGCAAAGTGTCAAAGGATAGCAAGACTTACTCGACTGCCCATCCCTTTGGGATCCTTGCTCTCTCTGGGGGCATACAATGATATGGGGGACAGTGGAGTGCCATGTGGTTGCTGACTAGATCCCTCCCTAGTTCCTCCTCAGAGGAACTAGTAATGAACAGCTGGTAATCGTTATGCTTTTCCCCACCTGGCGGCCGCTGAAAGTGCTGCTCACAAGTGGCTAATTCAAAATGTAATAACCTGGTCCATGTTAGTAGGTTTGAAGTGAGTGTTTTTGTTTTGGACCTCCGCCACCTGAAGGATTTATTTAAGGCCTCTTGGCCCCTAAAACTTTAGCAATTAATTCTGGGCCTCCTGAGATCAAAATGTACCTGCTTTGTGAGCTTTTTAATTGATTGTTCCACCTCCATTGTGAAAGACATAGAGGACTTGCCCCCAACTCCTATCCTGTAGCCCTGGTCTTGAACCAGCAGCATTCCATATATTTTAAGGTAGATCACCTGCCTGCCTTCACTCCCCAGGTCGCATGGCCTTCTGACCACTTGTAGCACACCTGTATGTTTAGTAGCAGTTGGGAGCATCTGTTTCTAGAGGACCTCCAGGCAGAACTGCTATACAGAAAAAAACTGTGGGCCCTTTTTCCTCCACAGTCCACTGACAGACCATTTTCTAGTGTTCCCTGAGGAGGCTGTGGTAATCTAGATAGGAGATCATCCTCAAGCGGTCTTTCATTCATTTTCTGTTGTTCCTCTTCTACTCAAGTTTTCTTCCTTGTGTACAGGTTTGAAAGTAAAGGTAGAAAGTTCTAAAAGTTGGGTATCTCTGATTAGTCTCAAGAGGTCACTTGATCCCTCCACTCCTGAGTCCTGACGTGCAGTTTCAAGGAGCAGCCCACTGGCTGATCCACTCCCTTTTACAGCAAAGTGGATGTTCTCAAAATAGTGGAATCAAATGAGTTCCAGAGACATAACTGCACCACGGACACAGCAAAGCTGGATCTTTCCCTATAAGATTTCAAAGGGAGCCGTTGGTATAATTGGTGCTAGAGGCTTGAAAGTTTCCCTGAGGGAAGGGCATGCACAGGCCTGTCTGGAAAGTGTGAGTTAATTACCCAATGCAGATTTCTCTCTCACCCTCTTCCTTAGCCAGGAGAAAGCTAATCCCATGCAAAAGGGTCCAATGTTTTGGTGAGGTGCATATCAACCTGCTGACAAGCAGAGTAGTTAACTTGGCCCTGTAGGGTAGTTCAAAACCAGTACCCAAAACAGGGCTGGCTCAGGAAAATTGACAACATAAAAGTATGAGCAGCACAAATATGGCCAATTAATATTATGTTTTTACTCAGGACTGTTTTAAAATGTGGAAAATGACTTCTAACATTTCTGTACTTTGAGACAATACAAAGGTAATATTTTGGGACAGGTTTCACTCAGAGTGTGAAAGCACCACATAATGCAGTAAAGCCCTATAGAATCCCACTCTGGTCTCAAAGAAATGGGTATATTTCTTTTTGGATGCAATGTCACAGACTTCAGCGGGGCTGCAGCGGTGTCGGGCCTGTGAAGATCACTGCGTTCCAGCGAAGGTCACGGCATCGGGAGCAGGCAGCGTCACCGGATTCAGCAGCGGCGTTGGTCCGAAGTCGTCCGAAGTCGATTTCCTTGGATTTCCACCAGCTTTCCTTTCAAGGGCTCCAGATACTCCAGGTGCTGGCAGAGAGAAATCTTTGCTGTCCCTGAGACTTCAAACAACAGGAGGCAAGCTCTAAATCAAGCCCATGGAGATTTCTTCACAAGATGGAAGGCACACAAAGTCCAGTCTTTGCCCTCATACTCTGGCAGAAGCAGCAACTGCAGGATAGCTCCACAAAGCACAGTCACAGGCAGGGCAGCACTTTTCCTAAGCTCTTTAGCTCTTCTCCAGGCAGAGGTTCCTCTTGGTTACAGAAGTGTTCTGTGGTTTTGGGTGCACTTCTTATACCCAATTTCTCCTTTGAAGTAGGCCTACTTCAAAGTAAAGTCTCTTCTGAATGTGAAATCCTGCCTTGCCCAGGCCAGGCCCTAGACACTCACCAGGGGGCTCGGAGACGGCATTGTGTGAGGACAGGCACAGCCCTTTCAGGTGTAAGTGACCACTCCTCCCCTCCCTCCTAGCACAGATGGCTCATCAGGAAATGCAGACGACACCCCAGCTCCCTTTGTGTCACTGTCTAGTGTGAGGTGCAACCAGTCCAACTGTCAAATTCAAATTCAAATCAATCTTCATTCGGATTTTACTCCATAAAAGATAAACGATCTCTTTAAAAATGATAATAGTATACAATAAAATACTTTAAAAAAGAAAAAAACATTACTAATAAATAAATGAATAAAACCTTTGCTACAACGAATTGGGCAATTAATTCTCATAACCGAGGTTTTCTAAATACGACAGCTTTTTTCTTTGTTCTATGGCATATAGGGTAAATTTTATCACTGCATCACATTTCTCATTAGTATCCAATTTACATAAATAATTAAAAGCTTCTCTACAATAAAATAATTTGTTAATAACAAATAAAGGTTTTAAAAAATGTTTCCTAATGTCATGATAAAATGTACACGATATAATAAAGTGCATTGTAGATTGTGCAAATCGTCCCACACAGGGGCACTTCGGTAGACTTTTGCTCCAAATCCTCACCTTTGGAAAAGCTACTAAAAAGTGCAACTTTCTAAAGCGCATTCGAGTCAAATAAAATCTATCCTGAGTGTTTGCAACTGTCGGTAAGTAATTTGCCATTACCTCGTTAATTTCAGTCATATAAAGTGCTACTGTTGATTTCCTACATTCTCTATTATCTCTAACACTATCCCTCCATGTCATTAGTTGGTTTTTCAATTCTTTCTTGCTAAATTGGAGGATAATACCTGGATTGTCCAAATTTGGAGCTAGATTTATGCCTTTCAACAAATCTTTTAAATGCACGAACCATGGAATTCTATCCCGATATTCTAATGTAAGGCAATCTTTAATAATCTTTTGGGTAAATTGCGTCCCTTCTTTAGACCAGATGCCATGCCAAGCCAACAGCTCATTGTTATATATTAGATCTTCCACATAAGGGCAGCCCAGTTCCTTATGTACCATAAATGTGGAGGTGGTATTTGGCACTGCAAGTAGTCTGCTAAACAATGTGTTCTCTAGCACTTGTAATGAATAGATCTCGGGAATTAAACCCCAAAGGGCAGAACCATACGTAATGCTGCTAATTGATTTACTTTTGTAAATTTGCAACATTTCCCTAAGGGGTTTATTACAATTTTTTTTTTTAAATCTAAAAACAGCCTCAGTTGTCCTAATATACTTCATCTTGGTAATTTCTAGATGTTGTTTAGAATGACCCATATTAGAAAACTGTATACCCAGATATGTAAATCTATTCACCTCTTCACATTTATGGCCCTTAATAAAATACGTTTTCTTCCTGGCCTTTCCCTGTCCACAAGCCATTACAACAGTTTTGCTCATATTCAACAACATATCTCTTTCCTCCATAAATTCCACAAAGCCCTCGATTAACCGTTGCAACCCATTTGCAGTTCATGACAGCAGTGCTGCATCATCTGCATATAAAAGGACTGGGATAGGACATTCTCCTATTTTAGGGGTATCAATTTCTATTTTGTCCAACTGTCAAACTGACCCAGACAGGGAATCCACAAACAGGCAGACTCACAGAAATGGTAGAAGCACATTTTCAAACACACAATCTTAAAATCAACTTTACTAAAAGATGTATTTTTAAATTATGAGCTCAGAGACCTCAAACTCCAAATGTCCATCTGCTCCCAAAGGGAATCTACACTTTAATCAGATTTAAAGGTAGCCCCATGTTAACCTATGAGAGGGACAGGCCTTGCAACAGTCAAAAACAAATTTTGCAATATTTCACTCTCAGGACATGTAAAACACATTACTATGGCCCTCATTACAACATTGGTGGTATCTGCCGGGCGGCCGCCAATGCGGCCGCACTCCCGCTGAGGACATTTGGAGATCCCCGCTGGGCCGGCGGGCGGAAACCTGGTTTCCGCCCGCCGGCCCAGCAGGGATGTTGGCCGCAACATGGGACCCGGCTCCAAATGGAGCCGGCGGTGTTGCTGCAGTGCGACTAGTGCAGTTGCACCCGTCGCGCTTTTCACTGTCTGCTATGCAGATAGTGAAAAGCTCCATGGGGCCGTGGCAGGGGGCCCGCAACTCCCCTTTCCATCAGCCTTTTCATGGCAGTTAATACCGCCATGAAAAGGCTGGCGGGAGGGGGAATCGTAATCCCCTGGGGATTACAACCGCTGGGACAAAAGTGGCGGGAAACCGCTGGTCCCGGCGGTGCATCCGCCGCACTTCCTCCACGGTCGTAATGCCCGAGTTTGTACCGCCAGCCTGTTGGCGGTACAAACTCCAGAACAGCCCTGGCGGTCATTGACCGCTAGTGATGTAATGAGGGCCTATATGTCCTACCTTAACCATACACTGCACCCTGCCCTTGGGGCTACCTAGGGCCTACCTTAGGGGTGCCTTACATGTAAGAAAAGGGAAGGTTTAGGCCTGGCAAGTGTGTACACCTGCCAAGTCGAATTTACAGTTAAAACTGCACACACAGACACTGCAGTGGCAGGTCTGAGACATGATTACAGAGCTACTCATGTGGGTGGCTGCAGGCCCACTAGTAGCCTTTGATTTACAGGCCCTGGCATCTCTAGTGCACCTTACTAGGGACTTACTAGTAAATCAAATATGCCAATCTCGAATAAACCAATCAACATTACAATTTACACAGAGAGTGTATGCACTTTAGCACTGGTTAGCAGTGGTAACGTGCTCAGAGTTCAAAGGCCAACAGCAACAGGTCAGAGAAAATAGGAGGCAGGAGGCAAAAAGATTGGGGATGACCCTGCATAAGCAAAAAAGTCCAGCAAACACCACAATTAGAATAATAAAACATGCTGTCAGGGTTAAGAAAACAACTTCCATAGAGACAATGTTTGATACAAAAGAGACAGTCTTTTCTGTGCCAGACTAAACTTCACAGTGTTTATGTGTGCGGAGCTTTGAGTGACAAAATGCCTACTGAGACCAGGGTTTTATTGTAGTGGGAGATGGTAAACTCAGAAGATAAAATGCTCTTCAAACTAACGTTTGAGGCAACACATGTACATTTTAAAAAAATTTAGCATATAAAAAAGGACACGTTAATGAAAAAAATGGAACGCAATTTATGAATGAGACCCCTAGCAATCTGAGGTGTGAAGTACAGGGTTCTGAGGACATCTACAATCGGATATATTTCCCTGCAATGCAATCTTCCCTGTATTCGGTTCCTACAGAGTGTGCTGTGCCCCTGTGAGAAACTGGGGCTGATTGCAGAGGCCCCCTAACTTTTTGCCCCCATTTTCCACTTTATGCTGGTGTTTTCCTGACTCTGATGGTGCCCTGGGTACTGCTAACCAGTCCCAGGGCCTGTGCTCTGTGTAAAATGGATATGCAAATTAGGCTAATTATAATTGGCTAAGTTAACCTACCTATAAGTCCCTAGTATATGGTAGGGCATGTAGGTTTAGGGACCACAGCATAGGTGGTGCACACCTAGGTGCATTGCTGAGGTGCCCAGTGTCATTTTAAAAGCAAGCCTGCCTTGCTGGCTGCTTTTAAATTAAAGTTATATGCAAATTCGACTTTGGAATTAAAGGTACTTCCAAAGTCTTAAACTACCTTATTTTTACATATAAGTCACCCCTAAGGTGTGCCCTATGTGCCCCTAGGGCTGGGTGCCATGTAACTATAAGCAGGGACTTTATAAAAATTGATTTATAAGCCCTGGTGAGGTAAAAACAGCCAAATTCGTTTTTCCCTCATTGAAGTAAATGGCCTTCATAGGCTAGAATGGGCAGACTTTATTTTAAATTTTAAAGTCTCCTTAAATGTTACATACCAAGAATTTGGTATCAAATTGATTGTTATAATAAATCCCACAACTTCCAGTTGTTGGATTTAATATAACTAGTGCAGGTAAAAAGTTTAGACTTTACCTAAAAAGTTACCAATTTCAGCTCTGCATTGTTTTTGCTGCTGTGCTCTGATTGGCCAGCCTGCAGCAGCTTCTGCCAGGCTACTTTAATGAGGTGTGAAGTGGCCTGACTTCACACAAAGGAATGTGCTTGGGGGAGAGAATCTCCCCTCAGCAGATGGTGAGGCAGGAAGGGGGAGGGCTGCCAAACTGGTCTTCAAAGGCAGAGAAGGACATCTGGAGCACCCAGCAACACCCCCACATCCTGCAACCCCAGACAGCTAGGTGCCCCCTTGATTAGATTAGGAGAGGGCAGGAGAGGGGTGTGTTTATGATTTTTAGCCACACCAGTGGGTGGGCTCAGCCAGATCTCTCCTCTAAAAATCAGATTCATCCATTTTGGATTTTTAGAGACTGTTGCCTTCTGGGATGGATTTTTGCCACACTTCCCAGGAAGTGGTCATCACAGGGGGACGACCCTGTCCCTGATTGGAGGACCAGGGCCCCCCTGCTTTTCACCCAGGAGCAAGGATAAAACTGGCAGACCTGCACCCACGCCTCAGATCCCCACCAAAATTTCAAGAAGAAGGAACTACAAGGAGAAGAAGGACTGCCCTGCTGGACCCCTGGCCTGCACCTGGACCCTGCACTCAGAAAGACTGCACCAGCTGCACACTTGGGCTTCACCACAAGAAGGACTTTGCCTGGCTTCCACTGGTTCAAGGAGGGACTCCCTGTTTGCTACAGGTGAAAAATTGCTAACCAGAGTCCCCTGCACCAACTCCTGAAAAAGTGACCAGCTGACCACTGTCCAGTGGCCAAAAAGGAGTTTGCGCCAGGTGCATTCTGGGAGTTGAAGTCCGCACTTCCCAAGGACCATCACAGAACTTCTGGACCCTTGGGGTGAGCTGTGGACCCCAAAAGAACCTTGAAAGAACATCTGGGTGAAGCCCCAGAAGTTTGGAAAAGATTGGAGAATTTTTGAAAAAAAGCTCCATAAAGTGACCGACCCGACGCGGAAATTCTAGCCGGCTTGCCTCAACCGCGACCCGGCCTGACTTCGTGGTTCGTCCCGGTAAAGAAAAACATCCAAAAAAGAGACTAAGTCCGAACGTAAAAAGTTGACCGGGACCTCCCAGCCATCGTATCCGAGAAGGGCTCCACGGACGTCGGATCAAGATCCAGGTTTACCCCGGTCGAAGGATTTTCATCTCGAAAAAACGACTAAGTCCGAAGGTAAAAATCACCACCGAGGAAACCGACTTCGCGTATCCGGACAAGGGCTCCAGGAGGTCGGATCCAACTGGCAGGTTCGTCCCGGGGAAGAAAAACATCAAAAAAGAGACTAAGTCAGAAGGTAACTTTTTAACCGAGGCCTCCCGCGACCTGTAGCCGAGCAGGGCTCCATCGCGGTCGGCCTGAAAGTTTGACTTTGCCCCGGTCCTGGTGCAACCAGATGACCCGATTGGCGCTTTTTGTTTCTAAGCGCTAGAAAATAATAATACTCTAAAAATTCATATCTCCGGTTCCCCTGAACCGATTTTAATCGTTGTTGTGTCATTTAAAAGATAAAAATATAAGCTATTTTTATAAATTGGTTTTGGATTTTTAAACTGTTTCCTGTGTTTTATTTAATTACTGTTTTGTGATATTTGAATGCTTTACACTTTGTCTCCTAAGTTAAGCCTTGACGCTCGATGCCAAGCTACCAAGGGTAGAGCTGGGATTAATTTACTGAGACCTAACTGTACTTATGTGGAGGTTTGTGGCTTGTTGCTAGGTGTAGGTACCTACCTGCCCTACCAATAACCCATTTTCCAACAGCCCCATATCCCTTATCTGAGTTGGTAGGCTGCCAACTCTTCGTACAATGACGTTGGCACCATACCGCAGCGTGTCTCTGCTCTGTGGTTCCCCTAGCTGCAGCTATCTATTCTGTGCCTAGACGAGCTTCTCCTCTCTAATGTGACCAATGTGCTTTTATGGAGTATGAGTAAACATGCCCAGAGGAGTGATTGTTCAGACCAAACACTCTCAAAGGCTGGACGTGCCAAGCAAGTGACTGAGTACAAGGAGGCAGTCCGACAAAACACAGCAGAGGCTTGAAATGGCAACTTCGGGGCTGAGTGCAAGGAATCCCAATACACAAAATAATTTTGTTTGCTCAAACTGCCATTTATCAAAACACTCTCCCAGCATGCTCTGAAAGAGTAGAGGATGCAGTCAAAATTGCAATAAAACGTAAATATTCACATATCGTTAATAGGACAACACTTTCTCGAATGCATTCTCTATATATCTGTTACTATATAAAGCAACCTGCTGACCTAAATCAAATGAGTTAGTGAATAGGCCAATGTGGTTATTCCTTTTGAAAGGCAATTTACGAATGAGTGAAGCAGCACACTTGAATCACACAACCATCTTGGACTTGGGGCTTCTACAATAGGCAAGTAGGGCATAGCTGCAGTGAGAATGCCACACTAGGCTAAGTGCAGTGTTTGGCACCTCCATCTTCAACAGTCATGCTAAGTTCAACAGAGAGATAAGTACAACGGCGAACATGATTTGTCCTCTTGCTTAAGGTGTAGAGGATATCTTCAAGACCCAGAACTGCTACAAACTCATTTGTCTCTAGATAGATAGGTTGTTTTTCATTTGGTGATTTGTTCAAAATTCACAATCCCAAACCTAGTCAAGTATCCACTGGTGTAGGGGACACATGACCATGGTTCTTCCTTGGCTGGGCCAAAGGTGGGAAATTCAAGTGTACCTTTGCAGAAGGCGGCAATCTTTATCAGCTTGCATCTATGCTTACATCTATGCAGCACATTAACGAGCGTCACAAAGAGCAGTTATGAAATGGCTTTAGTGTTAGAATGTATTACCTGTTATAAAATGAATATTTAGAAAAAATGTTTCAGCAAATAAATATCACGTTTCTTAACTTCACTAAACGTTACAGCTAACTTTCAGTTCAGAAAGTCATCCAAAGTCGTTGCGGAAAAACAAATGCATCATGTAGATTTTAGGTCACACAGTAGCTAAAACCTCGTAATTTAACTACACTTACATGAATAATAATGTGTTTACATATAGGTATTTTCCTCTTCATCCATGGCTCTGTTGTCAGGTCTTTCACGTTTTTCTTCCACCCACTACAGATAGTGCCTGGGGCAATAGGCCAGTTCAGGTACTCCATTTCAGCCATTGGCTAACTTCACTGTGAATGGCGGCATTCTGCCCTTTCACAAGGAGCACACCTCACCCAAAGTAAATCTCTTCAGTCCCATGGAATATTGTGACAAGTGTGCTTTTGAAACAAACGTATATATTTTTTTGCTTTAGTCAGTGTATTGTTTTCTTTTAGGAGGGCTTGGCAGCTTATTCAACAATAAAGGTTTACAAGAAACATGAACAACCAAAACAAAGAATGATAAAGCCAAAAGGCTGGCAGTCAGCACCAGATCTATTGGCTTTTCCAATACTGGTTAATTTATGGTGGTGATACTTTGGTCTGCAGACCTGTGCTTACAATGCACCACAATGCTGTAGTAAACATTAAAGTTGGACAGATGTGCTTTTCACTGCAGTTGCATTTAAAAGAAAACCATGTGGTTGGAGCGGACAGTTGGCATGCACCAATCACATTGCATAGTATTTAGGTCTTGCAAAGATCTTTTATTTTCTAACAGAGGGTCTAGAGGCTGCCCATTGCTTATTATTGGTTGGCTCCGTTGCCACTCTCATTTGCTTGCTTCTTTTTGTTCAGCTACCATAGGCTTCCCTTCTCTTCTTGTGTTTGTCCCTCCCATGGGGCATGGAACACATTACTGACATCCTTCCTCTGTCCATTCTTTTCGGTGCTACTTTTTTTCTTTGTGTTTAAGTAGTATACGAGAGTGTGTTTTTCAATTGTTTCCCTCGTGTACTCCTTCCACCTTCGTGCCCTCTGTATTGCCTCACCCCTCTCCCTCCTTCCACATTGCTTGACTCCCTAACCCCTCCCTCTGTGCTGCCTCTTGCCCCCTCCTTCCATCTGGGCTGGCTCCCTCCACCCTTCTTCCCTCCATGTTGCCTCCTGCCCCCTCCCTGTGTCCTCATGCCCCACGATAAAAAAATATGTATGGAGACGTTAGCACTAGCCACATCATAGCAATTTTTTTCACACACCTGCCAATGCCAAAGTGACCCCCCTCCATGTCCTTCCTTCCTCGGAGCTGACCCTTAACCAGCACTCCCTCCTACCCTGTCAGCAATAAAAAAATAAGCAATATGACACAGCCAGCAATGGCTGCGTCATAACACTTTTTTTGAGCCATGCTGTACAGCAGTCACGCAGCTGTGCAACATAAACATTAAAAATCTCAATAGCTCTCGTGGGTGAGGCTTATTGGCTTTGTCAAGGCTTGTTTTTGATGCAAACCGATGTTTATGGCTCACGCCACTCCAAAAGTCTGAAGTCTATGAACCACATATGGAAAGGTTCAGCAATTTTAACAGAAACATGGAGGGGTCAGACACGCATTTAGAGCTCATACCGGAGTGTTATTGCATGTCTAGGTAGCATAAAAAATATAAATACATAGGGGTGTATTTCAAGGCAAAAGAAACCCTCTATAACTCCACTGACGGTTTCAATTGTTGGCTAACTATAAAGCATGGGTCCTCATAAACATTTTCCCAGTGCCCACAAAGTTTGGTCTATGACGTGACGAGGGCTTAATTGATGGCAGCAGGGTGGTGGTCGGGGGTTGGTGGTAAGGTTTTGCACAAAGGGGAGCCATAAACTTGGGAATAATCATTGCTTCTTCTCTTAACCACATTGTGTAATCCTAGGCAAATGTATTTTTTTCACTCTCCCTGCTTTTTCTTCATTATCAGATATCAGGACCTCGAATTACATGACTTGGATGTGTGCTGTGTGAACGCTGAATTTTTACTAATAAGTTATTAGTGTATTTGTGTAATGAATTTGCATAGAACTTGATTAAAACATAAAAATATAAAATGCAACTTGGAAAAAGAGCCCAATTGAGTGGCCATCATTAATCACAAAGTATACTTATTAATTGCATATTAATGTGAAACTGAAGTGTCTTATGAAGTAAATTGTATGAGGTTGTCATTGTAATGAATTTATATTATGTATTTGCCTGATAAACATATGCCTTAAGTTAGCGAAGTTTCGGCCTAGTTGCACAGCCTCATGTTAAGCTGCACTCTTCCAGTAAAATTGTATAAAATGCTTACTTAGAGAAATTAATTCATGCATTGTTTCACTGGTTTGACCAAGACGTAAGCGGATGTCCTTTAACTGTTTCATGAGAACTGATTGCTAGAATGTCCTGTGCTTAGAAAGTTAAACTTTGTGGTATAATGTGCAATACAGTCATGCTCCTAGGAACTAACAATGGTTGCACTGACTGGAGTATGAGAAGATCAAAAACTGCTACCTGACAAGCCAGATGTTGAGAACGTACAAAGAGGAGTTAATCATTAATGTGGGGAAGATAGTTTAGTTACATCTTAGATTTAGAAATAAGCTCTTATTTGACTACTTGTAAACCTGCGATCATCTAACCAATCACAATGTAGGAAATACTTCCGACGATTTTAACTTAACCCGACTGCAGAGAAAGTGAACAGGTTCTTACCCTTCATTCATTCCTCTTAGACAGACGTCCTGATTCTATGTGCGCAGAAGGCTTATCCTATCCTTTTTGAGGAGCTATAAGTTCCTAATTATTTATTGCTTAACTTTGATGCCTAATGCGAATCTTTAGAGATTGCTTCCTAATGGTTCAGATAGCTTAGAGTCCCCTTTTATCTGAACCATCCCCTTTCCATGGTCCTTTGCTGATGCTGACCGAACAGATGTCCTACCAATGAAGATGATCACAGCTTGCTAATCCTTTGAGAAGAGGTATAAGAAACGCAAATGTTGTTCTTGCTATATTGTCTTTTTGTTTTTAAGTACCAACTGCTATTTTTGTTAGAGTCTGAGCTAGATGTTTTCAAATTTTGTGTTGTCTAATTTGTTTTTGCATGAGACCCCATGTGCTAATGCTATTTAGAGGCTAGATAAGGGAATTCCTGGGGTTAATGAATTATCATGAAAAAATGTATTGGCATCGTTCAGTCGTCGAACCTGAATGCATACTATCTCTAACACTCAGTTGTTCATGTTGCTGATTTGTGTTGTTACTCTTGAGTGTTTAGTGACCAAAACACTTGTAAAATAGAAGATTCGGTCTACCAGTGATTTTATCTATACTTAAAAAATTGTGTTGAGATTGATTTACGTGACCTTAGCATAGTTAAATCAGGAAAATAAACATTCAAGATTTTATACAAAAGGTGTGGTTATTCATGGCCAATGGGGTCATGGTGCGTACAAATTACTGACTCCATAGCGATAAGTACATTTGATTGTTCATGATTTATAATTGTATTGGGCTTATGGTGGGAATACCTTTAAGCACATTCAAAAGGTCAATTAAACCTCTACCGCGTCCCCTTATAAATTAAATATAAAATGAAAAAAAGGTCAGACGCACTCACAGCTGTACGGAACCTTCTTGTGCTTGATGTAATAAATTATAATGTTCATGTATAATAGAGGCCCAGGCCAGCAGAGAGTCCACATAACTGACTTGCCTGTTAGTTCACTGTTTGCATTGTTGCCAGGGTGGGGGGAAGAGTGAATGTTTCTAAATTCTTGTTTGAAAACTATCACTTTTAACAAATACTTCTCAAAGCACTGGAGTACTAAGGAGAAACTTTTTTGCATGTTAATAAAATACACTTTTAAAATTTTGAAAAGGCTCGATCATGCTTTTACACTTCTGTTGCAAATATGTCTTTAAAAATGAAGGTGTTTCCAAAGTTAGATTGTGCAGGGCACCCTATTTACTTGCTCTTTTAAAAAAACTTCTTTTCACCTTAAATATCTTCTTTTTAATATTAGTTCTAAGCTGAGTAAACTGCAGCCAAGTGCTGCTGATGACTAGAGGGCTGCATGTAAAGGTCAGGAGGGCTACATGCAGCCCCTGGGCCTAACTAGTATTACTACTATAAAGTGCCCTCGCCTATAAATGTTTTAATATCTTGTGGATAGTTCTAATCATAGCCGGATTTAATTTTGCCTTCTCTAAAACAGCAGACAGATCCGGTTATAGAAAGTTGTTTTTAATTTACTACGAAATACACATAGGATGAACAGCAGTATCATGTATTGTTCATCAATGTAGTTACACGTTTAAAAAAACTACACCTTTTCAGTTTAATTATACATAAATCTGTGGTAATACAAAGAATGGGTTACTCAATGAATTCCTTTAAACTAATCAATAAAAAAGGCACTTGAACGTTCCAATTTCTTTGTAACTCTACTAGAAATTTTAAGAGTTTTTTTAAAAAACACAATTAGTTTCTGCCATCTCATAGTAAGCCCTTAAAAATTAAATATTGCGTGATGTTTGACAAGAGGAAGAGTTTTCAATTCAGTGAAGACATCCCGGCAGGCTGCAAGCTTTTACTAGGAATCAGTATTTAGTTATTGTTTCAGTAGTAGCTGTTGAGTTGTCTGTAAATACATTCAAAGACAAGCTAATGTCCTTGTAATTGATTTGTTTTTTAAACTTCAGCACTCACAGCTTGTTGCAGAAGACTATGGGCCTGATTACGCTCTTAGCGGATGGGGTTACTTCATCCCATCCGCAGTGTTATGATCCCATTACATCCTATGGAGATCGTAATAGGGCAGACAAAATATCTGTCACATTTGTGATGGAGTATTTCATCCACCAAGATCGTAAGCAGCCGCCCTATGGGCCTGATTTAGATCTTAGCAGACAGGTTACTCTGTCACAACAGTGACAAATATCCTATCCGCCAAATTATAAATCCCATTTTATCCTGTGGAATTTATATTTTGATTGACACAATATCCGTCACCGTTGTTACGGAGTAACCCATCCGCCAGGATTTGAATCAGACCCTATGAGACGTAAATTGCAACACTGCGAAGATAAAGGTGCCACAGTTCTTATGCTCAAATTTAAAAAGAGTTTTTCATGGATTACAACACATATTTTGAAAGCTGTATGTTTGCTAAGAAACAATAAATTTCTGCCTCATTTTTGCACACGTCTATTTGCATACATTCATTCACAAATCATGACCATACTCTAGATCAGTGGTTGCCAACATTTTGACCCCTGAAGACCCCCACTGAATCACTACTGGAAGCCGGGGACCCCCATGCAATTTGCACAATTTCAATTTCAAACATTAAAAACAGTAATTCCCATTACATCTTATGGAGATCGTAATAGGGCAGACAGAATACGTGACAGAGTATTCCATCCACCAAGACCGTACTCAGGGGCCCTATGGGCCTGATTTAGATCTCAGAGGACAGGTTACTTTGTCACAACGGTGACAGATATCATGTCCGCCAAATTATAAATCCCATTTTATCCTTTGGGATTTATATTTTGACTGGCGGAGAATCCGTCACCTTTGTGACGGAGTAACTTGTCTGCCGGGATGTGAATCAGACTCTATGAGACATAAATTGCAACACTGCGAAGATAAGGGTGCCACAGTTCTTATGCACAACAAGAAGGGTGCTCAAATTTAAACAGAGATTTTTATGGATTCCAACACATATTTTGAAAGCTATATATTTGCTAAGAAACAATACATTGCTGGCGCTTTTTTGCACACGTCTATTTGCATTTATACATTAACAAATCATGTTCATAATCTAGATCAGTGGTTCCCAAACTTTTGACTCCTGAGGACCCCCATTGAATCACTACTGGAAACCTGGAACATGGAATTTGTAGAATTTAAATTTCAAATATTAAAACAGTAATTCACAATAAGTACACAAACAAGTACACACCAAAGAAATATTCGAATTACTAATGATATAATTATTTTATATTGAAAAAATATACAAGAATCAAAAAAGTTTAATGGAAGGTTGGCACTGCATCTTGGCGATTGACTTTACAATATTTTATTTTATTTAGAAAAGCTGAATCCTCAGGTCAGATTCCCAATTTCCCAAGCGATTTCTGTTTTTATTTTTTAGGTACAAAAGACCTGAGAAAGCTTTTTCCCATAAATATGTGGTGGGGAAAGGAAGTAAAGCCATCAGGGCTCCATAGCCTCTCTGTCACCTGTAATTCATTCTTGTTTAGCTCTTCTCATACTAGTGTAGGGTGTCAGGGCACTTTTCAGGGGACTACAAGGTGTAGGATTCACATGTCATCCACAATGGTAGGCTTTTTCCAAGAATGCTCGGTCTGGAGAAGCACAACCCCAGGATTCAGAACATAACACAGTGGTTAGCGTTGACTTTAATAATAAGAATGTAGTTCTACACTAACAAACCTTTTTTTAGCAGCATAAGGAAAATGAAAGCTTGGGAAAAAACAAACTTTCTAATTTGTGCCATGCAGTTTGCATGCAGCTCCTTAATGGCAGTTCATAGCTCACTGTGCTAGATTATGATGTGTAACTTATGAACTGCACAGTAACAAAAGTATCTCTGTGACAAAAGCAGTAACCCACTTTGCTATACACATAAATACTTGTCTTTGCATGATAAACATTCTCTGCATCAGGCATATTAACCACCTGCGCTACCTTAGATGAGTCAAAACTTCCACTAGACAAAACTCCCATCTGGCTCCAACAGGTCCATTAATCACCAAAATGACCTTGACACTTTTATTTTGGCCCGAAAGCTGCTAGTTATCCAAGGAACTTTGAAGTGCTTTTACAATTGTTGCACAAATACAAACACACCCAAGTTTCTGTTGAGAGGCCCCAGCTGGAGATGTGCCTTTCTGACGTCCCAGACCTGTGGACCCCTTGGGAATGTGTCACCGACCCCTGGGGGTCTGTTGGCGCAGGTTGGAAACCACTGCTGTAGATATGTTTTGGTGTGGTTTCTGGCACTCTCATTATATGAGGTCTGTATCACTCCCTTGTGTGGTAAATCCTGTTTCAGCCATTGCTACCCAACAGGTAAAGGCATTGATACCTAATGGAGTGTCCCATTGGTAGTAAAACTATTATTCTGCAATTCTCCCATTATCTAAATGCACAGGTTCTATTTGCATGAGGGCATGCACATATGTCAGTTCACACTTTAATCAGATCATGAAAAAATTATTGGAGGACCAATATGCTGAGTATGGTTTACTATTACTCATTCGATTTTACAATTAATCTTCGGAATTTATCTTCCTCACAGAGCATTTTTTCCTTCACGGTCCACGTCTAATGCATGTAAAGTTCAGTGCATGTTTAATTCTATGGAAGCGTTCCTTATGTTTATCCTGCTTCCCTCCCCCTTTACACTCCACAACCCAGATTATCTGATCTCCTCCCTGGCCGGTGCCCTCACAGGTAAGATTTCTGGTTTTCCTCTTTTCTCTCTATTTTAATCTATTCCTCGTTCTTTCTTATTTACCATTTATTTTTTCGTTTACCTTTGTGTTTATTTTTCTCTTCTAGAGTTTGATGTTTATTCCCAATTAATGTACAGTTCATGTCCCTTTTCACTTATGTCCTTCTTTCTTCCTTTCCTGTTTTATGGCTGCTTCAAATTATGATTTTACTACAATAAAAAAATAAATTTCACTAAAAACTTAAGGTCAGGCCCAAATGGAAGGGTTACTTGTTAGGGGATATGATTGCAAGTATAGTGTGGCAGCATGTCAAGCCTTCTGGTTTCTATTAGCTGAGTGACCTAGGAGACGTGCTGTGTGGGCAGATGGACCTTTGGAACCCGTTGAAGATGATTGCGTCCTTGACCCAAACAAAAACATCAATCACCAATAATCAACAATAGCAACAATATAAGTTCAAATGAAGTCAGTAAAACCATGCACCATGACCCGCTTGGCCATGAATAACTACACCTTCTAGTATCAGTTAGAAAATGTATTTCCCTATCTTAACAATGCTAAGATCAAGTAAATCAATCTCTAAACCACATGATAAAGATACAGAAACAACACTGGCTGAGCAAAGCGTCTAAAGAATCTCAATTTGATGAGAGCATTGATATCCAGACTTTCAATAGCAACAGTAGAGATCAATATCAAGAGTAATTGTGCAATGGAAATAACATACATTGAGTCAACAATTTTAATGAAGCCAGTTTAGTTGTCAAACAGATGAGTAGAGGAAATACCTCGCTAACTCCAGATCAGCATTAGCATGCTGGGCTGCATGCAAAAGTTTTTGTAACATGAATTTGGAAAAACATCTAGCTAGGGCTCTATTAAAAAGCAGCAGTTGGTACCTAGAAACAACAGCAAAAGTCAAACAGCAAACATTTCATCTATACCTGTCATTAAAGATCAGCAATCGACATTAGTCTTCATCAGGAGGTCATCAGGATCAAAGGGGGAAAAGGAAGGAGGACAGTTCAGAATCGGGGCCCTAAGTTCTCTGAACCATCAGGTTAATGTCTAGGGCAAGTCAGGAAAGCGCTACAAGCATTAAGCATTAAAGTAAGCACCAGCATCATTGCATGGGGCATATGAAATAAACTTGAACAGCAAAAATATCAGAGTGTCAGTAGACGGGCTGGCACATGTCAAATTGACAGACGAGTCTTGTGACGAGTGTCAAAGGAATGAATCAGAATCTGCATGTGAACTCCAAGAGCACTGCGGTTAAGTTAAAGTTGTCCCACGTTGTCATTGGTCAGCGGCATTGTGCGATAATATTTGTCCAGTAAATTTACAAGTCTAAGATATAACTAAGCAGTCTTTCACATGTCGATGTTTGGCTGTTCTCCATTTGTGTAAATCAGTTGATACAATAAGAATCAACTTGAGATCCATCTGTCCTCTGTCAGTAGGCCCATTGTTAGTTCCTGGGAACATTGTTTTCCCACATGCTTGTAAAGTATTCTTTGTAGCCACTTAAGAACATGCAGAGTTTACACACTTTTCCTCAAGAGAAATTACATTTTGTTAATACAGCTCCGGACAGGTTTCACAATAAACAAATCAATGATTATTCAGCAAGTATGAGATCATTTTACTAACGTTGCATCTTCAGAAATATTGACAGACATTCATTTCAGCCTAGGCCTCTGCTAACTTGAGGCTTTTAATTAGAATAAGAATGTTCAAAATATTTAGCTATAAGTATGACACATTACTGCATTTTGACATTTATATAAACTATTAAACAAGTTAGTACATTACTAATAAGTAGGCACATTTTCATGTTAATGTTATTTTCTATTTTAATACATTTTCTGCATAAATCAATGTGGAGATACATGGAATAATTGTTAGTATTAATTTCAGCGCTCACAATAGTAACCAACTGATTTCTTCCTTATTGTTCGACATTCCATTTAATTAGACCCCAGTGAAACTCTCTACCATTCCAGCCCTTCATACATGCATGCACTTGCTTTAGCCATTCTCCTCCTGGAGCATGACAGGTTTGAGTGCTTTTCCTGTGGATTTGCCTTGTAATTCTCCTGCTCACTCATCTGAGAGCTCAGCGAGGTCTGTGTTGCCTGGCGTTGGTGATTTGAACTTGATGGCCCTTTTATCGGATGGTTTCTCCTTTTCATGAGAAGGACTCCACTTTCATTTGTTATCCAACCTCCTCAGCTGTTGGGTTTTCTCCACATCATTCTCTCTCAGTGTCTTTTTCTCTCTCCCTGTATTCACTATGCATGTCTGTCTCCCCCCTGTATTTCCTCAAATCATTCTTCTCTTTAAATCTTTCCTCGAATTTCCTGTAAAATGAAGTATTTCTTTTGTCTCTACTGATTCTTGCTTTACTTTCAGTTTCCCCTGTGTACCTTGTTTTTTAACTGCGTCCTCTCCTTCTTTTACACATGCAGATGCTGTCAGACACTATCTGAGGAGTTCGGGTAAGCCCTCTATTTCTTTATCCCAGGGCTCCTGATTTTGACACATTCACACCACAGTTTTTTTTCTGATCAGGGTAAACAAAAAGAATTTAGAAAGAAAATCAACATTACCCTGTTCATGACCCTTCCAATGCCATACCTCAAACTGAAAGGGTTGAAGGAATAAGAACCACTGGAGTACTATATGATTATTTCCTTTATTCCTGCTTAACCAGTTTAATGGATCATGATCATTATACAGAACAAATGGTTGTTTCTCTAAATAATAGAGTTTCTCAATTGCCTATCATTCATCAACTAAGTCTGCTTCTTGCAATAAGATGGATCCAATGCCTATGTCAGAAGCATCAGTTTGGTGGATAAAGAAAGGCTTTATGAACATTTGGTGATTGTAAAACAGGTTTGGAGGCAATTGAGTAATTTAGCTGGTTAAATGTTTCAAGAGTTATCTGGGACTGGTGTTTGAATTCCTTGTTATTCGTGTTTTTTTAAGCAGGTCGGTTAAAGGACTTGATAGCTTTGAATATTGCAGAATAAATTTACGATAATAACCAAGTAGACCTAGGAAAGCTCTCATCTCTCCTTTGTTTGTAGCAAATGGTGTTTCTGTGATGGGTTTAAATTTTTCTCTTTGAGGATCAGTCTTTCTCCTAACGCATACCTTAAATAGTTGACTTTACCATAAGCCAATCAGAACTTCTTTTCATTTATGTGTTGGCCTGCAAACTATAATTCAGCCAAGATAGCTTGTAGGTGTACATGATGATCCACCCAGCTGTTACTAAATATATCTGTGTCATCTAGATTACTCCTAATTTTAACATTTATTCAATTTCTGGTAGCAGAATTTCTCTTATGGCTGAGGGGATTTGGTAGGGGCATTGTTTCACCACTACTCTGTCTTTAGTATGGATAGCATGGATGGCTAATCATGTTTTCCCATAACTATCTGGCACAAAGATTCTAGGCATCATAGGAGTTCCTCTCTGTGTGAAGCAGAAAGAGGTTCATTAATGGGAACTTCCTTTAGTGTACTTTTGATCAACTCTACAGGGATAGTAGTGTGAACTTCAGTGGAGAGAGGTCCTACCCATGTCATTAATAGATTGATATGGTAGATCAGTTCTTGATTTCTGGATAAGCAGAGCTTACTAGTGCCTCAGCTGATTTTTCCCATAGTCATAATGAGACCTCTTTTTATTTTCAGAGGTGGACAACAAACAGGACCCTGTCCCCAACAAGGAATTCTCTTTATTTTTCCCCTTTTTCATTATATTAATTTTTATTGTCTTTGTGTCTTTTCTAATTTTATATGGGCCACTTCTCTTAGTTTTGCTAATTGAGCTATCAAGTATGTAGTGCAATTCATTGGATTGACTGCTTCTACTAACTGAGCTTTTCCTCATGTTTCTTTTGTAATTTCTGGTAAGGTACGGGGTAAATGGATACAGAGCAATTCGATTGGGAAGCACCCCAGGTCATTTTGGGTTTGACTGCTAATCACAAAAAAAGTGAACAGTAGTTATTGATCCCTGTTTTTACCTTCCCCTGATAACTTTTTTTTTAGAATAGGTTTAAGGGTTCCTGTTAGAAATGGGGTCTTTGGTTGGCAGTCAGGTTACCCCTCTTCCAAGCAAAGACCCTCACTCTAGTCAGGGTAAAGGAGACTCACCCTCAGTTAACCCCCGCTCACCCCTTTGGTAGCTTGGCATGAGCAGGCAAGCTTAACTTCAGAAGCAATGTGTAAAGTATTTGTACCAATACACACAGTAACTCAGTGAAAACACTACAAAATGACACAACACCAGTTTAGAAAAATAGATAATATTTATCTAACCAAAACAGGATAAACACAACAAAAGTCCAACATAAACAAGTCAAGTTCTGAATTTAAAAAGAAAAAGAGTCTTTAATCCTTCAGAAAACAGTGAGACGGCTGTTAGCACACAAAAGTACCCGGGTAGTGACAAAATAAAGCCGCACGGGTGATTGTGTGTCAGAAAAGGCCAGCAACTCATTGATTTCTCGCTCGCAAGTGAGACCATGCGTCGTTCCTCCTCCAGTCGGGTTGGCGTGCATCGTTTCTTCTCTCCCGCAAGAGAGCGATGCGATGATCCCAGATGGGCACCTTGGGTCTGGACAGGCTTTGTGTTGATTTTCTGCGCCCAGCGATGTTGCATTGAAATCCAGTTGCACGGTGTCAAGAAACCGCGCTGTGTGGGGGTTTGTGTTGTTAACAGCAACTGCTGCGGGTGTTGCACATCGTTTCTCCAGCCGCGTTGCATCGACCTCCCAGCCTCAATACTGGTGGAGCATCGATCTTAGCCGCGAGGCCAGGGGCACATCGTTTTTAAGCCGCAAGGCAGGTGGTGCTTGAAAATGTTTCCTTGCACGGTGGGCTTTGTGTGGATTTCTGTCCTTTTCTACCAGCTGCACCTTTCAAGGGCCCAAAGACAGGTTAGGGCACCACTTAGTAGGCAGGACTCTCAGCAGAAAGCCCAAGTGCTGGCAGAAAGAAGTCTTGTTGTCCCTGAGACTTTAACAACAGGATCAAGCTCAGTTCAAGCCCTTGGAGATTCTTCACCAGTGGGAAGTCACACAAAAGTCAGTCATTGTCCTCTCTCTTGCAGAAGCAGTTACTGCAGGCCAACCCAGCAAAGCACAGTCACAGGCAAAGGGGCAGAACTCCTCCTCTAGCTTGTCTCCTTGGCAGAGGTTCCTCTTGGTTCCAGAAGTAATCTGATTTTCAGGGGTTTTGGGTGCTCTTCTTATACCCCTTTCTGCCTTTGAAGTAGGCCTACTTCAAAGAGAAGTATTTGTTGTTTTCAAGATCCTGCCTTGCCCAGGCCAGGCCCCAGAAACGCACCAGGGGGTTGGAGACTGCATTGTGTGAAGGCAGGCATAGCCCTTTCAGGTGTGAGTGCCCACTCCTCCTCTCCCCTCAGCCCAGATGGCCCATCAGGATATGCAGGCTACACCCCATCTCCCTTTGTGTCACTGTCTGGAGGAGAGGTGCAAACAGCCCAACTGTCAAACTGACCGAGACAGGGAATTCACAAACAAGCACAGTCACAGAATGGTTTAAGCAACAAAAACGTGGCATTTTCAAACACTCAATCGAAAAACAAACTTCACTAAAAGATGCATTTATAAGTTGTGAATTCAGAGACCCCAAATGCCACCTGTCCATCTGCTCCCAAAGGGAATCTGCACTTTAATAATATTTAAGGGCAGCCCCCATGTTAGCCTATGAGAGAGATAGTACTTGCAACAGTGAAAACCAAATTTGGCAGTATTTCACTGTCAGGACATGTAAAACACATAAGTACATGTCCCACCTTTAACATACACTGGACCCTGCCTATCGGGCTACCTAGGGCCTACCTTAGGGGTGCCTTACATGTATAACAAGGGAAGGTTTAGGCCTGGCAAGTGGGTACACTTGTCAAGTCGAATTAGCAGTTTAAAACTGCCCTCACAGACACTGCAGTGGCAGGTCTGAGCTATGTTTACAGGGCTACTATGGTGGGTGGCACAACCAGGGCTGCAGGCCCAGTAGCAGTATTTGATTTACATGCTCTGGGCATGGATAAGCCAATGTACACATATAATTTATACAGAGAAAACTTACACTTTAGCACTGGTCAGCAGTGGTAAACTGTCCAGAGCAAACAAAATGGCAAAAACAGAGTTCAGCACACAGAAGCAACCTGGAATGTACAGGCAAAAAGTTAGGGGAGAACATGCCAATGATGCCAAGTCTAACAGTTCCATTGTACCTCTCTACCAATCCATCTGTTTGGGGATTTTAAACAGACATCTTCAGTTGTTTAATATCGAGTTGTTTACAATTTTTTTTCATTAGTCGGGATACAAAAGGAGTAAACTGATCTATCAATATTTATTTTAGAAACCCCATACGAGAAAAGAGTTTGATTAGTAGTTTAGCTATTGTTTTAACAGTGGTTGCCCTCAACAGAAATGCCACAGGGTAACAGGAAGCATAATCCATTACTACTAGTACATATTCATCAGGTGAGATGGGAGTGGCAGTAGGTGTGCTGAAGCAAAATCAGCTCAGCTCAGCTCAGAAACTGAAGACCAGCCTGCT
Organism: Pleurodeles waltl; assembly: GCF_031143425.1. NCBI lineage: Eukaryota > Metazoa > Chordata > Amphibia > Caudata > Salamandridae > Pleurodeles > Pleurodeles waltl. The sequence goes on from NC_090450.1 coordinate 855,860,670, forward strand.
CTTAGGTTCAGATAAAGTAATTTATTACGTGAACATGGAGACTGTCAGCCTGGGAGACACAGGGGGTCATTCTGACCCTGGCGGTCATGGACCGCCAGGGCCAACGACCGCGGAAGCACCGCCAACAGGCTGGCGGTGCTTCCGGGGGCATTCTGACCGCGGCGGTAAAGCCGCGGTCAGAAAAGGGAAGCCGGCGGGTCCCGCTGCCCCAGGGAATCCTCCACGGCGTTGCTGCAAGCAGTGCCACCATGGGGATTCCGACCCCCTTCCCACCAGCCTGGTTCTGGCGGTTTTCACCGCCAGAACCTGGCTGGCGGGAGCAGGTGTTGTGGGGCCCCTGGGGGCCCCTGCAGTGCCCATGCCACTGGCATGGGCAGTGCAGGGGCCCCCTAACAGGGCCCCACATAGATTTTCAGTGTCTGCGTGGCAGACACTGAAAATCGCGACGGGTGCAACTGCACCCGTCGCACCCCTTCCACTCTGCCGGCTCCATTCGGAGCCGGCATCCTCGTGGAAGGGGGTTTCCCGCTGGGCGGGCGGGCAGCCTTCTGGCGGTCGCCCGCCAGCCCAGCGGGAAACTCAGAATGACCGCCGCGGTCTTTTGACCGCGGTACGGTCTTCTGGCGGTTCCCGCCAGGCCGGCGGCATACGCCGCCGGCGGGGGTCAGAATGACCCCCACAGTCTGAGTAGTCTAAACAAGGAAGTAATACATGATCTTTTATTCTAGCAAACCACAAGGAGTGTTCGTACATTTCATTGGTTATTGACATTGAAGTATGGTCATTTCTACAATACTGCAAGAGGTGTTACTATTAATTCTTCATAATGCACCACATATAGTAGGATAAAGCAGAGACAAGGACATTACAGAATATGTTGTATGTGTCTAATATTGTGTGATACATTCTCCTACAGAACTGTGAACCGCACGTACACAGAAAGGTACATTTCTAAAGAAAGATTGCTTCAGCTAGCATGCAATGATATTTCATGGAGGCTGTTCTAATAGCAGGCCTTGCAACATAATGCGTTCCGAGCATCAATACATAATATCAGCAGACATAGCTCATGTAGGTCGTTAGTTGTTCAATAAAACAGGTCTAGTTGTCATTGCGTATCACAGGGCCTAGCAGGCCCAGAATCGATTTCAGGAAAATGTGATTCTACTTGTTTATCCCACATAGCCTGCCGCTAGTGCTTGTCCTCCTCGTGATGTTGCATGCGACTTCAGTCATGGTGCAGCGTTGCTCTCGGTTGCTGTGGTGCTTTGTTGCAGACTGCGCCCCATGGCTGGGCACAGTCCGTGACCTGTGATTGATGGTGGTGGCACCCCCAGGGCAGTTGGGGAAAAAGTCTGCTGCACCACGCCAGAGTCAGTAAGACGCAGAGAAGCAACTCAGCACAACACAGTGCACATGAGGCAGAGTGCTGAGGTCTGGTGAGCTGGGGAGATGAAAGGGGAAGTGAGAGGTCAGACAGGGTCCTGAGGTGAGTGTCCACAGCTGCGAGGAGTCATGTTTGGGGGTCTCCTTTAAGGGTCCTACAGGGTCTCACATTCCCCATGATAGTACATAGAAGCATCATGCCAAACTCACAGCACCAAAACACTCCAAGCGATCAAGCGAGACAGAAGAATCTCCAGGCTCATCCGGCCCTCGCCCGCTAAGTAAAAGTGGAATACAAAACTTGCTCAACCAGTCACACACTAGAATTTCTGCCCAGTCTCTGCGCCCATCCACGGATCCCTTGCTAGTGCCTGTCAATACTATTAAATCTGCTGGAGGTCAAGAACAGCTGCATGTTAGAAATGCACAGTCCTTGCTGCAGAATCAGGACATGCTGAAACCAGTAGTGCTGGTGTCTAACCCAGCATCAGTGACCAAGATGATTATGAGACCCAAGGATTACCCACTGTTTCAAAAGTCCCTCTCCAAGGGCTTTCTATATTGGACTCTAGTGTGCATGCTACGGGGAGCCCAGTAGGGAAAGACAGGAGCTAAGCGATATGTACTCACTGCATTCAGAAGAACTCCAGGGTTGGATGGCGCAAAACAGTGCGCTGTAAAAGAAAAAAAAACTTACAAGCACCAGCCTCAGCTTCTGTGAAAAGTTTGAGTGACTATCAGGGAGCCACACAGATGGCTGTGAGAACCAGTGATCAGGCTTCCACCGCCAAGCAAAGAATATCTGATTTAGAGGATAAGATGGCACTTCATCATAAGGAAATGTCCTTGTAGCAGAAAAAAGGATGCATCAATTGATGACAAAACTGGAGGAAAGGGAGAACCATTCCAAATGTTTCTATCTCCATTTATAGGTATTCCAGAGGGCAGCGAGTCACTAGGCGACATTCAGAGTCTCTCACAGTCAATAGATTCAATAGAGTACCCAGCCATCCAGGCCAAATGAAGCTCTCCGCGCAGCAGGTCCCCTCCGGTAATTAAATGTGCCTCTGGGTGCAAGAACAGAATGTAAGCAGCCCTCCTGCCGCTTAGGCTGCTGGACGATAGAGTTCCTACTCCTCTGGACCAAATCAGGTTCATTCATTAATCAAGAAGCACATTCTCCCAGATGCACCTCCCGATCTGACAATTATGCGGCACATAGGGTCCCAGCTCATCGGTCCCCGGAAGCAAAATACCCACAAACAATCCTGGTGAATTTTTCTGAATTTCGCATCAAAGAACAGATCTTGGCCGCTCAATTCCACAAAAATCCTTTGCTATTGTGGGGAATGCCTATATGAGGGTGTTTTCTGATTTATCTGTTGCAACAGCACATCACCAGAAGGCTTTCCACAAGTTAATAGGAGAATTCAGGCTTTTTGGGGGGCAGGCCACACTGGTGCAGCAATCAAAGCTGAAGGTGCTCGTAGATGGCCAATTCCACCTTTTTTCAGCAGTAGAAAAGGCACAGGCATAACTGGCTAGTATGGCCCAAACTGACGGAGAGGATCTTGGGATTCTACAACGAGATAGTGATGGGAGAGGGGTACTCTACTCAGACTTATATGGTTTTTCTTCCCTTTTTCCTCATTGGCAGTAGGAAAAAGGGGGCACAGTTGGGGTTTTTGGTGCTGTGTCATGGCACCTGTAGACTTGGGGGTAGGTCGGGGGAGTAGACAACCCCCATTCCCGGGGTTGGGGTAGGGGAGGGAGGTTGAAAGGGGTAGAGAATAGATTGGTGCAGTTAAAGTGGAAAGGATGGAAGAAAGGTTTGCAGCTCTGGGGCTTAATAGGGAGATTTTGTTTAAGGAGTATGACTGCACAAAATAATAAGGATTTAGAGGCTGCTCTCTCTGGAGGCAGTCTAAAGGTACCCTGGGAGGTGTGAGGGAGGGTTATAATGCTGCTCTAATTAGTAGATGATGGTGCTGCACATAAGATTTATTACTTGTAATGTTAATGGCACGGGGAGTAAGTGAAACTGCTCAAATGGTTAGCTTCATTTGATTCCGAGGTAATCTTCCTCCAGGAGACTCATCTCAAGACTAATATGCCCATTCCACCAAGGTACTCGCAGGTATACTTCGCCTCCGCAGGGGCAGCTTTGCGAGGGGTAGCTATTTTATTCTCAATAAGACTAGATTGGGAGATAAAAGAGGATAATAAAGGTAGGTGGATTTGGATAAGAGATAAAGTGGCTGGTAATCTCTTAACTCTTCTGAATTATTATGGCCCTATTTCTGACAAAGTTGAGGCACTAGATTAAATCTATAACCTGACAACCCAGGCCGAAGGTCCCTTAGCTATGGGGGGGAGTGTTTTAATTTCAAACAAAATCTTACGTTCAATACATCAAATCAGGCGAAGAGGCAGCCAAAGCCCAAAACTGATAGATCTGCTTAAGTAGGATCTCGCTTTGGTGGACCCCTGCCTACCAGGTATCTCTCTTTTTCTCAATTTGCCAGCTATTCACATAGCTTTGGGTTGCCTCACAGCTGGATTTTTTTATCTTAACCTCGAGTCCACCTCCCTTTTTATGGTCTGGGAGGCGTTCAAGACGCATTTAGGGGACATGTGATGTCTTGCAAAACTTGACATTCAAGGTCTTGCTCAACCCAAATTCAGCATCTTCAAATGGCTCTTGATAAGGCCTTGTCTGAATTCATATGCTTACCCCCAGGTCCCTCACCTGCCTGGGTGCAACTGCTAGAGCAGGTAGCGAGGGCTAAACATGAGCTAAGAGATATTATTTACTAAAAGAGATCTCAGGTATTAAACCATATCAGCAGGAAGCTTAATGAGAAAAGCCAACACGTGGGAAAGTACCTGCCGTGGTCTCCAAAAACCCAGATGAGCAGACAGTTAATTCAGTCAAGTTCAGGACCCCGCTACAAGGATGATTGAAGATGACAGCGAGAGGGTAACAGAGACATTTAACCACCACTATAAACAGATCTATGGAGAGACCCAGATAGTATAGCCAGCAGAATTAGAGCAGTATTTGGTTCAAATTCAGCTACGCTGCCCCTCAGATAGCCAATAGTGTGCACTGACTAAAAAGATTGTGCTCCCTAAAGTGGCTGGTGCATTAAAGAACATGGCCAATGCAAAAGCCAGTGGGAGCGATGGCGTTCCTGCCAAAGTCTTTAAGACTTTTGTGACAGAACTGTAGCTTTTTTAACAAATGTATTCAATCAAATTAAAGTTGGAATATCAGTTCTAAAAAACTTTGGCAAAGCAGTCATGGTCAGTTTTGTTTAAAAAAAAAGATAAAGATCCTATAGATCCTAAATCTTATAGCCCTGTAAGTTTATTTACAAAGGTATGAGCATATTGGATTGCACCATGTGCTCAACAGATGATTCATCAAGATCAGAATGATTTTTTGCCCAAAAGATCAATGGCCGCTAACACTGATTCACCTTGATTGAAGCCATTAATTTCTTTGCAGTTAATAAAGAGAAGACGCCGTATGAATGACAGACGCCAAGAAGGCCTCCAACCTTGTCAATTGTGTAGGAGGCTGGCTCTCTATATAGTGTACAAAAATTATGTACACTGTGCAAAGAGTCCAATCAACCTCACCTTGGTTTACGGAGGTAAACACCAAACCACCTAATGCTTTAACTTTTATGGTAACTTGTTTGAGCAGTTCGGCCAATCTTGTAGTAGTGCTAAGCATTTCTTGTACTCACAGTGTCAATAAATGTGACACACACTCAAAAGAATAACTCAAGACCAATTTACAAAAATACCTCAGATTTTTAAAAAAATGTTAACACCAAAATCATCAAAATAGGGTAGGTACTTTTTAAGTTATCTTAGCAAAAATAGACTTTTTGTGCGTAATTACACACCAAAGAAATGAATTGGAGAAAACTTTGAAAAATGCATATAAAAACAGGCAATGTGTTTACCAATGTCTCCTTACTTTTATAGGTCGAGGTCATTGAGATGTCCTATGGACCAGCCAGGGAAGTTCGGGCAGGACCACTGAGGATGACCACTTGGAAAAGTAATGCATAGGCGGACTTCAAGGTGAGTCTGGTGGGTTTCTTGGAGTGTACAGCACAGCTGGGGCTCCCGTGCAGAGCCAGGGAGGCCGGGTGCAGAGCAGATAGGTGAGCCATGAGCTATGTGCAAAGGTGCCCTTGGAAGCAGTTGGTAGGTCACTTTGAGGGTGGATTGCAGGTCAGCAGGTCCACTCTGGGGGTAGTTCTTATGTTCTTAAGTTCCTCAACTGGGGCTTGCTTCTGGTCCCTTGAGAGTCCAGAGTGGACTTTTCTTCTTGGGGTATTGCACCACTCAGTCACTGGAAGTCGCAGTGCCACTAAACTTGGCACACTTGCAGGATTTGTCCTCCGGGTCTGTCGGGTGGAATTTGGTCGAGCTGTTGGGTCCAGTTCCTTGGTCAGAGACCGGTCAGTGAATTGGACTTCACTGGTCTTTTGCTTCTTTGTTTTGAGAGAGTGATGCCTTCACTTTGACAGGAGATCTTTGGCACTTTTTAGAAGGGTGGAGAGCCTCTGGGATTTTGTAGAGTCTGTCTGATGTCCATGCAACCCCTCTGTGGCGATTGTTGTGTGCTGGGTGGACAAGGCAGGGTTTGACACCTTTTTCTTTGTTTAGCAGAAATTCAGCTTTTGAGCCTTGGGTCTTCTTTGTTGTTGGCCTTCTTGTGTCCTTGAAATCTGATCTGCAGGTCTACGAATGCCCATTAACTACTGCATGGGTCATCTACTTAGGGTTGCTACATCCACTATGTGACGACTTCTTGTGGGCAGAGGTCACTTCCCTATCCCTGATAAGCTGTTTTCCTACCATGCAAGATGGAGGAAAATGAAATGGAGGTCACCTTGCATGCAACACATTAGGGGTGGTGCAAGCTGGGGGTGGCCACTGCTCCTGTCCTTTACGCATTTTCCTACATTTGCTTCAGCCAAAAGTGGGGGTTTGCAATGGGGGCAGACATCTGCTGCTAACAGCAGGTCTAGTGGTCAAGTTTCAAGGGTGGTAAGCTCTTTGGAGCTCGCTGGCAAGACAGTGCACATTCCTGGGGGAGGAGGTGTAACACCTCTGCCCAGGAAGGGCTTTGTTTTCTGAATCCAGAGAGCAAAGACTCTCACCCCAGGGTTCAAGGATCTTGTCTGGTGGTTCTGGCTGGTTGTGACTGGCCAGCAACCATGCCAGGGTTAGTTAGCTTTTGCAGGAGGCACCTCTAAGGAGGTCCCTGGGTACATTTTGCAATAAATCCAGTACTAGTAACAGTTTGGATTTAATGATCTGAGTTGTTTGATACCAAACAACCCAGGGTTGAGGGTGGCCATCATGTAGCTGTGATACTCGTATTGACCAGTGTTCAGCACATGCATTTAAAATATCTGCTCTGTTCACTTACAATGTCCCAGGTTTGGCAAGGACAGAGTAGGGGCCTATTGCTCATGCATCTGTGCCCACACATGCACTGCAGTGCACCCTGCCTTTGGGCTGGAAGGCCTGCCAGAGGGTTGGCTTACCTATATTTCATGCAGTGTGTAGTGGACAGATGACACAGGCTGTGTGCCATGTTGAGCTTGCTGGAACACAATATTTTCTCTTCCAGCAAAATGTGGGTTTCCATCTTTAATAATGAATATGCTCAAGGAGCTCTATAGTGGAGCAGAGGCTAAAATTATTGTAAACACCAAAGTGGTGGGCAGTGAAAGTAAAACGTGGCACTCAACATGGTTGCCTCTGCCCCCGCTTCTGTTCACCTTTTTTATTGAACCCCTAGCGGCCAGGATTCGTACCTAACTTCTCAATTCATCTGCCTATGGAAGGGATGGTGAAAATTACATTGTTCACTGATGATGTGATTCTGTATTTGAAGGCTGGGAGGGTAAATACTCAGAACGCCATTGATTAAATTGAAGTTTTTACACCTGTTGGGAGGGTATAAAAATAACCAGAGCAAAACTGAGCTTTCTCTGTTTAACTCTAGTGGGGCGGAACTCCCTCCCTGTGTACAAAATGTCCCACAATGCCCTATTAGATACTTGGGAATCTATGTTACAAAAACTTTTCCGAACTGTTCCATCTGAATTATGAGGTTTTGCTGATTAAGGCAAAAAAGCTGCTAGAACGTTGGACTTATTTGCCACTGTATTTAATCGGTGGGCAGTCTTCATTAAAATGTCCACCCTTTCATTGTTTCTGTGGTGCGTATTGTAGGGAGCTGGATGTGATTATTAGAAGGTTTGTCTGGGCTAAGAAAAAGCAAAGTTAAAAGGTCTGCGCTGCAGCTTGAGGTAGCTCAGGGAGGATTTGCACTATCACATTTCCAGGCACATTATCAGGCCACTTTAGTTCATATTATGATTTCGATAGCAGCAGCATCCTAGGTCTATGATAATTTGTTATTGATTTCCATGACCTTAGATAGTGCAGTCGCATTGCCAGTTAGTCGCATTGACAGTTTGTTTTTTAAATTGACAAACTTCCCTCAAAGACTCGGCATAAAGTATTAGTCGCTCTGGCAACACGTATCGAGGCGCTTTTCACAACTCAGCACAGTCCGGTGTGCCATTTCCACACCTCACCTCAAGACTGCGGGATTTGGGGTTTATCAACGGACACTTTAGAGGGCTTGGAAGGCACTGGGATTCCAGAAAAGGAGTGATTTCTATAATGGCGTTCATTTGATTACATAGGACTCTATTGGCCAGCAGTTTGCCCCAATGGTACGTTTCTTTGGTCTAGTTTTAGCCAGATTACCAGCTTCTTGAAGGCAAATTGTGTGTCAATAGGGGAGGATTCCTGAGCCCTGGTGTATGATAATAAGCTAATCGGGGTGGGTAAATGGTATAATTTGTTTCGCCAACCCTTAAATCAGAAAATGTTACAGAATTACTTCAAAGAATTTACCAGGAAACCAGATGCAGGTTTAACACCAAAGAATGGCAGTTTCTGTGTGAAGTAGGGCATAGGTCTTTAGGAGCCGCAAATTTTAAAAGAATGGTATTTTGTCAAGATGGCTAGCTTTTTATATACCACACGGGCTACTTAAGATGTGTCCCTCCCTCCCAGATCTCTGCTTTAGATGCAAGGCCAGTGGCATTGGTGGCTGTCTGCATACCTTTTTTGATTTCCCCAGCCTGCAGTAATTTTGGGGTGAGGTTTTTGAAGCTATCAGTCACTCAATTCAGACTATGATCTTCCCGTCCCGAATACTAGTTCTGTTTGGCTCACTGCATGAGGTTTGGCATCTAAGAAGGTATCAACCAAAATTTGTATCAATAGCCATAGCAGTGGCCCGGTCATTGATTCTCCAGTGTTAGAAAACGGGGGTGGCTCCAACATTATAGCAATGGTGTAATAAGATGAAAGGTACACAAGAGTATGAGGAGGCCTATGCCAAACGAGTAGGAGCGCTTAGAAGAGTCAAGGCCACTTGGGTGTTTTTTTTTCTGAGGGGTAACTTTCTTAAATCAATGCTATTGAATGTAATTAACCTAGTGTCCTGCTACCATTGTCAATCCTAGTTGAGGGGATGAAGCATTTTTTTCTAGGTTTTGAATTGCACTTTCTGTCTTTTTGCCCGTCATTGTTCTTTCTATTTTACTTGAAAGCCTACATCCTGCGTTAATTTACACGTTGCTATTTTAAATTAACTGCTCTACCTGTTGTGTCGATTTATTTAATGACAGTCAATTTCTATGTACTGTTGCGAATATGACCTTCAGAATGATTTATTGCAATAAAATGAGCAACGTTGAAAGCACCTATTTTGTTCCAATTTGCACTTTGCTCTCAAGAATGGATAATGAATTATATGCCAAGTCGGTTCCTTTGTATTTTATCGCTTTTTATCATGTTAAGTGGGTAACTGCTGCTTAAGATGTTCGTGAGCCTTGACATCTGTCACATCAAAAGCACTTTATCTAGCCTTCATCAGCACTTTGCCCTCTGATGTACTACAATGCTAGTCCTAAATGCCGTGATGCTTTATTTGTATTCCATTCTGCCCAAATAAAAATATTTAAAAAGTACTAGTTTAGTGGAACATGGTAGAGATCTTATCAGGTCTTTCCCAACCTTTTCGAAAGGCTTTTTGATAATAGACATGGATCATAAGGGGACCTTGGGAGGTTGGTAGGGATTTTTTCATCAACACATTTCACATTCTTGGCGCTATTTTTTATTTGGGCTAATATCTCTTGCCAGTAAAAATGCGTTCAAATAGCTTGGGTGTTTTTTTCTGTCACACTGTGTCCTGCGAGGAGATGAGAATGAGCACAAAAAAGTATTTTTTCTTGAAATTCGCTTGGGACAAGCAACTGGGGCAATTCTTGATCCTCTCCTATTCTATATAATGATCCATTGCTGATCCTAAATTGAGGATATAACTGCTGGTTGTTCCCTTCATTCTGTTTAGCACTGTGCCAGGTATTTTGGAGAGAGGGATCATTTATCTGCCTTGCCATACAATTTCAGTCTAAAACCCAAGATTCTTGAGTAACTCAGGTGTTCTGAGTGGACTTTAGGTTCTAAATTTCTAATCTCTTCTTTTTAATTTCCCTATCATGGGTAATCTCTCTTTCTTGATGCAAAGGTGGGCCTTCTTGTTGTCCCTGTTCTCTTGCCTCAGTAGTTCCTTGTAGTAAAGAAAGAAATTGGGGATTGTCGCTACAGAGAATTGCATCTTTGCACTCTCACCTCAATGATAATGTCTTGTCCCTTTAAATTCCTTACCTCTACTTTAGCTAAAGGGTTTGTTTTTGCATCACTATGTATACACCAAATACAAAACAAACTTGTTTATTCTGTGTTATCTGGTGAGGGAGTACTAAATCATCTTTAATCACTGATTGGCGACATCCTGAGTCTAATAAAGCAGTCACCCATTTTTGATTTACTTGCAAACTCATATAGTTGCTGGGATCCCATCTCCTGGGTAAAATAAATGGAGAAGGGTACATAATTAACTTCCACTGGCTCATCTCAGTTTTTTTTTGTTCCTAGAAAAAAAAACCATATGACCCCACACTCATAACATTGGAGTCCGTTGGCTGTGGTTTGCTCTCCTTTAGGATGACACAACTTCTGATTTGCAGAAAGTATTTCCAGCGGTTTCTTGTTGTTCCTAGTAGGTGAGGAGGAATGAATTTGATGTGACTCCTTTTTCCATCTCGAAGAGGAAATGTTGGGTTTGAGCCCTCACAAATGTAGTTGCCATTTTGAAGGGTTGTTCTAGGGTTAAGCCTGATGCTGACATAACCACCATTGGGTATTTAATGGTAATGCCTCTAGATACTGTTCTAAATAATGTTTTCCTATTTGGTGCACTACTGAAGTTTCAACAGGTCTGCAACATCCTTCATCTTAAAAAACAAGCTCTCCAGTGTATCCGCTGGTATTCGATAAGTCTTCTCATCTACTCCCAGTCAGTCAAGTATAGTCTTTTTATTGACCATATGGGCAGTATTGCCAGTTGCATTAGCAGTTTCATATGCTTCTTGGGCTTCCCCCATCAGTAACAGAGCCAAATAATGTGGCCAACTTTCTGGAGGCCAAGAGCTGGCATGGGCTGTCCTCTCAAAATTCAATAAGGAAGCTTCAGGATCCACTCTGGGTATGAATTTTTGTGAAAAAACTGTAGGGCCAACTGGCTATATTCCTTTACTTTGTGCAATACCTGATGATAGCTGGAGTTGAGACTCTGAAACGTTTGGTAAATGTTCAGCCTATGTCTTGAGAGTGTCACGAAACACCCTATGGGCCTCATTATGAGTCTGGCGGTCATCAGACCTCCAGACCCACGGTAGCAGTTGGACCGCCACATTATGACCATAGCTGAGCCACCATGGTCGGACTGCTGACACCGCCAGGATGCTAGCAGCCTTTGCGGTCCCGGCGGTTGTAATCCGCAAGGACAGCGATGCAAGCAGCGCTGCCCTGGGGATTGCGACTCCCCATATCGCCACCCGCCAAAGGCTCATCGAATGGGGGTGTCGGGGCCCCTGGGGGCCCCTGCACTGCCCATGCGCTTGGCATGGGCAGTGCAGGGGCCCCCATGCACAGCCCCGTTGCGCATTTCACTGCCCAAATTATGGGCAGTGGAATGCGCGGAGGGTGCTGCTCCACAGCTGCACCGCCACATTGGTTCCAGCTCCATCAGGAGTCGGGGTCAATGTTAAGGCCCTGCGGTGAACTCTTAATAGGGCTGGCGGTGTTCAACCAGCACAGGCAGCCTGATGGAGGAAGGAGTTTGGCGGGTAACCTCCGCCACCTGCCAAACTTGTAATGAGGCCCTATGTTCTGCTTCCGTAATAGTCATATGATGTTCCAGGGCCCACTCCAATTTACTTTGACCTTTGGCCAATGCTGAGTAACATTTTTGTTCTTGTATCAGATGTCAGTATGCCTGTATTTCCTACCAAGTGTCAGGACCCATATGCTGATTATTTTTTATTTTTACTCATTCGATTTTACAGTGTGCATGTAAAGTTCAGTCCATATTAAATTCTGTGGAAGACTTTTGTACGTTTGTTCTGCTCTTTGCTCATGAGGCGGTCTGGTCTCCTCCCTGGCCAGTGTCCTCGGAAAGAAAGTCACAGGTAAGTTTTTGGTTTCCCTTTTTTTCTCTATTTTAATTTATTTATGTTTCCTCTCTCTTTCTTTCTTATTTATTGTTTCTTTTTTCATCTAATGTTGTTTCTATGTTTCTCTTCTAGAGTTTGACGCTTATCCCAAACTTATGTATAGTTCTCAGCCCTTTTCACTTATGTTTTTCTTTATTCCTTTTGGGGTTTATGGCGGATTCAAATCATGATTTGACTATAAAAAAACAACTAACAACTTAATTTGAAGCCCAAATGGAAAGGTTGTTTGGTAAGGTATTTGGTGCAAGTATAGTAACCCAACTGACTTCCCAGTTATTGCTCGACTTTCTATTTACTTAGACCCCAGTAGCACCCTTTGCTATTCCAGTCCTTAATGCATACACCCACCTGGTTTTGCCAGGTTTCGCCTGGAGCGTGGCGGGCTTGAGTGCTTTTCCAGAGGGGTTTGCCCTGTAATTCTCCTGCTGACTCGTCAGAGAGCTCTACGAGGTCTGTGTTGCTTGACATCAGTGATTTTAACTTGATGGTCTTATTATAAGAAGGTTCCTCCTTTTTAGGTTGAGCCTAAGCATACAACCTTTTGTATACTTTTAATTATAATTCTTCTGTGGGCTTCCAGCTATTTCATTTGTTAGTTTCAGTGTCATTTAAAAATCCTTGCTTGCTAGTGGTGAGTCATGCCTCTTTGTCCCTCCTTCTTCTGTGTGGGAGCAGGGACCAACTACTGCATAATTATGCTTTGTTCTGTTTATCTAGTCTGTAGGTGACTTTCTTTTTACTTTGTTTCCTGCTCCAGTCCAGGGAAGCCTCCCTTTTCATTTGCAGAGTATTCTTGCTCTGAGCTTAGCTGTAAACAAGGCTATAAATCGGGCTGTTATCTTGGTCACATTTGGTCTTCTTGGGCTCTCTACACCCTCTCTTAGCTGTCCCGCTCCCACCCTTCCTTGGCTTGGATTTTCTTAACTAACTCTACCAGAGCTCCGCAATATTTAGAGACAGTTCCCCCTTCTGCTCCATACTGGGATCCCACTTGCAGCGCCATCAGTTCACCTCAGTTCGCACACTCCAAGTACTCAACTATGCCAGTGCCAGAAACCCCACACATGCTTGTGATGCTATTAATTGTGTTTGACCAATGACCAATGACTTTGTGTTTCACCACTGCGCATATTGGTTGCTCAATGTTCACCAGTAGCACATTATGGGCCTCATTCTGACCCTGGCGGTCTATGACAGCCAGGGTGGAGGCCGGCTGAAGCACCGCCAACAGGCTGGCGGTGCTTCAGTTAGTATTCCAACCGCGGCTTTGAAGCCGCGGTCGTCCAGCCGGGCCCGGCGGTTTTCCGACCCCCTTCCCGCCAGCCTGTTTCTGGCGGTTTTCACCACTGGCATGGGCAGTGCAGGGGCCCCCTAACAGGGCCCCATACAGATTTTCACTGTCTGCTTAGCAGACAGTGAAAATCGCGACAGGTGCAACTGCACCCGTCGCACCCCTGCAACTCCGCCGGCTCCATTCGGAGCCGGCTTCCTCGTTGCAGGGCCTTTCCCGCTGGGCCGGCGGGCACTCTTTTGGGCGGTCGCCCAGCGGGAAAGCCAGAATGGCATCCGCGGTCTTCTGACCGCGGAGCGGCCATTTGGCGGTTCCCGGTTGGCTGGCGGCGCCCGCCGCCAGCCAAACTTGGAATGAGGCCCTATATGTTTTGTTCAGTTTAGCTGCCGATTGGCTTTAACATGGAGTTAGCCATCCCGCCTATTGGCTTTGACATGGCATTAGCCATTACATTTTGTATTCAGTTCAGCTGACTATTGGCTTTGACATGATATTAGACATTACATTTGGTATTCAGTTTAGCTGCCTATTGGCTTTGACATGATATTAGACATTACATTTGATATTTAGGTTAGCTGCCTATTGGCTTTGACATGGCATTAGCCATTACATTCTGTATTCAGCTTAGCTGCCTATTGGCTTTGACATGACATTAGACATTACTTTTGATATTTAGGTTAGCTGCCTATTGGCTTTAACATGGGGTTAGACATTACAGTTGAGACATTGCAGAGGAGCTGTGTTTTTCCAAGCCATGTTTTTCCACAAGATGGACCAAGCTGTTTTCTTCACATCAGACCTTAGCTTATAAGAGCACGTAGATTTTGTGTTTACCTCGCAATCCAGTCTGAGAGCGAGTGAGCTCAGGAGAATTGGCCCCTATCCAAGTTTATTCGGCTCTCACACTGAGTTTGCTTTTAAAGATGACTCTGGGCTACAGTGAGTTAGATTTGAATCTGCTTGACTTCAGACTGGAACTAGACGTCAGTTGCCCGTCTCCCGTTTGGGTAGAGAATCTCTTTCTCGCAGTTGACCGGAGTCATCAACTTGCAGACCCTAGAAAGATGAAGCTGAGTATAGGCCCTACCGCCTTGCCCATACGGTGATGAATTTGACTTTTATGCTTTGCTTTGAAGTTATGATATAATATATGCACCTATATTTGCTGTGTACATTGCAACTGAGAAGTACTTTGATGTATTATGCTTTCATTGCTGCGACTACTTTTGAACGTGTGCTTCCAATCTACTAATTTCGTCTCTCAGGAACTTGTGGGTGGGGAATAAACAACAATAAATGTCTTCTTTAAACTCAGAAGTGCTTTCCAGAGATGTTCTGTAAGCTCGGTTATGAGATAAGAGGGAAAGCAGAACATTATGGCGTAGTCGGCAGAATTGGGAGTCAAATTGGAAATTTCTTAGTGCACAATTTAAAAGTGTAATTATTTTTTGTTGTTTAGAGAATTACAGAAGCACGGCAGACCATGTTTGAAAATGCATGTGAAGTTAAACTGCCTGATGGTGCTGTGAGAAACAAGTTTTCTTGCTGTGATAAAGCATATATAGAAAATGTGCCTTTTGAAAGCAATGATGTTCCTTTTGCTCTTGACAGAAGGGTTTGGATACTTTTATCTGCTTACAGAAAAATGCAGGAGAGATGTAGGCAGTTAGAACATGAAAATAAGAATTTACGTGAGCAAATTAGCCAGAACACATTAATGCAAGAGAATGCTGAAAGCTATAAAACTGCTGTTTTAGAAGAATCTGGCTTTTTCCCATTCCATTAATGAGGGGGTTAAGACAGCTGTGAGCCAGTCTGAGCCTCTGTGTGTACTGGGCATAAAACAAAACACCCCTCAGTTTTTGGCAGTTGAAGTGCATTCCTTAACTGATAACACTGAGAACACAGCTCAGAATGTTATTTACAGACCACTTCTGCAAAGAACAATGAATTACATGGCAGAGGTGCCGTCGCAAAATGTGCAGTTACTGGCACAAGTAAAACGAAAGATTTTAGAGTTTCTCACTGTTTGCACTACACAGAGTTTCATTTACTTGTTTGATTTTTGGAAACAGTATAGCCCTCATCTGAGTGAAATCTTAACACTTTGGTATAAAGTCACTAGGAAAAAATATAAGCAGCTGCGCGCTTTTAATTTGGCAAATGAAATAATTCAGACTTTAGATTTCTGCGCAGTGCAAGAGGGAAACACTGATTTACATGTAAATCAGGAACAGGGGAAGAAAAGAGTGCCCCTGCAAGACAGGGCTAGAGTCACTGCAGCCCTAGATGAACAGGTGTCACAATCCCCTTTTCAGGATGTGAAGAGGGTGCAGGGAGTACCACTGGTAAAAGAGTCACCAGTGAAATTGAGTGCACCATTTGAATTTGTGTCCTCTGAGGATAAAAAGCGTGTGTGTTTGACTAATGATTACAATCCAGTTACAGAAAAGTTGTTTTCTAGCACAGGAGAAGGAACAGCATTGTACAATGTGTGTCAGACTTTAAAGCAAGAGCTGTTTGAGATGTGTCATTTTTACACTGATTCTTGGTTCACTGCCACTGGTTTAGCCGTTTGGTCTTCCACATGGCTTGTACATAACTGGTTCAATTCCCTTGCAGATGTTAAAGAGAAAAATTCAGAGTCTGAAGTGTCCATCCAGAATTCTGACTTAGTGGGGATGGCTAAGTGGGTGCACCAGAAATGTGGACAGCTGGGAGAAAAAGCCATTTACAGGTGGGCAGAGATGAGAGAGATGCACATTCCCTAGATAAAAACTGTGCAGCACGCACAAGAGCAATCTGTCCCACAAACAGTCAAAGATCAATTGGAGAGAGGAAAGTTACCAGAACAGATATGGCAAATTGATCAGGTTTTAGGGGGATTGATTGCTGCAGATTACCAAGGAGAAATTAAAATTATGCTGATAACTAGAATATAATCTGATTCATTCATACAAATTGGAGACAGAATGGCCCAACTTGTCAAAAGTGCAGTGAATGGAGGTATGGTAAAGAAGGAGTCTGCCCCAGCCCTTCTGACAGTGCAAGAAAAGGAAAGCTGTGGTGCAGCAGATAAAAACCTCAGTGCTGAGATGTGGGTTGAAGCCCCAAGTGACCATCCAGAACCTGCAGAAATCATAACAAAGGGCCCCAAAAACGTCCTGATGATTATAAAACAGGGAAAGGAAGAGGAAGGGCACATTTCAGATGACAAATGTTATTTG
The DNA here is from genome assembly GCF_031143425.1 of Pleurodeles waltl. Classification (NCBI taxonomy): domain Eukaryota; kingdom Metazoa; phylum Chordata; class Amphibia; order Caudata; family Salamandridae; genus Pleurodeles; species Pleurodeles waltl. The sequence goes on from NC_090450.1 coordinate 855,877,274, forward strand.
CAAGAAAAGTCATACTTTTTTCTTTTGCAGATCCTACCACGTTTCGCCACTGACCCTGAGTGTGCTGAGTGGTCTCCCTTCGGTTGTGTGCGTGTGGGGTCGGGGAAGGGACCGAACCCCCAACCTGAACCTGATTGAGTAAAGTACAAGCACCATGGATCCATTTTGCGCAAATGGAGCCTTCAGTTCAAGTTCAAGTTGTTTGATTACGTTCTTCCACTGGAACTAAGCAACCTTAACAGTTAACTGTCTGTGTTTTTTTGTGTGGAATTCTGACTTGCACTTACCTTCCAGCAAACCTTTCAGGTGGACCGTGCACCTTTACATGAGTAGAACTCATGCAACATCAAATTGCTATTTTAAAGACACTATTATCTCAATCAGAGTATATAAGTTTCAGTCTTTTCTGTGCAGATGTATCTGATGTGAAAGGTTATCAGATTAATATGTTCATCCACTTTCATTGCTTTACAGTGATTGCTTTTATCATTCAGATCTGATTTGCTTATAATGTTTTTTGTTGATATTAGTTGTTTTTGTTTGAAATAAGAGGTATGTGAAAAAAAAAAATCATTGGTCATAGGGTGGAATGTGATGCTATTAATTGTGTTTGACCAATGACTTTGTGTTTCACCACTGCGCATATTGGTTGCTCAATGCTCACCAGTAGCACATTATGGGGGTCATTCTGACCCCGGCGGGCGGCGGGAGCCGCCTGCCTGGAGGGAACTGCCAGAATCCCGCTGCGCGGTCGCAAGACCGCCGCGGGTATTCTGGGTTTCCCACTGGGCTGGCGGGCGACCGCCAAAAGGCCGCCCGCCAGCCCAGTGGGAAACAGCCCTCCATGAGGATGCCGGCTCCGAATGGAGCCGGCGGAGTGGAGGATGTGCGATGGGTGCAGTGGCACCCGTCGCGAATTCCAGTGTCTGCAAAGCAGACACTGGAATTCAAAGTGGGGCCCTCTTACGGGGGCCCCTGCAGTGCCCATGCCATTGGCATGGGCACTGCAGGGGCCCCCAGGGGCCCCACGACACCCCTCACCACCATCCTGTTCCTGGCGGTCGGAACCGCCAGGAACAGGATGGCGGTGAGGGGGTCGGAATCCCCCATGGATGCGCAGCAAGCTGCGCCGCCATGGGGGATTCCCAGGGCAGCGGAAAACCGGCGGGAGACCGCCGGTTTTCCTGGTCTGACTGCGGCCAAACCGCCGCGGTCAGAATGCCCTGCGGGGCACCGCCAGCCTGTTGGCGGTGCTCCCGCATCCCCGGCCCCGGCGGTCCATGACCGCCGGGCTCGGAATGACCCCCTATATGTTTTGTTCAGTTTAGCTGCCGATTGGCTTTAACATGGAGTTAGCCATTCCGCATATTGGCTTTGACATGGCATTAGCCATTACATTTTGTATTCAGTTCAGCTGCCTATTGGCTTTGACATGATATTAGACATTACATTTGGTATTTAGGTTAGCTGCCTATTGGCTTTGACATGGCATTAGCCATTACATACTGTATTCAGCTTAGCTGCCTATTGGCTTTGACATGACATTAGACATTACTTTTGATATTTAGGTTAGCTGCCTATTGGCTTTAACGTGGGGTTAGACATTGCAGTTGAGATATTGCAGAGGAGCTGTGTTTTTCCAAGCCGTGTTTTTCCACAAGATGGACCAAGGTGTTTTCGTCACACCAGAACTTAGCTGATAAGAGCACGTTTTGTGTTTACCTCGCAATCCAGTCTGAGAGCGAGTGAGCTCAGGAGAATTGGCCCCTCTCCAAGGTTATTCGGCTCTCACACTGAGTTTGCTTTTAAAGATGACTCTGGGCTACAGTGAGTTAGATTTGAATCTGCTTGACTTCAGACTGGAACTAGACGTCAGTTGCCCGTCTCCCGTTTGGGTAGAGAATCTCTTTCTCGAAGTTGACCGGAGTCATCAACTTGCAGACCCTAGAAAGATGAAGCTGAGTATAGGCCCTACTGCCTTGCCCATACGGTGATGAATTTGACTTTTATGCTTTGCTTTGAAGTTATGATACAATATATGCACCTATATTTGCTGTGTACATTGCAACTGAGAAGTACTTTGATATATTTTGCTTTCATTGCTGCGACTACTTTCGAACGTGTGCTTCCAATCTACTAATTTTGTCTCTCAGGAACTTGTGAGTGGGGAATTAACAACAATAAATGTCTTCTTTAAACTCAGAAGTGTATTCAAGAGAGGTTCTGTAAGCTCGGTTATGAGATAAGAGGGAAAGCAGAACAATCTGTATACCAGAGAACCTCAGTTCTTCCAGTCAGTACTCTCTGCTGCTCCAGTACTGGGGCCTCAGGCGCGGCTCCCTCAGTGCACCTCAGTTCACTCACTCCAAGCCCTCGGCCATGCCAGAGCCTCGAACCACACACGCTCTCTGCCAGAGCACCTCAGTTCTTCCAGTTAGTACACTCTGCTGTTCTCGGACGCAGCTCCATCAGTGCACCTCAGTTCACACACTCCAAGTCCTCAGCTGTGCCTAAACCCCACACACACTGTCTGCCCGAGCAATTCTTACAATCAATACACTCTGCTGTTACAGTACTGGGACCTCGGGCGCAGCTCCATTAGTGCACCTCAGTTCTACCCTGGCGAGGTTACTTGCTTTCTATTTCTGGGACCCCACTCACATACAGCTCAATTCTACTATTCAGTCCCACTGCCAAGCCAATACTGGACCCAAAAGAGCAAAACACAGCTCAGCCGGCCCACCTCAAGTCTAACATCCAATGCCACTGTTGATGGGAACCACCACAGCTACACCAGAATCCATCATTTCTAACATTCAGTGCACATTTCTTCTCAGTACTAAGGCATACACACGCCCTTCGGGACTCCTCGCTTCTGTGGTTCACAGGCAATGCCATTCCCATGCTGTGCCCCACTAGCAGCTTCACCAGGGCATCTCCAGGCTAACACTCAGCAACCCTGGCACGCCATTACTAGGTTTCACACATAGCTCTATTAACATCTCTCACTTCTGACTGTGTGTGCCCATTCCAGTACTACAGCCCACATACAACTCGTGTCAGTGCACCTCAACCCTAACCTGCAGTACCCCATTATTCCAATACCAGGAATTACACAGCGACCCGCTTCTCATTCCTTACCCGCTGCCTTTCTGTTATTCCAGCAATGGGCCGAGACACAGCTCTGTCTTTACCTCCAATCCTCATCTGAAGCACCCTAGTATTGCTGTGGGGTTCACATACAACTCTGCCAATGCATCTCCTGCTGGTCCACACTCTGACATGTGTTTGAGGACGTGGTGGAGCCAATTAAATCTATTCTTTGCTGCCATCTTTATTAGGGAGGGTCTGGTTCACCTCTCTCACTCCGTTCATTCCTTTGCTTTACTCTGTTTACTCTCAATGTTTTCTCTCTCCCACTTTTATCTTGCTAGCTTTTCAAATCCACACGTTAACAGTTTAATTTTCATTCAACTGTTTATTTCTACTCCTGTCCCTTTTTTAAATTTCCCTCTTCCTCTAGACCCTCTCTTTCAAACTTGCAAAAACTTGGTTATTTCTTTCCTTGTTTAGGTCCTCTTTTTTTCATCAGGCATTCATTCTATCACTATTTTTTTTCTCTCCCCTTCATTCTTTCTTTGTCTTTTTTATTTGCTCTTTCCTTTGACTTGGTATGCATCCTCTCACTTTTTTTTAGATCTTTCTTCCTTCCTTTCTCTGGAACTTTTTTTAACTTTATCTGTCAATTCACATTTTACTATAAATCCCTCAGTTTCCTGTCTGTACGTGAAAGCCACAAGTTACGCGCCCGAAGAGTCAAAGTGGTTTTCCCATTCAGTGTCCCTGGGAAATGTGTCAGTACGTACATGCCCTGGTTCTTTTGCTGCTTGTTTCTCTCACCAACTCTCTTTTTTCTCAAATGTTCATTTTTCTTGTTCTTTTTACACTTCTTTCATTATTTTTCCTCTTTATCTTTTGTTTGCTAGCTTCCGTCCCTTTTTTCTTTTGTCTCACATGCTTGCTCTTCGTTGTGCTTTCATTTTCTCATTCTTTCCTTCCCTTCTTTCTTTTTATTTCTTTGCAACCCTTTCTCTTTCTTTCTTTTGTCTTGTATTTGCTTCTCTTTTTCCGCCATATCCGCTTTCTCTCCTGAGGCCTAGTTATTAATGGAGCAACAGGGGCAGTGGCACTGGGGCTCAAAGACCCACGGACCTCACTCAACTCTTATTACTGCTCTGTTTTCCTACAAAAATTCCAGCCATCCTTTTCCCTTTCTTACTCCAGGGCCCATGACACAGTTATTAGGCCACTTGTCCTCTCCATCTTTACTCCCAAATCCCTCTTTCCTTTCACCCTCTAATGCATCCCAAATGATATTTCTGTTATGGTGTTTTGAGCATTACACTCTGATGCCAAAAGTTTATTTCTGCTAAAGGTTTTTATGATAACTGTATTTGTTTTAACCCTTTCAATGCGGGCGTCGGCCACTGGCCGACGCCCGCACTACCTCCCTGGTGCGGGTCACGCACCCGAGGATTTTTATTTATTTATTTTGTTCCCAGGGAGACACAGGAAACAGTTTCAGAAAGGCCTCGTAAGAAAGGGAAGAGTCTCCCCTTTCTTACGAGGCCTTCTGAAAGTGTTTTCCGGCCCCTGATCGCAGCACAGCTGCGATCGGGGGCCAGGAAACACCACTAGACCCCAAGGATTTCTCTTGGGGGGGTCGGCCCCCTCGGAAAACAGGACAGCCCCCCCCCCCACCCGGGGGGGATTTTTTTTTTTTTTTAAAGGTAGGTGCCCCCTGGGGGGTGCGCAATCGCGCCCCCCCCCCCCCCCAGGGGCTAAATTATTATTATTATAATTTTTTTTAAACAAAAAGAAAAATAAATGGACAGGTGGTTGCCGGTGGGCAGGGCGACCCCCTATAGGGGCAAAAAAAAATTGAGTTGTTGTAGGGTTTCCCTGGGGGCCATTTTGGCCCCCAAGGAAACCATACAACAACTAAAAAAAATATATATAGATCTATATATAGATATATCTATGTAGATATATCTATCTACATGGATATATCTATAGATAGATCTATAGATATATGTATATATTGTATATATATAGATCTATCTAGAGATATATCTATGTAGATATATATATAGAGATAGATATAGATATATATATATATATATATATATATATATATATATATATATATATATATATATATATATATCTTTTGTCAATACGTGTGTGGTTTCCCTGGGGGCTGTGATCGGCCCCCAGGAAAACCAGACCCACATATAAAAGTGATATATATATATATATATATATATATATATATATATATATATATATATATATATATATATATATATTTGTCACCGGTTGTCTTGCAGTTGCAGCTTGCGTCTTCAAAGCAATGCACGTACTTCAACTGACGCTTTTCAACTGTAGCTTTTAGGCAGCAATAAAAAAGTAAAGTAAGTATTGTGATTATGTTTCTACTACAAAAGGGCCAGACTTGTCTAGTGGCAGTTTTAGTGCCAAAAAGAAGCGCAGAAGGTTTATATGCCTACTGCAAAGAGCAAATCTGTATTTTATGTAAATAGCTGAGTACATTAGTAAAGTCAGCCATTACCTGCGCTATAATACAAATGAAATGTATGTGCAGGGCGGCTATGGAGAGATGAAGGGCACTTTTACTGGGTGGTAATGAGGGAATCCGAGGAGGAGGGAGTGGGAGCACCAATAATGATTGTTGGACTGGGCGCAGGAGGTGCTAAAGACTGTGACGAATGGTATGTGACAAGGTGTTTTTTGAGTGTCTTGAAAGAACGTGCTGATTGAGGGAAGAAGCGCAGGTAATGTGGCCTCTACTGTTGCACGTATCTCACACACAGCATTGATTTTGTGACTGTCTACGTAGGCTAGTGTTTTAGAGCAACAGTTTAGCCAATAGAAGAGATGGCATCTTGATGGATGACTGCTGCCGTCACTCGGGTTATAGAGGACAGCTCTGACATAGGATCAGAGACTGAGACATCAGAGACTGAGACAGCATCTGAGGGATAGGACAATGGCGCAGACTCTGGGAGTGATTTTTCAGTCAGAGGAGTCCCATTCGATAACTCCTCTTCCAGTACATTATGAGGGAGGTGATGAGGATAGTCCTGCTGTCCCTTCGCAAACAGTCTGTGCAACTGGGTAATAGTGGGTTAGCCCAACGCAGAGAGCAGGTGAATTCGGCGGCAAGCAGAGAGAGAGAGAGTGCTCTCTTGGGAGCTCCCCAATTTAGTTCAGCCCCAAATTCCACCGCCCAAATCGTATTGTGGAGACATCAAAATTATCTAGCGCAAAACTAACTGGTTTTGTAAGGCAGGCACCTGTGTTTTTGGTCCTGGGTTCGGCGGCCATATAGAGAAACACACTAAACCCAAACATTTCTGGAAACTAGACATTCGGGGGAGTCCACAGAGGTGTGACTTGCGTGGATTCCCCAAAGTTTTCTTACCCAGAATACCCTGCAAAGCTGAAATGTTGAATAAAAACTCTATTTTTCTCGCATTTCTGTCACACAAACTACAGGAATATGCTGGGATCCACAAAATTCCTACCACCCAGTGATTCCTCACCTGTCCTGATAAAAACACTACCCCACTTGAGTGCCTACACCTAGTGCCTGCGTCAGGAATGGATCACCCCAGGGTCAACAGCTGCCTCATGTAAGGACCAACATTGACCATTGTGTGATCTATTCCTGTTGCGGGCACCAGGCCTACCCACACAAGTTTTAAAAAATGCACAGGTTTGGTAGGTTTCCCTAGGTGCCGGCTGAGCTAGAGGCCTAAATCTACAGGTAGGAAATGGGATGTGTCCATGTTGTGTTTTGGGGCATTTCCCGTCGCGGGCGCTAGGCCTACCCACACAAGTGAGGTATCATTTTTATCGGGAGACTTGGGGGAACGCTGGGTGGAAGGAAATTTGTGGCTCCTCTCAGATTCCAGAAGTTTCTGTCACCGAAATGTGAGGAAAACAAGTTTTTTTAGCCACATTTTGAGGTTTGCAAAGGATTCTGGGTAACAGAACCTGGTCAGAGCCCCACAAGTCACCCCATCTTGGATTCCCCTAGGGCTCTAGTTTTCATAAATGCACAGGTTTGGTAGGTTTCCCTAGGTGCCGGCTGAACTAGAGGCCAAAATCTACAGATAGGCACTTTGCACAAAACAGCTCTGTTTTCTGTCAAAAAATGGGATGTGTCCACGTTGTGTTTTGGGGCATTTCCGGTCGCGGGCGCTAGGCCTACCCACACAAGTGAGATATCATTTTCATCGGGAGACTTGGGGGAACATAGAATAGCAAAACAAGTGTTATTGCCCCTTATCTTTCTCTACATTTTTTCCTTCCAAATATAAGAGAGTGTGTAAAAAAGACGTTTATTTGAGAAATGCCCTGCAATTCACATGCTAGTATGGGCACTCCGGAATTCAGAGATGTGCAAATAACCACTGCTCCTCAAAACCTTATCTTGAGCCCATTTTGGAAATGCAAAGGTTTATTTTTCACTCTTCATATTTCAGCAAATGAATTGCTGTATACCCAGTATAGAATGAAAACCAACTGCAGGGTGCAGCTCATTTATTGGCTCTGGGTACCTAGGGTTCTTGATGAACCTACAAGCCCTATATATCCCCGCAACCAGAAGAGTCCAGCAGACGTAACGGTATATTGCTTTAAAAAATCTGACATCGCAGGAAAAAGTTACAGAGTAAAATATAAAGAAAAATGGCTGTTGTTTTCAGCTCAATTTCAATATTTTTTTATTTCAGCTGTTATTTTCTGTAGGAAAACCTTGTAGGATCTACACAAATGACCCCTTGCTGAATTCAGAATTTTGTCTACTTTTCAGAAATGTTTAGCATTCCGGGATCCAGCATTGGTTTCACACCCATTCCTGTCACTAACTGGAAGGAGGCTGAAAGCACCAAAAATAGTAAAAATGGGGTATGTCCCAGTAAAATGCCAAATTTGTGTTGAAAAATGTGGTTTTCTGATTCAAGTCTGCCCGTTCCTAAAAGTGGGAAGATGGTGATTTTAGCACCAGAAACCCTTTGTTGATGCCATTTTCAGGGAAAAAACCACAAGCCTTCTTCGGCAGCCCTTTTTTCCCATAAAAAAAAAAGAAGAAATGTCACTGTATTTTGGCTAATTTCTTGGTCTCCTCCATTAGAATCCCTAGGATGTTGGAAAAAAAGGATGCAAATTTGGCGCGGATAGCTTATGTGGACAAAAAGTTATGAAGGCCTAAGCACGAACCACCCCAAATAGCCAAAAAAGGGCTCAGCACTGGGGGGTGGGAAAGGCCCAGCAGCTAAGAGGTTAAGATAGAGGAAGAAGGTAAATGGAAGTGCTTTAGTTAAATGCTGAGCCACTGGAATTATATGGCAGGAAAAGATGAAATTATCAGGCACTCTTGAAGTCTCCCTCTCTCTCTTTGTACCCCCTATGCATGTCTGTCTCCTCCCCCACTTGTATTTCCTTGAGGTCTTCTTCTGTTTCAATCTTTCCCCTAATTTACTGTAAAACAAAAAGTCCTTCTTTTGTCTCTAATGCTCCTTCCTTTACTTTCAGTTTCCCCTGTGTATCTTGTTTTTTAACTGTTTCCTGTAATTCTTTTACAGATGCAGGTGGTGTCACAGACAGCCTCCCAGGGCACTTGGTTTTGACAACGTACAATGCCATTGGTGGTTGTCAAACTTGACCTTTGAACAGGGTAGCAATGGCTGTGCTATGAGGGGGATATCCTATTGACCCTCTAAGGACCATATATGTTGCCCCTCTGTTCAATTCTGTCTGATAGTCCAGTAGACTACTGGGTTGAAATGTTGAGTAAATTGTTAATTCAGACTTTTTCAGCACCTGCCTTGAGGGAGAGATTTACGTATGTAATCCCTCACCACCAAGAAATTACCATGAAGTTGAAACATTTGCTGCCCACCTCAGCGTGTACCAAATGTTCCATAATCAGAACCTCATGCAGCATATCTTACAGCTATTGCTTTTTTCTTAAGCAGTCTTCTCTTTTGTCAAGGGATGACTTTGTCCTGCCCATAGTCTGAATAAATAGTTTCTCAATTCTCTGCAACCTCAACAGTACAAAAGGAACTGTGTCTCCATATACTTACCCTGCCATAGTGTCTAAATTCTCTTCCATGTTAGTTTGGGCAGCCCAGCATCGATCTCCATTTTGTGATACCTGATTTGAATTTCCACAGAAAGTAGTCTGCTACAGACCTGCAAAAATCAAGGTTTGTGTTCTTGTCTAGCAGCATTTTTCAACAGGTCATGTTTTGGATTTCCAGGGCTGTCTCAGTTTCTTGAGCTTGGGTCCCTTGTGAACCGGAGGGTGGCCTTTTGCAAAATCAGTGTGTGATTGGCTCTAGAGGTCCCATGATTATGTTTATGATTAGTTAATATTCTGAGCCTAAGTTTTATATGCTGAGTCTGGAAAGAGGTCACAGGTGCTGAAATCCTTTGGATCTGACTGATACTGCAGAATAGCCAAGGATGTAAGAGACCCAGATCCCCTAGGATGCACTGGTTTACATCGCTCCTTCATGCAGCTGTTAAAATAGGTTCTCAGATATCAGATTTCAACTAATTTTTAGAAAATATATATATATATATATATATATAGTAGTAGTAGCTGGAGAAGTATGTGATGCATCGGTTCCGAGGATGATGCGTCGAGCAGCAGAGGTGGTGCACTATACTGTGGAGGAGATGCTTCAGTTCTGAAGGGTCCAAAGATGGGCTGTCAAAGCACTTTAGGCTCACTCACAGATGACAGAGTCCAGGTGCAGGGTTCAATGTTGGTGGGAGACAGTTATGTCCCTGAGGCTTCTGATCAGGAGACCAGCCAACTAGCACTTGGAGTCACTCTGGGGTCCTGGATTCAGAGATGTATGTCCAGTCCTCACCCAGGGGCATCAGACACCAGGTCAGTACAGGAGGGTAGCTGTCCTTCAGAGCAGCAGTCCTTCTTGCTGGGCGAGTCTACAGGTCCAGAAGTGTACTGAAGCGTTGGCATCTGAGGTCCAATATTTATACCTGATGCCTACTTTGAAGTGGAGGATACTTCTAGAGGTTTCCACCCCCGGAGGTGTCAGGCATCCTTTTCCTTCCTGCCCTGGCCAAACGTGTCTGGGGTCACAAGAGACTAAAGACAGTATATTTGTGATAGTACTCAGGCAGTGCTTTTGTGATGTGCAAGTGAGGTAGGTGATAGTTCCTCTTCCTTATTAAATCATAATGGCACATATTACCAAAAACATCCCTTTGTCTCTCTTTCTGGGAGCAATGCAGAAAGACTAACTGCCAGCTACACATAGTCATGTGACCCAGGAACAGGCTACATACACCAAATAGCTAGGACAAGCAAAGGCCAACTTTCTAAAAGTGGATTTTTCAGAACTGTGATTAAAAATCTGTCTTTACCATTCTACCACTTAATTATAATTCTTTAGACACCCAACTCGGCTTGTCAAACTGTTCCCAATCAGAAGCTACAGAGTATTAAATGTAATAAGGTAACTCCAATCTTATCCAGTGGGAGAGGTAGTTCTGGCAGTAGAATGATTTTAGGAGTTTTTCACTACCAGGACATATAAAAGTTAAAGGTACATGTGCTACTTTTTAAATACACTTCACCCTGTCCTCTGGGCTGTTAAGGGCCTACCCTAGGGGTGACTTATATGTACTAAAAAGGGAGGTTTAGGCCCAGCAAAAGGTTTATTTTGCCAGGTCAAAATGTCAGTTTAATAACTGCACACACAGGCAGCAATGACAGGACTAAGACTTGTTTGAAGGGCTACATAAGTGTGTGGCACATTTCATGCTGCAGGGCCATTAGTAGCTGTTAGAAATGGCGTACTTGGTTGGCAGTCAGGTTACCCCCTGTCCAAGCAAGGACCCTCATTCTAGTCAGGGTACAGGAGAATCAACCTCAGCTAACTCCTGCTCACCCCCTTGGTAGCTTGGCATGAGTACGCAGGTTTAACTTTAGAGTCTAGGTGTAAAGTATTTGTACCAACACACACAGTAGCTTAGTGGAAACACTACAAAAGTTTAGAAAAATAGGAAATATTTATCTAAACAAAACAATAACAAAATGACAAAAATCCAACATACACAAATCAAGTTATTGATTTTAAAAGCAAAAAAGTCTTAAATCCTTTTGTAAAAAGTAAGAACACTGTTAGCATTAAAAAGTACCTGGTTAGCGTCAAAACAATAAGCATGGGTGAGTGTGCATCGAAAAAGGTTAGCGATGCTTCGATTTCTCACTCGCAAGCGAGACCGTGCGTCATTTCTCCTTCTCCGGTCAAGTTGGCGTGCGTCATTTTACCTCTCTGCAGGAGAGCAATGCGTTGAACCGGGCAGGCACTTGGGTCCAGGCAGGCGTTGCGTCGTTTTTCCGCGGCCACCAAGGTTTGCGTCGAAAATCCTGCTGCACGGTATCAGCAAAATCACGCTGTGTGAGTTGTGATGTTACCAGCCTTTGTTAGCGATGTGGTGCATCATTTATCCAGCTGCAAGCGTCGATCTTCCAGCCGCACTGCAGGCGGAGCGTTGATTTCTGCTGCAAAGCCAGTGGTGTGTTGTTTCTTCAGCCGAGTCTCGGAGGTTGCGTCGGAAATTTCCCTGCACAGAGGTTGGTGCGTGGATTTTCAATCTTGGTCTGCCAGCTTCACCTGTCAAGGCCCCAGGAACTGGATAGGGCACCACTTGGCAGGGCAGGAGTCTCAGCAGAGAGTCCAGGTGCTGGCAGGGGAAGTCTTTGATGGCCTTGACACTTAACAACAGGGGGCAAGGTCAGGACAAGCCCTTGGAGATTTTGTCACAAGCAGGAATGCACAACAAAGTCTGGTCTTTGTCCCCTTTCACCAGGCACAAGCAGCAACTGCAGGATAGCTCCACAAAGCACAGTCACAGGCAGGGCAGCTCTTCTTCCTCAGCTCTTCAGCTCCTCTCCAGGCAGAGGTTCCTCTTGATGTCCAGAAGTGATCTAAATTCTGTGGTTTTGGGGGTCCTTCTTCTACCCATTTTAGCCTTTGAAGTAGGCTTACTTCAAAGGAAAGTCTCTCTTGTTTGTGAAATCCTGCCTTTCCCAGGGTCAGCCCCAGACACACACCAGGGGGTTAGAGACTGCATTGTGTGAGGGCAGGCACAGCCCTTTCAGGTGTGAGAGACCACTCCTCCCCTCCCTTGTAGCACAGGTGGCTCATCAGAATCTGCAGGCTACACCCCAGCTCCCTTTGTGTCACTGTCTGGAGAGAGGTGCAAACAGCCCAACTGTCAAACTAACCCAGACAGGGAATCCACAAACAGGCAGAGTCACAGAATGGTTTAAGCAAAAAAATGCCTACTTTCTAAAAGTGGCATTTTCAAACACACAATCTTAAAATCAACTTTACTAAAAGATGTATTTCTAAATTGTGAGCTCAGAGACCCCAAACTCCAAATGTCTATCCACTCCCAAAGGGAATCTACTCTTTAATCATATTTAAAGGCAGCCTCCATGTTAACCTGTGAGAGGGATAGGCCTTGCAACAGTAAAAACTGAATTTAGCAGTATTTAACTGTTACGACAAGTAAAACTCATTAGTATATGTCTTACCTAAACATACACTGCACCCTGCCCATGGGTCTACCTAGGGCCTACCTTAGGGATGTCTTACATGTAAGAAAAGGGAAGATGTAGGCCTGGCAAGTGAGAACACTTGCCAAGTCGAACTGGCAGTTTAAAACTGCACACACAGACACTGCAGTGGCAGGTCTGAGCCATGTTTACAGGGCTACTATTGTGGGTGGCACAACCAGGTCTGCAGGCCCGCTAGTATCATGTGATTTAGAGGCCCTGGGCACCTCTAGTGCACTTTACTAGGGAGTTAACAGTAAATCAAAACTTGCCAATCATGGATAAACCAATTACATAAACATTTTGTATAGGAGCACTTGCACTTTAGCCCTGGATAGCAGTGGTAAAGTGCCCAGAGTAAGAAAACAGCAAAAACAGAGTCCAGCACACCTCAACAACCAGGGAAACAGAGGCACAAAGTTAGGGGAGACCTTCTGCACATCTGTGATGTCACTGCACCAAGCGGTAAGTCTACTTTCTACTTCAGAAGGGAAAAACAGTCTCTCCCACTTTCAGGGAGGCCTCTTTTGAAAGGGAAAAGTCTCCCATTTCAAACAAAGCATTTCGTAGAGTTTCCTGGCCCTGAATCGTGACTGCACTGCAATCCATGGTCAGGAAACCCCACTAGACACCAGAAATTATCTGAGGGTTGGTCGGCCCTCCTGCAAGTGGGACAGTCCTACCCCTGTGGGGCCTATTTTTTAAATAAATTACTGTGGTTTTCCCTTGGAGGGACGCAATTGTCAACCAGCAGTTTCATGGTGACAGAATTGGCAAATCACACATGTGTAACAAAAGTTATCTATATAAATATATATATTCAGAGATTCTCTCTCTCTCTCTCTCTCTCTCTCTCTCTATACATATATATATATATATATATATATATCTCACTTTTACTATAACTTGCACTCATGAAATGTTTTATAACATCATTGATAATATCACTGCAACATTTGCAGTACAATTATTGATGAGAAAACGGGGGTGTGAGTTATAGTTACCTTAGGGCACAAGTTATAGTTCCTCGAAATAACTCTAACAGATAAATTTCAATGGTATTGTACGTTTAAAATGTGAGCCTAACTATAACGTCCCTGTAATTTTTGTTTTTTGTTGTGAATTTCAACGTTTAAAAAAAATTATATTTCCTAACTAAAATGCCCCTGTAACCTTTGTTTTTTTTCAGTGAATATATATGCGTGTATATATAAAGAGAAAGATGGCTCTCAATCTATATCTATCTATGTATATCACAGCCACAAACCCTCCTTCAACAGCGCACGCTCGAACTAGTCCTGTATTTTTGCAGAACAATGTTTATTTCCAAGTCAGTCTTCTCCCGATGCGTTTCAGCCATAGCCTGTGGGTACTATTTTAGAGATAACTTTTCATGGTGGAAATGCAGAAAAAAACGCAGTTGCTTTACCTTTGCCATGTGTATGAAATTGGATGATTAGTACTCTAGAAAGCAGATCTTCAATTTGGGCACTGCTTTGTGCCAGAATTAATCCTGCACTGTGTATTTATCTGGCATAAATATGGGTGGCAGGATTCTTTTTTTTAAAAAATTGCTCAGGACTGCGCGGGGAGCCGGCTTTGCTTTGCTCCCGCATGAGGTAGCTGCTGAAAATGCAGCTCTCTGCATGCAGGAGCAATCTTTTCATCTCTTTCCCAGTCCACATGTCAGCGAGAAGGGAATGAGATGAAAACTCTGCTCCAAGCAAACGCTGATAATTTTAAAGCTTCCACTTGCTGGGAGCGGAGTTATGTTTCCTTTTGTTCGGCAGGAGCTGTCACAGCGGCACTGCCCCTCTTCATGTTTTTAAAAATGTGTGTGGCCCCGGGAAGGTTGTGGTCCCCGGGGCTATGGGTCCAGCACAGACCCCCTGTTTAAATGTGATTCTGGCCCCGGGAAGTGGCAGTCCCCAGGGTCCAGGAGGGCCCATGCAGGCCTCCCCTCAGCAATATTAATCATAATGTAGCCCCGGGGAGGTGGCGGTCAGGAGCCCACAGCCCTGCCGTATATTTATAAAATATAGCCCTTAGGAGCTGAAGGCCCCATGACCAGGGGGGGGGGGTCTTTGTGGCACCCCCTATAATGCTTTTAAAAATAGCCTCAGGGAGGTGGTGGTCAGTGGGGGCCTGGGGTTCTGCGTGGCCACCCTGCATATTTCTCAAATGTAACCCTGGGGAGGTGGTGGTTCCCGGGCTTTAGAAGCCCTAGGATGGGGGCCCTGTGTGCATCCTTCCTAATTTTAAAAATAACTGTGCCCTGGCCCTCCCGGGGCAAAACTAAAACCAAATATGGGAGACCGTGCTTCCTTTT
Source organism: Pleurodeles waltl (assembly GCF_031143425.1). Taxonomy (NCBI): domain Eukaryota; kingdom Metazoa; phylum Chordata; class Amphibia; order Caudata; family Salamandridae; genus Pleurodeles; species Pleurodeles waltl. Next base: position 855,892,294 of record NC_090450.1, read on the forward strand.
TTTTTTTAATTCACAGCAAAAAATTTGAATATTCATAAATTTCACTGTGATTTTTAAAACAAATGCTTTTTTGCCCTGGCTGGGTCCTAGGCGGACCCCTGGACCAAGGCTAGAGGTTTAGGATATTCTTACCCTGCCCCCTTCTAATTTGTTTGCATTTTTGGGGGGCTCGGTATAAGCCGAGTCCCAAAATGGCTGCTAACACTTCCTGGTTGAAGCGTTGCCAGACAAACAAATCTCAGCACAAGATCAGGACTATTCTTGAAGTATTCATGATTCTAGATATACAAATTTGGATTTCCTTTGATATCTCAAAAACCTCTGAATGGATTTACACCAAATAAGAACAAGCTTCAGCCGAGTCCCACAAAAAAAAGATTAACAAAAGACAAGGGGCCAGGGTATGGTCACCCTGAGCACCTAGCCTTGGTCTAAAAATATATGTTTTTTAAAAATCAGAAAAATCAGCGGATAGAGCCACAGATTTTGCTGAGATTTCTTTTAAAAAGAACAGTCTCCAGTGCTTTTGCTTTTCTTTGCCTCCGGGTGGGCCAGGTCCCAGGGGCATTGGTTGGTGAAAAAAAGAGGGGGTTGCATGTTTCCCACCTCCTAGAGTTTTTCAAGGCCATGGTGATCACCACCTCCCCGGGGCAATGTAAAATAAGTGCGTAGGAGAGCCGCACAGCCCCCTGCAGTCCAGGGATCACCACCTCCCCAGGGCAACACAGTAATATTTAATGAAAGAGGCCCTGGTGGCCTTCCCCACAGCCCTGGGGACTGCCACCTCCCAGTGGCTAAATATGAAATTAATCCAATGGGGCCCGCATGGCCCACCGCAGCCCTGGGGCCCCAATTTCAGCCTTGGGGGCCCCTTCCCCAAATTTCAGCCATAAACGAATTGAGGAGGGGGCAGCGTGGCCCCACTCTCTGGGGTGATCTTGGCTCTGGAGACCCTAAGCCCCATGGCCCGGGCAGGTCTCCTGGGAGACCATGCAGTCCCAGCCAGCTCCCCGCCTACTAGGGAAGCCAGCATTGCTCTTGCACACAGGTAGCTGCTAAGCATGCAGCTCCCTGTGTGCAAGAGCAACCATTTCATCTCTTTTCCTGCCTGTATCTCTACGGGCAGGGAAAGAGATGAAACCTCCACTATTAGTGGGAGAGAGCACTTTGACAGCTCTCACCCACTGGAACTGAAGTGTTTGCTCTGACTTTGTGGGGGCTGTCAAAGTTCCCTCCATGTCAGAGCAAACAGCTATGTTCCGGAGGGGGGCACCCCGGGACATAGCAGGAGCCAGCTCTGGGCGTGGTGGTCCCCCAGGTCCGTTATTGACTCCACGAGGGGGACTACACCGCCCCATCCAACCATTATTTTAGCCCCAGGGAGGTGGTGGTTCCCAGGGCCGGAGGTCCGCAACAGACCCCCTTCATTATTTTATTTCAGCCCCAGGGTGGTGGTGGTCCCCGGGGCTGTGGGGAGAGTGCGGCCTCCCTTTAATTTGAATAAATTTCCCCAGGGAGGTGGCGATCCCCTCTGAACATTTACCCAAGTAACTATAACTCACGGGCTAACATAATTATAACTCGCGCCCTCGCCATGCACTGCTGATTACCCCAGATATTACAGCACTCATGGCAACTTTTATAACGTCATTAAAAATATCAATGAAACATTAGCAGTCAAATTATTGATGCAAAAGCTGTGCATGGCAGGGGCACAAGTTATAGTTACCTTAGGCTGTGTGTTATAGTTACTTGAAACAACTCTAACTATACCTGCTGAATTTCTCTGGTTTTGTGTGAGTAAAATCAGAACCTAACTATAGTGTCCCTATAAACTTTGTTTTTTTAAGGGAAAGTATATATATATATATATCTTTCATGCAGCTATATAAATGTCAAGATAATACTTGTGATTATGTTCTCTCCAGAGAGAGAGAATGGAGTTTTGTCTAGTCGCAGTTTTGACTTGGCATAAAGTAGTGCAGGGTGTCAATATCTGTATTTTATGTGGATAGTTGAGTCGAATAGTAAAGCCATCCATTACCAGCACTTTAAAACAAGTCAAATGTATGTGAGAGAGGGGCTATGGAGAGATGAGGGGCACTTTTGCTGTGTGGTAGTGAGGGAATCCAAGGAGGATGTCATGGGGAGAGGGGACACCAAAAATAATTGTCACAGTGGGTGTCTTTTTTGTCCTTTCTAGTGTCAAGAGAACCTGCTGACTTAGGAAAGAACACAAGGTAAGTTACTTTGTTGTTACTTACTGTTGCACACATCACTCACGGATACACCCACCTACTGTTTTGGAACAACAAATCTGCCTTCTATGTAGGCTAGTGTTTTAGAAGGATGATTTTAGTCAGTAGCAGAGATGGCAGCTTGACGGATGACTGCCGCTCAAGCCCTAACTCAGGTTATGGAGGACAGCTCTGAGGCAGGATCAGAGACTGAGACAGCAGATACTGAGACAGCATCTGTGGGAGATGAAAAAGGAGCAGAATCTGGAAGTGATTTTTCAGTCGGCGGAGTTCCATCCGATGACTCATCTTCCAGCAGTTCTGAGGGACACGATGATGACAGTGCCCATCTCATCCAGCCCTGTGTTTTACTAATTGCTTTATGTTTTATCATACTAAAGTGAAGTACTAGGAAATTGTCTGGGGTGGAGCTGTCATTAGGTAAACCTTTCAATGGCTGTGCATGGATACCTACCCTCCAAAGGCCACTACTTTGCTAGGCTGCTGTTATAGAATTTTACTCTTGACCACTAGACTCGCAGTGGCCGTCGGACCGCTGCCAATGCGGTGGTGCGAGCACCATATTATGACCACTGTGGTCATGCCGCGGTCTGACCACCAGTACTTTTCAGGATCAGAGATCCCAGTGGCCTGACGGTTGCAGCGGTCCTAATTCGCCAGGGCAGCACTCCAAACAGCACTTCCCTGGGGATTACGACCTCGTTCTCCGCCAGCGATTTCATAGTGGTAGCCCTGCCATTAGAAGGCTGATGGAGAATGGGTACAGGTGCCCCTGCACTGTCCATGCACTTGGCATGGGTAGTGCAGGGGTCGCCTTGGCCAGCACCCTCGCAATGTTCACTGTCTGCTGGTGCACCCTGCCTCCTACAGCATTGCAACCAGCTTAATAAGATGTGAAAACAATCATCAGACAAGATATTGTGTCCTGGGCCATTTTTCAATAACATTGGGAATGATACAAGTTACTACTTGAGTTTTCACAGTTTCAAAGCAAAAGGACCTTTGGTTGGCTTATTACTTTGGGGAACTTGGTCAGTATTCCCTGACATGTTAGCTTTAGTTTCAGCAGTAGATACGCTCGCTCAGATCGAGGAATAGGCTTCAGAAGGTATACTCAGACATCCCCAATTTGCATCCACAAACTTGAAGCAAATGGATTTGGCACAGTAAGGCCCTGATTTTTACTTTTTTGTGCCACATTAGCATAATTTTTTTACGCAAAAGCAGCGTAAACTTAACAATACAATTGTATTGTGTAAGTTTGCTCCACTTTTGCACCAAACCATGACTCTAGTGTGGCACAAAAAAAAGTATAAATCAGGGCCTAAGTGCCCTGATGGTGCATGAAAGACACTTATTCTTGAGTTTCAAGTAGCTAGGGATGGAAGGCATTTGTACTGGTTCTCTATACAATTATACAGGATTGGTTAGGACTCTGATGAGGACAGAGCGATGAACTGGTGAGAAAAGCTTAAGGTAGCTGTGCTTTCCCAGGGATATTGCATAGGTAGAAGGTAGATAGTAAAGGTACTACACATACACATGACATGACGTCATCTTCACCTGTGGATTCAAACCCACTGGTGCCGCTCTCACCCTGATACTGAATTACTATGGCACATATGGGTAAATGCTTGACCTGCTTGCCATGTTCATTCTCCCTCAGAACTTAGTAGATGTTCAGTTTGCTATATAATGAGTGCATTACAGTCACAGCACATAACGGTGGCTGGAACATAACAAACGTTCTCAGGGACTACCCTGTGTGTCAGAAACTACAATTTTTCAGAATTTATGGAGTTCTCTTGAGGGAATTTCCGAAAATGTCCTTGCATATTTGCCTTAGTATCAAAGGTAGATGTGCTCACTGAGTTTGAGGAATGACCCTTCGGAGGCATAATCTGACACACGAAACTTGCATCCACAAACTGGAAGAACTGGAAGAAGTTAGATTTAGCACAGCGAGTGTGCTAAAAGCACATGAAAGATGTCTTCCTGAGCCTATTGTGGCTGTCATGGGAGCCATTAGTAAAGGTTCACTAGATAGCCCTTTGTTAATGTTCAGAAAGAAGAAGGCGGTCACTTGACAGGTGGTAAAATGTATTCAAACTGACTCGTCCTGTTTCGTATGAATGTGATGGGCCCTTGCATGGCAGCGGTATGTTGATGTGAGCGCACTGATGGGTGAGATTAGGCCCATGGCTGGTGATATGAAAATCTTGTGTATGGTGCTTTAGTGGTGTGTGAATGGGCCATAAAATGGTTGGTGCCGTGACGTGGCTTTATGGCTCACCTTCAGGAGTCTTAATTTCAATAATCAGATACTTTGCTAAGTATTTGTGCTTTGAAGCCATAATTTCTGGAGGTGCTAAAACGAACCAGTGTAAATTGTGGATTAACTAAAAAAAATGAGTACCAACTTTATATATGTTTCAGTAAGATGGCTCTTACTAATAACTCCTTTTATCTCATTATGGATAGCTGTGGATTTCAGGCCCGAACTCAGCTGGCACCTAGGTAAACCCGCACATTTTTTAAAACTAGACAAACCAGGGTAGTCAAGGGGTGCCTGACTTGAGTAGCTCTCACTAGGTAATATGAGCCAGAAGCCCTTGCAAATGTCAAACTTTGGTAAGAAACATAAATTTTTATCACATTTCTGTGACGGATAGACATACAATCTGCATGGAGCCACAGGTTTCCTACCACCCTCAGTCGATAAGAACAGTATCCTATTTGTGTGGATGGCCCAAGAGAAATGGACTCGAAGGGCCCTAAATCATTATGTTGGGAGATAAGCAATAGGGATAGGTGGGGTATTTGGGGCCGTGCTGTGGTGCCACCTATGCAAACCTATGAACTACAAACATTTCTGAAAATGAAACAACCAGGGAGTCTGTGAGGTATGCCTTGCATGGCTCCCACAAGGTGTTCCTACCCACAATGCTCTAGAAACCTCAAACTCTGACTGAAATCATACATTTACCTTCCATTTCTGTGATGGAAAGTTCCGGAATCTACAGGAATCAACAAAATTCCTTCCACTCTGCATTACACCACTTGTGCCAATAAAAATGCTGCTCCACTTGTGTGGCTGGGCCTAGTTCCTGCTACTGGAACGCTCAAACCATGGTCAACAGGAGCCCTCTCCATGGGACTCCCATTGACCTTGGTTTGATCCATTTCTGTCATGTGCGCCAGGCCTACCCACACAAGTGAAGTAGCATTTTTATTGGGAGACTTGGGAGAATGCTGGGTGGATGGACGTTTGTGGTTTCCCAGAGATTACAGAACTTTCCATCACATAAAAGTGAGAAAAATTTGTTTTTTTAGTAAATGTTTAAGGTTTGCAGGGGATCCTTAGAAAAAAAAAACGTGGTGAAAGCCACACAAGTCAATCCACCCCGGATACTACAAGGTGCCTAGTTTTAAATAATGTACAGGTTTGCTTAAGTGCCGGCTGAGCCGGGGTCCAAAATCTAGAGCTACCGACATTGGCAAAAAAAGGTTCAGTATTCGGTGGAAAAATGCAATGCGTCGATGTTTCGTTTTTTGCCATTTCCTGTCACAGGCACTAGATCTACCCACAGAAGTGAGGTACCATTTTTATCAGGAGACTTGTGCAAATGTTGTGTGGAAGGAAGTTTGTAGCTCCCCACAGATTCTAGAATTTGCCATCACAGAAATGTGAGGAAAATGTGCTTTTTTAGTCAAAGTTTCGGGGTTTGCAAGGGACTCTGGGTAAAACAAAATTGTGGTGAAAGCCACACAAGTCAGCCCACACTGGATACCCCTAAGTGTCTAGTTTTTAAAAATGTACAGGTGGCTAGGTTTCCCTAGGTGCTGGCTGAGCTAGGGTCCAAAATCTAGAGCTATCGACATTGAAAATAAAGGTGCAGTATTGGTTGTAAAATGCAATGCATCCATTGCAGGTTTTTGGACATTTCTTGTCCTGGCCACTAGGCCCACCTACACAATGAGGTACTATTTTTATCGGAAGACTTGAGAGAGCATAGAATAGTAGAACGTTTGTTAATACCAATTGGAATTTTCTGCATTTATGCTTTTTAAATGTAGACCAGTTTATAAAAAAGAGGACATTTGGGAAAATACCCACTGAATCATACACTAGTACGGGCACCCACAAATTCATTGTACAAATAACCACCGCTACAAAACTCCATATTTTGTGTCTATTTCAGAAATACATAGGTTTCCTATATGGGCATTTTTCACTCTGCCTACTTTGCTATATGAATTGGTTTTTACTTGGTACTCAATGAGAAACCATTGTACTTTGCAGCGCAGTTGTTGGATCTGGGTACCTTGGTTTCTTGGACAGGCTACAAACCCTACATAGCCCCGCAACCAGAAGCATCTAGTGGACATAATGGTATACTGGTTTTGTGAATCGGCCATAGTGACAAAAAGTTACAGATGAAAATGTTGTCACAAATTCATATTTTTTCCTCCTCTTTTTCAATATTTCTTTGATTCAACAGGTATTTTTCTTGGGAAAACCTTGGGGGACATACACATATGACCCCTTGCTGAATTTCGAATTCTGACTACTTGTCATAAATCTATAGATTTTCTAGATCACCCATGAACTCCTACTGGTTTCCACCACAAACTGGAATGTGTTTGAAAGCACAAAAATAGGGGAAGTAGGCCACCTCTTAGAAAAATGCCAAAACTGTGGTACAAAATTAGGTTTTTTTATTTAGCTCTGCATGTTCCTGCAAGCTGGGAAGATGGTGACATTAGTACAGTAAACTCTTTGTGGGTGACTTGTTTAGGAAAAACAAAACAGACACTTATCCCAAGCACTTTGCCCTAGGTTACAGAGCATATTTGAAGCAACTGTTTAAAGAATGAAAACGACTGTTGTTTTTCTTTTATATGCTCTTTTTCTCTAGCCTTAAAGTAAAAAAGAGAAATGTGATATTTCAAGCAACATGTTTACTTGTGCCACTCTTTGGGTAATTGTAGAAGAGTTAGAAACATTTTGCATGTTTCTACATGCCTTTGGAAAAAAATATATATATCAAACAGTTCTTTATGTGTTTAGTTTTGCACTAGAGATTCTATTTTTAGACTTCTTATTTGAAACATACTATTTCTTTCATATGAGAGAGCTATGCACTAAGTGGGAGGAAAGGTTATGGTGTCACCATATACTATACAGAATAAAGTACCCCTTCCATACATGAACACCTCAGAGTTCCATAACCCTATAAAGGACTTGGTCTTCAGGCTCATTTCTCTGTATATAATCATGTAACTCCTCAGTGACTTGCAATATCCACCTGCCACATATGGCAGGGGTATTATATCCCATCCACTATGGCATGCAATAGTCCAGGGATTTTTTTAACATTTATTTTTTTTAGCAGTCATTTTGAAGCACCTACATGTACTTCTGTTGTTTTTGAAGTATATATATATATATATATATATATATATATATATATATATATATATATATATATATATATATATATATATATATATATATATATATATATGCTTCAATACACACCTCAGACTATATATATATATATATATATATATATATATAGGTAGGCCCTAGGTATCCCATTGGACAGGGTGCTTTGCATGTAAAAGTTTGGACATATGCTTTAAAATTTAAAGCTTCACATGTTGTGGTAGTGAAAAGCTTCTAAATCCATTTTTCTTTTATATGCTCTTTTTCTCTAGCCTTAAAGTAAAAAAGAGAAATGTGATATTTGAAACAACATGTTTACTTGTGCCACTCTTTGGGTAATTGTAGAAGAGTTAGAAACATTTTGCATGTTTCTACATGCCTTTGGGAAAAAAAATATATATCAAACAGTTCTTTATGTGTTTAGTTTTGCACTAGAGATTCTATTTTTAGACTTCTTATTTGAAACATACTATTTCTTTCATATGAGAGAGCTATGCACTAAGTGGGAGGAAAGGTTATGGTGTCACCATATACTATACAGAATAAAGTACCCCTTCCATACATGAACACCTCAGAGTTCCATAACCCTATAAAGGACTTGGTCTTCAGGCTCATTTCTCTGTATATAATCATGTAACTCCTCAGTGACTTGCAATATCCACCTGCCACATATGGCAGGGGTATTATATCCTATCCACTATGGCATGCAATAGTCCAGGGATTTTTTTAACATTTTTTTTTTTAGCAGTCATTTTGAAGCATCTACGTGTACTTCTGTTGTTTTTGAAGTATATATATATAAGTATAAAATATATATATATATATATATATATATATATGCTTCAATACACACCTCAGACTATATATATATATATATATATATATATATATATATAGGTAGGCCCTAGGTATCCCATTGGACAGGGTGCTTTGCATGTAAAAGTTTGGACATATGCTTTAAAATGTAAAGCTTCACATGTTGTGGTAGTGAAAAGCTTCTAAATCCATTTTTCACTACTGTCAGACCATCCTGTCCCTTAGGATAACATTGAGATGACTTATTACATTTATTAAGTGCTAACTTTTCATTGGGGACAGATAAGCATTTCATGTTTGATATCTATGAAACTGTAATGAAAAATCAGCTTTAATTTTTAAAGTTGGATTTTAAATTAACTTTCTTTAAATGCCATTCCTAGAAAATTAACATTTGCCTACCCTTAGCAATTTGGTGCCTGCTGCCTCCCCTGGGTCACATGACTAGGTGTAATAGACAGCAAGACTTTGTGAACTCCTTTCAGACAGTCACACTATAGAGGAATTAGTTGTGCCTGACTAGACCATCTGTTGGCAGGATGGGGGGAGGAGCTGGACAGAGCTCCACTTGCAACTGATTAGGTTGTGTTATGCCTTTACACAAATGGCCTGTCACCTCCACACTGTCTCTACAGGCAGCTTGGAACCAGTGCAGGGGAGACAGGAAATTCCAAGCTCTTCAAAGAGAAACTTCTAAAAACTACTCCTAACTTCAAAGAAGGCAGCAGGTATACAAATAAGGCCCTCAGACCCACTCTTCTGTTCACCTTCTGGACCTGTGGAAGGACTAAGAGAACTGCCTGCTGCTGTGGCCTGCTGTTTAATCCACAAGACTGCTGTGCTGCACATGGATGGAGTGCTTTGTTGTCTCGAGCCTGCCTTGAACCCTCAGATGCCAGCCCTGCTATTTGAACTGTGCTTTTTCATCTGAACCCAGGACTGCCATATTGACTCCAAGGGTTATTTTGCTAGCCCCCCTCAGGAGCCAAAGTGTCATAAGAGGCTCTCACCATTTTAAACCCGCACTTGGACCCAGCCTAAGTGGGTCCTGAATCCTCAAGTGTTGTTCTTCCAGTCCTAGACCTTTTATTGTGATGTTAAAGGTTCCCAAATAGCCAAATTCCAAAACTTGGGGCTTAAAAATTTTTGGGAAAAAACTGCTCTGAGAACTGAGGGAAGAGCAGGACCAATTTGCTTGTCAATCCACCCAAGGTGCATCACTGGTCGGCTTGGAACTCTCTGTGGCTACAGGCTCCTGCTCGTCCCGCTGGAGATTTTCAAATTCCATACAAGAGACTAATTCAGAATGTAAAAATCTTCACTGCGATTTTGTCCGGCGTCTCCCCAATGACAACGCTCCCTCCTCAGACACCTCCTGCAGCCTTACCACTCTGAACTTTACTTCTCAGTGCATTTTGTTTTCTTCTAAGCCCGAAGGTAAGTGCCAACTGGCCTCAATCAACTCCTTTTATTCGACCTGTGCTCCACCGCAGTCAGCCATAGTTTTTTACTTTGACCCGGTCTTGCACTACTAGATGTCTGAGGTTGATGCTTTATCTTTCAGGTGCTAGTTTTTACTAAAAACTTTAAAAATCATAACTCTTGTTCTACTGTTTGGATTCTTGTTGTTTTGGTGTCAAATAATTTATTGAAATGAACTCTTTTTTCTAAGTTGGTGTGTGATTCTTCTTGTGTTGTGTTTTCACTTTATTACAGTTTGTGTGCTGCATAAATAGTTTTCACATTGCCATTAAGTTAAGTGTTGGACCTGGCTTTTTGACAGGGACATCCCCAAACTTTTTGCCTCCTTCCTCCTATTTTTTCTGACCTGTTGTTGTTGGCTTTTGACCTCTGAGCACTTTACCACTGCTAACCAGTGCTAAAGTGCATATGCTCTCTGTGTAAATTGTACTATTGATTGGTTTATCCATGATTGACTATTTAATTTACCTGTAAGTCCCTAGTAGAGTGCACTACATGTGCCTAGGGCATGTAGATTAAATGCTACTAGTGGGCCTGCAGCACTGGTTGTGCCACCCACCTCAGTAGCCCCTTAACCTTGTCTCAGGCCTGCCATTGCAAGGCCTGTGTGTGCAGTTTCACTGCCACTTCGACTTGGCATTTAAAAGTACTTGCCAAGCCTAGAACTCCCCTTTTTCTACATATAAGTCATCCCTAATGTGTGCCCTAGGTAACCCCTAGAGCAGGGTGCTGTGTAGGTAAAAGGCAGGACATGTACCTGTGTAGTTATATGTCCTGGTAGTGTAAAACTCCTAAATTCGTTTTTACACTACTGTGAGGCCTGCTCCCTTCATAGGCTAATATTGGGGCTGCCCTCATACACTGTTGAAGTGGCAGCTGCTGATCTGAAAGGAGCAGGAAGGTCATATTTAGTATGGCCAGAATGGTAATACAAAATCCTGCTGACTGGTGAAGTCGGATTTAATATTACTATTCTAGAAATGCCACTTTTAGAAAGTGAGCATTTCTTTGCACTAAAATCTTGTTGTGCCCTTCAATCCACGTCTTGCTAGGTTTAGTTGACAGCTCCTTGTGCATTCACTCAGACACACCCCAAACACAGGGTACTCAGCCTCACTTGCATACATCTGCATTTTGAATGGGTCTTCCTGGGCTGGGAGGGTGGAGGGCCTGCCCTCACACAAAGGACTGCCACACCCCCTACTGGGACTCTGGCAGACAGGATTGAGCTGAAAGGGAACTTGGTGCATTTCTTAGAGACTCTTTGAAGTCACCCCCACTTCAAAGGCACAACTTAGTATAAAACAGGGCCTCTGCCCTACCTCATCAGACACTTGCTGGAGAAGAAACCTGAACCAGAAACTACATCCTGCCAAGAAGAACTGCCTGGCTGCTCAAAGGACTCACCTGTCTGCTTTCTACAAAGGACTGCTGTCTTGCTGTTGCCCTGCTGCCTTGCTGAACTCTTGTCTGGCTGTGAAAGTGCTCTCCAAGGGCTTGGATAGAGCTTGCCTCCTGTTCCTTGAAGTCTCAGGACCAAAAAGACTTCTTCCTTTCACGTGGACGCTCCGTGCGCCAAAAATTTCGACGCACAGCTTGTTTCGCGGTGAGAAAAACGCCGCACGCCGACGCTGATCGACGCGACGCCCTCGGGACGATCGAGACTTCGACGCACAACCTCGCAAGGACAAAGCCGCCCGACTTTCCAGGAGAAATCGACGCAACGCCTACCGTGAGTGCGAAACTTTGACGCACGGCCTCGCAAGGACAACGCCGCCCGACTTCCAAGGAGAAATCGACGCGACGCCTGCCGTGAGACCAAAATTTCGACGCACGGCCTCGCAAGGACAACGCCGCCCGACTTCCAAGGAGAAATCGACGCGACGCCTACCGTGAGATCGAAACTTCGACGCGCAGCCCCGCAGAACGACGCGCAGCCGAAAAATAAGCAGGAGAATCCACGCACAGACCCGGGACATCTGGTAATCCCCGCGATCCACAAAAAGAGACTGTCTGCGCGCCGGAAAACGACGCCCGACTTCCCCGCGTGGAAAAGAACGACGCAAGTCTGTGTGTGCTGAGGAGAAATCGACGCACACACCCCTTTTTCCACGCATCTCTTCTCCTGTGGCCCTCTGAGGAGATTTCCCACCAGAAACCAGGTACTCTGTGCTTGAAAGACACTTTATTACTTTTTTAAAGACTTAAAGACACTTAATATCACTTCTCAGTGATATCTTTACAAATTCGTATTGCAACTTTGATCGTGTTGACCTACAATTATCCAGATAAATATTCTATATTTTTCTAAACACTGTGTGGTGTATTTTTGTGGTGTTATACTATGGTGTGTATGATTTATTGCACAAATGCTTTACACATTGCCTTCTAAGTTAAGCCTGACTGCTCGTGCCAAGCTACCGGAGGGTGAGCACAGGCTGATTTTGGATTGTGTGTGACTTACCCTGACTAGAGTGAGGGTTCTTGCTTGGACAGAGGGCAACCTAACTGCCAACCAAAAACCCCATTTCTAACATTGGTGATCAGCGGTGAGGATAGGACTTGTGTTTGTGCAGTGACATACAGTAGCTAAGTATTTCACTACCTACCCACAGTGGAAGGTCAACTTGATTTTTCATCTTTTTTTTGGCTCTTGGTTCTCTGATGTCCTCCTGGATATACTATTGATATTTTGGACTTTGGATTTTGGTTTTTGCTGATAAGATCTTATCAAAATGGGATTGCTTACCTACTCATTCTTTGTTCGTACTGACCACCTCACGAAGGCTGACCTAAGGAAGCTTTGCAGACAATGGGGCCTTCCTGTAGCAAGGAGATCTACTAAAGCGGAGATGCTCCATCACTACATAGTCTGGGGGGAGGAAAGATGGGCAGAGAGAGAGGCAGCAAGAAACCAAATGACTAAGTACCCCTCAGATGAGGAGGAAGACTACTCAGATGAGGAGGAAGGCTACTCAGAGTTGGACAGTGACCCAGAAATAGATGAATGGCTCCGAAGTCAAAGGCGACAGGAGCAACAATTAGAGGAGTATCTTGCAGAGGTTGAGGCAAAAAGACTTTTAGCCCTGGAAGAAGAAAAGATTGCAGCTCAAGAGCTGAGCTGTAAAGAGCTGAAACTGGAGGCCGGAAGGGCTGAGTCCAGTTCAGATGGTGGCAGCAAAAATCTTGCATCTAGTACTGCTGAAGAAGGGCACAAGCCCAGAGATGTGGTGCCCAACTTGAAGAAGGGAGTTGACACACCCCAGGCAGTTCAAGGGTATGAGGTAGTCCCCGTTATGCACAGGGTCCCTGAGAAGGATTGGGGAACTGGCACAGGGAGTCATATTCCTACTGGGGGGAGGGACACTTTACTGACTCTAGCAGAGAGTGACAGAGAAAAGGGTTCCCCCCTGGTGGACGTCCTGGATATAGAGTGTAGAGACATCCCAGAAGAGTTTGGGTTGAGTGTCAGGGACAGACAGATACTGTCTCACCAGTCTCAGGAGGGTGAAGTAGAGTGCTTTTCCAAGGTTGAGTTACTGGGTGGTTGGGTGAAGGGTACTGTGGTTAATACATGTGAAGGGCAGAGTGATGTAATTGCTGGAGAGCATATGTCTGGTCCTTATTTTCCAGAGCTACGCCAACACCAGGTGGAGTGTGAGTTCTCTGACCCCAGGGAACTTATAGTGGAGGCAGACTTTTGGGTGAGTACCAGAGAGTCTGAAGAGGCATTTGGGGGTGCTCCTGAAGGGAGTGGTCTAGGTGGTTCCCGACCAAGTGAGGTGGGAGAGGATTGTAGTGTCCCAGGTAGGTCTCAGAGCCTAACCTGTACCGTAGGGCTACCTTTTGAGGGAAGCCCCGCAGTGTCAGAAGAACTTGGGGGGATGACTGTAGACAGCATCCCAACAGTTCTGGTGTCTGGCAGTACCACTCCTAGTGAGGGGGTGCAGAAGTCCAGACATAGGGTTGAGAGGGGGTGGCCGACCCCAGTGGAGGATCTTGAAAGTCAGGGGTCAGCTCTGAGAGCAGAGCCCCCCAGGAATGACCCAGGTGAAACCGTTTCTGGTTTGGGGGAAACCCAGACTCTGCCGGATGGGCAGAGGTCGGGAGACCTGCGCCAACCAGACTCTTGTGTGGCCCTTGGGGACGGCGTGTCCCTTGTGGGGGGTGAGAGTGCCCCCCAGGAAGTCCTGGCATGCCAGGCAAAGATTCAACCTCAGGGTGGTGACTCTGGGTTGGATAACCGGGTTCAGAGGTTAAACTTTGACCTGGTGGGGGGTAGATGTGCCCCCCAGAAAGTCCTGGAATGCCAGGCAATGGTTCAACCTCAGGGTGGTGACTCTGGGTTGGCTTACCAGGTGAAGAGGTCAAACTCTGACCGGGTGGGAGGTAGGTGTGCCTCCCAAGAAGTCCTGCTGTGCCAGGCAATTGTCCAACCTCAGGGTGGTGACTCTGGGTTGGATATCCAGGTTCAGAGGTTAACCTCTGACCTGGTGGGGGGTAGGTGTGCCCCCCAGAAAGCCCTGGTGTACCAGGCAGTTGTCCAACCTCAGGATGGTGACCCTAGGTTGGAGAACCAGGTTCAGAGGTTAAACTCTGACCTGGTGGAGGGTCAGTGTGCCCTCCAGGAAGTCCTGGCGTGCCAGGCGATTGTTCAACTTCAGGGTGGTAACTCTGAGTTGAATGGCCCAGTTCAGAGGTTAAACTCTGACCTGGTGGAGGGTCAGTGTGCCCTCCAGAAAGTCCTGGCGTGCCAGGCAATTGTTCAACCTCAGAGTGCTGACTCTGGGTTGGATAACCGGGTTCAGAGGTTAAACTCTGACCTGGTGGGGGGTAGGTGTGCCCCCCAGAAAGTCCTGGCGTGCCAGGCAATTGTTCCACCTCAGGGCGGTGACTCTGGGTTGGATACCCAGGTTCAGAGGTTAAACTCTGACCTGGTGGGAGGTAGGTGTGCCTCCCAAGAAGCCCTGCTGTGCCAGGCAATTGTCCAACCTCAGGGTGTTGACTCTGGGTTGGATGACCAGGTTCAGAGGTTAAACTCTGACCTGGTGGGGGGTAGGTGTGCCCCCCAGAAAGTCCTGGCGTGCCAGGCAATTGCCCAACCTCAGGGTGGTGACCCTGGGTTGGGGAACCAGGCTCAGAGGTTAAACTCTGACATGGTGGGAGGTAGGTGTGCCTCCCAGAAAGTCCTGGTGCGCCAGGCAATTGTTCAACTTCAGGGTGGTGACTCTGAGTTGAATGGTCAGGTGCAGAGGTTAAACTCTGACCTGGTGGAGGGTCAGTGTGCCCTCCAGGAAGTCCTGGTGTGCCAGGCAATTGTTCAACTTCAGGGTGGTGACTCTGAGTTGAATGGTCAGGTGCAGAGGTTAAACTCTGACCTGGTGGAGGGTCAGTGTGCCCTCCAGGAAGTCCTGGCGTGCCAGGCAATTGTTCAACTTCAGGGTGGTGACTCTGAGTTGAATGGGCAGGTGCAGAGGTTAAAATCTGACCTGGTGGGGGGTAGGTGTGCCTCCCAGGAAGTCCTGGTTTGCCAGGCGGTGATCCAGTCTGAGGGTACAGACCCTGGGCTGGAAGACCAGGTTCAGGGTGTCCCCCCGGACCTGGAGGGAGGGGCTACTGATAACAGTGCCCCTACCATGTTGTCTTCTGAGGAGGCCACTCCTAGTTGGAGGGTGCTGGACCCCAGAAGGGAGGGCAGGGGGAGGGAAGCCTCACCCCGGGCCCTAGTCCAACCTGAAGGTACAGGCCCCAGGTTGGAGGGCCAGTGGCAGGTTAACAGCCCTGCACTGGTGGAGGAATGGTACAGGGTGACTTCTGTAAGCACCCTGACCATGTTGGACTCTGGGGGTACCGCTCCAGGAGGGAGGGTACAAAGCCCCAGAGGGGAGGACCAGGTTCAGGCTGTCATCCCTGACCTGGTGGAAGGGAGAGTGGTTAAAGGGTGCCCAGCACCTGGGGCTACCGCCCCCCACTCTCCACAGCCACAGTGGTTGGAGAGCTTTGAGAGGCCTGGGGCCTGGCTCTCATCCCTGGCAGCTGTCAGTAATCACTGTGGCTTGCTGTCCGGGTGGACAGAGTTATCCCTGGGGAGGGGACAAGTGTCACACCCCAGGGGTAGAGTGGGCAACACCACTATGTTGGTCATGGTGGTACTATCCTGCTCCTGGGATACATCTGTGAGCAAAGTAAGGTTAGGTGCTGCACAGATGGGATCCGCAGGAAAGGAGAAAGGTTCCCCATGGATGGGCTTAGTGGGCCCTGAGAGTATGGACAGAGGGATCCAATGGGAGTCAGGAAGGCGAAGAACTGGAGCATGCCCCTGCTGTTGTGGGCCTGGGTCCTTGTTCTGTCGCCTCAAACAGGGAAGTACATCAGGATAGTGATAGTTCTCCCCTGGCTTTAGGCTGGTGGGGGGTCATGTTGGACCTGGCTTTTTGACAGGGACATCCCCAAACTTTTTGCCTCCTTCCTCCTATTTTTTCTGACCTGTTGTTGTTGGCTTTTGACCTCTGAGCACTTTACCACTGCTAACCAGTGCTAAAGTGCATATGCTCTCTGTGTAAATTGTACTATTGATTGGTTTATCCATGATTGACTATTTAATTTACCTGTAAGTCCCTAGTAGAGTGCACTACATGTGCCTAGGGCATGTAGATTAAATGCTACTAGTGGGCCTGCAGCACTGGTTGTGCCACCCACCTCAGTAGCCCCTTAACCTTGTCTCAGGCCTGCCATTGCAAGGCCTGTGTGTGCAGTTTCACTGCCACTTCGACTTGGCATTTAAAAGTACTTGCCAAGCCTAGAACTCCCCTTTTTCTACATATAAGTCATCCCTAATGTGTGCCCTAGGTAACCCCTAGAGCAGGGTGCTGTGTAGGTAAAAGGCAGGACATGTACCTGTGTAGTTATATGTCCTGGTAGTGTAAAACTCCTAAATTCGTTTTTACACTACTGTGAGGCCTGCTCCCTTCATAGGCTAATATTGGGGCTGCCCTCATACACTGTTGAAGTGGCAGCTGCTGATCTGAAAGGAGCAGGAAGGTCATATTTAGTATGGCCAGAATGGTAATACAAAATCCTGCTGACTGGTGAAGTCGGATTTAATATTACTATTCTAGAAATGCCACTTTTAGAAAGTGAGCATTTCTTTGCACTAAAATCTTGTTGTGCCCTTCAATCCACGTCTGGCTAGGTTTAGTTGACAGCTCCTTGTGCATTCACTCAGACACACCCCAAACACAGGGTACTCAGCCTCACTTGCATACATCTGCATTTTGAATGGGTCTTCCTGGGCTGGGAGGGTGGAGGGCCTGCCCTCACACAAAGGACTGCCACACCCCCTACTGGGACTCTGGCAGACAGGATTGAGCTGAAAGGGAACTTGGTGCATTTCTTAGAGACTCTTTGAAGTCACCCCCACTTCAAAGGCACAACTTAGTATAAAACAGGGCCTCTGCCCTACCTCATCAGACACTTGCTGGAGAAGAAACCTGAACCAGACTACATCCTGCCAAGAAGAACTGCCTGGCTGCTCAAAGGACTCACCTGTCTGCTTTCTACAAAGGACTGCTGTCTTGCTGTTGCCCTGCTGCCTTGCTGAACTCTTGTCTGGCTGTGAAAGTGCTCTCCAAGGGCTTGGATAGAGCTTGCCTCCTGTTCCTTGAAGTCTCAGGACCAAAAAGACTTCTTCCTTTCACGTGGACGCTCCGTGCGCCAAAAATTTCGACGCACAGCTTGTTTCGCGGTGAGAAAAACGCCGCACGCCGACGCTGATCGACGCGACGCCCTCGGGACGATCGAGACTTCGACGCACAACCTCGCAAGGACAAAGCCGCCCGACTTTCCAGGAGAAATCGACGCAACGCCTACCGTGAGTGCGAAACTTTGACGCACGGCCTCGCAAGGACAACGCCGCCCGACTTCCAAGGAGAAATCGACGCGACGCCTGCCGTGAGACCAAAATTTCGACGCACGGCCTCGCAAGGACAACGCCGCCCGACTTCCAAGGAGAAATCGACGCGACGCCTACCGTGAGATCGAAACTTCGACGCGCAGCCCCGCAGAACGACGCGCAGCCGAAAAATAAGCAGGAGAATCCACGCACAGACCCGGGACATCTGGTAATCCCCGCGATCCACAAAAAGAGACTGTCTGCGCGCCGGAAAACGACGCCCGACTTCCCCGCGTGGAAAAGAACGACGCAAGTCTGTGTGTGCTGAGGAGAAATCGACGCACACACCCCTTTTTCCACGCATCTCTTCTCCTGTGGCCCTCTGAGGAGATTTCCCACCAGAAACCAGGTACTCTGTGCTTGAAAGACACTTTATTACTTTTTTAAAGACTTAAAGACACTTAATATCACTTCTCAGTGATATCTTTACAAATTCGTATTGCAACTTTGATCGTGTTGACCTACAATTATCCAGATAAATATTCTATATTTTTCTAAACACTGTGTGGTGTATTTTTGTGGTGTTATACTATGGTGTGTATGATTTATTGCACAAATGCTTTACACATTGCCTTCTAAGTTAAGCCTGACTGCTCGTGCCAAGCTACCGGAGGGTGAGCACAGGCTGATTTTGGATTGTGTGTGACTTACCCTGACTAGAGTGAGGGTTCTTGCTTGGACAGAGGGCAACCTAACTGCCAACCAAAAACCCCATTTCTAACATTAAGCTTGACTGTTTTTGTGCCTCGCTACCTAGGGTTGAGCACAGATTAATTTAAGGACCTGTTGTGGTTCACCCAGCCAGGGATTGTGGCTGTTACTTGACCCGGGCTCACACCCCAGTCAAACAACTACCCAATTTCTCACTTGAACTTACAAGGGTTTCGTTCAATTGCTTTGTGTGGGTATTTCTGCTTCATTGAGGTGCACACTAGCAGAATGGCTGCTGTTTTGTTTCTCCCAGGCATGTGTTTTTTGCTCGACTCTTAAATCCCTGGCTTCAAACACATGGGATTCTTCTTACAGCCCTGAAATGTCAGTCCTCTCAAATGTCAAACCCCAGCCACAGTACTGTGTGCTGTGCGTGTTTCACCCATTATATTTCCCAACGCCCTACTAAATCATATCTTAATATATGTACCTTTACGTTAATTTTGAAAGGGAGCATCTATTTTTTTTCTTTAGGCATAATAAGGGGTAAATCTTGAAATCATTTATGTTGTACGCTACTACTGCTGGCTTGTAGCTCTGTAATTCCACCATCTGTGGTAAGACAGCAACTATATTGGAGTTACAGTGCCAGAATGTTTATAACCATATAACTCAGAAGAAAACAGCTCTGGTCCTTGGGCTTCACTACCTGCATCTCTCATACTGTGCCATCCAAGAGCAACAACTCTTTATCCTTGGGCTTTAGAGCCCGCACCCCGGTAATTATTCCCAGTCAGTGACGCACATCCTTTGTGCCTCGGTGTCACACTTGCTGGAGCTCGCTAGCATTGGAGCCTCTGATCCTCACCCTGCTAGCGGTTTTTTACCCCTTCTCTGCTAGCAGACAACCTGGGGCTCTGGGAATTACATTGTCTTCGACTAAAGGCTGTGCAAGAGGAGTCCTGCCAAGGTTGTTTAGGTACCACCGGTATTTGTAATTTTGGGAGCTGTGAATCAACGGAATTACACATTTAATTCCAAGGCTCCCTTAAGGAAGGAACTGGGTATTACTGCAGGATTTGGGAATAATGCACCGGATTGTGGTAATTACCCATTTTGAGCCCATTCCCACCCAGAAATATTACACAGTTTTAGATGGTGGAATGTCTGTGGGGGTTTCCGAGGATGCAGTACTGTTGCATGCCTTGTAATTTTCGTTCAGCCAAAACCTCTTCATGTCCGAATGAGTAATTACACTAATCTCCGATTGAGGGCATAGGAAAGCTTCCTGTCTATCTGGCAAACACAACATTTTGAAAGTTGATACATACAAAGTCAATCCCAAGAGTACAAAATTGATCTTACATTATGACATTTAATTGTTTTGCAACAGATTGTGTTTAAAATTATCATGTCAATGTCTGTTCTTGCATCTTTTCTTGACCATTCACAGAATTCAATTTGATTAATATATGCATACATTTCATTTAAAGGTTAATGTATTCTGTGACTGCATTACTGCCACAGCAAGTACCTTACCTGGAGTCTGTTCTGTAGTGATCACTGTAGTGGTAATTATGGTCGAAGTGGTTGTTTCCTGATTATCTTCGTGAATAGAATAATTTAAGTCCCTGTCCTCGGTATTATTTACATTGCCATCAACTCTTAGAGGAACATTTATGTCAGGCAAAGTTTGCCTAACAGTGTCTTGCATGTCTTGGAAAGGAGGGACGTTTGATGGTTGAGGGGTGAAAGAGGAAAACTGAAAAGGTGCCTGAGGTATTGGTCTACTGTATGCTTTACTGCTCAGCCGTTCAGGCTGATCAGGCAGTTCTTGTTTTTGCTCACCAGATTCATTAAGAATGTCCGCCATCTCTTCAGGGTCTTCAGTAAACGTTGGTGAACTGAAACTTGACAGAGTTGGAAAAGTGGAGGCTTTTGGGAGGATTGTTGATATCGTTTTGGGCCGTAGTAGTTTTCTTGCTCTGTTCACTTGCCGTAAAGAGGGTGGCTTTTTATTCACACTTCCCAATTCTGTGACAGTAGGAATGAATGTGGGACTTTGCAAAACCTCCAAATGAGCTTCAGGTGGATTTTTTTCAGTCTCAAATTCTAAAAAGTCTTCTTTCAACTGGGAAAGATTTTGTGCTGTTGTGTCTGCATGTTCTGTGTCTATTTTGACAAGCCTACTGTTTGTGAGTTC
The DNA here is from genome assembly GCF_031143425.1 of Pleurodeles waltl. Taxonomy (NCBI): domain Eukaryota; kingdom Metazoa; phylum Chordata; class Amphibia; order Caudata; family Salamandridae; genus Pleurodeles; species Pleurodeles waltl. The sequence goes on from NC_090450.1 coordinate 855,913,104, forward strand.
ATCGGAAAGCAACTCATAGGGAATTGAAGGGGTGGGTTTTTCAGCTGCAACATCTGAAAAAAACAAAAGAAAAATATATTAATTGACAAATTACATTATTTGTGAAATGTCAGCCTCCCCTGTGCCCTTTTAATTCTCATATATTGCTTTTAAGTTTTAGCGCTGATCTCAGTCATGCTTCTACTTCAGGTTTCATGTATAATTTGTGGGTGCAGTGTACCCCAAAAGTCTTACACCCAAAAACACACCTCAATAGCAAATCCACAGGTGGGTAGATCGGGATGATGTTAAACCTCAATTTCATGAAGCAATGTTTCCCAAAGATAAGGTACAAATTAGCCCATCAATATTCCATTAATCAAGAAGGGACTGACCCAATAATTGAGTTGTATCACTGAATAAGAAAATTTGTAAAGATTTATTATAAAAATTCAAAGGGTTCAATACAGAAATAGTAACGTTCAGGTGCATAAGGCTTTGCAGTGAAGTATCTCAGTAATAGGACAATCCAGAATAATAGACAAAATCAAAAACAGTCTAAGTCCGAATGACCAACAAAGTCATCAGTAAGAATTCAGAGGATATCTCTTGTGGTATCAGAAACATAATCTGGCTCACAATTGAGGATTTATATAGGAAATCTTCTCATTGACTAGAATGGAAAGTGCAGATTCATCATGGTGTGAGCAAAAGAAATACATTTTCAACTAACAGAACACTGAATGAAAGAGTGGTAAATAGCCTTACCACCCAGGTACTATCCCACTACATTAATACTGATTCAGTCCCCTCTCTGCTAATGCCATCCGAAGATATCAGACCAAACCAGTTATAAAACAAAAGTGAACCATTGAGGAGAATGCAACACTGCAGGCAAGTAGCAGAAACCTTGAAGAAATGTAACATCAATGAGCCCATGCTAGAGAGTCTTCTTCAAGAACAGCATAGTTTGGAACTAAACAAGCATGCCATGCTTGACTACATGAAGCAGAAATAATAAATGGTGAATGAGCATGATGAGGCATCAATTTTGTGTAAGATGGCCTTGAGATATAGCTGAGCCCTAGTTAGCATAAGCCAATAAAATGCACTTTAAAAAGTCATATCTAAATCGACAATAGCTTCATACAAGTGTTCACATGTGAATTTGAGTGTAGATTGCTATTCTGCACACTGATAATAATGCACAAATAATATTAAATGCACAGAACGTTCACGCAAGCAAGTAAATATGAAAAGATTGCAAAATTATTCTTTGCTTTTTCGAAGCTATGGTGTCAAGAAGGAAGGTGTCTGAACTCAGACGTGAGCAGAGACCTCCAGAAATTGTCAACTTTTGTATCAAGTAGCTTGGGGACGTGAAAGCATGAAGCTTTACGTACCACAAAGCTCAGACTGAAAAATACACCCAGTGTAAATAGTCATCTGTTACAGCATATTGTTCAGAGCATTTCATTTGTAACAGTAGATTTCTGCAACTCATAAAACAGCTTTAATTTATGATGCAGTGAATAAGTGATGATCCAGAAAAAGAGTGAGTCTACAAAATTGTTTTAAGATCACTCTGTCTGGCAGGGATGTCAATGGAGAGTGGGATGTTATTCTGGGGTGAGGTTGTCCGGTGCCAGTGAACATCACCAATGTATGAGCAGTAAGATATGTTAGTATGATTGAGAAGAGAGCAAAGGGATTTGAGGTAAAGACTGAACAGGATAAAGGCAACTGTAGCCTTGTCTATGAGGAAAATGTGAAAATAGAGTGTTTTTTGTTTTTATTTGTTGGGTGTGATTCTCTAACTAGGAGGAGAACCACATTATGAACATTTCCAAAAATACTCATGCATTCTTTGAAGATATTTATAAGAATTAAGTAAATTACTGTCTCAAATGCAGCCACCAGGTTAAGTAAGTGAGAGTCACTTGCTTGGGATGCTCATTGTATGTTGTGCTATCTAGATAAAATATCAATGGATCACTGTTGAATAAATAGCTTTCCAATAAAAAGTGTTCCAGTTGTGATTCTACAAAGCTATGCAAGATTTTAGCTAGGACTAGATGTAACACAGGGTGTAAATTGTTAAAATGTTTCATAGTTATCTCTGTTTTCTTGTGGAAGTTTTTATTCAAACTAATTTTAAGAGATAGGGGGCCTCTCCTGCATAAGCAAGGAATTATTGAAGTTTTTTCGGTAGGTGGCAAAGAGCAAAGACTTGGGTCTGAGAACTATGTGAATTTTATATTGTTGGTTATTGTTTTAAATACTCCACTCTGAATGATTTCTTTGAAATTTCTGACCAATAGAACAGGGGAGAGGTTCTTATTCTGTTTAACACTTTCCACTGGTTTCTTTGGATGATTTGAAAAGATTTTACCTCAAAGTTTTTAATAGTTCTAGTGGTCCATACACAAGTTACTGTGGTTTTTAGCAAAGTATGGATGTATTTATTAGCTCTAAGATACTCTATTTGTTATTTGAGGATTTTACTGTATCAAGAAGCTGATATTTTGGAGTTTACCTTTTCCGATTTTGGGGGATAATTTATTCAGGAATGATGACATACTGCCTTTGACATGAACCATGAGAGAACTGAATTATTGATTTTGTGAAAGGGTATCTAAGAATTTTCCAACTAATGGAAAGACATCATTGTGTTTAGTGTCTCTGACCCAGTGTTTCCATTTTTGTGTTTGTCTGTGTTCATCACTAAGAGGGAGAGAGAGAACGAAATTAGGAAACAGACTACTATATTTTAATTAGTGTGATGTGTAAGGGGTGAGGTCAGTGATTTTGGAACCTATAGAAAGGTAAAGTGAAGATAGTTTGCCAACTTTTTGACTTAAGGTGTGCTTGCCTTTAAGAGAGTTACTGTTCTCTCTGTTTTTCTTCCCAGTCCATCTGTACTAGTGAGTATTGGTGTAGGAATGGGGGTGAGAAGATGGACACAATGCCCTAATTAAGACTTCGGCGGACAGAAAAGGCCGTCTGCTGAAGTCTTGCATTCAGGATACAGCCAGTGAGGTCCCATTCCTGTGGCTCCTATTACGAGTTTCCCACTGGGTCACCCGCTGACCCAGCGGGAAACAGCCCACAACATCGATGCTGGCTCATAATTGAGTAGGTGGCAATGTTGCGGTGTGTAGGGTGCACCAGCACCCGTCATGCTTTTTACTGTCTGCAAAGCAGACAATGAAAAGCGCAACAGGGCTGGCCATGGGTGCCCCTGCATTGTCCATGCCAAGTGCATGAGCAGTGCGGGGGACCCATAGGGCCCCCTGCCCCCCGTCTCCACCAGCCTTTACATGGCAGTACTACCACCATGTAAAAGCTGGCAGAGAGGGGGGGTCGTAATCCCCAGGACGACGCTGCTCACAGTGCTGCCCTAGTGGATTAGGACCGCCAGCACCGCCCGCCTCTCCAGGGGTGGAGAAGTGGCAATACTGATGGTTAGACTATGGTGCAACTGCTACGGTCGTAATAGTGGATGTCAGACCGCCACATTAGTCTTAAGACCGCCAGGGTTTTAATGAGGCCCAGAAGAGTATTTGAATAAGTTGAGTCTTCTGACTGATTAAGACTGGCACTGTTCACTGTATTAATGCACGGTTGTACTTGCCAATAGGGCATTCAGGCAGTGCCCGATGGGCTGGTCTGACAAATGAGTGTGTGGACAGGTTGTTTAGAAGTTTGGTATCCTGTTGATATACCAGGTAGGCCTATTTATGTTGTTGATTTCCCTGATATTACCAGAAGCATTGCCTACAGAAAACACAAATTCATGCAGTCTTCTATACCTTGCACTGTTCACTACATTAATGCACAGTTGTACTAGCCTATATTGCATTCAGGCAGTGCCTGATGGGCTGATCTGACAAGTGAGTGTGTGGACAGTATGTTTAGAAGTTTGGTATCCTGTTGGAATACTAGATTGGCCTATTTATATTGTTCATTTCCCTGATATTACCAGAAGCATTACCTACAGCAAGCACAAATGCATGCAGTCTTCTATACCTTGCAAAACAGCTATTCAGAAATTTAGATATCTTTACAAGTTCAAAACTTGGCCGATTTACAAATGCGGGCCATTTATTTAGCTATGCGGCTGGCTAAAGGGGGTCAAAAGGTAAGTTTTAACTAAGGGGCAGTAATTGAAGCAGAGTGTGCATCGCTAACTGTTCTGTAGTGAAAGATCCTAGAGCTCCCAGATACACACCATATGAAATGATTAGATTACTTTAAAGTATCTAACAACTATTAATACGTGAAAGGTGAATATAACCCATCAAGGTGCCCAGCGCAATTACCGTTAAGTAGGGCACACAATTTCTCAAGTTGGGTCATTTGTAGCATTTCTCATCAGGAAATTGATTCACTTGCGCATGATTGATCACTTCCATTTCTATCAATTGACATGTGGGATGCCAAATTGAACACTATGGTAATTAACTGACCTTTTCTCCTCCTAACTTTGTCCTTGCAGCTATAAGTTGAGCAGGCTACTCAACAAAAATAGATTCATAATACTCTTCAGGAAAATACTAGAAGCAGTTGGAGATCACTGAACATTTTTTATCCATTGAAAAAAACATTGTACATTTTATTCTATGAGTGAAATACATAGCTTAGTCTTTTATTTCATTGCATGGATGATGTGCACAGGAGACGGAGGGTTCTATGTGAGCTTATAATACGTCAAGCAAATAAATAAATGTGCATATATAATATATATATATTTATATTTATTTATTTATTTGCTACACACTGCTAAACTTGTCCCCGGGTGGTGCTAAAAGAGGTTGCACACATTTCCTACAGTGGTTAATGTGTTAAGTGCATCCCCACCTTTTTCACCTGTTAAATATGCTCCCATATTAATGTTAATATTATTTTTTCACCTATAAAAATATCCTTATATTGTACAAGCGTGTTAAACATTTAGCCTGATAAATAGCCTGATAAATATTTGTTCTTCTTTTTTCATTTTCTAAATGTGCCCCCATAATTCCTAAACCAATAAATTTGTCAATCTTCCTTTGCCCCCTTAAAGGTGTGCCTGCACTTCCTTATGAGGAATATGTCCTCATATTTTACTCGTCTTCTGAAAGTGTCCTCATAGTTACTCCTTGTTAGAAATGGGATCTTTGGTTGGCAGTCAGGTTACCCCCTGTCAAAGCAAGGACCCTCACTCTAGTCAGGGTAAAAGAGAATCACCCTCAGCTAACCCGTGCTTACCCGCTTGGTAGCTTGGCATGAGCAGTGGGCTTAACTTCAGAGTGCTAGGTGTAAGGTATTTGTACCAAAACACACAGTAACTCAATGAAATCACTACAGAATGACACAACACAGGTTTAGAAAAATAGGAAATATTTATCTAAACAAAACAAGACCAAAGCTACAAAAATCCACAATACACAAGTCAAGTTATCACTGTAAATGGAAAAAGAGTCTTAATGTAATTTTAAACACACACTAACACTGTTAGCGTGAAAATGTACCTTGGGTGTGTCAAAAATAACCCCGCATGGGCGAGTGTGCGTCAAAAAGGGCTTGCGATGCGTCGAATTCACTCATGAGCGAGACCTTGCGTCATTTCTCCTTTCGTCTGGTCAGGGCACGTCGTTTCTTCTCTCCTCAGGAGAGCGATGCGTCGATCTGGTCAGCACTAGGGCCTGGGCCGGCCTTGTGTCGTTTTTACATGCCTAGTGGTGTTTGCATCAGAAATCCAGCCGCACGATTATCCGAAAACCACGCAGCGCGGGTTGCGATCTCACCAGCCTCTGTCAGCGATGCTGTGCATCGTTTCTCCAGCCCTGGGCGTCGATCTTCGGGTCGCGTTGTAGGTGAGTGTCTATTTTCAGCCGCGAAGCCAGCGGTGCATTGATTTTTCAGCCGCAGATCGGAGCCGTGTCGATCTTCTCCCCGCACTGAGTCCTGTTCCTCTAAGGCTGTCAGCTTCTCCTTTCAGGGTCCCAGGAACTGGATGGACACCACGTGGCAGAGTAGGAGTCTCTCCAGACACTCCAGTTGGTGTCAGAGAGAAGTCTTTGCTGTCCCTGAGACTTCAAACAACAGGAGGCAAGCTCTAAATCAAGCCCTTGGAGATCTTCACAAGATGGAAGGCACACAAAGTCCAGTCTTTGCCCTCTTACTCTGGCAAAAGCAGCAACTGTAGGATAACTCCACAAAGCACATTCACAGGCAGGGCAGCTCTTCTTCCTCAGCTCTTCAGCTCTTCTCCCGGCAGAGGTTCCTCTTGGTTTCCAGAAGTGTTCTAAAGTCTGTGGTTTTGGGTGTCCTTCTTATACCCATTTTCTCCTTTGAAGTAGGCCTACTTCAAAGTAAAGGCTCTCTTGTTTGTGAAATCCTGCCTTGCCAAGGCAGGGCCCAGACACTCACCAGTGGGTTGGGGACTGCATTGTGTGAGGGCAGACACAGCCCTTTCAGGTGTGAGTGACCACTCCTCCCCTTCCTCCTAGCACAGATGGCTCATCAGGAAATGCAGACTACACTTGAGCTCCCTTTGTGCCACTGTCTAGTATGAGGTGCAACCAGCCCAACTGTCAAACTGACCCAGACAGGGAATCCACAAACAGGCAGAGTCGCAGAAATGGTATAAGCAAGAAAATGCTCACTTTCTAAAAGTATATTACAAACCACAGAGGGTAACCCTGTAAACCCAAGAGGGGCTGGGTAGAGATTATCAAAAGACTACAATGTCCATCCGCTCCCAACGGGAATCTACACTTTAATCAGATTTAAAGGTAGCCCCATGTCAACCTATGAGAGGGACAGGCCTTGTAACAGTGAAAAACGAATTTAGCAATATTTCACTGTTAGGACATATAAAACACATTACTCTATGTCCTACCTTAACTTGATTAGCAGTGGTAAAGTGCCCAAAGTAACAAAAACAGCATAATCAGAGTCCAGCACACATCAACAACCTGGGAAACAGAGGCAAAAAGTTAAGGGAGACCATGCCAAGGATGAAAAGTCTAACACTCCTCATGCTAAATTAGTTGTCATATTTTCAGTGTGCCCTAAAAGCGTGCTATGTTTACCTCTGCCTCAGAAATGTGCCCCATGTTTTCTGCGCTTGCTAGCAATGCTCCCATCTATGTAAAGATCCCCTTTTTTTAAATGAAAAATGTATTCAATATGCTGCTTTTTGCTAGAACAAATAACCTGCCACCGAATCCTCAGTTGAACATGAACTAATAATAAGCGCTATGTCAAAGAAGTGCCTACTTTGTTGTCATTCAAGATGTTTTAAGGCATGAGCAAAGTGGGCAATTACCAAGAGTCCCCCATCTTCCAAAGTGCCCCCCGAGAAAGCAAGTTTTCTCTCTCCTTTCTACCTACCTCTGCCTTTGTCTGGCTGTGCCAAATGTTATCGAAAGGATTTTTGGGTCCTTGGCAAAACATTTTTCAACTCCTTTTGATTGGTCAGATTTTTGAAAGTTTGAATGACATCATGTAGTTTTGAATTAGCAGAAAAAGGGTGAAAGTTGTTCCAAATAAGGGCCCCCCATAAAATGTTTAGTCTGGGGCCAAAAAAATCCTTAAGATGTCATCTGACACAGTGGTATAGAAATGACTGTAGACACTTGTTTTTTCAGCAATCGAATGTAAGAATCCTGGCACAGGTATTAACGCTGAAATGTTACTAATGAATATTTATGTATTTTGAATTTTCAATCTGTACAAAAAATGAATTAATATAGGGAAATAATACACAACTTTGAAAATGTGCCTATGTGAGTGACCATCAATATTCACGAAGTGTACTTATTAACTGCGTATTAATGTAAAATGCAGTGCTCATGTTTGGATTAATGTAGTAGTATGTCATATTAATGGTCATGTATTATGTATTTGCTTTATTAATCATAGGCCTTAATTTAGCGAGGTCTTGGGCCTAGTTGCACGGCCTCATGTCAAGATGTGTTGCTTCGACAAATCATAAAATGGCTGCTTAGAGAATTCAATTGTAGTTTTCCATTGCGTTGACGGAATGCTAGTAGCTAAAATTCTTTCTCATGAGAACTGCTTGCTAGAATATGTTGTACTAGCTATTGATACTGTGTGTAAAGGTGATGTTCACAGGAACTAACAATGGATGCACTGACTGGAGTATAAGCCAATACAAATTTGTTACCTGACAAGCCCATCAACGGGAACAGGAGAAGGGAAGCCAATCATCGACATGTGAATGACAGTTCAGTAATATCTTAGATTTAAGGTTCTACTTTCATTGGTCTAAACGTAAACGTACAATTCTTTGACTAACAGCAACGTTGGGAGATGTTTTAGGGAATCTAACTTAGCCAGACTGCACCGAGAGGAAATACGCCATTAGCCACTATTCTTTTCTATCTTAAACTTTATTGCTGAAGTCCAATGCTTTGCTGACCAAACTGATGTCCAATTAATGAAGACTGTTGCAGCTTGCAGAACCATACTGAGGCGAGGTAAAATTCTCACCATGACCAAGCAAGTCAACGCCGTGTCCTCCGCCTGCTTCCTCACTCTCCGCATGCTCCGTAAGATCTTCCGCTGGATCCCCGCCGACACCAGAAAAACCGTGACCCACGCCCTCGTCACGAGCCGCCTGGACTACGGCAACACCCTCTACGCCGGGACCACAGCCAAACTCCAAAACCGCCTGCAACGCATCCAAAACGCCTCGGCCCGCCTCATCCTCGACGTACCCCGCAACAGCCACATCTCCGCACACCTGAGACACCTGCATTGGCTCCCAGTCAGCAAAAGGATCACCTTCCGTCTTCTCACCCACGCACACAAAGCCCTCCACAACAAGGGACCGGAATACCTCAACAGACGCCTCAGCTTCTACGTCCCCACCCGCCCCCTCCGCTCCGCTGGCCTCGCACTTGCTGCCGTCCCTCGCACCCGCCGCTCCACGGCGGGTGGGAGATCTTTCTCCTTCCTGGCGGCCAAGACCTGGAACTCCCTCCCCACCAGCCTCAGGACCACCCAGGACCACTCCGCTTTCCGGAGACTCCTAAAGACTTGGCTGTTCGAGCAGCGATAACCCCCCCTTTCCCCCCTAGCGCCTTGAGACCCGCACGGGTGAGTAGCGCGCTTTATAAATGTTAATGATTTGATTTGATGTTACTGATTGCTATGTCCATTTGCTTTTGTCTTTAGGTACCAACCGCTAAATTTGATAGAGCCGTAGTTAGATGTTTTTCTAAATTTGTGTTGACTAAATTGTTTTGAATGAAGCCCAAACATGCCATTCTAGTCAGAAGGTTAGTTAGGATACCCACTGATGATGCCTGCTAAATATTAACAACAGTTGATGTATTTTCTTTGCTGAATCTAAATGTATGCCATTTCTATTGTGCAGTTATTCTTGCTAATAATTTGTACTGTAACTCTAGAATGTGTAGTGATCCAAGCTTTAATTAAATTGAGATAGATTTTTTATAAGATTTGGTCAACCAGTATTGTTTCTATATGTGTATCATTTGGTTTTGAGAACAAGGTATGTGATATTAGCATTGTTAATATAGGGAAATAAACATTCTAACTTTTACATAAATGTGTGGTTATTCATGGCCAAGGGGTCATGGTGCATGGAAACTGGCTATTTGGCTCAGTAAGAATCCAATAGCTACTGACAATGAATTCAGACGACATGAACGAAAAAATTGCAAGTGGCAAAATGCTGTCTTTATATACAATATGTTTTCCAGTGACAACACATTTTTGAAAATAAGAATGTCATATTGGCTAAAATTCTGTAGAAAAATCAGTAAGATACTGCTTAGATGAAGATACATGACTTTATGTGTGTCAGCTTGTCCCATGTCATGAGAGCCAGTGTTGATTTTGTGGCCAGCAGTAATCCTTTTAGAACGTATATGCTAAGACATATAGTGGGGAAATTAGAACTACAAGTCCCTGCACGCATAGTGCCATTGGATGAAATAACAGGGTTGTATGACAACCATCCTGTTGGAATGGGGTCAGTCATCAAACGATTGCCATCAATTATAGAATATGTTTCTAAGACAAAGAACTAGAAAGCTATTGCTATTCCCTTTTCTCCTCTTCCCTAGGGATACATCAACACTGCTCTAAAAATGTTGGAGCCCCCCCCCCCAAACAAAAAGGAACACAGCACACAAAATAGGTGCATGGTTATGTAATCTTTTCTTACACAAGCTAAGGCATTTGTCTTGTCATAAAAATGAAGAACACTTCACGGTCACGGAATGTTTAAAAAGTTCAGGCTTCTCGAGGCAATCATCTTGAAATCGAACAACCTTGTTGGAGTAATCAATCATGTTAATTTCAGAGTACGTGCTTTTGTAGACTTTCTATTGTGTCTAAGTTGAGAAAAAGGGGAACGCATAACCATAAAAAGCAAACATAGATTCAGATTTGAGAATTCTGAAATCGTTTCCTTTGAGAGTAGAACAATTCGCACCTCCATCCTCCAGCCCAGGAGTATGGAATAATCACTTTTCTACACCATTTCCATACATAGGTTCTCTCAAATTGTACAACAAAGTCCTTAACCTGGAGATATGATTACAAGATCAGCTCTCCCTTAGTTACATATTTATTGGTCTGTCTCATAATCTCCATCATATACCTATACCCAAATCAGGCTGCACCAATGCGTGATTTCAACAGATTTATATGACACTGATGAAACATATGATGTGACATATGTAGACCTGACCATTGTTCTTTTTAAGGAGCATTTTCAAAGGAGACCTAACTATCTCTCTGAATGAATACTGTTTCTGTCACTGATTTTTCTCCTTCTCCGACTCTAGTCCTCGTCTTTTCACCGGCCTTCCACATCACCTTCATTCTCATTGGAAATGCTGCCTTCCACATTCTCTTTGCACTTTGTGTGATTCTTTTTTCAACTTTATAAGCGGGCGCCCACTGCAGCCCCTTGATTTACCAGTGCAGGTTTCGTTTCTCTCTCCACTTCCTGTTTCTTCGGCTCATTATTTTGTTTTGTTTTGGGGTTGGAAATTAGAACCTGTATCCTAATGATAGGTTTGCCCATGGCTTAAGAATCTCTGACCACCCACTCCCCTTCTCTAACCCATCTCATTTCAACTCTCACTCTTCTTCCACCTCCTCTATCCTCCTCTATCCTGCTGTGAAATGCTCATCATGTTTAACCTTTTCTTTCAAACATTCCCATCTTTTAGAAATACCGATCCAAGCAACACGTTTCTCCTGTCTTCTTTTTCTTCTGTCTGCACAAGGAATAGCAGACTACTGTTAAAGGTTCTCTTTTTGAATAAACATTCTACCATTGTCAGTAATTTTCGCTTTACTTTCTGTATGCTTAAGAATTGCAATCGTTTAAAGTTTTTCCGTGTTTTTTAATAAAATGACATTTGACTCGTGAAACGTTTTTGTATCGTACTGGCTATCAGTCAATATAAACTTGTATCAGACTTGACCCATATCTCTCTGTTCCTTCAAATTAGTATTTATTATCAAGGTTGCATTTCACTAAAAAAAACATGAGATTTTGAAGTGCTTATCATAAATCTAAATTTGTATTTTACTCTCTGGTAAATACGATATAAATAAATAAATATATTAAAAACAAAAACTGGTCTCTCTGTTACTGAAAAAATAAGCCTATCTCAAACTTTGCATTTCTTGGTAAAACATTCGGAAACCTTCTGTAGGAATCGTCAAGAGGTTCACAGTTTGAGGATTTCAAAGTTAAAGGTTCGTTTGTGCACAGACACAGTTATTAAATTGCCTAGTGCCAGCATGAAACATTGAGGTCATCTCCAGTTGACTCCCTTCAATTCACACATAGATACTTTAGGTTAAAAAGCACAGAACTCTGTAGATTCATAGGTGCGGCTAAGAAGAGCTTGAAAACTACTATTCCAGCAAATTGCTTACAGATCTTATTACTCTCCAGAATTCACGCTCTATGTGCGGCAAATGTTTTGTCCTCGACCTTTTCTTCATGCTTAACTTACTGTTACTCAGCTTTGGAAAAAATCGAGTTCACTCCTATAACTTTAAGAACTCTACTAATTTACTATAGGCCACTGTAGTGGGCTAAACCGGCCATTAAAGGCCCACTCCAGCATTGGAAGCCTAAGACCAAGGAGAGGGCATTTAACAGGGAAGCTGGACTTTAATTGCTGGTACAGCCCAGCTTCAAAGGGCTATAGGGCAATTAGAACATTCCACCACATAAGGGCAGAATGTTCTAATAAATAAAACAGAAGCCTCTCAGAGCCTGAAGGGATTGAAATTCCCTTGGGCTCCCAGAGGCCTGTGTTCACAGCTGTTGCTGTGTGAAAAACATTGGAATGTTGGAGCTCCAGCTTCTACCAGCAATTGGGAGCCCAGAGCACTCCATTGTCTCCTGTGGAGCTCCCAACATTCCAATGTTCTAATAACCTTTAATGTTCCTATTTCACAACCCTTGATGCCACCAGAACTAAAGACTGCATCCTCGTTTACTATTCCTGGCATATTGTAATTCTCCTCTTTGTCTCAATAATCTTCTTTTGAATATAATTTGCTTTGGATTTCTAATTTTATTGTTCTTTCATGTTTTATACCACTCAAAGTTACTCTTCCCTTATTTTGAGAGCATTTTGACTGTCTCCTTCACCAATTACTAGTTGTGGCTCATCTCCCGGTTTACATGATGGAGATTTTAATCTCCACCTGTACACTGCTCACAATTCCTGGTCTTTTCTTCCCATCTAAATAAACTAGATTCCTCTCAACTATATATTACTGCTTACTACATTGACCCCATTTTCTTTTTGACATATACTTCTTCTTAAATGGTTCCCAATTTGTGTGCCACAGCACCCCAGTGTGCCGTCAAAGCTAGGCAGGGGTGCCACGAAGAGCACAAAGCACCAAGCACACAGTTAGGCAATCACGGGATTGTGAATGCACACATTTTGAGCTGTATGCTTTTAGGAGGTTGTAGTTTGCCATGGACACCTGTTAATTGATGCTGCTGATCTCTCCCATCACAATTCTTAAGTGGGTAGTGGAGGAACACCTTGTGCCATTGTTTTTCTTTAACTTCTGTTATGATTGCATTATGCCTCATTTCCAAACCACACTATTTTCCACTTTCTTTCGCATTCTCTCCTTTTAATTTGATGTACAGCAATGCCTTCCTTGCAGTTTTTAACATCAGAAGGAGTTCTGTTATTACTTTTTGTTGTAATTAAATTCAGCCTTCTGCATTCTTTGACTTGTGGCTCTGTGCTGAGGTTAAGACATCTGTTTGTGAAGCAGGTGCCCTTTAACTAATTCCTTTAAAATAACAGTTAGTCCATTGCCAGCACTGCAGTTATGCTTGTTCGCCTTAAACTGCTGACATGTATTTTAAATTCTGTAAATGAGCCTGGTTTCCGAATATGAACACTCCATGTATTACCCATCCAAAAAGAACTATAGCACATCAGTTGGGAGCACATAGTGCTATATAAATACAATTGTAATACAGTACGAAGGCGCAAACCACCACTACAGTAGTAATGTGCTCAAGGCCACACAAGCAACACATATGCAGGTAGCATCGAACAATACTACATTAAACAGCAGAAGGTGTCGCAAGACAGAAAAACTCAACAATAAAGTGCTGAGCACAGTGGACTTAACAGCAGAATCTGGTAAAACACCCAAGCCCAATCAGCTACACTATGCAATGCGAGTAGAGCTTTCTCTCACCGCCCACAATCAGCAAAAAAAGCATTATATCCCCCCACCTCAAATAAATGCGCACAACATCTTTTATGTTTCATTCCATCACCTTTGGGTCCGAGTGCTTCACAACCCAGACTGTGGTTAGATTGGGGAAAATTGTTTACACTTCAGAGGTATCTCTTCTCAGCATATTTAATTTTTGTCTTGGAGTTACTGCAGCACTACTTGGTAATAAAGATAAATGCTGCCAAGCACCCTGCACTCTCATCATTCATTTTGTGTTTGAAATACGATCTTGGATAGTTTCCTTTATTATTTCCTCAATATCCAGAAATCACAGTCATGTCTTCTCCTGAGACATGGTCTGTGTAGCACCAGTCCATTTCCCAATTAACTACCCTCTTTGGCTTGAGTTTTGGAAGCAGGAGCAGGTTCCCTGGTCATCCAGTCCAGTTTGAGGGCTTGCCTAACCATGCTTTTTCACCCTACATCTGTGCATTCCCTCATTCTTTAGGAGTGCAAGCTTGTGTGAGTAGATGGTGCCTGCATTCATCCACTTTATCTACTCATCAGTGTGCCTATCCTGCCCGTATTGACTCACTCATCCGACGGCCTGATTGACAACTCTTCCTTGCACTGCTCACATGGCTCCAGAGGCGGACCTGATAGTGTCCTTCAAGGATGCGCTGCTATGACAGAGGGAAGAGATGGGTTCAAAAAAACATTTGTTTCTAGCGGGAAGAGGGGGAAGATTATCCCTGCACTGTGCCATACCGGAGGACCACAGGCAGACTCATGGACCTAGCAACTGAGTGACTTATGTGAAAAACAAAAGGATCCCGTGCTCTAAGCGTAAAGGGAGTGTGCACATGCAGCATTTGGTTACACACAGTTCATTGATGTGGGCACAGTAAACACAGCTACATCTATGATTTTAAGGCCTTCATCAGCTTCATCCAAAGTGATTTCAGGGATCACGAGGCCAGAATTCCACACCCCCACCCGCAAAAAAAAAGGAAGATATGGGGAGCCGAAGACAATGACCAATAGTTTATGGAGAGCCACAGGTTGAAACAGTTTGGGAACCACTGTTCTACCTCTTTACTTTTCTTCCTATTTCTGGTATTAATCGTTACCTCATCCCATTTCCTGTTTTCAACTATCTTTGTTCCTACAATCCTTGCACCCCTACTTGTATTTGCTTGTTCTTCCTCTTACCGAACAACTTAGCCCTTGTCTCTTATATCTTTCCTCACCTCACATCGCCCAAATCACTTTACGAAATTACATTGACTCTGTCTCATCTGTGTTAGAACCATGCTTACACTACTAACATACAATACCTTTTGAAAACCTTAGTGTTAGAAATGGGGTCTTTGGTTGGCAGTCAGGTTAACCCCTGTCCAAGCAAGGACCCTCACTCTAGTCAGGGTAAGTCACACACAATCCAAATTATCCTGTGCCTACCCTCTGGTAGCTTGGCACTGAGCAGTCAGGCTTAACTTAGAAGGCAATGTGTAAAGTATTTGTGCAATAAATCATACAATAACGCAATATAGCACCACAAAAATACACCACACAGTGTTTAGAAAAATATATAATATTTATCTGGATATTTGCAGGTCAAAACGATAAAAGATGCAATATGAAATTGTAGAGATATCACTGAAAAGTGATAAAAAGTGTCTTAAGTCTTTAAAAAGCAAACAAAGTCCCTTTCAAGCACAAAGTACCTGTTTTGGAGTGGAAAATCTCTGCAAAGGGCCGCAGAGGAGATGTGTGGAAAAATGGTGTGTGCGTTGGTTTCGCCCCTTCACACACGGACTTGGGTCGTTATTTTTCGCGCGGGGAAGACGTGCGTCGATTTCCGGCACATGGACAGGTCTCCTCTGTGGGTCGCGGGGTTTTCAGACACCCCGGGGTCTGTGCGTGGAATCCTGTCTTGTTGTCCGGCTGGGCGTCGCTCCGGTGGGCTGTGCCTGGAATCTTCTTCCTCACGGCAGTCGCTGCGTCGGTTTCCTCTCTGGAAGTCGGGCAGCGTTGTCCAGGCGGGCCGTGCGTCGAAGTTCCGGTCGCACTGCAGGCGTCGCGTCGATCTTTTCCTTGCGGGGTCGAGCGGCGTCTTTCCGGATCGGCGTGCAGTGAATTTTTCACCGCGGAGCAAGCTGTGCATCAAATTTTTCGGCGCACAAGGAGTCCAGTTGAAAGAAAGAAGTCGTTTTGGTCCTGAGACTTCAGGGAACAGGAGGCAAACTCTATCCAAGCCCTTGGAGAGTACTTCTGCAGCAAGGCAAGAGTTCAGCAAGACAGCAGGCCCACAGCAAGGCAGCAGTCCTCTGTAGAAAGCAGTCAGGTGAGTCCTTTGAGCAGCCAGACAGTTCTTCTTGGCAGGATGTAGGTTCTGATTCAGGTTTCTTCTCCAGCAAGTGTCTGAGGTGGTAGGGCAGAGGCCCTG
Organism: Pleurodeles waltl; assembly: GCF_031143425.1. NCBI lineage: Eukaryota > Metazoa > Chordata > Amphibia > Caudata > Salamandridae > Pleurodeles > Pleurodeles waltl. The sequence goes on from NC_090450.1 coordinate 855,929,263, forward strand.
TTTTATACCCAAATGTGCTTTGAAGTGGGGGAGACTTCCAAGAGTGGCTTAGAAGTGCACCAGGTCCCCTTTCAGTTCAATCCTGTCTGCCAGGGTCCCAGTAGGGGGTGTGGCAGTCCTTTGTGTCAGAGCAGGCCCTCCACCCTCCCAGCCCAGGAAGACCCATTAAAAATGCAGATGTATGCAAGTGAGGCTGAATACCCTGTGTTTGGGGTGTGTCTGAGTGAATGCACAAGGAGCTGTCAACTAAACCTAGCCAGATGTGGATTGTAAGGCACAGAAAGATTTAAGTGCAGAGAAATGCTCACTTTCTAAAAGTGGCATTTCTAAAATAGTAATATTAAATCCAACTTCACCAGTCAGCAGGATTTTGTATTACCATTCTGGCCATAAGGAATATGACCTTCCTACTCCCTTCAGATCAGCAGCTACCACTTCAACAATGTATGAGGGCAGCCGCAATGTTAGCCTATGAAGGGAGCAGGCCTCACAGTATTGTATCAACAAATTTAGGAGTTTTACACTACCAGGACATGTAGACTACACAGGTACATGTCCTGCCTTTTACCCACACAACACCCTGCCCTATGGGTTACCTAGGGCACACATTAGGGGTGACTTATAGGTAGAGAAAGGGGAGGTTTAGGCTTGGCAAGTACTTTTAAATGCCAAGTCGAAGTGACAGTGAAACTGCACACATAGGCCTTGCAATGGCAGGCCTGAGACAAGGTAAAAGGGGCTATTTGAGTGGGTGGCACAACAAGTGCTGCAGGACCACTAGTAGCATTTAATCTACAGGCCCTAGGCACATACAGTGCACATTACTAGTGACTTATAAGTAAATTAAATAGTCCAATTGGGTATGATCCAAGGTTACCATGTTTAAAGGGAGAGAGCATATGCACTTTAGCACTGGTTAGCAGTGGTAAAATGCACAGAGTCTAAAAGCCAGCAAAAACAGAGTCCAAAAAGTGGAGGGAGGCAGGCAGAAAGTTAGGGGTGACCACCCTAAGGCTGTCAGGTCTAACACTTAGCGAATACAGCACTAAGCGTACATCTCTTCTGACTTAGGCATCATCTCTGCTCTCCATGGGCATTCACAGTGCAAGCTGCACATTTACCTGCACCTCCTCATACCTTGTCTCAAACCTGTAATGTTTTTTCTCTCTTTTCAACTAACGTCTGTCCATTTGAAATCTTAATAACATCTCTGTTTCTCTGCTAATTGGAACAGGTTTTGGCACCTTCTTCAACTCCAGGAGTGACAAACTTAGTTCACTCTTCTCTGCTGATGTTTCCTTTTCTCCACTCCCTATTTCCCTTCCTCCTGTCATCATACATCTTTTTCTTTTTTCTTCTTTCTTATATTTGTGATTGATATTCCTTGTTCTTACAGGTATAATTTCACTGTTTTTCCCTCTAGTCCTCTCCAGTCACATTTCATTATTTGTTTTTCCCCACTTTTAGGGCCTTAATCACAAAGGTAACTTACATTTTTATTCACAAACAACAAGTGTAGTTTTGAGTGTAGTATCTTTATGACTGCTGAGAACTCAGCACATAAGAAGATAGGACAGGCTCTGCAGCCGTAAATATACTACACTACACTCTTAGTTTGTGAAAAGCAAAAAATGGTAAATTTGCAGCAAAAATGTAGATGTATCTTTGTGAATAAGGTTTTTAGTGTTTTTCCACATTCAATGTTTCAAAATATATTTGCCTCTCACATTTTCCCTTACTCCTTTTTCACTATTCGTTTCATCCTTCCAGCTGGACCATGTAGAGGTTCCAAAATCACCAGTTATGAAGGCATTGATTCCAGCTGGCAATTGCACCCGATACTGTGTAATTACAAGATTTTGAGTCTGGAACAAGTAATAACGTCTTTTTCTGCATGCACATTTCTCATTCTTGAGAAATTCCACTCCTATTAACCACATAATGATATTTCTAATACTATCTCTAATCACCTGTTCTCTGTCCATGTTACCTCTCATTCTTTCCAACACGAAAACTAGTACCCTTTCACTGTGTTTATTTCCTAATCCCTTCTGTTTCATGTTTTCATTTATCCTTTACTTTAACCCCTTCTTCCTTTACTTTGCTCCTAGCTCATAAACTGGATGCTATTGCTTCCATTTAGCTTTGCAGTGCGCTTTCCTCTATTTCATAACGTTTAGCTTAGCTGTGATAAATATTTTTTATCTGAATTGCAAAGGACCAGCACTCATGGAGAAGCATGGTCATTGCCAATCAGTAATGCTTGAACCTGCTAGCTTGATAGACCTCTGTAGGCATGGCCAGGAGTTTTGCAAAGATCGCTACCTACAGGTCCTAGAGTTCATGTGGCAGTTATCACCATTTACGTGACAGGAAACTTTATGAATACTAACTGTGGCAACAGTCTTTTTACTCCAGTCTGACTCCAGTGTATGACCATTCCCCTTTTAGCAAAGATTCTCCCTGGCATTAAAGTGATCATTTTTCTGATATTCAGATTTAAGAGCCCTGAAGTAAGTAGGAGTCAGAGGAGAACAAATATGAATGCAATAATTCCTGCATTAAAGATTGCATAGGAAAATACTGTATAGCAAGAAAAATGACAAACTTCAACAAGCTTGTTTGGTTCTAAATCTAAATAAACCCATGACGAGGCAGTATGAGCATTATAATCCGAACAATCTTATATGTCTGTCCAGGCAAACTTCAGAGACAGTCCTCTTCAGCACTTGTCATTGCCCTCGAACAACTAACCCTGAAATTAAGCTCCCTACCTCTTCTGCTAAACATGTTCTTCTGATAACTTAGGGCATGTATTATGATCCCCATAGGAGGTAACAGGACCGTATTATGGCAGTTAGGATATCCGTCATGTTTGTGATGGAGTATGTCCCTCTGCCAAGACCTAAATCAGGCCCTTAGCTCCATTCCAGAGTCTTGTTATAATGGAATGAAAATGCAGATATTTTTGACTATTTTGATACTTAGACATTCCCTGATGATTCGCTGTTTCTTTGATTCCTTCAGACTGCAGACAGTCCGAACCCATCTGAGGCCCTAATACTTTATTCCCATTGGCAGGTTGGCTATGTTAAGTCCTCTAAAATATTATTGCATTGTGGTATTTAATGCGCATGTTCTGGCAACAAGTGAATGTACGTGTCTTGAGAGAGCTCACACGCTCATTCCCCCTTCTGTCGAACCAGAATATCCTTTCTTTGGTTAAAGTTAAGAAAGCTGGTGTCTTCGATTTCAACATAACTCTTTACCAATAGGTTATCTCTGGGGTTGACAGCTGCTTTTTACATCTAATGAAGCTCAAGCATGTCTGCTTCCTACTGTCCAGCTCAAAAAGGGCTCTAGTGCTGGGAGGTGCAGTAACTGCCCTCTGAGACTACTGCAATACAATTTATCTGACCTACCAGACAATCAGTTACATTAGCTACCAAATGCAGAGAAGAATTCAGTTCGTAGCATTTCAGACACCAACAGACAAGCACGCATCTCGGCTGCAAGAAGATACCTACATTGACTACCTGTCAAATAAAGGCCTTAGGTAAACAAGTCCGCCTGATTTACTTGTACACTCATGATTGAGCAAGATCTTCTCTGACCAACGCATCCAATCTTATATCAGTGCCCAGGGACCTCAGTGGTCACATCTATCTTTAGTGATTAGGTTACACTTTAAAATATTATCCAGTGGTTCAGGGTCTTTTTTAAGTTAAATTTGCTACAACGCGCTGCATTTAGACAACACGGAATCAAAAGTAAGTCCCAGTTTTTTTTTCTAGATATTGCCTTACATCAGTCTCCCATTAGACATCGCCCAAGAAACCTCATGGGTGATATGACTGATCTAGATGAATGTGCAATATAAAATAGCAGCACTGATGCACAATATAAGTACAGCCAGACAATCACTCATGAAGTAGTTTTACTATTGACTGTTCTAAATTGTATTTAATTGTTTCTTGTAGTCATAGCAACTCCTAATCATTACCTTCGGAGCTTAGCCAAACTACTAAAAGAGGAGACAAAGAAAACCCTAGGAAGATTTTTTTTCATATTAACTGTGCATTATGTAGTGCCACTGTGGCTTCGGTTACAGCGCAGATCTGAATTCTAATTGACAATTCGTGGAGCTGGCAGTCTCTGTAGTAGACATCATCATTTTATATTATGATAAACTGACACTACAAACCAAATATGAGAACTTCACATCTACATTGTTGATGAAGATATTGCATTGTTATAAAGAACTCTACATGCCCTAGGACTTTGAAGACCTTATCATCACCAGCTGTCTGGATTATCCATCAAAATACCATACTTCGCTTTTTTCTAAGGGGGGAGCAGAACAAGAAAAGTTTAAGAAGGAATACTTCCCTTCATTTTAAAGAGAAAAGTTCCAGACTGCCTGTCTGAGAAGTAGAGTTATCTCCATCTCTGTCTAGAAATTCTGCCTCCACTCCTCTTATTTTGCTTCTTCGAGCCAGCAAGACATAAACTTGATGCCTCTTCAACATGTATAATTCCACATTTTGATGAGACGATTTGAATTTGGGCTGCACTTCAACTGGATTAGATCCATAAATTATTTGGGCATACTCTGATATTCTAAAAACATTCATTCGCAATTATTTTTTATCAGTATTTTCCAAGTATGTGATATGACTTGGTTTGAAATAAAATATTAATTTGTTTTTAACTTGTGTCTATCATCATAATATGATTCTTAGAATTACTAATCAAGCATTGGCAAAACCAACAGGTCACGACTTTGCAAGATCTATTGTGTTCGTCAGTCTTTCCTAGCCATGTTGCACAGCAGTGCTACTGTGGTGAATGGTTAAAAGTGAAGAACCCCCCCCCCCAAAATTATTATGATGAGGCTAGCGTTGACTGCATTACAACGCTGTCTTTGAGGACATTGGGATGCAGTGGGAGTGAGAGAAGGAGGTGGGAGTGATCAGGGGATATGGACAATGAGAATGAAGGTACGTGAGGAAAATGGGCACAGTAAGAAAAGGGGGCCAAGAGGAGAAGGATTGGGGTGAAGTTGAGGTTAAAGAGTGTCAAACAGCATGGCAAACGTAGGACACAGAGAGTATAAGAGGGCAGATACGAGACAAATGTTTGGGAGTGTGAAAACGAACGGTGGCTGAGTGAATGGCAAAGCTAGGGCAGAGAGATGGCTAAAAAGGAGAGTTACTAGGAAAAAGGATGAGGCATAAGGAGGTGGTAAAGAGGAGCAAAGTGAGGAAGAGGCAAAAGAAGGGAGGGAAGTAAATGAAGTTGAAAAGATTAGTCCGTTTTGTTGAAGTGGAAATAGAGATTAGTCACAAGAAGCAGACAAGGGGCAAAAGATGCACAGTGTTGGCAAACAGAAGTAGATTGGGCAAATGGGTACAGGGGGAGCAAAAGCATAGAGAGGAGGGGCGCCATAGGAAGAAAAAGAGGGCAGAGAGGAGGCAACATCGGGAAAAAGATTGGGAAGAATAGAGAAGGACGAAAAAAGGGAGGAATGTGAGATGCCAGTAAATGGTTTACAGCAAATATTACTGAAAAGAGAGGAAACCAAGAGCAGGAACAGCAAACATTACCCTCTCCCAGCCTCCAAGATCTGAAAGTGGTTAATTAATGTCTCTTAAATGAAAGCCTTATGTATAAATCATTTAACATAGATCCATGCACCTACCACCAGAGTAGGAGCCAACAGTGAGAGCAAAGGGTAAGAGCTCCTGAAGAGGCACAACGTTCATAGTTTACACACACACACTTCAGTCACAAAGAACGTTCACTCCCACACAGGCATACGGTTTACTCATGGTGAATGGTTATTTCATGCACAGAGGCATGCAGTTTATAGCACACATGAACCCTATTCACTCACATTCAGGCCTGGCCTAGCTGATAGTTTACACACACACACACACACACACACTCTCTCTCTCTATCTCTCACTTTCTCTCTCACCTCGCAATGGCACACAGTTTACAAACAGGCACACCGTTTTCACTCACACAAAGGCACACGGTTCTCACAAGCACACTCAGCGTTCATTCTGCTCTCCATCTATATAGTCTATCACACATGATTGTGCAATTGTCTAACACACAGCTGCTTACTGACACATTTTAAAACACATACTCTAAATAATGTATTACCCTTCATTTGTGTGAGGAGGTTGTATTTTCCTCACACAAACACACAAGAGTTAATGCTGGTGAGGAGCTGACAGGGGCTGAAGGAGCTTCTTGCAGCTTCCTCCACTGTCCCCAAGCATTTGGCCAGTTGTGGGTGCCCTCCGTTAGAAAAGAAAAAGTCAGCTTCTGGTATGGATGCTGGTGGGGAGCCAACAGGAACCACGGAGTCCTTGGGGCTTTACCCGCAGCCTCCAAAAATAAAAAAAGGTGTGGGTGGCCTGGGTGAGCCGGGGGCACCCAAACTAAATATAAGAAATAAACAAAATAAAAGGAATACTAAATGAGTGGTGGGTTGCTACTTTATTATTCATTGCACCAGGCATAATATACAAGGGCTTTTTGTTTCCATTTTTATATGCTAGTGGTACCCCTAGAAGGGGTAGGGGCACCATCTTGCATTTGTTTTGTTGTGGGTGAGTGGTTCAGGCAGTGCAGCAGCACTCAGTATCGTTAAAAAAAAAACAGTAAGTCTCTTGAGTCGTTGTATTAATGACCAGAGCTGCGAGCTTGAGCTGTATGAGTGCATGGAACCCTTGTTGTGGGTTCTATGACTGCACTTTGTGGCCTCAAAAATGTTAAAAAAAGATACAACTGCATGTTGATGTTTTTTTTTTTAATAAGGCTTTATTAGAAAAAAATATGATAACTTTTATTGAACATTGCAAGGTGCAAATTAATAAAATATACATTTAATTATACGTACAATTTTACTGGTGTTTAAGGCACAAGTGTTGCACTTCTTTTACTCTACCAATGTGATGGGTTCTGCCATGTTATGCTGAAATCAATAGTACTGGTGCTTGCATGGTAAAACCACCCTACCACCCAGGGGTGCAATTATAGTCCCAGAAAATCATAGGACCAGCAATACAACAATGACTTTACTGGTGCACTCAAAACAACAACAACTCATGTAGTACAGCCATTGTCCATGAACACAAAGTGATAGTGGCATTTCATCAAAGTCCATTTAATGTTGAAGTGTTCTTAAGCCCATATCAATGTATAAATGCACGCTGTCCAGCAAATAAACTATAGAGGATCAGAAGCAGCCGGTTCGTGTTTTGTCAACTTTATTTTTTGAAGGCTGCAAATATCACATACACAAAGGTTACCTAAAATCATTGGTTTGTAAGAATGGATTTTAAGTGCCAAACAGTGTGTTCAGTTTATAAAGAGAACATCAGAATTGATGAGTGAATACTGAAGGGGAGAATGTCCCCACACTGAGGTAAGTGCTTACTTGAATTATGTGGGATTGGTAACAGTGCATGTGTAAAAAAACAGAAATGAGACAAACATCCAATGTTATAAAAGCAGAGATCAAGTTGCACTATATCACGTATCAAATTCATGTGATAAGATGTGGAGAAGAATATAAGAAAGGTAAGTTCTTGTAACGATATCCGGTATCACTAAGTATGTGCAGGGAGATGAAGCTGTGCTAGACACGTATTGAAAACAAACTTCAGTAAAATGATACAAGTTAGAAGTGAATGCATTCAGAATAGGCAAAATAAAAATAAATAAGAAGAAAGGTAACAGTAAAGTCTATTACCTAAATAGTTCTATGCTTATAGATTGATAATTATATATCAATGGGAGGTGTAGAGTCCTCCATATGGGTCCAAAGTCTTTGTGTCCCGAGAATTAAACACAAGTATATCAATCACTGTGTCCGGAAGGTCTGTAGTTTGAGAAACATTGTACTTCAAAGTGTCCATAACAGAATGGCTTTGATAAGCTATGTGAAGAAAATATGTTGGGAAAAGTCAGTCAAAAGAACTGTAAAGTACAGCTAACAGTGTAAAAAATATGACCTACTGTCGTGAATGGCTCTCGCCTCTCAGCAAGACTGCTGGATTAGGGGTGGCAACCCTTTTGTTCATAGGTGACTGAGTCACTCCTACACAAGTTAGAAGCTGTCAGCCCAATCATCCGGCTCACTAGCAGTACCACACCCAAACCCTAAGTGGTAAAGGTGATTTCTGGCAGCTTAGCGCATGGACTCTCGAGACCTCTCCTGGAAATCGGGGTGTAACAAATCTTACCCCTTTTTTCTCATTAGACATAAGTCTCCTACACACAGGCAATGAAGAAGATGCAGGACCGTTCTCAATATATTTATTGAAAAAAATGCAATCTACAATAAAATGCATGTGCTGGGATGAATATGACAATGAGAAATATCAGAACTAGAATGATGAGGATAAAAGTGGTAAATATGAAAAACCCCAACATATTGCATTAGCATTAAATATGCAATTCCTATTAATAAGGCCTAAACCCTGCCCTAAAGCCAGACGTGGGCATGCTAAGGCTAATTTGCCAGTACCCTTGTCCATGAGAAAAGCCCCAACCCTGTTACCTTGGGATAAGATTGGCCCTTTAGTCTCCGGATCGGGAACCGTAGAGACACAAGGCTACGATTCACTGCAAAGCGACGTGGAGTCTAGATGGTGTATCCTGGTGGAACCCCCTCTAATGACCTTGGTCTTGTGAGGTGTTTTTATAAGGCACATGTTATTGTTTGTGCAGGAATCCTGATGCAAGTATGTACCTAAACATCACACTGTGTCTGCAAACTTGTGTTGGGAATTACATAACAAACATCTGACTTGTTTGAATTCTGCTCTTGTCAACAAAAAAACAAAAGAAGCATGATGACATTACCCACATACATCACTGATAATGACGCTTTCTCAGAATGACACTGATTAGGAAAATGAAAACATTTCTCAAAAATGCACATGTGTGCAAGCAGTGCTAAAAGGAAATAAATATTTTAAGAGAATAAAATAGAGCATGATAAAAAGATCAAAGGGGACTAGGTAAAAAGGGCAACAGGTTCGCAAGCTAAAAGCTCAGCTGTCTTCTGTTCCCAGGTAGGGAACTAAAATAAACCCACAACATGACAAGGAGTAGTCACCCATACACTGTCTGTTGTCATAGTCCAATGAAAGAGCAAGACCAACAGCAGTTCAATGCAGATGCTAAAAAAATCCTTCTCAGGAATGTGTAATCATAGAAGAAGGACTACTGAAATGACCCAAAGGGGTAAAATTGAGAGTGGTCTATGACCACCAGACCACGTAATGTTTATCTATTAACGACTGTGCAGGGGTGAAAGATGGGCACTCGAGGAAGTGTGTTCACAAATGTGCAAATGTCCAAAAGAGGACTGAAGCATAGACAATAGGGAAATCATTATATAGCAACTGGACGGAATGCCAAAACACGTCTATTACAAATGGGAGGAAAATGAGCATCCTCGTAAACAAAGAAAACTGAGTCCACATTACAAATCAGAAAGTGACCCAACGTGATAAGGAATGACATCATAGCATAAACAGTACTTTGAGCCAAAAGAGAGGTACTGAGACAAGTCCTTAGGGAAAATAGGTAAGGACCAAATGCATGTGACATACTGAAAGTATGAGCAGAAAAAAACAGCCTCGTACAATCAGAGTAAAGTGCCCTTGCAAATGGTGGAAGAGCGTCTGAAAAATAGCAAAACGTAATTTAATGAGAAATATCCATATATTATGGTGAATAGAAAGAGTGAAAGAAATTGGAGAAATACAAGAGGTGTTTACAGCGAGACAGTCACTGAAAACAAAAATTGAAGGACCCAACAAGACAAGAAATAGTGCCAATCACCAAAGGGTGATCACACTCGAATACAATAAAGGTTCTGTAGACACTACAGCACGGTATACATAAAATGATGAGAAAACAATATTGTTATGACCCACAGGTAAGACCAATATGATACTAACCTCCACTGCAAGTGTAGATATGAATATATTGTAACCAACAGTTGTATGAGTACCCGTGCGTTAGAAATTGGGTTTCTCCCTCCCGCTTTGTGGCTTTCCTATTTTAATATTGTATTTCTTATTTTTTTTTTTTCTAGTCGGCTAGGGTATGCACCTCAGCCAGGCAGAACCTACCCACTCTAGTCAGGGCTAGGGAGTTACACGTCCAAGATAACCCCTGCTCACCCCCTTGGTAGCTTGGCACAAGCAGTCAGGCTTAACCTGGAGACAATGTGTAAAGCGTCTGCACAACACACACAACACACGTGACGCAAAATGTACACCACAAAGTAAACACAACACTGAGCTATGTAAAAATAATCTGTATTGCACAAAACATAATTAGACCAACATTACACGTAAGTAATACCCTGCTACCTTTAGCAGTTGTCAGAATGTTACACAAATTACTAATACTCTGCAAGAATATGCAATTGTCACATTAGAACACGTAAGTACTCAGGATTCTGTAACATAAGCAGTAGTCAGGAATTAGAGTAAAAGATATATGCACTTGTCATGAACAATCCCTGAATAAAAGAAACATTAGAGAATATCACAAGTCATATAATTACATATCAGCTAGACATGCCCATAAAAGGAACATAAGCACATATATGTAGAAACAGTAACCAGGTAGGAAATAGTAAACATCCACAAGTCTGTATTAGGCTCCTAGAGCCTAGATTTCCTAAAGAGTACCTGGTTTCTGGTAGAGAGGCACTTCCAGTGCCTAGAAGTTGAGCATGGGGGCCCCCGGCGCTACTATGCGCAGAAACGGGGGCCATGCGGTGCTCTTTGGGGGGAAGGGCGATCACCACTCTCTCTCTCTGGTTTAGAACGGGCCATCCTTGGGGGCCCCCTGGGCCTCTAATGGCCTTCTCCAAGAGGGGGGTCCCAAAAGCCAAAGGTTTAGCGTAGTCGGGCGATCGCGCCCCTAGCGCAGTGGCCGGGGGAAAGGGAACTCCTTTTCTCCCCCACGTCGTGCTTGTTAGAGAGGCAGCTGCCCTTGTCCACGGTGCGGCTGCCTAATGAGGAAGCGGGGAAAGCAGGGGCTTCAGATGAGGCTCCTCACCTGTTTCCCCAGGTGGCCGCACCCCATCCGGTGCGCGAGCCGCATGACTGCCTTCCCTCGTCCGCGAGCGAAGCAGCGTTGAAAAAGGGGAGCCGAGGTGTGCCCCGGGGGCGCTCTGAAAAGGGCGGGTCACCCGGGGACACGGTAGGACCGGCTTGCTCCTTCCAGTGTGTTTGTTGGTGCCCTGGGGGCACGGAGGGGAGCGCGTTCCCCGCGCTCCAAGTTAGTTGAAGAACCCGGCTGTGGCGGTGATCTGGGCTAAAAATAAAGCGCTTTTCACAGTGCTCGGTCAAATCTGCAGCCTGGGCTGCGGCGGTGATTTTCCCTCAGCCACAACAAGCACGCCCTTGGGAAGGCTCTGTGGGCAAAGGTTGTAGAAGGGTTTGCAAGGGTGAGGGGCCACAGCACCCTGCCCCTGGGAGCAGCCAGAACAAGAAGGAGCACAGGGCTGGTGTGCCCAGCTACAGGCCACAACAGGGGGGCAGATGGTGGCAGTTCCTCCTAGTGACCAGGCAGGTCACAGGTCAGCACAGCAGCAGCAGTCCAAGGTGGGTTCTTGGTGAGTCCATTCATCAGCGTTCTGTGTCCAGTTTCAAGTTCCAAGAATGTTCAAATTGTGGGGAATATTCCCCTGTACTTATAGTCAGTTCTTACAGTGTTTTACAATGGTAGGGAGAGGAGGTTCCAGCCAGTTAAAACTGGTTCTGGGAGTGCCCCCTCTCTCCTTTCAGCACAGGCTCCAAACATCAGTGGGGGGTTAACAACCCTATTGTGTGAGACCAGGGCACAGTCTTTACAAATGCAGGCGTGCCCCGCCTCTACCTTCTCTCAGCCCAGGAAGGCTTTACAATATGTAGATGCACCTCTGTGTCACCTCCACCCTCCCTGTGTTCAGGCTGTCTGAGAAGTATGCACAAAGCCCCAACTGTCAGTCTGCCCAGACGTGGATTGGAGGCAAGCTGCAAAACACCAAAGTCATAAGCACAGATAAATGTGCACTTTCTAGAAGTGGCATTTCTGTGATAGTAATAAAAAATACACCTACACCAGTAAGCAGCATTTCTTACCACTGTCACAACCATACCAAACATGCCTACGCTACCCCTCATAAATCAGACAATACCCCTTACACATAAGGCAGGGCATTTCCAATTCAATCCTATGAGGAGGCAGCACTCACAGCAGTGAGACACCAAGTTAGGCTGTTTGTCACTACCAGGACAGGCCACGCAACATGGCACATGTCCTGCCTTCTACATACATGGCACCCTGCCCAAAGGGCTAGCTAGGGCGTACCATAGAGGTGACATACATGTAGTACAAGGGGAGTTCTGGGCCTGGCAAGTAAATTTAGATGCCAGGTCCCTGTGGCAGGAAACTGCGCACACAGGCTCTGCGCTAGCAGGCCTTAGATAGGTTTGACAGGCTACTTCAGTGGGTGGTGCAAGCAGCGCTGCAGGCCCACTTGTAGCATTTAATTTACAGGCCCTGGATATAGGGATTCCACTTTACAAGGGATTTATAGGTAAATTAAATATGCCAATCAGGTGTAATCCAATCATACAAAATTTGTAAGAGAGAGCACATGCACTTTAGCACTGGTTAGCAGTGAAAAAGTGCTCATAGTCAAAACGTCAGCCAACAAAGGTCAGAAAAATAAGGAGGCAAAATGCAAAAAGTCTGGGGAATGACCCTGTAAAAGGGCCAGGTCCAACACTGTGCAAATATTAAGACGTTATATCAAGGTTTAAAGAAACTCATATATACATCAGGTTTGATTTTGCTAGTCCAAATGTTACTGGTAAATCCAGTGGTGGCTGGTAATTTTAGGAGAGAGAGGGGCGGACGGGATACACACGCACACATATTCACTCATTCACACCCATTCATTCACACACACGCACACATGCATCCATTCACAATACCAAATATTCAAATGTACACGCACTCACACACCAAACATTAATTTAAAAAAACACTCACACTTTCCTGCAGTGCTGCCTCACAGGTCCCAGGAGGGTTGTGACTTTTGCCTTTCCTCATTAATTGACCTTAGGAAAGCCAATGGAAGAAGGCATCAGTCAAAAGCCTCGGAGGTCTCAGGAACAACTTGATTACCTTCCAAAAGGCCTTCCCTATCACAGACCTGGGCAGGCACCTCTTTTGTTGCCCCAGACACACAAGCTCCAATCTCAGTAAAGACAATTAGTTAGAAGTGACCACAGAGGAGTGGCTTCACATTTCCCTGGGTTGGGCACAAAGGCTCTGCACAATTGAAGAAGAGTTCACCGTATTGGATTTAGTCAGAGTGGCGTACTTTAAAATTGTTTGCAATAGGACATTGATACAAAAGTGGATAGGGTTACCCCGGGGAACTTTTTCCAATAGGTTAGGGAGAAGCCAGAAGGTGCCAGGAGTCACCTCCAGCCACAGGCTAGTGTCAAGCATAAATATGGCACCTCTGAGCACCCTCTTTGGAACACTCTGGATCTGTGGAAGACAGAAGGACTGCCTGAAGGGCTGGACCTGCTCCCACTTGCAATGAGGTGAAAGAAGTGGACTCCAAGGGTCAGTTGGTTGACCTCCTGTTAAGATACAATAAGCTGCAAGAAGCCTTTTTCTGAACAGGCCTAGCTAATTAGTTCCAACTGGACCTGCCCTGGACCTTAATTGTGGCCTGTGCTGGAGTGAGTCTTGACTCTTGAATGCTGTTGCTAAAGTTCTGGAACGCCTAACTGTTTTAAGGTGTACTCCTAACTTTCAGAACAACCTGGGACTTTGAAACATGTTGGGTTCTAAGACGAGGATGGGCAGTGCGGTGCTGCTGGTCTGAAGATTCAGGTTCTTCATGCTCAAAGCTTTTCTGCAGCAGCAAATGTGTTTCAGCAAGACTTTGCAGAGAAAGTATATGCCCTCATGTGCCTAAGCCATATGCTATTGCCAGTGGGTCTAAGTTGTAGGCCATAGCTGAGGAGTTCAGCTATAGAGTTCAGCTATAGCCTTTGCTTTAGACTCACTGGAGGAATTTGAGCTCCAAAAAGATACCAAATCCAAATGTAGAAATCTAGACCTGGCAAAGGCTCCAAAAGTATCCAGCTGTCAAGAGGACCTCCCTGGATGCAAACTTAAAATTTGTCTGCTAGGAGCTTTTCCCTCCTTAACCTCTTGTCCCACTGGGACCTCACTCAATGCCTATAACATTGCGGAGTCCTTTTCGGATACAGCCTCCTGCCTTGTCCTGCTGAAGGAATTTGACTTCCACAGAAAAGACTACGTCCAAAGTTTAATCCTCTGACTTTGTTGAACCTGGCTGGTTCTGACCCACACTCTTTTACAGTCAACCTCAAAATTGCACCTAGGTCTCGGTCTACCGCTTAAACTTTTGTGTTGCTATTTTTAAATTAAATATTTATAGCTATTGTTTCCTTTATTGGATTATTGTTGCTTTCAAGTTATTTTATTTATTATATGTTCTCTATTGTTATATAAATTGGGTGGCCTTTTATTGTTTTGTGTTTTTAGATTGTTAATCTATTTTGGTACTTTTAGATGCTTTACTCATTTTCTTAAGTGGAGCCTGTCTGCTCTGTGCCATAGCTACCACATGTTGAGCTCAGGTTTAAATCACCAAAACCTTTACTGAACCAGAGAAATTGTTACATGTGGTGGACCCCGACCCACCCCAACTAATAATCCACTTTCTCACAGTAACCTATTTTGTAAAGGTATGGGAGGCGTACCATAGCTCAAGTCAATCCCTACACATATTTTAGAGGAACTCCATTTTAACATTGTAAGTCCTCCTATCAAGGCTGTTTTGAAGTACATTATCAGCTTACATGAAAACTGTGCTTTTTTATAATAGACTTTCATGTGTGCTGTCTCAGTTTTCTTAGTCTCTATCTTGCTTTGTACTTCGGATTTTCTCTGTTTCTTGTTTTCTTTTTCCCGTTAACTCTCATCAGCATCTCAAAATATTTTGTGGACTTGTGTCAAAACTTTCAGGTGGGGTCTATGTAGCAGGAGCATCTGTTTCTAAGTAAAAATATATATATACTGTATATATCTCTTACGGCGAAAGACAAAACACAGTGAGTCCCCCATCTGGCACCTCCTAGTAAACATTCTAGCACACCCAACAACAAACAGGTCAGGCTGGCTTTAAACTTACTAAACACATTTTGCAGCAAGAGGGCAGGACGCTGAAAAAAGGGTCCCTGGGGAAGAACGGCCCCTGCCCCCTCTTATAGCCCTGATATCTCTCTCTCTTTCTCTCAACAGCTACAGCTCTCTCTCTCTCCTCTAGCTCTCTCTGTCTTTTCACTAGGCTTTCCCAAGTTGGTGTACGGTATCCTTGCTAATAATGATGAGTAGTAATGTTTGACTGCACCAGTGATGTTGGGGTAACAAAGAGATCAACAGAGAGTTGTGGTGAGTCTGGGAATGATCCGTTAATTATATGTCATAGCTAATTAGTTATTATATGGCATAAATTGAAGAAGGCACATGGCACAGTGGGACTCTTTGGTAGCTTGAAGGTGCTTTCTTTAGCCCTAGAATCTATCCAGCCTCGATTTACATACAATTATAAACATGCTAATTGCTGAAATATTGAGACCAAGATCTTATATAATTCAACAAAATATCTTCACAAAGAAAAAAGCGTCGCTTCATATGTCAAAATCTCAACAAAAACTTGAAACAAATCAGTTAATTTGGCATTGGCAAATGGATTTTGTACATACATTCGTAGGTGTTCATTTATTAAGACCTGTGCACCAGCTCCCTTTAATCTTTACAAGATATTTCCACTGTCAAGCAAAAAGGAAGGCACACGGCTTATCATTCAGAAAGTTATTTGACATGGATGATTGCAGTGAAAATTCAACAGCGCAGTGAACTGTCTACCTTCTAAATTTGTCAAAGATAATTACTAAGCTTTGTCGCATTTATGGAACAACATGTAAACAGCAGCAGTGATTAGTTGCCATGGCACACAGCAAAAGTGATATAGCAAAACGATAAACATAAAAGAGGTGATCTCATTAGATGTTCTGTTGCTTTCATCAGTGCTGATAATCCTTTTCTCACAATTGTTTTTTAGGTAGTTTGGTCTGAAAATGTCACAAAGTACTCAGAGACACAGGGGGAGATATTCTGAATAGATGTCATTAATGTGAGGTGACTTGCAGTCATCTAAAAAGGATTATTGATGTGACTTGCAGAATTACGTTTGAAGACATTTGGAGAAAATGGAGCAGATTCACCAATACATTTATGAGGAAGCAGTACTATATTAGTACTTTTTTGTGTACTCTGACATGCCCGGTGAAACAGCCTGGAAAAGTCAAACTCCCTATGAGTAAAAGTACAAAGCGGGCACCGCCCTTCCCAGCAGTACTAATTGTCTATATATATACCCATTTTAGAATATGTTGGGGTCAATTCACAAAGACGTGTAAAAGTCCATAACAGGAGTAACACTTTATATACTGCAAAATGCCTTTGTTTAGGTCGAGTGTTTCCTCAAACAAGGGTTTGTGGTGATATAGTACTTCTGCCTCTGAGTACCTTGGTTCCCTTTACAAAATATGATTATGTTAATATTTGTCACAATATCAACTGACACTGATATTGACACAATTAGCTCACCCAACAACAAAATTGTCTTCTTCTCATTGTTGCTATGACCCGATAACAAGGATGCATCTATATCACCTTGACCATGTTTCTACAAAAACCTTGCCACTACGTCGAATACCCTTTAACTTCTCACTTCTTCTTTTGCTGTTTTTCTCCTATTACTAGGACACTCTCCCTTCTCTTTTATCTAGTTTGCTATCCATCCTCGTCTTGACAATGTTCTCTCTCCATCTTTTACCGTGCCCCACCTTTGTAAATTCTACCATCCCCCCTACGTGTGACGTATACCTTTTCATCTCAAGGATCTTTGCACGGTGTAATCTAGTGGATCCTCTGTCATCTCTTTTTTCCTCCCCTCACATGCTTAATATCTTTTGCTACCACTTGCGTGGTATGTGCTAGCAATCCAAGTGGTTCCTGCATAATAGTACAAAGGCTGCTGATCCAAGTTCTAGTGACCCTGACCTCGTATCTCTGTGCTAGAGAAATAGAAAAATACCGCTGCCTAGGACAGTTTTTTTTTTTTTTTAAACTATGCCTATTTGTTTATTTCATTATTTTCAGTATTGGCTAATTTACCATAACAAAAAGTAGTTTAACTTCGATTTTTTGAATAATCTGTACGTTTTCACTGTAGTATTCTCACAGTGATGGTAGGACAATGTTGTGGAGCAATTGATTTAGTGGAAATTCTACGTGTGGAGTTGATTTCATACAATGTAGGTATTGTGCTGATTTACGACGAGTGCATTGACTATGTGTCATCCAAGTTAGTCTCTAAGGCGGTAATTCTGACCCTGGCGGTAGACTACCGCCAGAGCCGGGGACCGCGGATGCACCGCCAACAGGCTGGCGGTGCATCCATGGGCATTCTGACCGCGGCGGTACAGCCGCAGTCAGAAACGGGAAACCGGCGGTGTCCCGCCGGTTTCCCGCTGCCCTTGGGAATCCTCCATGGCGGCGCTGCAGGCAGCGCCGCCATGGGGATTCCGACCCCCTTACCGCCAGCCTAGCTCTGGCGGTTTTGACAGCCAGAACCTGGCTGGCGGTAACTGGTGTCGCGGGGCCCCTGGGGGCCCCACCAAGATTTTCAGTGTCTGCCAAGCTGACACTGAAAATCACGACGGGTGCAACTGCACCTGTCGCACCCCTTCCACTCCGCCGGCTCCATTTGGAGCCGGCATCCTCATGGAAGGGGGTTTCCCGCTGGGCTGGCGGGCGGCCTTCTGGCGGTTGCCCGCCAGCCCAGCGGGAAACTCAGAATTACGGCGGCGGTCTTTTGACCGCGCATCGGTATTCTGACGGCGGGACTTTGCCGGGCAGCCTCCGCCACCCGCCAAAGTCAGAATGACCGCCTAAGTGAGAAAACGTTTGGCAAAACCAAAGTGCCAGTTTACTGAACAGTCTCAGAAGCACCCTATAGTGCATGTAAGAGTAGATTAACAGTTTTAACAAAATAAGGGAATTGAAGGGTTTTGAAAGAAAAAAAAGCACAAAAAACAAGAGATATTGACATTAATGACAAAAGGATCTCATCACATTAATTAAAGAAACATTAAACTTGTTGTCCATATGTTTAACAAACAAAATTCACTGAACAGGACTTGCACAAAAGCCAACAACGAAAAAAATAGTCAATTGAAATGTGGCCTGATTTTCTTTGGCGTAGATGTGCACAATTCTGTTCTTTGCTACTAACATTCAGCAGTTTATATTAATTTGGCAACGTGGTACTTTAAACTACCATTTGTAATCCCCGTTGTGTTCTAGCAATCAACCTTCATTTCAAAACATCCCCACAGATATTCGGTCATTTCTCATCCTCACTCTGGGTCTGCTCTTTAACATGTCAGCCAGTTGGGCTGATCACAGTGGAAGTCTGTTAAATGTGCAACCGTGGCACATTAACAGCATCCTTCATTCTGAGACATCACTTACTTTCAGAGCCATTACGGTGACCCAGGGCCCGTGCTATTTTATTAATTCCGATATGTTCATTAGTTAATGAGCTATGATTACCAGGTGTGTTTTTCTTGGAATCTGAAATACCTTTTGATCGTAATGATTAGTATTCACGCATCCCAGCTCCATGCTGTGCTGTAGCAATTACATTTGCTTGAATTTTAGCAGTAAGAGACTTTGTGACAAACATGAGGTGGTCGAAGTGTTTCCGTAATGTTTTTGTGCAAAAAATGCTTTAGAATAGGTTTCTGTGCATTCAACTGATTCAATTCCTTTTTTTAAGTCTGATAGTTAGAATTTTACTTGTGCGACTAGCTTCATGTAATAAAATAAAATGCATACATACCAGTGGCAGCCATTCATTTTAGGAGGGAGGGGGAAGGACAGGACACACGCATACACACTGATTTACACCCATTTAGACACACAGACTCACGCACACATGCATCCATTCAGAAAACCCATTACCAAATATTCAAACATACATGCACGTACCAAACATACATTAAAGAAATCCACACACACACCTGATGCTCTGCCTCAGAGTTCCTAGGAGGGTTGGAACTGCTGCCTTCCTTCATTGGTTGATCTTAGTTTGATCTTAGGTCAGCCAGTGAGGGAAGGCAGAGGCCCCAACCTCGTCACAGTGTGGGATGACACTCAGCCCTGGGTGCTTCAGGGCTTAAAAATGAACTGCCCAAGTTCGAAACAATGAGTGACCCTACTCCTTGTCACCCAGGTGGAGGGCCTCGAGGGCCTTTGCTGAGGAGGTTGCGCCCACAGCATCTGTGACATCCTCAGCCCAGTAAAGTTCAGCTCAGTCAGCTAGGAGCCTTCACATTTAGTGCATGTCTAACTCCCGGCTGCCTGACCTGAAAGTGAGGAGTGTCTGTTAGACTGACCTTTGCTCAGCCTGACAGACACTCTTCTTGAGCGGCAAAAGGTGAGGTGGCATGGGCCCTCAGCCCCAGTGGACTGGCTGCAGCTGATACAAACATGAATACGCAGAGGGCCTTTGGGCTATCTCTCTTTACCGACTGGTCTGCTCCAATGTCATTCACATTTTTCTTCTGTTCACCACAGTATACAGCATGGGGTAGTGTTTCAGCCCACTTCAGGCTATGGCTCAGTTGCACTGTGAATAATGGCAGTTTACTTGATCATATGTGCACATCGATGTGCGATAACAATATTTTCCTCCGTTGTGCACAGGAAAATATACGATCTAAAAATACCAAACTAAAAAGGGTTTTAACACCCGTTCTACATAGCTTGCTACAAAGCACTTCTACTGTTTGTTTAAAATGATTTCTGATGGAGGTATACATATATATATAAATTGCCACCACGTCTGGATCTTCTCAACATTTCTTTGTTTATCTTCTTTTAGACGAATGGAATGAAAAAAATATATAAACATCACTTCCAGCTTGCTAAGATCACCAAGGCCATAAGATTTGCCTTTTCCATTGTTTGTTCCCTTAGCAACTGAAGATACATTATTTTTTGCTAAAACTGTGAAGCTTTTTAGTTGCACATTATTTGGGATGCTAATATTACACCAAGTTAATATGGATGCTGCAGGGCTCGGTATATACTGACTAGGGTATGCCAATCCCATTGTGAATGCTGTATGATGAAAGTTGAGTAGCACTACATGATTTCCCATACTCAGAACTGCAAAGTGCAGAACGTGTACTCTTTCCCTGCACAGATTACCCAACAGAATGTGTGAACATCATTTAATCCTGATTTGGGCAAAAGCTTCAATTTGTCCCTAAATCCAAGTTTCAGGGAACCCGGACTATACCCCTAACATAGCTATGAATTAAAATCATTTGATATGATATTCGGTAGAATGGCCAGTTAACCCAAAACATCAGAACCTTTAAAGATTGTTAAGCATTTATTTAGTGACGGATCACTACAAGTATCCACAACACCTCGTTTGCTCTCTGCAAAGCAAGGGGCTTCCTCAGCAGAGACAATGTAGTACACTCATGTATTTTTGGCATACCGAAGGCAAACATACTTCTAAACATTTATGACCCTGATTACAAGCAAGTTGTTAATTTTGATCCTCACTCAAACTCCTTTTTCCACAAGGATGAGAATTCCACGATTTACAATAAACTAAACCCTTAATTTTCCTCTGCTAAGATTCGGTTTGTCAAATCTACTGAACTTAACAAGTAAACAGCATTCCAATACGTGCAGAATTCGGTGTAGGAACACCGAATTCTACACCAAAAAAGTCTGCACCCGTGGTACTGGCATTTAAACAGGGCAGTAAATACCTCATCCTTTTGCGGCTTTCTCATAATCAGTGCCTATAAGTTTAGAAACTGGCCACCATCTGCATGTTGTGGGAAATGCAGGTGGCATCACAGGATAACAGGGTGACCACATTTTAACACTCAGCCAAACCGACTTAAAGTTCTATCAAGTGGACTTGAGAAGCCACCACGTTAGAATAATATTGCATGATATTTGGTTAAGGTAACGAGATTAATGTGTGATAAAAGCAACAAGTTCTTCACAGCTTCATCCCTTGCTGGAAGGAACAACATCCCTGCTGATCGCTTATGGACATAGGGAAAAAATATTTTTTAAATAAAGAAGTGGACAGATTCGAAGGATGCTTCATTACAAATGGGATAAATACCACGGTCATAAATAGTAAGGCTATTGCAAGTCACCAAGGAGTTCTTTGCTGAGTCCTTTTTAAGGTCATGAAACTCCGAGGTACTTGCAATATCCGTATGGCGGGTTACTTATTTTCTTATAATTCATGCCTACAACAACATCCTTGCAACAAACTGCTTAAATCCTCAGTGTGCAACCTCTGGCATGAAAGTAATAGATGTATGCACATATGAAGAATTGTAGGTAAAAATATTTGAAGTACAGTTAAACAAAGCAGTTAGATATTTATTTCAGAAGCATATTAAAATTATTTTATTGCAAGTTTAAAAAAAGATGTAGTTCAGAATGTATAGAAATATGTAGAGAGATTCTACCTTTCCTAAAATTTCTTAATGTGTGCAAAAATGCACATGTTGTCAAACATATCTCCTGTCTTCTTTCCACTGCCTACGTAAAAAAGCAAGATGGAAAAGCCTGGTTTTATTCTCATTTTTTAAACCGCAGGTTTAATTATGCTTGTTGTCTTGCCTTTCCCATTGGCTGCTGTCTCTCATAAGCTATTACAGTTGAGTGGTGTTAGACATGTCATCCTTGGCATGGTTCTCCCCTAATATTTTGCCTTCAATCTTCAGTTTTTGCTGACTTGGGTTTTGCTAGCTATACGACTCTGTTCACGTTACCACTGTCAACCAGTGGTAAAGTGCTTGTGCTCTCCCCTTCAATCATGGTGAGATTGGCTTACACACAAATGGGTCTCAGAAAAAAGGCTGCACAGTTCAAAAGTAAATAAATCAATATAGATCATCCCCTAATCCAGGGGAGATCTAAAATGGTCCCTGTGGATAACCTATATCAGGAACAAGAGCCCCCACTCACCAAATGGTGACATGCTTCATCATTGGGCTTTGCGCCTCGTCAGACCGGCACTGCAATGTCTGAGGGGCCCCTCATGGGGGCTCTTTACCAGATATCTTTTGAAAAGAATTGCCATAGGTGAATGCAATAGTGTGGGATTGGTGAGATGGACTGTTAAAATTGACTAGAAGAACCCTATAACAAAGTATTTTATTGAAAACATGGGCCCCTGTCAAGATTAAAAACAAAATGGGTAAGGAGAAGAAAGGATAATGTCTATCTTACCTTACTCTCAATGTAGTATCTATTGTTTGTGACCCCTCTAATCTAGGGATCAAGTACATGTATGGCAGAGTTTGAAGCCCCAACGCTGCCTAAATTGAGAAGGTCAACATCTTTCTCACTAAAATAAGTCTATAAGGATCTTAGTGTGATTCGTCAGGACCTCAAAAAAAGATATCATACCTAATCCTCACAATTCTGATAAATAAGATGAAGTCTGTGGTACAGGAACCTAAAAGAAGAAAAAGTTGTTAAGAACACAATAATCTAATAGTGTATCGTGTCAAATAAGCATGCCAGTGTCACTTTAAAACACTAGACAAAATCCCTAGCAGTGCTTTGGTGACGTGAATGAACACTTCTAAATAGAAAAAGTCTGAGGTTCTTACCCTCCTCATATTAAAGGATGGGTCCTAACGGTAGTAGCGGAGAGCCTAAGAGGTCCAGCCAATGTGATAATCAGCATGTCCGGGTTACAGGGAACAATAAACAGTTATCGTATATCCCTAATTTAATCTCCTGGTATTATTGGGCTCAAAACGTTTGTACAAAAATAACCTGAGTAATCAGAAAATAGACCTCTAGTCTATCATTAGGTCGTATATCATGTTATCCCTAACTCATGTAATGGACTACAAGTGGTGTCCTTTGTCAGTCTTCATAGTATAATCAGTTATCACATGGATGATACCGTCCACAGGGCTCATGGGCATTCATTCCCTCATTGTGAACAGAGTGTTGTCTGTACGAAAATAATGTTTATGTTTATCACTAGTGTATTATTGTTACTAAACGAATGACAGGTCCCACCAAGATGTAACAAAATCTGGGATGAATCCATCGCATTGAAAATCACATTCCCCTCACACGATCGGTAACAGCTCCCACCAAGGGGTGAGTGCATTGTGTGTATAAATCAACCCCATCATCAAAGTTATAAATCAATAGCCAGATCTGGTGATTGTTTTATGAGGGGGCCTGGGTGTCTTAACAAATTAGGGCTCGGGTTAGCGGCACTGACATAAATCATACATACACTTCATCTTGATAAAGTAGTAACTCATATGAGTCCAATGTATAATAAAACACTTGACATCTCCCACCAAGGTGCAGATGCCTCGTAGGTGTGTAGAAAACATTCCTATCAAACCTCGAACATAGAGAACAGAGTAAACACAAAATGCTGGTAAGTAGTCTCAAGTGCCGTAGTCAAACAAGATCTAAATTAGCGGCACCTCATTGCAGGCATTAGCGTAAATAGAAAAGGTATCCCATGGCAGCTCTGATCGGGTGCCAAACCCAGATATAAATCGACACGCACACCCCGTTCCCGAAAACTGAGTAAATATTTGGTTCGGGACCGAAGTGCTTACTTGGGTATCCGACCAGGCTTCCTCTTGAACCTACCCCTGCTCCGGTATGAGGAGTCCCGATTTTAAAGGGGAGAGTAGCATAAGGACATAGAAATGGCACTGGCATGACTTCTTGGTGATGTCGGCCATCATCTTGGCATCCAAGTGTCTAGTCCATAGGCTGCATGAGGTGCAGCATAAAATGGTCACCGCCATCATGGAAAGGGCAATCAAGGCAAATATAATAGAAAAATCATAAATGATGTGTATGCTACTACCCCTATTTACCATAGTTGAGAATTGCTCCATTTAGCTGGGGATGATAAATGGAGCTAAAACTAAGCATAATTAAATATCTTCAAAAAAAGAATAGTGAAAGTAAGTGGAAGCAAAGAAGTAAGAGTAATTTCCTAATTCTGAAGGGTGGGATCCAAAGAAAAAAGTAATTATTTCTTATATCTGCAAAACAATTGTTTTTAAGTCAATGGAGTGAATGTAAGAGATGTGTTGTGATGTATATCAATCGAAGGGTTAGATTACAAGTGCGTGTGAGGGAGGGAGTCCCCTGTATGTATCTCCTCTAAAGATACCAGCCCCATGTTATCAAAATAATGGGGGGAGTTTCTGAGAGTCATATTAATTCAGACCAAGGAACATCATCATTGAGGTCTCTAATATGGGGCCTTAATCTGTTTACCCATGTTGTTCTTTTTCAAAAGGTCTGTCAGTGCATTCTCTGTTGCCCGTGATTCTCTCAAGAATGACCCTTTTCATGTCATCCGTTGTGTGTTTCTGTTCAATATAATTCATAGTCAACTAGTGGTAGCTCGTTGACATCTTATTGGGCTCCTGTGTTCATTAATTCTAGTCTTGACCATCCTTGTTGACATTCCTTTACAGCAAAGATCACAAGGACATCGAATCATATAAATACAATTCTTGGTGCAACAGTTTGTGTGTTTGACCAACTGCCATTTATATGTCTCTCCTAAATCTAATTCTACAACATTCATCGATAAGGGACAGACATTGCAATGTCCACATGGGTTGCACCCAAATTGCTCATTTAATTTACTTGTAGGTCCCTAGTAAAGTGGTACTGTGTATGCTCAGGGCCTGTAAATTAAATGCTACCAGTGGGCCTTCTGCACTGACTCTGCCACCCATTCACATAGCCCTTTTAACATGTCCCAGGTCTGCCATTGCAACCTGTGTGTATGTGCAGTTTTAGACCGCAATTTCGACCTGGTAAAATAAACCTTATGCCAGGCCCAAACCTTCATTTTTAATGCATATAAATCACCCCTAGGGTAGGTAGATAACTATAGTGGCACTTAGTGCTTTTTGGTGCTATTTTCACTTACATTTTTTAATTGCATAACTATGGTCCTTCTGATTGCATTTTTGTCCTTTTAGTCTTGATTCATTTTTTTAAATTCATCTTTTTTGCTAAATTGTGTGGGATTGTTCTTGTGTTGTGTTCTCACTTTGTTACTGTTTGAAGTCATGCATAAATGCTTTACACATTGCCTTTAAGTTAAGTCTGACTGGTCTGTGCCAAGCTAGTAGAGGATTGAGCACAGATTAATTTGGGGTTTGCCTGTGACTTCACCCTGATGAAGATTGTTGTGGCTGCTTGAGTAGGGTTTCATACCCCTCAAACAATAACCTAACTTCTTACACGTGACTACATAATTTCTTGATTACAGGTGACTAGATGTGTTACAAGTTGCTTGTGATAAGGAAATTAGAGACTGGCTTTTAAACAGGGATTGCAGGATGTTATATGTTACAAACAAGCTAACAATGTGAGACCATTTTGTGCCTCTAGCATAGCAGTAGGTAAAAAAAAATAGGTAACTTGGATTCGCCTGCCTTCATATTTTACATTTGTACTAATGATCTTAGGCAATACAAACAAAAGGTTTAAATTGTTTAATGATGGTGGCTTTAATAAACAAGTGTGTATAGTACAGGCATGGAGGCACCAATTGCAGATTTGTTGATACATTTATTTCTTCAGAAATGTTTTCATAGTCTTTTTCACTATTGTTTCTTTTGAAAACAAAATCCTTCAATCTGTTCTTATGCCTAATAGTTCTTAATAGTCAACAATCGTTTCCCGGGTTATTTTTGTTCCCCAGTTTTGCAGAGCGGTAAGAATCAAATACAAATACATAAATGTTAAACATAGCCTTTCCTACTTGATTTTTAGATTGGGCGGATATGCTTGCAAAGTTCATATATTTTGAAGATTATTGAATCATTCAATATCAATTTGTAAGATTTTTTTCAGCTTACATCAAACGTATGGTTAGCTCGATGATCTGGATGACATCTGCTACGCCAAATCTTTTTTTTTTTGTTATCTCAATGTTTTGAAGGCCCCTGTTACAGCCTCACAGGGAGCGCAAATAAAAGATAAGCAGCGCCTTTGATGATTACAGCGTCATGGAGTACAGCAGTAGGTTGGAAGTTATGTAGCATAGTTTTGTTCGCCTCTATTTTTTATGCTTCTAATGATGACTTTTGGCAATACCAAAAAGAAGTTCCAATAGTTTGTTTCTGAGGGCATTATTGTAAAAAGCTCAAAGCATGATTACGTAAACCTCATCATTTTATTTTGAGACTTTTGGAAGCCCCATATAGGGAACGTAAAACAAAAGTTTCTTACACAAGGGGTGTAATTTGCAAATTTAATCGATAAAATGGAGCATCTGCCCAACTTTCTGTCTGAAGGTTTTTCGGAAATATATTGACTCCACATTATGGTATGGATCTATGGGGCCTATTTACGATACTGTCATGCAGTGCAGCTCAGCAAGTCACCCCGCTGTGCTGCACTATGTGACAGGGAAAGGGCAGGAATGTATTGTATTTAAGGTAATACAACACATTCCTGCTTTTTCCCATGCACTGGGGCCCTTTGGCAGCCTGGAAGGGAAGCTTCCCATCCCAAAAACAGTCCTGAGAGGCATAGTCCTCTTTCTATGTGTGTAGTTGATCTGCATCCCTAGATGTCTATATTTTTTCCCTTAAAAGCTCGAAACTACTAAACAGAGTTACACCAAATCACAGAAAGCATTATCCGCATACCAAGATCTAGCTTTCTGCCAAATTTGGAGTAGTTCCATTCAGTGGTTCAGGGCGTAGCCATGTATAAAAATGGCAAAATCCCCGTAGCCATTGCATTTTGGGACCCCCTGTGTTTCACGGCTCCCACTTGATGAATCACCCAGAAGCTTTACAGACAGCAGCTGAACAAATCTGCATTCTAGTTTTGAAAATGTCATTTAGATTTGTCAAACAGCCCCAAGTTATTAGCAAAACAAAAAATGCTTTGTCTATGGGAAAAGTTGGTGCTAATTATAACTACTGGCTATCCTAAATAGGTTTTATATATATATATATGTATATATGTATATATGTTATCTACTGCCAGTTAGAGTTGCTACCAAGGGCCAGATGTACTACCCTTAATATTTGTGACTCGCAATTTGCATTTATTTACGACTCATAAATTGTGAGTCGCAAACACTGATGTACAGTAATGGGTTGCAAGGCACCTGCCTCTTTAACATTCATTAAGCAGGATGCAGTTTGTGACTCATTGGGAATGGCCAGTACTCAAAGGGATGGTGGCCTTCTGGGTCGCATACCACAGTGTCTGCGACTCCTTTTTAAATAAAGCACTTTTTACTGAAATTTAGCCTGTTTTCCTTAAAGTATAATGGTATGCATTGCAAAAATAAAAAATAAAAGTTTTCTTTACATTTTTTGTTAGAGTGGGCAGTCATCCGTGGGTCCACTGCCTGTGCTGGCGCCCCCATTCACAAAGAGGAAGGGTTCCCTTCAAGGAGTCTGTAAAGTATGAATGTTTTGTGACTGCATTTCTGTTTGCAAAACATTCATACATACCAGTGTGATTCACTATTAGGAAGGGACAACATTTATATGCCCCTTCTTAATAGCAACTCTCAAACTCTATTTTGTGAGTCGGTAATAACTACGTACTCGCATATTAGGACTGGGACATAGGGAAATTATTTTTTCCAGTTGCAAACGGCCATTTGCGACAGGTAAAATGTGTCATCCAACTGCCCCCTAGATAGGAAAATGGTTCTTAGGGTTGAACTTGCAAGAGCATGCACCAGCGCATGCTTCTCGCTTGGGAGACACAGTTGTTTACAATAAGGGCTTGGAGCCTGCCTCTTGTTTGCCATTTGTTGGCTTGCTTGGCACTCTTCTTTACAGCCTTGTAATTCATCAATGTAGGCCAACCATCATTTAAGTTCCTCTCTGTGGAGCGGGGACAAAGCACTGGTTGAGTCATCTTAATCAGTGCCCGTCCACTGCTCCCAACATGACTGAGGTACTGTTTTGTTCTTTTTAACTTTTAGTGCTATGCAAACAGAAGGTGACTGACTGGCAAAAACATGCCCAGCAGGACAAACACAATTTCAAAGATTTATTTTCTATAATTAATTTTCCTTTATTTTGTCAAGTCTTCTTTTCTCATGTTGCACTCCCACTTTATTTTTTTTTTGCTTATTGGTGCAGCCCTCAAAAGATGAGGATTGTCTTCTTCTAAATATTGCAAAATTCCATTGTTTCTTACTTGTGTGTAATTTCGGAAGTAATATTGTAACACATAATTGCAGCACACCACAATCCATCCCACTCCAATCCACGCCAATTCGCCCCACCTTACCTCACACCAATCCACATTGGGAGATGGAGGCCTTCCATCATGCTTTTCCGCCTGTGGTTCAGTTTTACTGTTTCAGAAATAATAAAAACAAACCTCAGGCTGGCACAGCAGAGCCCACATTCAGAACTCATGTATTTTAAAGTGTTCCCTTTGTGTGCTTTTATAATGCAGAGGTGATTTACTTTAGCACATTAGTTTATATCACTCTAGTGAGAGTCATTTATTAAAAATATATGCCTCTCAATATAGTGATATTAGCTGATGTACTAAAGTGAAACATTAAACATGTAAAAAGCATAGCACTTTTAAATAGAAGAGTTCAGGATATGTGGATCCTGAAGTGACATATTTAAAAATGCCCTAGTCTCTTGTATACTTTGAACATGCAGGAGCATTTAACTTATCATCATTTATTATCACTATATTGAGAGGCATTTATTAACAGTTTTAATAAACGCCCCTCACTACAGTGATGTAAAGTGATGTTCTAAAGTAAAAAGCTCACACATGTTAAAAGCATACAAGGGACACCCCACCCCTTTCGAGTTCCAACAGCAGCCCCTGCAATACAACCAATCCACCCCACCCCAATCCAAACCTCTCACCTCAGTCCAAAGCACTCCAATGGGCCACACTCCAATACTTCCAACCCACTCCACTCCAATCTACCCCACTCCATTCTCCCCCACTCCAATTCACCCCACTCCAATCCAAAACAACCTGCCCGCTCCAATCCAAAGCAATCTGCCCTACTCTAATGCTATGCACTCCAATCTGCCCCACTTCAATCCAAAACAATCTGCCCCACTCCAAAACATTCTGCCCATTTCCAATCTGCCCCACTCCAATCCCAAACAGCCTACCCCATTTCAGTCCAACAAAATCTGCCCCACTCCAATGCAAATCAATTTGTGCCACTCCAATCAAAAACTATCTGCCCCACTCCAATACAAAACAATCTGCCCCACTCCAATCTTCTCGCTCTCAGCCAAAATGTTCTGCCCACTTAGATCTGCCTTAATCCAATCTAAAACAGCATTCCCCACTCCAATCCATCCCGCTCCAGTCAAGACAATTTGCCCCACTCAATCTAACACAATCTGCCCCTCTCTAACTCACCCAACTCCAATCTGCCCCACTCCAATCCAAAACAATCTGTCCACTCCAATTCACCGCATTCCAATTCACCAGCATCTACCCCACTATAATCAAATCCACCCCACACTAATCCAGTCCACCCAACTCCAATCTACCCCACTCCAGTCCAATCCACCCCACTCCCTTCCCAATCCACTCCACTCCAATCCAACACAATCCACTCCACTCCAATCCAAAACAATCTGCCCCACTCCAATCTGCCTCACACCAATCCAAAACAATAAGCACCACTCCAGAACAATCTTCCCTACTCCAATCAGCCCCACTCCAATCCAGAACAATCTGCCCCACTCCAATCTGCTTAACTCCAACCGAAAATAATCTGCCCCACTCCAATCTGCCCCACTCCAATCCAAAACAATACTACCCACTACAATCTACCCGACTCCCATTCACCCCACTCCATCCACCCAACTCTAACCCAGTCCATCCCATACCAATCAAATCCACCTCAATCCAATCCACCCCATCCTTCTCCAGTTCACCCAACCAATCCAATCCACCTCAATCCAATCCGCCATACTCAATTCAGTCCACCCTCCTCTGCAGATCTGACAGATCTCATGCTGAGATCTTATTGGCTGTCAGTTCTTCAACCAGGAAGTGCTGGTAGCCATCTTGGGACACAGACTCAGCCAAGTTCCAAGCAAAAAAATTAAAAAAAAAAGAAAAACAGAAGGGGTCAGGGTAGGAGTACCCTGACCCCCTAGGCCTGATGGTGGTATCCCAAAATGTTTTTTTTGCCACACAAACACAGTGGATCCACAATTCTGCTGCACAAATTATTTAAAAAATGTGATTTCTCCTGTCTTCTCCTTGCTTTTCCCCCCATTTTTTGAGTGCCTTCTATGTGCATTTTCCTCATTCTCACTGCTTACTCCTTGCTTTTTCACCCACATTTTTAGTGCCTTCTCCTTGCTCTTCCCTTGTTCTCACTGCTTTCACCTTGCTTTTTCACCCGTGTTTTGTGTGCCCCTCCTTGCTCTCCCCTCACTTTCACTGCTTTTTCCTTGCTTTTCCCCCATTTGTGTGTGCCACCTTCTTGCTTTCCCCTCATTTTCACTGCATCTTTGCTTCCCCCTGTATTTTGTGCGCCTTCTTCTTGCTTTTCCCTCTGTTACACTGCTTTCTCCTTGCCTTTCCCTCATTTTTGTGTGCCTTACCCCTGCTTTTCACTCAGTCACACTGCTTTTACCTTGCTTTTTCACTTGTTTTTATGTTCTTTCTCTTTGTTTTTCCTTCCTTTTCACTGCTTTCTTTTTCCCCATATCTTGCTTGCCTGCTCCTTGCCTTTCCCTCATTTTCACTGGATTCTCCTTGCTTCCCCCATACTTTGTGTGTCTTTTTCTTGCTTTCCCCTGATTTTGTGTGCCTGCTCCTTCCTTTGACCTCATTTTCACTGCTTTCTACTTCCTTTTCCCCCATATTTTGTGTGCAGTCTCCTTGCTTTTTCCTTGTTTTCACTTCTTTCTCCATGCTTTTCCCCCAATTTTTGAGTGCCATCTCCTTGTTTTCCCTTTGTTTTCACTGCTTTCACCTTGCTTTCCCCCCCATTTTTTTGTACGCATTCTCCTTGGTTTTCTCTTGTTCTAACTGCTTTTCCTTGCTTTTTCACCCAGTTTCTGTGTGCCCTCTTGCTTTTTCCTAATTTTCACTGCTTTGTCCTTGCTTTTTCCTCCATTTTTGTGTGCCTCCTCCTTGCTTTTCCCTCATTTTCACTGATTTCCCCTTGCTTTTTCCACATATTTTGTGTGCATTCTCCTTGCTTTTCCTCATTTTCACTACTTTCACCTTGGTTTTTGACCTGTTTTTTGTGTGCCTTCTTCTTGTTTTTCCTTCGTTGTCACTGCTTTCTCCTTTCTTTTTCCCCTCATTTTTTGTGTGCCTTCTCCTTGCTTTTCCCTTATTTAAAATGCTTTCTCCTTGCTTTTCCCCTGTTTTTTTTTAGTGCCTGCTCCGTGCTTTTCCCTCTTTTTCACTGCTTTCTCCATTCTTTTTCCCTGTTTTTTGTGTGCCTCTCCATGCTTTTCCTTCATTTTCACTGCTTTCTCCTTGCTTTTTCCCTCGTTCATTTTTTGTGTGCCTTCTCTATGCTTGTCCCTGAAGTTCACTTTTTTCACCTTTATTTTTCCCATGTTATTTGTGTCTTCTTGCTTTTCCCTATTTTTCACTGCTTTCTCCTTGTTTTCCCCCTCATTTTTTGTGCCCCTTCTCCTGGTTTTTTCCTCATTTTCACAGCTTTCACCGTGATTTTTCCCATGTTATTTGTGTCTTCTCCTTGCTTTTCCCTAGCTTTCCCTTCTTTTTCCTCTGTTGTTGTGTGTCTTCTCCTTGCATTTCCCTCATTTACACTGCCTTCTTCTTGCTTTTTCCTTGTGACCTGAGATCAGATGAATGTGGGCAGTTGGCCACAGGGACTGGCTGCAGACAGGACTCTGCGGCCAACACCCCGTGCAGCACAGCCAGAGGCCGTGCATGGCATGGGATTGGATGCATGCACTGGTTGCCCACCCAACCTGACGACAGACAAGGCCCAGCAGGCAAAACCCTGTTGTACGGCATTCGGTTATGTGTGACATGGGGTTGGATACACGCCGGGGGTTAGATATATGCAGGGGTTGGCTCTGCCGTCAACATCCCGCTGTGCTAAAAACACCTTAGAATTTACTGATAAAAACAAAGGTTACAGGGATGTTATAGTTAGAAATTAACAGCTATTATAGTTAGAGATATTTTAAGTAACTGTAGCTTGTGACCTAAGGTAACTATACCTTGCACCCTTGTCATACACTGCTAATTAACCCAGGTAACAGTAATTGCTTCTTCTATGACATCAGAGATAATATCATTGCAATATTTGCGGTAAAATTATTGATGAGAAAACTGTACATGGTGGGGGTTCGAGTTAGAGTTACCTTAACGCACGAGTTATAGTTATTTGAAATATCTCTAACTATAACAACTGAATTTCTAAGGTTTTTAGCATATAAATTCTGATTCTAACTATAAAGTGTGTAATATATATTTGTATATATATATATATATATATATATATATATATATATATATATATATATATGGCAGACTAAGAGATAAATTGGCTTTTAAGTGGAATGGGTAATTTTAGGTGGGTATGGGTTTTTCGGTGGCAAGAGTACTTTTATGCTTTAGGGTGAGTATGGGTTTTGGGGTGTCAACGGTAATTTTATGGTTTAGGGTGTGTATGGGTTTTTGGGTGGCAAAGGTAATTTTATGGTTTGAAGTGGTTATGGCTTTTGGGTGGCAATGGCAATCTTAGGGTTCAGGGTAGGTATGTGTTTTTGGGTGGAAAGGGAATTTTTAGGGTTTGGGGTAGGTTTGCGTTTTTGGCTGGCAAAGTTAGTTTTAGGCTTAGGGTGGTTATGGGTTTTTGGATGGCAAGGGAATTTTTAGGGTTTAGTGTTGGTATGGGTTTTTTGGTTCTAAGATGTTTTTAGGGTTTCGGGTGAGTATGGGATTTTTGGTGGTAAGGTGTTTTTAGGATTTAGGCACTATATCTTGTGCCCTAAGGAAACTGTAACTCACGCCCTTGCCATACACTGCTAATTACTCCAGATATTACAGCACCCATGACATATTTTAGAACAACATTAATAATGTTACTGTAACATTTGTTGTAAAATTATTGGTGAGATAACTGTACATGGTGGGGGCACAAGTTATAGTTACCTTAGGGCACGAATTATAGTTACTCGAAATAACTCTAACTATAATAGCTGAATGTCTATGGTTTTGTACATTTAAAATGTGAGCCTAGCTATAACGTCACTGACAAAAACAAAAGTTACAGGGACATTATAGTTAAGGTCTGAATTTACTTGCACAGAACCATAGAAATTCAGCTGTTATAGATAGCGTTATGTTAAGTCGTGCCCTAAGGGATTTATTGAGTCTGTGTGTGTAATCTTTTTTTCCATTCGGCTCTGGATTCACGAATCCGCTCCGGATTTGCAGATCCGCTCTGGATTCTCGAATCCAGAGTGGATTTACATGGGTGAGTCAGGCTGAGCCCACCCGCGGAATTTTTTGCCTGTGGTGGGTCCCTCAGGAACCCATCCATCTGTCCTATGGAGTCAGGATACCCCTATACTGATTCATAATCTCACTTTACACTGTCATTTATCCCCAAGGCATGCATGATAAAGTCGTATGCATGGTAAAGGGATGCATGCTAAAGGTATTTTATTGTAAAGGCAATGCATGTTAAATGATGCATGGTGAAGGCACTGTGAGGTTATGCCTGCTTTGTAAAGGCTTTTTCCTAGTATAGGAGACAGCATGCATTTGTGTTTGCTGCAGACAATGTTTGTGATAATATCAGGGAAATCAACAGTAAAAATTGGCTCACTAGCCCATAAAGTAGGCCCCCAAAATGCCATAAAGCTAGCTGAGACCCTGATGTGTCCAACCAACTCTTCCGACTGGCTCTAGATAATTGTTTTACAGGCTAGTCCGGCCATAGCATTTATCACCAATAGGGGAACAGAGGTCAGAGCTGGATTGAGAGTTGCAACAGCTCGTTTGGCAGGGCCTTTATCCTTGCAATGCCCCAATTTTATAGCACACTAATTAAACACTATTCCGTTTCACCTTGCTTGCGAGTTACGCTTCACAACAGAATGAAACAAAGCGGGCTCAGATTAGCCATGACGTGGATGCAATCATTTAAGACTGAGTAATTAGAGCACAAACCCTACCCCAGCGAGGACAGGTACAGACAGCTTTTCAAAGAAATGCCCTAAATTGGCTGCGTATTTTCACCACAAAAGCATTACGTTAGTTACCGTGTGAAACCCCCTTTATCTGGCATTTAACTTCCCTCTAATGGATCTGGAGGGAGTCTTTAAAATGAAACATTTTTGCTCGGTGTTTTTTCCTCAGGAGATTCGAAATCCTGTAGTTCCAGGATGCGTCATGATGCTTTTTTCATAATTACTATGGAAACACTGCAAAATGAAGGGAGCAAGTGACTAGCCATACTGTATATTTAATGTTTTCGAACTAAAAGGGTACTTGAATCCAGGCCAAACACACAAGCACATTATTATATTCCGGTTGGTTTAAATAAAAATGCACATTTTTGTATGGTTAAGGTGGTTAAAGATTGCAATATTTCTCTACTACCAGAAATTAATGTGTGGAACGTAGCACCCTGTATTTCACTTATGCTCAGTAGAGTTTACAGCTACCGGCATCCTAACATTTCTTTCATTTTACCTATCCTAACGTTATTTTTCTTTAAACGTTTTCTGAATACACAGCATTGTAAGCCGAAAACACCCCCACAACACTTCTATGCATACAACCAGATTGGTTCTATTAAATATACCCTTCATAAAGAATAGAGCCTACACAAAAATGCGAAAATATTTCTTTAAACAAACTGACTGAAGCATCAAATTAAATCTTCAATAGAAATCCTGGCCCATGATTCCCCTGACAGCGCGCGCTGCGAGGAAGGGGGAGGGGTGCCACTACACCACTCATGCACTGCAGGGGTTATAAAATGTTGTTTTTCCAAGCTCCACATTTCAGTGTCGGCTTTCACCCTGGGCATGAGCGTAGAGAAGCTTGAGAGGGCCCCCCTGCAAAAGTACATTGAGGGCCCCCCTCCCCACCAAACTGCATACTACTTTTACTGATGGAGGCCCCTGGAGTTTGCCCCCCCGCACCACAGGGACTGCTTGGGCTTATGTCATGCCACTGACCATAGGACATAGTGGACAGAGTGCCTATTCTCCTGTCACAATGCCCCATACTCTTGCAGCCCCTACCCTTCCTATTGGCAGAACAAACAAAAGTAGTGGCTGCAAAAATGCATAGTCATCTGCATTACAATTGCTATTTTACAGAGATTGCCACAAAGGAAGGCGGTGCTAATCTGCCCGTAACAGAAATAGAATGAAACAAACATGGACGTCAATTCACCAAAATGCTAGGGGTAGTGGAAGTTACATCATATATCCTTTGACCCTAATGATGTCATGGGAAGCAACATCGTATGAACTTTGACTTTAAATTTTCTTAGGTAGTGATGTCACATGACCTTAATCCTGATTACATCACAATAATTAACAATGGTGAAGTTCCATAATAATTGTATGATTAAGATAACACAAACAAATGTCTATTTTTGGATATCATTTATGTAAAGGTGCATACATAATATGTTAAGGGGAGAGTTACCGGAATTGTAGTAAGCAAACAAAGTGTGTCTGATGTCCTCTAGTGGAGACTGAAGAGCGGGAGTTTTTTCCCCCTGGTAAAATGTTATGAAAAATGGGCTCTAATATTGCATTTCAAGTCGTTTTATGGTGTACCAAACTAATGAAATCTGACAGTCCCAATGAGTTGAACCAATCACGTTTTTAAAATATCCTATGTGTACCCCATATGTCAAAATTACCTCCTGCTAGGACCAGCATTTTGCTATTGGTGCCCATTTTGTAGAATCATTACATACAATATGCCAGTTCCAGAGTTGTGCTAATACTGCTGTCCATGTGCTATAGGGGGCCCTTATGTAAGAATTTATGTCTAGTATGTTGAGGACCACATTGTGTTATGGAAGGCCCCCTGACATATGCCACGTTGTCCTCCCATATGCAAAGAAATTCCTCCAGTGTGCCAGCATTAGCAATTTGCCACAGATGTTAACTATGGCAAGAATTTTCTCCAGTATGCCAGAGCTGACATTTTTCTGTAGGTGCCCTACGCTAAAATTGATCTATAGTGTGGCCAGCGCTAGCATTTTGCTGTGGGTATCACATATGTAGGTATTGACTCCAGTAAGCCAGTGATAGCATTATAATATTGGTGCTTCTATAAGCCAAGAAGCATTCCAGGTCCAGTATCAGACTTGCAAACAAAACACATTCACATTTATCTCTTAACTCATTCACTTACACTCAGTCTTGCTCTGCGCTCACTTGCTCTCCTTCACTTTCACTCTGTCTCTTCCACTCACTTTCACCCACATACACACACACAACAAACATTTAAAGCTATTTTATTTTCCTTCGTTAAATACCAGTGAAGGTTCATTTCTGCTGCTCCACTTACTACTACACTAATAGTGAACAGTAGACTAGATAGATTTTAGAATGATAAGGAATAAAGTGCCAGCACACATGTAATAACAGATGATCTTTTTAACCCCTTCTGTGCCGGGGACATATGGTTACTTTCCGATGTAACCATTACGTCCTGGCACTGGCCACGGGGTGAGCACTCCCACACACCCCCCAGGGCAGGAATGGAAGGGGAATCTCTTTCCTGTTCCATCACCCACCCCCGCGATTTCTGATGATGTCAGCAAGCGATCATGCGCTGACCTCATCAGAGGTCGCCCCCATTGCTTGCATTTCTCTTCTGAACGGGAGTGGGGGTGGGCAGAGAGACATCAAAGGAAAGAAAAGTATTTTCCTTTACTTTGATTTCTTTCTGAGCATTTCTGCAGTCTTATCGTAAGCGATTGCGCTGCAGAAAGGCCCACTAGACACCAGGGAGTTTGTTTACCTTTAAAGAAGGGGAGTGGCCCCTTGGGCAAGGGTCGCACTACTGGGGGGCAAATTTATTTTAGGCCATTTCTACCCCCTTGGAGGGCAGATTGGCCTATTTTTAATAGGACCAAAACCACTAGACACCAGGGGCCATATTTATACTTTTTGACGCACAACTGCACCAACGCAGTTGTGCGTCAAAATGTTTACCGCCGGCTAACGCCATTCCTGCATGCCATGCGGGTGCCTTATTTAAGGAATGGCTTTAGCCGGCGCTGCGGACTGTTCTGAGTAAAAAAAAATTACGCACACCAGGCAGCGCTGGCGTAGGGGAAAATGGGGGTTATGCGTCAAAAAATGGTGCAAGTCAGGTCTGAGGCAAAAATCAGGCCCCAAACCAGACTTGTGCCATTTTATGACACACAACCCCCATTGAAATGACTCCTGTCTTGGCAAAGACAGGAGTCATGCCCCCTTGCCCAATGGCCATGCCCAGGGGACTTCGATCCCCTGGGCATGGTCATTAGACACAGTGGCATGTAGGGGGGCCCAAATTAGGCCCCCCTATGCCACCTTAATTTTTTTTAAAAAAATACTTACCTCAACTTACCTGTACGCACCTGGGATGGGTCCCCCTATCCATGGGTGTCCTCCAGGGGTGGGCGATGGTGGCAGGGTGTGTCCCTGGGGGCAGGGAAGGGCACCTCTGGACTCCTTCCGAGCCCACAGGTCCCTTAACGCCTGCCCTGAACCAGGCGTTAAAAAACAGTGCACATCAGGCTGTGCGCCATTTTTTAAGGCCCACCCCCTCCTGTGCGTCAAAATGATGCTGGGGTATAAATAAGGCGCACAGGCCAAAACTTCATTTTTTGGACGGGAATGCCTACCTTGCATATCATTAACGCAAGGCAGTTTCCTGCCTCCAAAAAATGACGCACACAGTGGAATTTCGACGTCCGCGGGGTCGGGCGTCAGAGTTTAAATATGGGGCAAGGTTTGCTCCGAATGTGCATCAAAATTTTTTATGCACATTCGGCGCAAACAGAGTATAAATATGCCCCCAGGCATTTTTTGTTTACACTACAATTTCATGCAAGGGGAGTGACCCTTTAGGCAAGGGCTGCTCCCCTGGGGGCAAATTTATTTTAGGCCATGTCTTCCCCCCTTAGGGACAGATCAGCCTATTTTAATTAGGCAGAAACCACGAGGCACCAGGGATATTCTTTTTTTTTTTTTTTACAGATGCAGAGCAAAAGTTAACTTTATGCATTACTAAGTGGAGAGCAGGACTGTGAGGCAGGATACTTGCACTTCCATAGAAAATAATCACCTTAAAAGTCTACTGTATTCTTGCACTACTTAACCCCAATTACCTGCAGATGCTACTTAGCAATTATTTCACATGTTCAAAGTGCACTGCATTGTTCACTATGGGTAGTTATTGTCTCACAATACAGGTATTGCAAGCTGTTGTGCATGTAACATGATCAGCTTCATAGGAAGGAAAAATAGCAAAACATTGCAGCTATAATTGCAGGTGATTTTGTTTTCTCAGGGGAGAAAAATTTGCATGGCATCATTTGTCTTGCTAGCACTAAACTGGATTCCCTCCGTTGAAATTCTTTAATACAGAATTCCCACTAGTGATGAGTAATGAACTATCCATAACATGCTGTTTTTACACAAAGAATGCACATTGAAAATCCAAAATCATTAAGGAATAAATTAGGCTTTTTTTGTTGCATTTCATGAAAGACCTCTCTCTCGCCTTAATAAATGACTCTCTTCATATAGTAAGCCCTATGGTAAGCTTTAAAAAAATGATCCAGTCAGCAGAAACAAAGTAGCATTCTGCCATCAATAGGATACATTATAGCCTCACATTCTTTTATAGTGTGTTGTATTTCCTGATAGGCCCATATGTGGTGCTTTGGGGCGATTTGTTCCAGTTTTATGTCTTGCTCTGTACAACTTTAACTTACTGCAAGAGCTAATGTCATCAGCACCAAAAAATAAACACAGAGAGGGGCTTTAGGTCAGGCCCCTTCAACCATGAACTCATTCGGGTAATTCCCCTTCAGCCACTGTTTCAAAAAAGTGTCACTCTCATCAACGATCAGGCTATATACTATTTTAGACTCTACGGGAGTCATTATGAACATGGCAGTCTGGGCCTCCATGCCAGCGGTGGCGGTAATGACTGCCACCAGCATGGCGGCCCAGACCGCCCTACAATGGACGTGGAAAAACCGCCACTGGCATAACTCAGCCACTGCCAGGCTTCTGCTGCCAGGCAGCCTGGCGGTGGCGGAGTTACATATCTGACAGGGCAGCGCTGCAAGCAGTGCTGCCCACCGGATAATGTACCTCATTCCACCAGCCTTTCCCTGGCGGTTCATCCCTTCATCTTTTGTAGACCGCCAGCGCCAAACTCGGCGGGTTTTCCCACCAAGTTCATAATGAGGGCCTATATCAGCTATGGTAGATGAATCCACCTGACTGAAGAGTGCTTCCTCTTGCAGCGCATGGGCAGTAAAGCCTATATGCATTGTGAGTAAGGTGCATTTTGTACCTGAAGTGTTTTTATCCTCCTGATAATGTGACAGCAAAGGTATCCCTACACCTAAAAGAGATTTTTCAACAAAATGTGTTCTGACTCATACTAGACCTGTCAGCCTCAGGGTGGTCTTCCCCACACTTTTTGTGTTCCTCCTCCATTTTTCCTGATCTAATTTTTGCTGACTCTGCATACTTTACCACTGCTAACTAATGATTAAGTGCTTGTGCTCTCTTCTTTAAACATAGTACTATTGGCTTATCCCCAATTGGACTACATAATTTACTCATAAGTCCCTAGTAAAGTAATAATACATGTAACTAGGACCTATAAACTAAATGTCACTAATGAGCCTGCAGCACTGGTTGTGCCACCGACTTAAGGAGCAATTTAAAAGTGTCTCAGGTCTGCCATTGCAGAGTCTGTATGTGCAGTTTTAAACCACCATTTTGACCTGGCATAATAAACCTTTTGCCAGACCTAAACCTTCCTTTTAATACATATATAACAACCATATGGTAGACCCTAGACAGCCCAGAAGGTAGTGTGCAATGCGCGTAAAAAAATAGTACATGTACTTTTAAGTCTTACATGTTCTGGTAGTGAAAAACTCTCAAATTAGTTTTTCACTCCTGCAAGGCCCATC
Source organism: Pleurodeles waltl (assembly GCF_031143425.1). Taxonomy (NCBI): domain Eukaryota; kingdom Metazoa; phylum Chordata; class Amphibia; order Caudata; family Salamandridae; genus Pleurodeles; species Pleurodeles waltl. The sequence continues at coordinate 855,969,718 of NC_090450.1, forward strand.
TCTACCATAAGATAACATCGGAGTTGTCGGTAAGACATAACCAGTACAAGTTTGCTGGCTCTGGAATCACAATTTAAAATCCTAACGTATGGTAACGTTGAATTTTAAATTGCCATTCTGAAAATGCCACTGTTAGAAAGTTGACATTTTTCTGCCCTATCCATTTAGTGCCTGCACCCTGTCACTGGTCACGTGACCGGGTGTAGCTGACAGTTGGACTCTGTGTATTCCTAGACAGCCAAACATAATATTGAGCTTAGGTGTGTCTCGATGGGCTGTTACTGGCAGGATGGGACGGAGGAGTTGGGCACAGCCCAACTTACAGCTGAATAGGCTGTGTCCAGCCTACACACAAAGGGCTGCATAACCACTGTTGTTAGTCTGCAGCCAGGACAGGGAAGGCAGGATGCCTGGGGACTCTGAAAGAAACCCTCTAAAGGTTTCTCTCCCACTTCAAAGGCACAACTGGGTATATCTACTGGACCTCAGACACCACCACTTTGGTACACTTCTAACCCTGTGGATACTGTGCCAGGAAGGAGGACTGTTGTGCTACTGAAGAACTGCCACTCTACTGGACTGCACTCTGCGGGACTCCTGCTTTGCTGTGCTGACCTGCTGCCTCCATGAGAATGCCTGGATGTGCATCTCTTGAACTCAGAAAACTGAATGACTCTAAGGACTAATTGGCTGGCTTCTTGATCTGCAGCTAACAGGCTTCCAACAACCTCTCACCTGCACCTTGACTCTGCCGTCTGTGGGTCTACCCCTCAATGTGTTCCTATTACATTCCTGAACCTTTGAAATGGGCCTAGGGCGTTCTACCAGCCTCTGTGGATCAAGCAGATTTGAGACATTTCCTCTGCTATGTGGTCCAAACCACAAGCAGAACCAACCCATCTCAGCTGCTGAGTCTATTGGACCCATTGCAAAGACTTGTATCACCGCCGCAGCCCGTATCAGCTTTGGGAATCTGCCTCTACGCAATGTATCCTTGGTGCAGGACCTTGCATCTCTCATCAATGGCAGCCTCAATCACAACACCGGACTACGTATCACAGCCTCGCAGCTCTTTGGAACTGACCCATTTCCCTGACTGCACACCTCATCCTTGAACCTGGACTTCCCATCACAAGCGTCGTCAATGGGTTCCTCAACAACAACACACTCCTGTGACCAGACTTCCCCACATCAGCATCTAAGACAACGCACTTACCTGAATCTCCTCCCTCCTCTCTGATCAAACTAAAAGAATCTACCTCTGCAACCAAAGACATCATCTCTAGTGTCACCCAGGGCTCCGTCTTCAGCCCCACCCTCTCCAACACCTACAAGACATTACTAGCAGACATCACTCACAACCATGGACTCAACATCATCTCCTACACCGACGGCACTCAACTCACCCTGTCCTTCATGGAAGATGCGGGTGCCACAATGGCCAACTCACAAAACAACATGACCGACATCGCCTCCTGGAACTGCCTTAGACTCAACTCAAACAAAACAGAGGTCCTCATCTTCAGGATCAGGCCCTCCCCTTGGAGCGACAGTTGGTGTCTCTCCACACTCGGCCCCTCACCCACCCCTACTATCCATGCATGCAACCTCCGAATCATCCTTAACACCCAACTAACCATGAAGCAACAGATTAATGCTGTCTTCTCAGCCTGCTTCCACACTCTCTGCATGCCCTGCAAGATCTTTTGGTGATCCCCATCTCAACCAGGAAGACAGTTACCCAGGCCCTCATCTCCAGCCATCTTGATTACAGCAACGCACTTTACACCGTGGAGATACGATATGATCTTGTTCCCTATCGCTGTCATGTTTTTTGGCTACAAAATTTCAAGGGTGTATCAACATTACATGTCAATAAAAATACAACCTGACAGAACACATATATCTAGTAGACGTTTGAACAATTGTGCCAAATACAAGTGAGTAAATGAGGAATACAGTTATATGCCACTGAGTTCCTTGCAAAGCAAATATTGCATTAGCATAACAACTCAATGTTGACAGCTGCACTAGTCAAAGAAGTAAACAGGTCATTTACATGAAAGGAATGGGATAAATAAGAGATAGAACTGGATGTGGTCATAGTGAAAAAACTAGTATGTTGACTTTTGGGCGATGGTGTCCCGGTATTCCAGATGGAGGCCTAGAGGGTGCATTATACCTACATCTGAATCCAGTGAAGCGCCTGAGGAAAAGAAATGCAGGTAAAAAACGTGAAGGTGAAAAAGTACATATAGGCTTAAAATCACTTTTTGGTGTGAAACTATTTCAAGCGCATCATCAACAGGAATTCCCAGATACATACAGGTGCAAAAAAACATTTAGAAGCAAAATATTTCTAGGTGGAACATCACAGTTGGTGTAAAGCAGGAACATGTTATCCCAGTAAAGTGCGAAGTTACTCAGTACAGAATGTAAATGTGGTAGTTAGATGCCATATTAAGAGAAAAATGTGCCTGCGTATGAAATCACGTTTGGTTCACAGCACAGTGAGGTGCAAAATCACTCTTGGTGCAACATCAGCATGACTGTAGAAACCTTTTAGGAGCATAAAACACATTTAGGTATAAAGGCACTTTTTATAGTAAAATTGCCCTAAGTGTAAAGTAAGCAAAATTGTAGCCTCACCCTTATGAGCAAAATAAAATTTAGATGCAAAGTCACATATAGATGCAAAGCTGCCCTTGATGAACATTAGCAAGAGTGTGGAAACACATATAGAGCTGCAAAACACATTTAGGAACTGTATGAAATTCGGCTACTGGTTGAGGTGGGTGAAATCCCATAATTCTTCCCAGGATGAAGTCACAAGCCAAACCTAAATTAATCTATTCTCAATCCTCGGGTAGCTTGGCACAGAGCAGTCAGGCTCAACTCAGAAGCAATGTGTAAAGTATTTGTGGAACACTTCAAACAGTAACATAGTAAAAACACACCACTAAAGGAGATCAATTTTAGAAAAATAGAATTGTTCTTAAGAAATAAAACAAGAAAAAAAATGACAAAAATCCAATTAGGAGAGCCGGAGATACTGAGGCCCATTTTAATACTTTTTTAGCACCGCATTTGCGTAGTTTTTGACGCAAAAGCGGCGCAAACTTACAAAATACTGTCAAAAAACGACGCAAATGTGGTGCTAAAAAAGTATAAATATGGGCCTTAGTTTTCAAGATTTTAGAGAAAATAGCACCAAAAAACATGAAGCACCAACTGTGGATATCTGATAGTCCTGGATCGGGACAAAGTCACAAGTTCAAGCCAACCACACTGGATCGTAAGACAGCTACAGAGACCCAGTTAGGTCCAATGAACAAAAGTATCTTCAATCCTGATTTGCATAGCGTTACGTGAAAACGCATTCAAGATGCGTTGCACAGCTGAGCAATGTGTTGATTCCGAGATGCGGTGAGGCGGTGGAGCAATCAATCAATCAATCAATCAATCAGTGGGTCTTGTAAAGTGCATATTGTCACTCCAGGGCTCTCCACGTACTAGTGGGATCTGTAAGCCCTGGTTGGAGGGTGATGGCGGTCAAAGAACCAGGTCTTGAACTGCTTCCTGAAGTCCTTCAGAGATGAGGATGTGCACAGGTGTCGGGGGAGGTCGTTCCAGGACCTGGTAAAGCAGCTCTATTGATGATCCACACACTTGAGTTTCCTGTCCATGTGTGGGGACTGGTCTGACATACTTGATCGTGCTGCTATGGGATCCCAGTCCTGCTCTAGCCCTCTGTGAATGTGGCCCTATGTGTTAAGGGATGAACACTACTACCTGCGCTTACTTTGGTGATACCCTACAGTCTACTTTGATACAAGTGCCATATGTACCATAATGCAAAGGGCCAAAGTTTGTTGCCCATTAATGTAGAGTAGTATGTATCTATAAACTTTTCCAATTCTCCATTTGACTTCCTGCCCTTTTCACATCTGTTTGCATATGTTACACTTGTTTGAACTTGTCTACCACCCGAGTGTAGATTTTACGGTCAGAATGCAGATTATACACTCTGAGTGCGAAGAGTACGCTCCAGGTGCGGAAAGTACGCTCTGGGTGCGGATAATCGACACTCAAGGCATAGAATCCGAAGAAGGGCCTGAAACCAATACATTTCTACAGGAAATGACACAGAGGAAATGCATGGGCAGATGTTCATGACAGGAAGTTGCAGGCAGCCATTTTATTGTCATTCTGAGCCAGCCCCACCTACAGGCAGGATCCTCTGCCATTCTGATGCTCTGTGTATCCTGACTACCCTCAACATGGCTGAGTTGATGAGAGGGCACCCCCCTTCATTGAGGCTGAATTGGACACTTTAGCTGGGGGGAAAGCTGGGCAATTACCCTCAGCTTTATGGGGCCCCTGAGGACTAGCTGAGCAATGCAGCACATGCTTGACTCTGGTCCAACATTGCGCAGCACTGCAGTGCAGTGTGCGTCTACCACCGGTGGGCCAGGACATGCCACAAGTGCTGGGAGAACCTGAAACACTGGGCCATTCTGAGGGCCCAGAAACATATGGGCTTACCTCCCAGTCTCATGTGCGCAAGCCCCGCCTTATGCCACTATAGAGGAGGTTCCTGAGGACTGCCTGGCCGACCCTCCATGCCCAGCTGGATGAGTTGGAGCAGCAGAGATCTGGTAAGTGCATGGGCTGCATCATTTGTCTGTCAGTATGATATTAGTGGTGACTGAGCTGTACCATCATGTGTCTCATGTCACCGTTTACACAATCTGAGCAATTGCTGGAGGTGTCATGAGGCCAATGTCTCATTGGAACCCATTGGATGTACAAACCAGGGTGCATCTTGGGACCTGTAGTGTACTGAACACTACTGGGGAAATGGGCCTCACTTGTGCATTTAGAGGAAGAAATGCAATGCCAACACCATGACTGGTGATCCAAGGGCCTTATCACTGCTGGGTGCAAGAGAAAAGGGATGGGCCAGACAATGTCCAGTGTAGGGTCAAGATGTTTTTTGTGTACTGAATGCGGTTTCATGCATGCTGTTTGTGTATTTTTGTCAGTGTAAAGTATCATTTCATGTATTTTGGAGTAAAGGTTGACTTTAGGACACTTGACTCACACAAAATGGTGCCAACATTTCTAAGGGAAACCAAATGCACACGTTTCCATAACAGTGGATCATATGTCAAATGTAACATCTAGCTAGCTGTGCCAACTAATCCGACCCCTTCCTACCTCTTGAGGTTCCCAGTCCATCGGGCACCCAGCTACACCCCCTGCCAGTGTTACCCTCCAAGTGTCTGCCCAAGTGCCCTGAGCAGCATCCCCATCCTCGGCACCCCACATCCCTTGTGCTCAACCCATAATCTCCCCTGTTAAGTCACTCCTGTGGCTGCATCCCAGGAAGGGATGGTATCATCTGAAGGGGAGCATGGCATTTCCTCTTGGCTCCTACAGAAGATCTTTGAGGAACTGTGTAGGTTTTGAGAGGAAAATACTTGTGCTTTGGCCGCCCTCAATACCTACTTCACTTCCTTGCGTGCTGCCATGATGTCTACCCTGCCACAGGGTCCCTCCCATACCACCCTTCATGTATGTCACTTTTCATCCTCCCAGTCTGTTTCCCCCATATCCCTTATGAGTCCTTTTCCTGTGGGGTGTCAGGTCCTCCACCAGCCAGCCAGGAATAGGCCAGAGATGCAGAGGATGTTGTTGTGATCGAGAAGGAGGATGACCAGGATGACATGTGACTGGGCAATTTACAGTGACTGGACATTTTTGTTTGCCCTTCCACATGGACTGATTCCCCTGAGGTGTAAGTCTTCTGCCCATTCCGTATGAAGAGCGTTATTTAATTTTGTTTCTCCCTTCCCAATTGGCGGTTGTTGGAAAATGGAGTCTTGGTAAGGGCAGGTAAGTACCTACACTTAGTGGAGTCTTGGTAAGGGCAGGTACGTACCTACACTTAGTAATAGGCCACTAACTTCCACTTAGGTCCAGTTAGGTCTCAATAAATTAAACCCAGCTCAACCCTTGGCAGCTTGGCAACGCGCAACAAGACTTAACTTAGGAGACTAGTGTGTAAAGCATTTAAAAATCACAAAACAGTTGATAAGTAAAACACAAAACAAAATAAAAATCCAACACCAATTTATAACAATAGATTATATTTTTATATTTAAAATGATACCAAAACGATGAGAATTGGATAAGGGGAACCGGAGTTATGAATTTTCTGCTCAGCTACAGCAAGCGGGAGGCCTCGGTTAAAATTCACCTTCGGACTTAGTTGTTTTCTTGAAGATTTTCTTCATGGGGACCAAGTCACCAGTCTAATCCGACCTCCTCAAACTCTTCCTCAGACATTCGTCATGGGAACCCTCGGTGGAGATTTTTACCTTCGGACTTAGTCATTTTTTCCAGATGAAAATCCTTTGAACGGGGCAAACCTGAATCTGGATCCAATGTCCTTCGGATACAGTACCTGGGAGGTCCCGGTCAACTTTCTACATTCGGACATAGTCCCTTTTTCTGAGATTTTCTTCACCGGGACGAACCTGCAAGTCAGGCCGGGCCGCCATTCAGGCAAGCCGGCTAGAGTTGCCATGGTGGATGAGTCCCTTTCTGGAGCTTTTTTCAAAAAGTTCTCCAAACTTTTCCAAACTTCTCGATCTTCTCCCAGATGTTCTTTTAAGGTTCTTTTGAGGTCCACAGCTCACCCCACGGTTCTAGAAGCTCTGAGATGCTCCTTGAGGGTCGAGACTACAACTCCCAGAATGCACCTGGTGCAAAGTCCAAATTGGCATTGGACAGGGGTCAGCTGGTCAGTTTCTTTAGGAGGTGGTGCAGGGGACTCTGGTTAGCATTTTTTTACCTGTAGCAAACAGGGAGTCCCTCCTTGAACCAGTTGAAGCCAGGCAAAGTCCTTCTTGTGGTGAAGCCCAAGTGTGAAGCTGGTGCAGTCCTCCAGAGTCCAGTGTCCAGGTGCAGGTTAGGGGCCCAGCAGGGCAGTCCTTCTTCTTCTGTAGTTCTTCCTTGTAGAGATCTGGTAGGGATCTGAGGTGTTGTTGCAGCTCTGCCATATTTATCCTTGCTCCTGGGTGAAAAACAGGGGGTCCTGGTTATCCAATCAGATGCAGGGTCCTTCCCCCTGTGATGACCACTTCCTCCCAAGGAGCAATATTCCTCAAAAATCCATCATGGCTGAAACTGAGTTTTGGAGGTAACATCTGGCTGAGCCCACCCACTGGTGTGGCTAAAAATCTTAAACACACCCCTCTCCTAATTTAATCAAGATTGGCCAGGGTTGCAGGATGTGAGGGAGGTGCTGGGCTACTGCAAATGTCCTTCCTTGCCTTTGAAGACCAGTTTGGCAGCCCTCCCTCCCTCCTGCTTCTCCATCTGCTGAGGGGAGTTCTCCTCCCACAGGCACTTTCCTTTGTGTTCAGCCCAGGCTACTCCACATCTCATCAAGACAGCCTGGCAGGGCTGCCAGAGTCTGGCCAATCAGAGCACAGCTCTACAGGGCTGAAGTTGGCAACTTTTTAGGTAGAGTTTAAAACAATGTACCTGAACAAGTTATATTAAATCCAACAATTGTAAATTGTGGGATTAATTATAACAATTAATTTGATACTAATCTGGAGGTATCTGACACTTAAGGGGACTTTGTAAATTAAAATAAAGTCTCCCAATTTTAGTCTATGGAGGCTATTTACTACAATGAGGGGAAAGGGAGTTTGGCTGTTTTACCTCACCAGGGCTTACAACATTATTTTTATAAGGTCCCTGCTCATAGTTACATAGCACCCAACCCTAGGGGCACATAGGGCACACCTTAGTGGTGACTTAAATATAAAAATAAGGTAGTTTAAGACTTTGAAAGTACTTTTAATTCCAAACTCAAGTTTGCATTTAACTTTAATTTAAAAGCAGTCAGCAAGGCAGGCCTGCCTTTAACGTGACACTGGGCACCTCAGCAGTGCACCTATGGGTGCACTACATATGCTGTGGTCCCTAAATGTATATATGCCCTACCATATACCAGGGACTTATAGGTAGGTTGACATAGCCAATTATAATTAGCCTAATTTGCATACTTGTTTTATACAGAGCACAGGCCCTGGGACAGGTTAGAAGTACAGAGGGCACCATTAGAGTCAGGAAAACACCAGCAAAAAGTGAAAAATGGGGGCAAAAAGCACTGTGTTGTGTAGTTCATTGTATTTGCTGAAATCAAACTATGGAAGTATACGTCTGGAGTGGTTTAGCTATGCCTTACACATGATACCTTTGTACACAGATAGTTCTGCTAATAGACATGTCTTAACCACTTTTATCAACAAATTGGGACTAAAACCACATTAAGCAATTGACTATCATCAACTTTCACTCAACTCAGTTTAAATGTGGAATATGTCTTTTATTTACATTGTTCTGTGCAAACATATTTACAGTGCTCAGGGGAGATCTTGTTTGCACCTCCTCAATTTTGGTGGTGAGGAACGTTGCGAGGTTGGGTGTTTCCTGGGGTTCAGTGGTGAGGTGGGAATGGTTCCTGTGCAGGGGGGTGCATCCTGGACAGGGGATGGTCATTCATATGCAGGGGAGTGCATCCTAGACAGGGGGTGGTGGTTCTAGTGCAGGGGGGTGCATCCTGGACTGGGGGCGGTGGTTCCTTATGGGGGGGCTGGGGGTGCATCTTGGACAGGGGGTGGTGCGTCCTGTGCCGGGGGTGCATCCTGGACAGGGGTGGTGGTTTCTGTGCAGGGGGGTGCATCCTGGACAGGGGTTGTGGTTCCTGTGCAACAAGGTTGCATCCTGGATAGGGGGTGGTGGTTTCTGTGCAGGCGGTACATCCTAGACAGTAAGCGGTGGTTCATGTACAAAGGGGATGCATCCCGGATAGAATGTGGTGGTTCCTGTACAGGGGATGGGGTGCATCCTGGACAGGGGGTAGTAGCCCCTGTGCGGGGAAGGGTTCCTGGACGGAGGGCTGTGGTGCATGTACAGAGGGAAGATGACTGTGCAGTGGGGGGCGTGTGCAAGTGGAGTATTTCTGTCATAGAGTGATGGGGGCCCTGTGCAAGTGTTCTAACCAGGTGCTGGGTGTAAGGTGGTGCAGGTAGATGTGTTTGTTCCCCTTCATTCAGTGACTGTGAAGATTGATTTGGTATAATTTTGAGTATCCCCTCTGTCATCATTATGGACAATGCATGGTCTCTTATACTTTCTTCTCTCTGTAGGGCCCTGATGTCATTCTGCCTCTTCCCTATGTCTTTCCAGCAGGTACCCATCCTCTCCAATACCTGGGTTATTCTGTGCACTAACTGAGGGAATTGGTGCATGTCCTGTAGTGATGCAGAAATGCCAGTCAGTGAATCCCCTATGTCACACATGTCCTGCGTCACATCTGACTGCTGTTGGAAAAAATCCTCCTCCCACTCTCCACCGTGAACAGCCTGAGATGCGACCAGCAGGTTTGTCAGGGGAGGTGGGGGCAGGTAAGAGGTTGTGAGGAGGAGATTTGTGCCTAGGAGTAACCTGCTCCTCACCAGGGCTGGCATGTACCTCAGATGTGGGAGAGAAGGCCTGGGAGACACTGTCAGAGTAGGAGTATGTAGGAGAACCAACACATCTGACCTGGATGTGAGGGCTGTGAGGAGGTGATGTCATTTTGTGGTGTGTGAAGAATGGGCAATCCTTGGGGGTGTAGGAGGAGGCACCACGCTGGCCAGAGCAGATGTAGGCTTTGATGATATGCTGCATGGGCAAACAATAGTGCTCAGGGAATCGGCCACTACACCTTTTGGAATCAGGCCCTGACCTTCATTCTCCTCGACTTTCGCCTCCTTTTCCTCCTGTGCAGTTCTGGCAGCTGACAAGGCAGCTTGGAAGAAGAGTGGGTTCTCCCCTCGGATTGCCCGGCGCCCGTCACTGGTAGATGGTTCTTCTTCCAGACTCAAGTCATTGTCCTCACACCTGTAAGACAGAGGTTGCAACAGGCTAAGTATTTGCCCTACAACATTGTGTGGTTTCACACAGGGATTGAGTCAATTTATCTTCACATCAACAGATGTTCCAAATGTGACCTTGTTTGTGTATACCTACAGGGAAGCAAACTCACCAGTTCCAACCACAGCTCCGTGTGACATTGAGGTCCCCCTTGATGTCAGCTGCTGGACTGTACTCCTTGAGTGTGTGCAGAAGATATAGGCCCTCATTCTGACCCTGGCGGTCGGTGATAAAGCGGCGGCCAAGCCGCCAACAGGCCGGCGGTCTAAAATATGCAATTCTGACCCTGGCGGGAACCGCCAACACAGCCCGCCAACTTAACACTCCTCCCGCCACAGCGGTACAAACAAACAGCGCGGCGGTTCCCGCCAACAGCCAGGCGGCAGACAATGTACCGCCCACCCTATTACGACCCACCAATCTGCCACCTTTTCCGGGGCGGGAGCACCGCCGATAAGAACACGGCGGAAACAGACTACGAACGGGAAAACGCTCACCTCTACGCACTCCACGCGAGATTCCGGCAGCATGGAACCAGAGTTGCAGGTCATCCCCGCACTCCTATTCCTGCTCATATACCAGGAGCACGCCCGGCGGCGCGGAAGACATCGGTGAGTACTGCACCTACGACACAGGGGAGGGAAAAGATTACCGGCACACACCCACCCACCCACACCCACTACAACACACACATCAATGCATTCCCACAGATCACTGTCACAACCCACAAACCACCCCCCTCCGAAATAATGCAAAGACCAAAAGAAGAGATCATAAACGGGCAGATATATTGAAATATGGACACCAGTAATCGCAATAAATAAATAAACTATATACAAAATATATACAGCTACTAAATGTAGTCCAACCACTGTCCGTGGATCACAGGGTTCCTGTGCAAAGGGGCAAGGCCCAGTCCCACGACAAGAACTCCACGGAGAGAACACTGCAGGGGCATCAGCAAGAAAATCGGACAGGCACCTCAGGGGGAAGGGAAGGGGGGGCACCTCAGCCACTTGAGTACACGACGCCAGATCCACGAGGGGACTCCATGACCACTGGCCCATCCTGGGGAGAGCAAAGCCACAGTCCATACAGTCCATACAGTGGGTGGCCTGCCCACTGGGCCATCCTGGGGAGAGCAAAGCCACAGTCCATACAGTCCATACAGTGGGTGGCCTGCCCACTGGGCCATCCTGGGGAGAGCAAAGCCACAGTCCATACAGTCCATACAGTGGGTGGCCTGCCCACTGGGCCATCCTGGGGAGAGCAAAGCCACAGTCCATACAGTCCATAACAGACCCCACTGCCACTGGAGGAGGCAAGTTGGCCAGAGGACATCCTGCAGCCCTGCCCGAGATAGATCCTGCCCTGCCACGTCTGCCAAAGGGCCAGCGGTTCTTGCCTTGAAGGGCCCAGTTCAGCGGTTCCTGAGACGGCGGGGCCCAGTTCAGCGCTCCTTGCCTTGAAGGGCCCAGTTCAGCGGTGCTTGAGACGGCGGGGCCCAGCGGAGCGGTTCTTGAGACGGCGGGGCCCAGCGGAGCGGTTCTTGAGACGGCGGGGCCCAGTTCAGCGGTGCTTGAGACGGCGGGGCCCAGCGGAGCGGTTCTTGAGACGGCGGGGCCCAGCGGAGCGGTGCTTGAGACGGCGGGGCCCAGTTCAGCGCTCCTTGCCTTGAAGGGCCCAGTTCAGCGGTGCTTGAGACGGCGGGGCCCAGCGGAGCGGTTCTTGAGACGGCGGGGCCCAGCGGAGCGGTGCTTGAGACGGCGGGGCCCAGTTCAGCGGTGCTTGAGACGGCGGGGCCCAGCGGAGCGGTTCTTGAGACGGCGGGGCCCAGCGGAGCGGTTCTTGAGACGGCGGGGCCCAGTTCAGCGGTGCTTGAGACGGCGGGGCCCAGCGGAGCGGTTCTTGAGACGGCGGGGCCCAGTTCAGCGGTGCTTGAGACGGCGGGGCCCAGTTCAGCGCTCCTTGCCTTGAAGGGCCCAGTTCAGCGGTGCTTGAGACGGCGGGGCCCAGCGAAGCGGTTCTTGAGATGGCGGGGCCCAGTTCAGCGGTGCTTGAGATGGCGGGGCCCAGCGGAGCGGTTCTTGAGACGGCGGGGCCCAGCGGAGCGGTGCTTGAGACGGCGGGGCCCAGTTCAGCGCTCCTTGCCTTGAAGGGCCCAGTTCAGCGGTGCTTGAGACGGCGGGGCCCAGCGGAGCGGTTCTTGAGACGGCGGGGCCCAGTTCAGCGGTGCTTGAGACGGCGGGGCCCAGCGGAGCGGTTCTTGAGACGGCGGGGCCCAGCGGAGCGGTGCTTGAGACGGCGGGGCCCAGTTCAGCGCTCCTTGCCTTGAAGGGCCCAGTTCAGCGGTGCTTGAGACGGCGGGGCCCAGCGGAGCGGTTCTTGTGACGGCGGGGCCCAGTTCAGCGGTGCTTGAGACGGCGGGGCCCAGCGGAGCGGTTCTTGAGACGGCGGGGCCCAGTTCAGCGGTTCTGGAGACGGCGGACGGTCTATGGCCAACTGCTCATTGCCTGGTGGTGCCCTCCTGGGCAGCGGGGATGGTGCTCCTTCACTGCCCACCTGGGCTGTGGGTGGTGGGGCCCTCCTGGCCAGCTGGGCTGGGTCCTCCCTGGGCAGCGGCTATGGGGGTGGTGGGCTCTCCCGGGGCAGCTGTGCCGGTTCCTCCCGGGGCAGCGGCTATGGGGGTTGTGGGCTCCTCCTGGGCAGCAGGCCTGCTGCCTGACCTCTCCGACTTGCTGCCCTTGCCCTCCTTAGTCGTGGGCCTGTGGCCCTTTCCTCCCTTTGGAGCTGTGGCTGGTGACTGTCTCTGGGTGGTGTCCGGGGGGGATGTAGAAGGCGGGCTCCTGCGGCGCCCCTTCCGCCTTCTGCTCCTCTTCCCAGGGGGTGGGCTGGCTGTTCCCTTGCTGCTGGGCGAAGATCCAGACATATGCGGGCTGGCGGGCTCCAATACCCCTGCACCCTTGTCAAGGGGGCTGCAGGGCTGGTGGTGGCTGAGGTGCTCTTCTTACCCCGACGAGAAGGAGGGGGGGGCTCAGGGTCTGGAAAGAAGTTAGTAGTGGCGAGGAAGAGCTTCTTGGGACAATGGAGAGTGGTAGGTACAGTGGGAATGGGAGTGGAGGGAGAGGATGTGGTTGTAGGTGAGTCACGTTTGCTGTCTTTGGGTGCAGGTGCAGGAGGGATAGGCTGTCGTGAGGTGGATGGCTGTTGGGTGGGTGGGTGGCTGCGTTTGTGTGGTGTGGAAGAGGGGGTGACAGACACAGTGGGAGAGGACACAGGGGACGTGTAAATGGCAGTGGGGGTGGTGACTGCACGTGTGCGGACTGGAGTGGAGGGTGTGCTGGTGATGGAAACACTGGCTGATGGTGAGGTGAATGGAGGTGTGAGTGTAGACGTCACAGGGAGGGAGGAGGGAGACGAGGAGGTGGGGGTCACAGAGGTGGTAGTGACTGTTGGCATGTCTGCATCGGAATGTTGCGTGTGTGAATGTCTGCGTGATCTGTGGTGCTTATGTTTGGATGAGCTTCTCTTGGGTGTTGAGGTGTGTGCAGGCTGGTCTGATGGTGTGGGTGGGACAGGCAGAGGAACAGGAGACTGGGAGGAGGGAGTTAGTAGAGGCAGGCAGGAGACAGGGACAATGGCTGCCGTCAGTGCTGAGGCCAGAGCCTGGAACGATCGCTGATGGGCAGCCTGACCCGAATGAATGCCCTCCAGGTACGCATTGCTGCGATGAACCTCCCTCTCCACCCCCTGGATGGCATTCAAAAGGGTAGTCTGCCCAACAATGAGCGTTCGGAGGAGGTCAATGACCTCCTCACTGAGGGCAGCGGGGGTAACAGGGGCAGGGCCTGAGGTGCCTGGGGCGAAGGAGATGCCCGGCTTCCTGGCAGAGCGGGCACGGGGCGAACGCTGAGGGGCTGCTGGGAGGGCGGAGATGGTGCGCTGGGTGGCGGCTGTACCTGTAATGGCGGGGGGCACGGATGGTGCCACCCCCGCAAGGGAGCCCCCTTCCGAGGACGTGTCCGTGTCGCTGCAGGGTCCAGTCGTCCCCGTCGTGGAGCTCCCCTTGCCCTCCGTCTCACTGGTCCAGTCTGACTCTGTGGCATGGCCCTCCTGGGCCATGTGAGATGCAGCTCCCTCCTGCCCCGATGCCACTTCTCCTCCGCCTGATGATGCTGATGCACACAAGCACAGAAAGACAAACAAAAAGGGGGGGGAGAGAGAAATAAAGGGATATTGAGTACATGGATCTCCGGTACAGTTAGCGGACATGACAGACACAGATGCCCCCTGCACTAAGTTGCGCACTTGGGGTCCGCTACGCATTCCGTGGAACATGCCCTACACGCCTAGAGTTGACAACTGCACCCATGGATGACACGGCCCAGGGATGGCTGTACTGACAAACTACTGAGGGTGGTGGCTGGGGACACAGGGGCTTACGGGGGTGCCCAGCCTACAGATATCGCCCTGGCCTAGGGGGACCCCCAGCCCTCCTCCCCCACCCAGACACCTCCACTGCGCGACAACAGAGTAGATAATGCTTGTACTCACCCCCTTGTGTCTGCTGTGCTGCCCTCACGCGCCCATCCAAATCAGGGTAGGCCACCGCCAGGATCCGGAACATCAGGGGGCTCAGTTGACGGCAGGCACCCCGCCTACATTGGGAGGCCATCCCCAGCAGAGACTCGGCGGTCTTCTTGGTCCCGCGGCGGATGTCCTCCCACCTCTTGCGGCAGTGGGTGCCCCGTCGATGGTGGACCCCCAGGGTCCGGACTTCCTTGGCGATGGCACGCCAAATCCCGATCTTCTCATGGGCGCGGACCTATGTGACACGTACAGGGAGGGAGAAATACCACGTTCAAGTTTGTCAGCATTTTCCTTTCCAGTGGCCCAACGCCCCCCATCCCCGCCAGGCCCCCCGCCATGCCCCCCGCCAGGCCCAACATGCCCCCCATCCCCGCCAGGCCCCCCGCCATGCCCCCCGCCAGGCCCAACATGCCCCCCATCCCCGCCAGGCCCCCCGCCATGCCCCCCGCCAGGCCCAACATGCCCCCCATCCCCGCCAGGCCCCCCGCCAGGCCCAACATGCCCCCCATCCCCACCAGGCCCCCCGCCATGCCCCCCGCCAGGCCCAACATTCCCCCCATCCCTGCCAGGTCCCCCGCCAGGCCCAACATGCCCCCCATCCCCGCCAGGCCCCCCGCCATGCCCCCCGCCAGGCCCAACATGCCCCCCATCCCCGCCAGGCCCCCCGCCAGGCCCAACATGCCCCCCATCCCCGCCAGGCCCCCCGCCAGGCCCCCAAGCCAGCCAGTGTCCCCAAATCCAGATTGAATTAAACTCACTTGTTGGTCTGGAGGACCGTAGAGTAGCGCATACTGGGGGAGGACCCCATCCACGAGTTTCTCCAACTCCTCTCCAGTGAAGGCAGGGGCCCTTTCCCCAGGTGCAGCAGCCATTGTCCCTTCCAGACCGAGGTCACAGCAACACTTGCAGTATAGGTCCTCTCCTGTGAAAGTTCAAGTCGCAAGTGGATAAGTAGATAGAAAATGGCGGTCACGTCCGCGGCGGTGCGTACCGCGGCGGTGCGTCCCGCCACCGCCGGCGCCCTTCGCCATTGGCTCCTGAAACCCATAGGCTTCAATGTTAACCAATGCGGCTTTGCGCCGCGGTCTTCGCCCGCCGCCCGCCGCGGTGTGCCACGCCAGCGCATTGACCTCACATCCCATTGTCACACTTCACAGGTCAGGCAGCCGCCATTTCCAGGGCCCACATGGCTCAATTTCAACTGCGTCACACAGGCCTAGGCCTTGCATAGCCACTCAGACATGCCATTCACTGCATAGAGAATCGTATACTGTGCTAGCTGTGAGTACGTACCTGTGGGTTGCTTGACTGTGTGCTCCATGTTGTCCTTCCTAGGCACCGTCCGCTGGGTTGGGCGAGGAGACGGATGAATCCTCCCGTGTACCGACCGCTGGTGGACCTGTCGACAATGGAAGAACGCCACATTATCCTGACCTACCGTC
The DNA here is from genome assembly GCF_031143425.1 of Pleurodeles waltl. Taxonomy (NCBI): domain Eukaryota; kingdom Metazoa; phylum Chordata; class Amphibia; order Caudata; family Salamandridae; genus Pleurodeles; species Pleurodeles waltl. The sequence goes on from NC_090450.1 coordinate 855,985,749, forward strand.
TTAACCGTGCCACTATCCATGAACTGTGTGCACAGCTGGAGCCCGACCTGATGTCCCCCATCCGCCAACCCACAGGGATTCCCCCTCTGGTGCAGGTCATGTCAGTACTCCATTTCTTGGCAAGTGGGTCATTTCAGACAACCGTGGGAATTGCTTCTGGGATGTCTCAGCCCATGTTTTCGAAGGTGTTATCCAGAGTGTTGTCTGCCCTGATGAAATCCGTGAGGAGCTACATCATTTTCCCTGAGGTGGGCGAATTGGCTACAGTGAAGGGTGATTTCTACACCCTTGGACATATTCCCAACGTAATTGGTGCCATTGATGGGACCCATGTGGCTTTGGTCCCCCCAAGAGACAGGGAGCAGGTGTACAGGAACAGAAAAAATTACCATTCAATGAACATCCAGGTGGTGTGTTTGGCTGACCAGTACATCTCGCATGTAAATGCCAAATTCCCAGGGTCAGTGCATGACGCCTACATCCTAAGGAATAGCAGCATCCCTTACGTGATGGAACAGCTACAGAGACACCGTGTATGGCTAGTGGGGGACTCTGGGTACCCCAACCTGTCGTGGCTACTGACCCCAGTAAGGAATCCCCGGACCAGGGCAGAGGAACGGTACAATGAGGCCCATGGGCGTACTAGGAGGGTGATCGAACGCACCTTTGGCCTCCTAAAGGCCAGGTTTAGGTGCCTGCATATGACAGGTGGATCCCTAATGTACTCACCTAAGAAGGTGTGTCACATCATCGTGGCCTGCTGCATGCTTCACAACCTGGCTTTGCGCCGCCAGGTGCCTTTCCTGCAGGAGGATGGTCGAGACGGTGGTGTTGTGGCAGCGGTGGAACCTGAGGAGAGTGACGAGGAGGAAGACGACGGGGCTGAAACAGACAACAGGGACAGAATCATTGAACAGTACTTCCAATAGGACACAGGTAACATTTCAAAGATAATTTAGTAAATGTTAACTACTCTCCAGCATCTCTGCTGCCTGTCTATTTGCCCCAGTGTATGATGACTGAGTTTTGGCTTTTCCCTCCCTATTTCAGATCTGGGGTCCCCACTACGAGTCCTGTGCTTCGTTTCCCCATGGACTACAGCTTTGTGGCAGCTGTTTGTTGCCTTCACCATGTACAAGGACATATTTGCACTGTCATGTCAATTACAATCTATTGAAATCACAGCCAGACTCCAGATATTTTGGTGCAAAATAGGTGTTTATTGAAGTGCTCAAAATGGGATGGGTGGTTTCAAGTGGGTGGGGGCTATGGTGAAGGAATGTCCATGGCAGAGTCCAGAGTAACAGTCACACAGGTGCATTGTCCAGAGGCCTGTGGAGAGATGGAGCATGGGCAGTTCAAGGATGGACAGGGTGACAATGTGGGACAGTGGGATGACATCAGGTGGTATCCATTGCTGGCGGGGGTCTTGACATCCTACTCTGTCTTCTTGCGAGATCTCAGGGCCTTCTTGCGGGGTGGTTCTTCTCCTGCAGGAGGTGGGGGTCTGGTGGGCTGCTGCTGTGCGGGGGCCTCCTGTCCACTAGCGCCGGCGGAGGTGGTTGGCTGTTCTTGGTCCAGGCTAGTGGCAGGGGCCCTTGGGTGTTGTTCAGTGTCCGCCCTGGTGTTTACGAGGTCCTGCAGCAGCCCTACCATGGTAACCAGGGTGGTGTTGATGGCTCTGATGTCCTCCCTGTACCCCCGATAGTGTTCCTCCTGCAGTGCCTGGATCTCCTGGAACCGGGCCAGTACCGTCGCCATCGTCTCCTGGGAGCGGTTGTATGCTCCCATGATGGTGGTGAGGACCTCGTGGAGAGTGGGTTCCCTGGGCCTCTCCTCCCCCCCCTGTCGCACAGCTGCCCTCCGAGTTCCCCTGTTTCCCTGGGCCTCTGCCCCCTGGCCGGTGTGCCCACTACCACTGCCCCCAGGTCCCTGTTGTTGTTGGGGTGGTGGGTTATCCTGGGTGCCCTGTAGTGGTAGACACACCGCAGATTGACGCGCCCTGGAGACAGAGGCATGGGCCCGCTGGGTGGGAGCTGTGCTGGTGTTCCCAGAGGGGTTAGGGTCTGTAGTGGCCTGGGCCTGTGTGAGGGGAACCGACTGTCCAGAGGTCCCCGATGGTCCGGGCTGGTCATCGGTGTCCAGGTCGACAGAGCTGCTGTCATCGCTGACTGCCTCTTGGGTGGGGGGTGTGGATAATTCTGGCCCCTCCGCCGCGGTGTGTTGACGGTCGGGTCCTGCAGGGGTATAGAGGTATGGTTATAGTTTCAATGTGTGGCATATGGGTGTATCTGTGGGTTCTCATGTCCCCAAGTGCTGGCATTCGTGTGTGGGGGCTTTGGTGAGGGTGGCTTGTGGGGGGGATGTGTATATGCATTGGGCATGCTTTGGTGATGGGTGTCCATGCTTAGTGGACGCATGCAGGCCTAGGTTTTGGGATGTGTGGGTTGTGATGGTGAGACATTGGCGGGGAATAGGTGTGCTGGGGGTGGGGGTGAGGATGGTGGTGGGGGTGAGGATGGTGGTGGGGGTGAGGGTGGGGGTGAGGATGGGGGTGGGGGTGAGGGTGGGGTTCGAGGATGGGGGTGAGGGTTGGGGTCTGATTTGGCATGCAGGTGGGGGGGAAGCAGTATTGAAGCTTCAACTTACCAGTATCCATTCCTCCGCCGACTCCTGCGAGGCCGTCAGGATGCAGGATGTTCAAGACTTCCTCCTCCCATGATGTGAATTGTGGGTGTTGAGGTGGGGGTCCTCCGCCAGTCTTCTGCACGGCGATGTTGTGCCTGGATACCATGGAACGCACCTTCCCCCGTAGGTCGTTCCATCGCTTCCTGATGTCTTCCCGATTTCTGGGGTGCTGTCCCACTGCGTTCACCCTGTCGACAATCCTCTGCCATAGCTCCGTCCTCCGGGCAATGCTGGTGTATTGTATCTGTGTGCCGAACAGCTGGGGCTCTACCCGAACGATTTCCTCCACCATGACCCTGAGTTCTTCGTCTGTGAAGCGGGGTTGTCTTTGGGGTGCCATGGGGTGGTGTGTATGATGTGTGGGGTGGAGTATGTGTATTTAAGTGAGTTGAGTGGGGTGGTGTGTGTTGTTTTGTGTGTGGATAGTGTGTGGGTGATGGTGTTGAGTGGCTGTGGCTGTTATTTTTTGGATGCTGGTGTCTCGCTCTTGCCTTCGTTACGAATGTTTTAGCGTAGGGGTTTGTGGGTGATGTGGGTGTGTGTTTTATATTGTATTGTGTGTGTGGGAGTGGTGTGTGTATGTGTATCAGGTGTGTGGGATTCAAATCGTCCAATGTGGCAGAGTTTTGTTCGTTTGTGTGTATTCTGACCGCGGCGGTGTGTCCCGCCAATGGAATACCGCGTTTGAATGACCGCCGCGTGGATTCGTGGGTCGTAATGGCATGGGCGTATTTCTGTTGGCGTGACGGTGGAGGTTTTGTCACCTCCACCTTTCCGCCGACCGCTGGTCTGGCGGTCTGTTGTGGCGGTCGGATTTTCGGAGGTTTGCCTTCTGCGGGTCAGAATGACCGTGGCGGGTTTCCGCGACCGCGGCGGGATTATGGAGGATTTCTGACCGGCGGTAGGCGCCTTTTACCGCCGAGGTCAGAATGACCCCCATAGTCCTTGATCCAGCTGCTTGTAAAAGAAGTGACAAGACAGTTAATGTTCTGCATGATTTACATGTGGAAATGCAGACTTGACATACACATCACTGTTATGTTGGGTACATTTTACACACCAACTTCGGATGTAATGCTGAAGTGGCAATATCTGCTCATCCCCTTTTACAAGGATTTGGTTATTGTACATGAGTAGGGTATCAGTAGTAAACAACAATATATGGCACACTCACCTGACGGATGGATGACAGTGGTTTTAACTGCTGAAGCCAGGATGTCTCTGAAACCCCTGATGTTGTCATCAGTATCACTGAAGTAGTCCTGGAACCAGCTGCAATGTAACATACATGTCAGTAACTAAGTGCAAAGGATGATGGTGATGATTCAACATGTACCTGTCAGAGGTATGGACCAGTGATCTACAAGTTACAGGCGGCCCTCATATCAACCAGGTATCACACTTACAAGCAAACATGTATTTGGAGGTTACTGAGAGCTACAGAATGGAAACAACTAGATTATCCTGCGCTACCTACCTTTGGACACAAACCTTCATTGTTAGGGTCATCATGCATCCTACGTATGATGTGGTATCCACTAATTTCTAAAGGAGTCTTCTACAACATGCAGAGCTGGTTCATCTTTGCACATCAGATTATGTCAGTGCACTGCAGAGTACATGTTTGGTATACACAACTATCAAACAAGGCATGGGTAACATTCATTTGACTCCCCCTAGACAGGACAACATTGCCCATTGTGGACTGTGAGGTCAGCCATTTCTGCTGTGCACTCTTCTTCTGGCCTGTGTTCCCAATGTATGTGAACAACATCATGGTCTATTTTACCTGACACTGGATATGGTTATATACGACATGCATCCTGAAGTCATGTATTCCAAGGTTTACTCATTTGTGATTATGAAAAAGGGGAGGCAAAGTGAAATAAACATTGGTCTGGGATAACACAATTTGATCAAGTGGAGAAGCTGTGCTGATCCCCACCTTTACTAGTTTCATGTTGTGTAGTTCACCCACTAGATGTATTGGCTTTGGCTCCTCTACATCCACCTTACCAGCCGAAACCCCACTCCCAAACCAAGCCTGCTGGTATCAGTGCACTCCTCATCCACATCATTACTTTAGCTGTTGGTTCCTGGCATTTTGTCAGCAAGTATCCATTTCATGGACTTACAAAGAAGTTGTGAATGCTCCTCTTTATGAGAGACTTGGGGACATAATTATGAGCCCCCTCAAGGCACCGGAGCATCATTCTTTGTATGACTCCAGCTGCGCACACTAGTACATCATGTCTATGAGGCCATAGCAAGCCACTTTGCATGATTTGGAATGGCCTCCTAGCTATGGAGTGTGTCAAGGCTGGACAAATCACTGTGTTGCCCTACTCTGCACTTGAGTGGCATTTCATGATGGGGGTAGGGGGTTATTACCACACAAAACCTACGGATTGTGACACTTTCTCATGTACACCTGGGAAGGCAATAACATCTTACACCTCCTGGGGTGAGTACTAATAACTTATAGACTTGCTGCACTGAGCTACACAAAATCCACCTACATGAGAACCAATATGAACTCTAAGGTAGGTAGTCTACATTTGGGTCAAACTTTCATTGGTCAACATGTTAGGATGTGGTATACACTTAAGAGCCATATGCGAGAATGTGGAGATAAGTGACAACTGTGATATTAGTCACACAACACATGTTGCTGACATTTAAACCACAGGTTAAGAGCATGAGCATTTGGTATAGTCATTTTTTTGTATCCTGACCAGTATCTGACATCCACCAAGTGTGTGGTGCCTTTCCAGATGTCACACCCATATGTCTTGCTGAGGTCACTGCAGGCTGTGTCTTTCTGGACAACATCATAGGGCCTACAAGGATATGTGTGTTTTCAGTTTACATTCTAGTTGACACGTGATACACAACATTACCTAGTTCATGTCACAGGTTTGGCACAGTTTATAGATTTCATGTAATGTATCTATGAGTTGACTAGTCACAAAGTAGGAGTTATTGCCCTCTCCTGGCCATATTTATATACCAGTTAGTGCTGATGGTATGAGTTGAAGTGCTCCGTGACGCTGCCTCCCTGAAGGTGCAGGGACCTCTGCTCTAGTGTGTGTGTGTGACTGTACTCTGGCTGTAAGTGGCAACAAAAGGAAAAAATCATCAGAAACAACCAAGATATTTAAATATGTGCAACCTGTCACATTTGTAAACAATTGCATCGACATGCCAACAGCAGTGGTAAGTGAATGAGGGACATTATCTATTGCCAATTACCAGTGTTACATGGATGAGGAAGCAGTGATGAGCCACTGTTTGGGAATGGGGAATAGGAAGTTCCAAATGCCATCACAAAGGATTCTGGGGCTTGTAATACAATGGACCAGCTGAGAAACATGAGAGTCTGACTCACCATGCAGATTGCACATACTTGGGACAACATTTATGGTTACATTTTTGGAGTATCATTGACATTGCTTATTTGGTGTCATTGTTAGCATCATCACATATTACCTGGCAACACATTGTGGTCATCACTCACAGGCAGCCCAAGGAGCAGGTAGGGGCCTATGGTTAAGGGGACATCCTTTTTAAGTGGGGTGAGTTGGAGGCTTGCTTCAGTTGATACACCAGGAAGAGCTCTGGCCACCTCTATCCTAGTGTGGTGTACTTCCCCTTCACCCTCCTCTTCTCATCCTGCCACTTCTTTTTGATGTCAGTCACTGTCCGCATGTCCTAACCAAATGCAGTGTCCGCCATGGCCAACTACTGCCATAGGGCTGCCTTCTGTGCTGAACTGCTGCTGTAGGGTGGGAGACTGTGCAGTTTCTTGTAGTTCCTGATGATGTATTGGAGGATCATGGTGGTCTCCTCCTCCCTGTACTTCTTCTTCCTCCTTGTAGGTAGCAAAGGTTCTGAAGATGCAGAGCAGGCAGGTGCAGTGCTGTTGTGGAGAAACCTGAACCTTGCTTGTGGGTTGCTTTCATCTGGTTTTTGGTGCAGGGTTGCAGGTGGCAATAATAATGTGCTGGTGGAGGTAATTACAATGATTACAGCCCAAGATCGGATGATCTGCTCCAAGTGTGGATGATCCGCCCAGGTGCAGATGATCTGTTCCGAGTGCGGATGATCTATCCTAGTGCAGATAATCCGTCCCGAGTACTGATGATCCTCCACGAGTGCGGACGTAAAGATACTATTCCTAACTTACCTTTGTGATACCAAAAAGTCATAAACTTACACTTTTGGCCTAAACTTGGCTCAAAAGTCTAAGTTTACCTTTGTGAATTCAGCTTTTGACTTTTTCCAGCTAAAAAGTTGTGGTTCTTTGGTATCAAACGTCCTATTGTACAGAATTCCTTATGGCTCAAACAACTGAAGGCACTTGCATGATGGTTTCCTCTTTCCTCTTGCGTCCAAAACAAGATCCTTTTCTCACTTGGCTGCTAAAAACGTTCAACTAGAAATAAAGCTGCTAATCGTTGTGCACTGACGGAGAAGCTTTTTCAAAGGCTTAATGAGTACTATACTCATAATGCTAGTACACTAAACAGGACCATGCTCAAAAAATAAATGAACCCCTTTCTACCTGGGCTCTGCAAATTTAGAAGTGCAGGAACAATTAAATAAAACTGTATTCTCATCTCTTGGATAACCTCCATAATATGCAACAAAATATTGTGCATGCTGCTACTTCTGGTGGTGTAACAAAAAAGATGGGAAAACATACAGGAGACAATAATCGTGGATGCTGATAAGAGATAGCCAGAGGGATAAAGAAACAGTATTCTTGCTTACTTTTCAAAGTTTCAATTTCTTAATCTCTCTGTAATCCATCAGCAACTAAAAGGATGCTGATAAAGGTCAAATGGTAAGACAGTGAGTCAAACCCAGTAGGTCACCAGCTGTTTAGATCAATAGTGAAGCAAGTGAACGAAGGCAAAGTTAGAAATGTACTTGATAATATTTCTAATGTTCAATTTGGTGTTGACATGGAAAACTCATTCACTCAGAAGGAATTATTTGAATGTCAGGAATATATACATACAAAAATTAGTACAGTGCTGAAAATACTCTGTTTTCATTGAAAGAGTTCCAACAATCACAGCTACAGGAAGCTGTATTTTGCTTTGTAGTCCTAGAGCAGAGAGTTAAGTGTCAAGCTCAAGCTCCTTGCTCCTTCTTAGAAAATAATTACTCTCTGTGAATTGAGGACATTTATCTGAATTGAAAGCTTCAGTCATATGCCAATTAACCATGTGTAAGATGCCCTGTTCATATGATACTTCTATTAGGGTAATAGCTAATACAACAGAGCTGGGAAATTAGTGAATTAAATAGAATAGGATTTTCCATCCTAGGTAGGAGGGTGACATATATTACCTTGCAGAGATTTATCACAAACCGCGTATAGAATCCTATCCACATATAGATGAAGTGTGTGTTAAATTAAATTGATACGTTTGCCTACTTATATTCAAGGCACTCTGTAGATGGCAGCCATTATAAAATAGAAATCATCTGAGGGGGCTGATAGAGCCATAGAGACGAGATTTCAAAAAGTAGGTATGAAATCTCTAGGTAAACTCGAAACTCAGGCAAAGGCAGAGACAAAATAAATGCAGCAACAAAATACCAAATGACAAAACGTCGATCAGCACCTCATCCATTAGGTAAAGGCGTGCAGCAGGAAGGACAGAGTAATAATCAGTCATCATTCACCCGGATATTGCAACAGGCACACACAAGACATACTGAACATGCAGAAGATGTTCTTTCTACATGCTTTCATTTTTTTTTCCATTTGCAGAATGAGTTGAGTAGGTCAGTATATTTCAGTGCTGCGGTACAGTTCGTCCAGCATATTGTTCAGTCATTAGCCAGAAATCAACTTTAGAAACTTCTAACCTGCTGAAAGCGAGTTCCAAAGAAGTTACCTTTAGCACAGGGGACACAAAAACATAAGTCGCAGCTCAATCAGAAACAGTGGTGGCTGGTGACTGAAAGCAGTGGTGGGGCACAAATACAAGACGGAATTGCACCTTGTGAGTGAGCCTCACTACCCACTTATTTCCATTCACCTACTCACCCACTGCCTTTGGTCGTCTACCCATTCACTCATCCACATTGTCATCCACTGCCATTCACACAACTCTTATACACAGACACCCACATTTTCTCAGCCACTCAGTCAAGCCCTGCAAACACTTATTCAAACAAACACACATTGCCTCACCCATCTAGTATCCAACAGTTTCAGTGATAAAAGCTACACACTTATTTGAGCTGCAGATTACATGTTTAATATGACATATCACGTCGTTAGTCTGCAGAAGAAATAAAACGAGCATAACTAGCCATGATAAATTGCTGGAACCATTACTGTCTTTGAGAGACGAAATCACCTACAGAGGCAGTGAAGGGAACGGAGAGGAGAGCTGAGAGAACAGAATTTTTTCTTATTGTCTGTAAAAAAAGATAGAGTTCCAACTTACTTGAGTGCAGGGTTGTCTTTGGCATATTTATGACTTGAGGTCTTCAGGTCACACTCCTGTCTCCCAGAGGGCCCTGGATGGAGTTATTTATTGTATTTATTCAATTTCTCTGCCACAGGCTGCTTGTAATGCAGGAAAAGGGGATTTTGTTTGCGCAATGCCACATTCTTTTAATGAAATGTGACCTCTGGTACATAACATGCTAGAGTGGGGTGTGGTCAGTAAGGCCTTCTGATCACACCCCACCTTTTGAGTATATAGGAAGGGGTGGATAATAATATCGGAGTGGCATGAAGTTTTCAGAAACCCGGGCTGAACAAAAAACGCTCCAGGCTGTTTACTATCAGGGCTTCTGGTGGAGGAGGAGATAAGCCAGGGACGTCACTGCGTTCTGAGAAAACGTAAGGGCTTTGGATGGGCAAGCCCTGTCAGCCCTACTGTGCAGCTTTCAACTACATACTCACGCAGGTGCAGTGGGACTTTTGAAAGTGCACAACTTTCACTCGGAAAATGCTGTGCAGAAAATGTTTTACTTTCATCATGTAATTAAATATATGCTTCACTAGAGAGGCCAGAAAAGGCTAGGGGCGCAACCCCTTAGCCCTTGAACACCAGCCGCCCCTGATCAGAAAGCTCCCTCTTTGAATAGCAAATGCGTCTCCTGACAAACAGAATCTATGGTTTCGACGATGGCGTATGCAAACACGTACAACTGCATGTTTGCATACAGTATGCAAGTTCACTTGAAACTGCTGTTTTTGCCAAAGTTGAATTAGCTTTTTGAGGCTAATCCAAGATAGGGATGGCTGCCTTGAAAAGGGGCTGAGGAAACTGACTCTTAGGGCCGTATGTATATGGCCCTAGCGCCACAGGAGCATCTCTTTTTGTGACGCTCCTGTGGCGCTAAGCACAGCGCCAAATTTACAAGGTAGCATTAAGCCACTTTTTGTGGTTTAACACCACCCTGTAAATACGGCCCCTTTCCACGCAGCACTGTGCGTGGAAGGGACATGTAATGGGTGTTGCTGTGGGCATGCCATAGCAACACCCATTGCATTTTGACGCTGCCTCAGATTTATGAAATCACGTAAACCTGAGGCAGCGGCAAAATCTATCGCCACCCCCAGGGGTGACGTTAGCAGGCGCAACGAGGAAGAATACTTTGATTCCTCTTTGTTTGGTGCTTTTTCTATGCGTGCTGCATTCTGACGCATGCATAGAACAAGCAAAATGCCAGAAATTATTGTTTATGTGCGGGAAGGTGTCCCTTCCTGCACATAAACAATCATTTGAAAATGACGCTTTGCAGCACACACAGAAGTGTAAAAGAGTCATTAGTGATTTTTTATGTGCAGGAAGGGACACCTTTCCGCACATAAACAATCACACCCCTGAACACAGACATCCTGGCACAATAGTCCACGAAACGCAGGGGTGCACCGTTTTCAGCTAAATACGGCGCATCCATGCATTTCTAAAGTGATGCAGCGCAGTGCTGTCAATTTTGGCGCTGCACTGTGTTGCACCACTTTTCAATAAATCTGCCCCTTAGGGTGGAGAGAGTCGCAGAAAGTTATACATTTCTGTGAATATGGTGCTGTATATAACTGAATGAATTTCAACAAAACATCTGGAAAATTAAAATAGTGATTAGTAAATATGACCAAATGTGGAGTATAGGTTTTGTGACTTGTCTGGGTGTCGTCTAAAGGCCGTTCCTATACTCACTCACATTTTGTGCTAGACTGTAGACACTACTTTGCCCCACCTGGAGTTAGCCCTGTGTTTTTTATATTCCCTGAGATGTGTAATTGATGCAAATGTTCCTTGGACTATTTCAGAGAGGCAGGTCATAAAATCAGAGCTTTTACAGTGTCTAAGGTATGTTATTCAAACGTTCATCTTATTAACTGGGTGGTGAATACACAACTCAGGCCTAGTGGCCTCCCTTTTTTTAGTTGTTCTCTAATGAATGAGTGACTAAACTTAAAATGTTATTGTTGTAAGAAATCAGGTTATTAGACAATCCTTGTCAGGGTTCATTAAAAAAAAGTCACTAAATTACCTGTGCTTAACCCTCTGGCAGCTTGACACCAAGTCAGGCTAAACTTAGAGGCACAGTGCAGCATCCAAACAGTAATAAAGTGAAAATACAACAAAAGAGAAATCCTAACCCAATTTAGAAAAACAGGGACATTTGTAATACATACAATGAAACAAAAATGAATTGAATTCAATCAGTAGAACCAGAATTATGATTTTTTTAAAGGTTTATAGTGAAATCTAGTGCTGGAGCAGCATAATGTTGATTTGTATAGAACACCAATCATCCTAAAGGATATCTAAGCACTTGGGTAAGGTGTGTAGGTGTGTGGTGCTAAGGTGCTTATATGAACAACCAGGTCTTCATCTTCTTGCAGAACTCAAGAAGTCAGAAAGAGGCTCTGATGTGTTGAGGGACGTCATTCTATGCCTTGGGTGTGATGTAGAAAATTAGCAATGTCCAGTTTGGCTTTTGCGGTGTGGGGAGTGTGGGCAAGTGAGAGTGAGGCAGAGCGTAGTGTCTGCTAGGTTGGTGAAAGTACATGCGGTTCAGGTACTCTGGCCCTGTGTTGTGTAGGTCTGCAGTTCAGGTATTCTGGTCCTCTGACGTGTAGGGCTCTGTATGTGTGAGTGAGAAGTTTGAATTGGCTGGACTTGTCATTGGGGAGCAAGTAAAGCTTTCTGAAGTGCGGTGTGATGTGGGTGCGACATGGGAGGTTGAGTATGAGTCTTGCAGTAGTGTTCCTGATGGTCTGGAGTCTGTGTAGCAGCTGTTTGGAGATTCTGGCATAGAGAATGTTGCCGTAGCCCAGCCTGCTGGTCATAGGTGCTCGCAAGATGGTCCATCTGCAGTTCTGAGGCAACCATTAGAAGATCTATTGCAGAATGCTTAGGATGTGGAAGCAGGAGATGCACACTACATCGACTTGAGCCATCATGTTGAGCTTATCATCTAGGATGATCCCTAGATTTCTTGCGTGGCCTGTGGGTGTTGGTCCTAGTTCCAACTGCAACCAGGTGGAATAGCATAGGGAGGTCTTACTGCAAAATACCAGTACTTCCACCTTGTCGGTGTTGAGCCTCAAGCAGTTGGTTCGCATCCAGTCTGCTATCATGATCATGCAGCTGATGAAGTTAGTTCTGGTTCTGTTTGTCTGTCAGGGAGCGGATGAGTTGGGTGTCATCAGCATAGGAGATGACAGTGAGTTCTTCTGATTGCATGATGTTGATGAGTGATGTCATGTATATGTTGAAAAGGGTTGGGTTGAGGGATGGTTCCTGTGGGACACCATATATCAGTTTCTTGGTCTCTGGTGAGGCTTGTCATTGGGGAGCCAGTAAAGCTTTCTGAAGTGTGGCGTGACGTGGGTGCGGCCTGGGAGGTCGAGTATGAGTCTTGCAGCAGTGCTCTTGTTGGTCTGGAGTCTCTGTAGCAGCTGTTTGGAGATTCCGGCAAAGAGCGTGTTGCCATAGCCCAGCCTGCTGGTGATGAGTGCTTGCAAAATGGTCCATCTGCTGTTCTGAGGCAACCATTTTAATATCTTTTGCAGAATGCTGAGGATGTGGGGGCAGGAGATGCACACTACGTTGACTTGAGCCATCATGTTGAGCTTATCGTCTAGGATGATCCCTAGATTTTTTGCGTGGCCTGTGGGTGTTGGTCCAAGTTCCAATTACAACCAGGTAGAATACCATAGGGTGGTTTTATTACCAAATACCAGTACTTTTGTCTTGTCGGAGTTGAGCCTCAGGCAGTTGGTTCACATCCAAGCTATGATGATCATGCAGCTGATGAAGTTGGTTCTGATGGTGTTCGTCTTGTCTGTCAGGGAGAGGATGAGTTGGGTGTCATCAGCATAGGAGATGATAGTAATATCTTGTGATCGCATGATGTTGATAAGTGATGTCCTGTATATGTTGAAAAGGGAAGGGTTGAGGGATGGTTCCTGTGGGACACCACATATCAGTTTCTTGGTCTCTGGAGTGAAGATTGGCAGCCTGACCCACTGGGGTATTCCAGTGAGGAAGGAACAGATCCATGTGAGAGCAGATGCTTCTATGATGAGGGTGTTGTGGGAGACAGTCTTGAAGGCCATAGAGAAGTTGAGCAGGATGAGGACCGCTGTTTCTGCTTGGTGAAAGATGTTTTGAATGTCATCAGTGGGGACGATGAGTGCTGTTTGGGTGTTGTGGTTTTTTCTGAATCCTGATTGTGTGTTGTCTAGAAGATGATGAAATTCGAGGTGGGTTGTGATGGCTGGATAGGAGAGCATGGTGTTTGGTCAGAAGTTGCTCAGTTTATTTGTGTCATCTTTGGGCTTTTTGAAGAGGGTGTTGATTTCTGCAAGTTTCTATTTATCCGGGAAAAGGGCGGTGTGATGGAGGTGTTGATGATTTGGGTCAGAGTGGTGCTGATTGGTGATATTCACAGGTTGCAGATCTGGTGGGGGCATGGGTTCATTGGGGCCCCTGAGGGGATGGTCCACATGATTGCTGCTGTGTCATTTCTGGTGAGGGTTGTCCATTCGGTTAAGTGACTGTCTTTGTTTGAGGTGGATAGATTAGCAATGAGTTCTCTGAGGTTGGGTTGGTGTGAGAAGTTGTTGTAGATGTTCGTAATTGTGCTGTGGAAGAAGTTATATAGCTTGTTACGGAGTTTTTGGGAGGAAGCAATGCTCTTGAAAAAGGCTGAGGGTGAGGTGAAATACCTTGCTCTAGCAGTTTGCCCAGGAAAAACCCATTATAATCGGTCTGTACTTGTAGGGGTCATGAGGGTCCAGAGTTGTGTTGTTTAATAAAGGGCATTTGTATACCTTTTTTAGGTCTTCAGGAATGTTTTCAGGAGTTAAAGAATTATTGATGATTCTTCTTACGTGAATGGCAGCAAAGGTATTTAGAAGAATGCTAATGAAGATTTGTGGTAGAAAAGAGTCAACAGGGCAAGCTGGCTGGCCTGCTTGCCTTGACCAGATCCATAAATGAACTTTGTGATATTTGTTTGAAGGAATGCAGAGACTGGGTTAGCCTACTCTTGGAGGTGATTTTCGGAAATAGATTGGTGCTGGTGGCTTTCCTTTGTTTTAAATAGGAGTCCAACCTGTCTGTCATGGTTGTGTAATGATTTGCCAATTTGTCCATGAATTCTTGAGTAATGTGATGACTTCTTTATGTGCATTTCGGTTTATGAAATTCGGTCAGAATTTTATACAAAAATGTATTTACACATTTTGCATTTTGAATTCTGTCTGAATAGTACCTTTTTCATCTTTTTTGATTGTTGACTTGTATATTCTGTTAAGTTTCTGTAGGTAACGTTTGTCTTGATTGCTGTTTGTTTGAGCCAGTTGTGCTACAGCTTTCAAATTTGTTTTTTTATCTCTTTTAGTTCTGTATTTTTTCAAGTTGCGTGTTTTCTTTTGTCCTGTTTTGTTATTCTTAATGGTATTAGGATATCAAAAGCATCCAGAAGCCATTCATAAATCTTTTAAATGGTATATATTGTATCTAGATCTGTGTTGGATGTTAGTTGTGTTTCTAAGTATTCAAAATTAAGGCCCATATTTATACTTTTTTAGCGTCGCATTTGCGCTGCTTTTTGACGCAAAAACGGCCGCAAACTTACAAAATACAATTGTATTTTGCAGGTTTGCGCTGTTTGCGTAAAAAAATTACGCAAATGCAGTGCTAAAAAAGTATAAGTATAGCCCTAAGTTTCTTCCACAGTCCATTGGTGAATACATGTAAGGGGGTCTTAGGTGTGTTGATTTATAGTGTTTTATGTTGGAAAGCTAGCAAACAGTGGTCTGACCATATTACCGGAGTAATCCTTTGAAAGGTAACTAGTTCTGGATTTGCAAAAATGACATCTACGATGTGTCCAGCGATGTGTGTGCATTTGTGTACAATCTGAGGTAGGTTCATTGTGAGTAGGCCAGTGATTATGGTTTTTGGATAGGGCATATTGGGTTTGTCAAACCAAATATTTAGTTCACCAAGAATGCATAGATTGGAGTGCACTGATATAATGTTTGAAGCCTTGTCTAAAAATGTGTCTGGGATTTTTGCATTGCTAGGTGATGGTGTGTAAAGGTGAAGGAAGTCACAGGAGGAAGTTGGTTTTCGGTTGCATCTGATGATGAGGGCCTCACAACCTTGTATGGAAACAGTGTCATCTTTGGTGAGATTTTTTTTTGCTTGAATATAACAGCTAGTCCACCTCCTCTTTTGCCTATACTATTTTGTGTGATAGTTTGATAGCCTGGAGAAAATGCTTCATGCAATACTGGGACCAAGTCATCTTCCATCCATGATTCAGTTATGAAGAGTAAGTCAGGTTGTGTGTAAGTGAGTAAGCTGTAGATGTGGTGCTTGTTTTTAGAGACTGATCAAGCATTTATAAGAAGGCAGTTCAGAGATTGTGTTTTGGTGGTGGAGTTTTGCAGAAGAGTGAGCAGTATCTGTTGAATTTCTAACAGGTGTGTCAGTGATGGTATTAGCTGTATGAGGTTAGAAATAGGTTTGTTTTTCTATATCATAATCCTCGTCCAGCAGGCTTAGAAGGCACTTTGAAGGGTTTGTGTGTGTAGGTGGTGAAAATGGTGGCTGAGAGTAAGTTGGCGAGCTGTGTTGTTTTTGTAGAGAAGTTTTGTTGTTTAATAGACATGGGGATGCAAAGTTGTAAAGAGTGGTGTCTTATTAATTCTGTTTACGTCTGTTAAGGTTGGGAGGTGTATGGGTTAGGGTGGTTGTGGAGCATGTAAGTCATGTTTAAAGGCTCTAAATTGTGCAATGGATGAGAGCCGGGTGAATGAGAGTTGGGAATAAGGCTGGTTTAGGATGTGTATTATTTGGGTAATCAGGCGGGTGGGAGTGGGTGTATGTTTGTAATTTGTGACAGAATGTATTATGAGATTTTGATATGCTGGTGTGTGTTATGTTATGTTTTGTTTTTGTGGGGTAGTGAGAGGAGATATTGATGTAGTGGCTTTCTGAGAAGGATTTGTATGTAAAGTACTGTTGGTGAGTGGAAATTGAATGGTAAAATGGGTGGTGATGTGTTTTTCAGAGGTTTGATTGTGGTGTATGAGGGGGATGGATAAGAGTTAGGAGTGTTTGTATTTGATTTGATAGCTAGACTAGGTAGTATATGTGGTGGACTAGAGTGTATGGATTGTTCAGGTGTGTGTTTCTGGTAAAAAGAGGAGGAGGGTATTGGTGGATAATATGATGGAGGGCTCAGTATATTGATGGTGACAGAAAGTGGTCTCTTAGGAGCAACTAGAGGGTAGAGCTGGTGTTTTCTATGAACAGGGAGTGTATGTCTGGGTGCTTTAAAGTTATGTATAATGTGGCCTTGTGCTGTGTTGGTGATGTGTGGATTTGTTAGTGGTACAGGACACAGTGGTGTTTTGTATGACAGTGGGGGTGTCATTGTGTAGTTGTTGGGGTAGAAGGGCGTACAGTTGTGGTTTGTAGAGTTTTAAAATGGAAGTGGTTTTGAGACAGTCAAATGTGGATAGAGATAGGGCTAATGAGCAGCTTGCATTTTTTTGGGGCGGTGGGTGTTTTTTTTTTTGAGTGTCTTGATGTGTTAAGGGGATGGCTGCTGAATAGCAAAAATGGCAGCATTTCTGGCCCTGGGTCTGATCCGGCCCAAACACACCCACACAGGCAACTGCCCTTGTCCTCTCTACCCTTAGCCTCGATACCCAGGCTGAGACACCCTGAACCTTAGGTTTAAATAGCCCTAGTGGGCAATGGAAACCCTAACCCTAGGGCGTATTGGGAGGCCTGACCTTTCAACTAATCAGATCCCTAGCCCTAGTAACCAATCCAAAGCTAAATCTTAAGCCCTTTGTCTAATGTATACCCTAGCCCTAGGAACTAATCAGAACCCCAGATCTATTGGATCAGAACTCTAACCCAAAGCCCTAAGTCCAATGGAAACCCTAGCCATAGAAACCAATCAAAACCTCAGACCTATCAGCCTAACAGAACTCTAAACCCAAGTCCTAAGGCTAATAGAAATTCTAGCTCTAGAAACCAATCAGAGCACAGATGCAGCAACCAATAAGATACTTATATAAAGGGCATGTGACCTTATGTACAAGCTGGTGGACAGGTGGTAGGGAGCTGCTCTGCAAGTCAGAATTTCCTTGGGTACATGCAGGCTCATTCCACACTTTATAGCTCAAATTAAGAATGGAGCACACCTAAACAAGTGAAAGGGATTACAATTTCTAGTACAATACATGGAATCCATAATACTGTTGAGAAATTTGATAAATAGTCGTACTGTGATTTAAGAGAAAAATAGACCTACGCTGTAAGACAATGGTGTATGATGTATCCGAGACTGTACTGTTACAATACTTTTAATACCAAGCATATCTATAAAATGTGCATGTGTACAACAAAAAATTTTGTGAAAGACCAACAAGAAATATTTATAATAAAGCCAAGTCAAGAATAAGCAAGAACACCACACATTTGTCCCAAGACCTATGACTTAGTCACAGCCTCGTATTTTGTGTTTTGGCAATGTCCAAGCCTCATGTTGCAATAAGTTCATCAGTAGCCGAGTAATATCCAATTCATTGGTTTGTTGCACTGAAAGTTCTTGTCATCCAATGTGGAAGATCGACATGTAATTTAATAATCCATTTCAGACCGATGTAGAAAAATTTTTTGTAGATCAACAATCCAATTCAGCCATAATCCAATTCAGCCGACACGTGTTTCGTCCCAAGCGGGACTTTATCAAGGCTGTAGTTGTTTTTACAATAAAATCCAAATGTACAGTTCACAGGTATGGGTGATTTATGCACTGCGTAACCTAGTTTGTAGTCCGTTCGGACTGTGTCGAAAGTCCTTCCGTGTATGTAACACTTTGCAGGTCCTGGGCAACCTCGCAATTAAGGCCCACATCTAAAGCCACTCCATATACTGCTTTTTCACACACTTAAACACAATACTTTTTCTAGCCAAAAACAAGTGCAACATACAGTTCCCAAACACAGTTTAAACCATAAAGCAGATTAAGTAGTTTCTTAAACACACTCTGCTTCACCTCTGAGGTTTAGTTTGCCTTTTAACCTTTTAAAAACACAAGCCTTGGCACAGTGCAGGACAGAACTAGGAGAGAGATTTAAATAGTCACAGGTAGAGAAATAGCAGTTTTAAAAGTACAAATTGCACAGAAACCAAGAGTTCAATTTAAAATAGCCACAAGTGGGAAAAAAAGCAGTTTTACAATTTTAAGAATAAACAGCACAAGACTTTGCTCTTACCACCTTCTTTTGTCCACTGCTCACTGGATTATTAAGGGGAAAGAGAAACGTGGGCTGCAAAATGGGGGAGGCTGTCTTGGGGGGCAGCCCAGATGTAATAGGCGGGCTCAGGGTTGCTTGGGAACTATAGGGTCAATCAGAAGAGCACAGGGCGGTAGGCAGTGGGTATGGAGCTGCTCTTCACGTTCAAATTTCCTTGGATACAGACTGACTCAATTCACACTTTGCAGGTCATGGTCAACCTTGCAGGTAAGTCCCAAATGCAAAGCCAATACAGATACTTCTTTTCATGCACTTAACAAAACACTTTTACTAGTCAAAAAAATGAGTACTACATACACTTCCCAAACACAGTTTAAACCACAAAGCACATTAAGCTGTCTTTCAAACACACTCTGCTTAGCCTCAGAGATTTAGTTTGCCTTTTAATCTTTTAATAACACAAGCTTGGTGTCACAACGGAACTCCAGCATACTCCAGAGGGTGTTCCATGAACGTGGACCATTGCTTATTATAAAATGTTATCAGTAGTGCACCTATGCATTACTTGGTTCAAAGATTAGAGAAGGATGGATCAAACAATGGATTTACCACTCATTTGATCTTATCTATTAATAAAAATAGTTTTTACTGACTCCTTGTTTGACTCTAATCTGAACCTATGAGATCAACACTCGGATTGTATGATTTTGAATAACAACACTTACTGAATATTAGATAATGTGCTTCATGACAGAAGTGGCTATGATGCCAGACCTGAAAGTCACTGATTGCATTGTGTCCATTAGCTGTAATTGTCATGCTCTTGCAATGAAAATGCTCAATGACCTACAGCTCTGAATATTTTAGCGTGGTTTGAAATAGCTATGAAACACAGACACTCATAAGATTGGCAGAGCGCATGAGTTTGTGGATATGTTGATAAATGAAGCATTCCTGAGCATGTATAACTTCATCAGTAGGTACTGGCAGATGATGTGCATCTATGCCAAAAACCTCTAGACGTTTACCCTCACACCCTTCATTAAATAATATCTTTGGCCCCTTCCATTGGTTGGTCTCTAGGTTTTGACAGAATTACTTTTGGCTGTCTATTGAGACAACAAAGATTTTCAGTTTCAGTTCAAAGGATCTCCAAAAGGTTGTTAAAAGCAATGCATTTTTTGAAACAACATTAAGCAAACCAACTGCTCGACAGATTAGAGTTCTATTTTACCTTGTGCACTGGGTGATGCAGTGGAATGATGTTACCTTTAAAGGTCAAGCAACAGACTATGTTGTCTTGAGAGGTGTTCTCAGCCTATGCCCAGTTGAGAGTTGTTGTTATGACTCTTCGCACACTTTATAAGTGAATGTGAAACTATGCACGCACTTGGCTCCTCTGACCACTAGGAAAAAGCCAAAAAATGGCTTTTAGACTCTGGAGTGTTAGAATACCTTTGAGATGCTTAGGCGCATACATGCAAAGCCTCTTATACTGATAAATGCTTCTGAAAAAGAATATAGTAGGTTCTCATTTGGCTTAAGGAAAAGGGGCATCTCATAGTCTTCATTATTCTTTGTCACTTGCATAGAAACCGGAAAGGAAAGTTTCACAAGCCTTGTAGCTTGAAGGAAATATAGGCCCTCATTATGATTCTGGCGGATGGTGGTATTTTGGAGAAGAGTACTGCCAACAGGCTGGCGGTACTCTTCCCCAAAATATGACATTGGTGGTTTGGCCTGAAGCCAAACCGCTAATGTACCAATACACCTGCCAGTGCGGTAACAGCAGCAGGGCTGGAGACTTCAGTCTCCAGCCAGGCGGCCGTCACTGTCCGTCCCGCGGGATTATGACCCCGCCTACCACCATGGTTTTCGTGGCTTCCTTACCGCCACGAAAACCATGGCGGTAGGCACTGTCAATGACAATTGTAAAGAAATCGCTGCACCACAGATGCTTCTTTTTCTTCTTTATTCTTCAGATAAGAAATACACATCCAACCCTGGCAGGTCTTATCAACAACTGCCTGCCTTACAATCTAATCATAACATTCCAGTTTCCTCCCAGTTGCTAAGCAGCCCACTAAGATTCCTTTGAATAGAATACAACAACAATGAATCCCTTCCCTGTCACTGATAGGGTCTCCCCCACCCCCCTCCTCCTGCCAGGACCCTCTCCCACCCTCCCCCTCCCACTCCAGACCCCCCCCACGACATACATGCACATTCACGCACCATCATACACATGCATACACACACTCATACCCACATTCACCCATGCATGCATACATCCATTCACACACACATCCACACACACTGACATACATACACACACCCCAACATTCAGACAAAACAACATACATGCACACTCACAACCATGCATGCACACACGCATTCACATGCCACACACCCACATGCACTGACACACAAACATACACCCACACCCCCCCCCCACACACACAACACCCCCCCCCACCCCTTCCCCTGTCGGAGCATCTAACTTACCTTTTGTGAGGGGGTCCTCTGCCAGGAGACGGGACGGGGCGCTGCTGCCAGCATCAGCGTCCACCAGCAGAACACCGCCAGGCTGTATCATGGGTCATGATACGGTCTGCGGTGTCTACCGGCGCGGTGCTGCTGCTGGCAGCAGCGCCACCTTACTGCCGTCCACCGCCATGGCCACAGCCGGAATTCCGCCATCCTTCTGGCGGAATTTTGGCTATGTTCATAATATGGCAAGTAGGTAGCTGTGGCGACGGTGTTTTGGCGGCCGTCGCCGCGGCGGTTGGTGGTTAATACCGCCAATGTTATAATGAGGGCTATAGTTTCTACTTGTTTAGGAGGTGAACAGGTTCACATAGGCATAGGCTTTCAACCAGTTTAAGGCTGGGAAGCATGAACTCCCCAAGCTTTTGCAAAGGGTGATTTCCCTACACAGCTCCACAGAGGAGCACAAGACAAGAATTCATATTAGAAAGCTGATGGACTTTAGGAAATGTTTTCCCAATAAGATGACAAGGACTCATGTGAGTCTGCAGTTGTGACAAAAGTCTTTTCACATGCAGACAGATCCTCCATCCTTACATATTTAGACTTTTTGGCTGGTCCTTTTCTATACCCTGTGGTATTTAGGCCAATTGGTGGTCCTAACTTTACTTTTTACCTTATTGTCCAGTAGTAGAGCATACAACATTGCCAGACTGAAGGTATACCTAAACACAATCTACATCTGCTACTGTTTCCTCACTACACTATGGAAGATTGATGGTTTGTGGTAGCTGACGTATATGCATATTTACCTGTACATCTGGAAGTGGTGTGCATGGAGCACATTGTGATGTCATTTACAGTTGAACTTTAAAAGGGCACCTGTCAAATATATCCAAATGCCGGTCTGCCCAATTCATAGGTCCACCACTATTTTAGCTGGCAGTGTCATAGTCAGAAAGGCTACGACCGGTATGGGATCTCAATTATCAATAGTGCTGAAACGTCCACCCTGTTTAGTACAGGCCCTTTGAAGCCATTTCAAACATTTTCTGCCCAGCTGTCATTCTGTTGATTTGCCAAAAGTGCTCCAGCCTTGCTTACAAAATAATTTTCGCTGAAAACTACTCACCTCTGCAAATGTAATACTGGAAGAAGCTCTTTATTCATCACAGTAATGTCCTGTTCTCACATTTGTAGTGAAAATGTTTATATTTTTATATGATTATGTGCTTTATAGTTGTATATGCAATTATATGGTGTTGTGGATCCTGTCAATCAAATTAATTACTTGAACCGGCAAAAGCTATTTGAAACGTGAAGAGTTTTTGGAAATCATTTTAACCTACTTTGTTGAAACACTTTGTGTCTGTATTGTGGTTTGCCTAAAAGCACGTTAGAATATCTGAGTTTATGTGAATCAAGAATGTAAATTAAAAATGCCTCGTTCTAAACCTGCCGTTGAAGTCTACCTCCAAATGCGCATGTTGGAGGTGTGGGGAAAGCAATGCATTTAATTGTCATTTCCATTATCAACAAAGATAGACAAGCGGATGTGCTCTATTTGCTCACAAACACAAGTAAAGGAAAGGAACACTGGCAATCTCATTATGCAGACCGCATCCTTCCAGTACTTTCTGTTCTTGTTCCATTTCATTAGGATTTTGACTTTGATAGTGCAGTTTTATCTCTGCTAATATGTTTATCTCCTGTGAATTGATCACATGTAAACTATCACCATCTGAACCTCATTACTAAGACAGAACTAGACAACATAAACTGTTTTTTATCAACCTCTGCTTCTGAATGAGCTGTTTAGGAGTGATAGGGATTCTGGAGAAGCTGCTGTCAGCGGGTGCCCCTGTGGCCTTTTAGTAAAAGCGTAGAGGACTGTTTTCTGCGGTTATAAAGGGCATTCAGGACTTGCGAGATGCCTGAACTCTTATTAAAAAGTGGAATATCAAGCAAAGATTGTGGAGTTTGTCAACATCTTCAGCACAATTTCTCACCCTTTAAAATTTTGGAATTACTGCCTTTTTCCAGTCTGAGGCTAAAAAATGTGTGAAAGTATTTTTCGAAACCAACAGTTTGTATTCACTATGACTTATCTTGGTAATGGATGCTTAATAATAATACATTTGCCTCTGAATGACTTCTTGCATCATCAACAACCCAATTGTTACCCATTGATAGCCATGGGACACAGTAGAGTTACTTACTGTGAATGAATATAACATATTGGCATAAACCAATTTATGGTCCAGAGAACTATAGCTGCTCCCTTCCGTCAAAAAGGCTCTCCCCAACTCCATCTCACTACACAATTTGGACACCACAGACATCAATAATTTGCCCACTCAGATTCTTCACCAGGACACCCTTGTGAAGGGATCAATTTGCTTTACAAATTAGCCTCAGTCATTTAAAACCCTGGTAACCCAACCCATCCTAACAACTGGAATGACAACAATGAGGGGCCAAAGCACTCCAAAATGAGTTAAAATATAGACCCACACATTGCCAACCAAGCACATCCTATGGAGAGCCATCTGCTGAATGTTTGGGATCTGCGTCCCTGGGTATGATGCGCTACAGAGAAGTATGTTGCAGTATAAAACATCTATACATTATTTACAATCTGACTGTCATTTTTGTAAAAATGATACTTTAAGAGTCCCTGTATTCTCTGTCGAGGAAGGATATGTCTATTTGCTGTTACAAATGTGCATAGGCTGTGACACATCCTAGTCTAAACTAATTTAAAGAGTAGAAAACATAGGGGAATATTTACTAGCCTCTTGTGCTACAGATGTGTCACTTTTTGTGATGCAATGATGGCGCAAACCTCGCACTCATATGTATGAGGTCATGCAAAGCCAGTTTACATGTCTTTGAATGGACTCATAGATTCGGAGTAAGGCAAGGCAGGGCAAATCACAGCGTTGCCTTACTCTGTGCAAGGGTGGCGCTCTATGGGCTCTGCAGTGGGTGTTCCAACGTAAAACCCATGGATTTTGACAAATACCCAGATATACAAGACCTTGTACACTTGGGGATGCACCTAAACATTACACCACCCAGGGGAGGCATAACAAGGAAAAATATCTTTATTTATCCTCATTTTTTCTCTTTCTATGTGTTCTATTTCTGATGATCCCCTGTCACATCTAGCCCCATGGAGAAGCCTCAAATGGGTCGGAACTGCTAGAGAAACTGTCAAGAGGAGATAGATAGGCGAACGGAATGCACAGTGGCTCTGCTTTACTTAAAGTGCCTGCGGTCAAATCAGCCTTTTTGCCAAAAAGGCGAAGCCATCAAAAGGTATGTCCATTAGAGACACCTGCATATCACCAGAAAAGCGTTATAGGAAATGCATAAGAATTAACTTTACTAGTGGGTGCTTGAACCCCCCCAGCCCCCCGGAGTTGGCTGCTATGTACACTCCATTTTCTTACCAATACTGCTTAGTAGACAGGGGTAGACTAATGAGACCCAAGCAGCCCTGACCTCCTAGGCTGGAGGTTCCTTAAGAATCTTTGCACAGGTTCAGAAGCTGTGCAGGGGTGCACTTGAGGTTTTTTTGTTTATTTACAAGATGAATGAGAGGTGGAAGCTGAAGCGCACAAGGTGTACAGCTAGACTCAGTTCATATTTTGCCTATAGTGATGCTAATTGTGTAAATGACTGCAGTGAAGCAGCCCTGAATCTACAGGAAACAAGGCTAAAAGTATTTACTGCAGCCAGGTCTTTTTATCTGACTGAAGTAATGGCCAGTCATTGTCTTTAGAACAGCTGAGTTGAAACAGAAGATGGCCCTCCTTACTTAAAGTCGGTTAATTGATGGTATATGTGGTAACTCCTGTCACCACACATACCAGAGTTCACTGTGGCACCACAGTTTTGAAATTAACCTGGGTAAAATTTGTCTGTTTAACCTTTCCGAAATGTACTGGGGGATAAATGCCAGTTAAGTACTGGAATATGTGAAATTTTCTGCAGTATGCACAATGATCCGCATATTCATACATTACATAGCACTGAAACATGTTCTCCTTCTTCAATACAATAGGACATTCAACATCACGCCAGCAGCCTAGGAAAAGAATTCAGGTCAGAGGGAACAGAATAAGCAAGTAATTATCCTCTACTGCTGCAAGAATTAAACTTTCAGGCCCAGTCAATCCAAGGAAGCCTAAATACACAATAATACAATTAATAATACATATGAATCCTATTGCACACCTTACAATTAAATCATATAAGCAAATTGTTTTGTTGCAAAAATTATTTACAACATTGTTAGAACACAATTTAAACTTGCATTTTTTTTTGGCCACACATGTAACTTATGTTAATAAAATCCATTTAATTCAATATAAGTACGATTAATTTATTTAATACTTAATTTCTACTATTCATCTAGTAGAATACTTTTTGCATTATTTCATGTAATTCACTGAAATGCACAATAACTTTCATGTTAAGCGTGATGACAAAATACGAATGGCAGCCACATTGTCCACCATATTTTGACAAAGCACATTTTACATTTCCATGTTAATTTCTCTAATAGACTTTTTAATGGAGATCTATGTGTCACCATATGTTAATATATTAGTAAAATGTTATTTTTATCAGTCACCACAGCAGGATTTAATGGAGTGAGTTTATATCTCTCTCTCTCTCTCTCTCTCTCTCTATATATATATATATATATATATGTAGATATATCTCTCTATATATAGGGATATATCTATATATATATATATATATATATAGGGAATATATCTATATCTATCTATCTATCTATCTATCTATATATATATAAATATATATCTATATATATATATTAGATATATATATATATATAGATATATGGATATATCAAACCATTGAAAAGAACAGAAATGGGACCAAATGTTGCCACTGGTCAGTGCAGTGTCAGCAGGGCGATATTTATTATGTCAATGGCTGACCCTAAGGATTGTCTTCCTAGGTCTAAAGATAAACTCCTAAGATAAGATTCCTATTGACACTAGAAGAAAAGGTGTGAAGGGTGTGCTGTTGTTCAAGGATAGTTGAAGTAGACATATCATTAACAAGCATTGACAAAGTCAGGAGGTGTGGCCTTGGCAATAGTTAAGCAATCATAATCCACAAACAAAAAACATAGACAAGCTGTCACTTAAACATGGCCGCCTCGAGCTTACCATAAGAATTGCAACTGTTAAAGTCAATCCCTGATGTGGCTTTTTTTGCTAGTGGTGTGTTTTAAACAAAAAGCCTTGCAGCTTCACCATCCATTTATCACCACATAAACAAGCACTCAAATCCCAAACTGCCGCAATGTTATAACACCATTTAAACATATAACATAATCTTTAAAATGGAGTGAAGGCAAATTAAATAGCCACTATTTAAGTACTTTAAACCTGCTTTGCAAATAAAGAGAAGGGAACTATTTTTATTGCACAGGTCAGCGGCTACTGATAATGACGCAAACCCCCACAGCGCGGTTTTCTAACACCGTGCAACAGGATTTTCCACGCATCATCCCTGGGCATCAAAGTCAACCCGACTCTGCGCTGATCCGACCGGATCCTGTCCGTATACTGCCTGGAAATTGACGTATCGCTCTCTTGCAGGGGAGAAAAATGTCACACTTGCAAGGAAGGAACCGACGCATCGCTGCTTTTTCTGATGCACGCTCAAGCTAACCAGTTACTTTATGCAAAATCATTGTTTCCATTGTTTTCTACGGAGTAAGACTCTTATTTGTTTTTTATTCATATTTTAACTTGTGTATGGTGGATTTCTGTTGTTTTGATCTTGTTTGATTTGGAAAATATTGCCTATTTTTCTAAACTGGTGTGGTGTCTATTTTGTAGTGTTTTCACTGTATTACTGTGTGTGTTGGTACAAATACTTTACACATTGCTTCTGAGATAAGTCTGGCTGCTTGTGCAAGCTATCAAGGGGGTAAGCAGGGGTTAACTAAGTGTGTTTCTCCATTGCCCTGACTAGAGTGAGGCTCCTTGCTTGGACAGGGAGTAACCTGACTGCCAATCAAAGACCCCATTTCTAACAGTAATGCTTTGTCTCCCTCAAGACATTTGAATGACTGAAACAGTACTTTGCTCGTACTGCACACATATTGTACTTAACAACATAACAATGTAAATTCAGTCTGCTAGTGAAGCTAAGACACACACACCACATGCATACCACATGCACATAAACACACACTAACACACATACAAACAGCAATATACTGCCGAAGTGAAGAGCTATTAAACCCACAAATTAATAATAACCGTGACAATGGTTGTCTTTTTTTCGTTTCTCAGAACACTAACAATCTTTTGAAAATGTTTATGAGCAAAAAAAGGTTTATTTGCCCAAAATTACATTATGAAACAATTTTAGACTATTGCTACTTAGTTTTTGATCTCTAGCCTTTATTGTACACTTCACACTAAGCAGATGTTTGATTTGTGGCATTGCCTGCAGAAAAGACCATAAAATGTGAAAAATTATCTTCCTACTAACAAAAGATCTTCTTATATGTCATTGTCTACTAAAACACTGCCTCATCTCTTCTGCAGCACAGACATGGACCTTTTTGTCATGTACTGTTAGGTAAACCGTGAGGTATGTGATTTTGGAAAGGCTGTAACAAAGTATCTACATAATTCATTTAGATTTAATCATAGCAGCTTAACTTATAACATAAGTCCTTAGCATCCTGAAAAAGAATATTTGTTTAGATTGTTAGCCCTTAGCTAGAATTTCTGACAGGTTTTTGATTAAAGTTATAGTACAGGAAGTGATAAAGTTCCACGGTCCAGTGTTTTGGAAATCAATAAATGCTTTTTCAAACTTAGAAAGGTAGAAAAGGAATACAAGTTGAAATAATGGACAGTCGCACACATGAGAAGTAAATAAATATACACGTTTCTCGGGCTTTGCTCTCAGAATTATAGTCCATAAGAGAGCCAACTGGTTAATACAAGCTTGTGGTCGAAACAATACATTGCTACAACTGTGTGGTAAACAAGCATTTGCAATGCAATAGGTCTCGCATTTTCTTGAGTTAGAGGCATTGGCATTGTAAATTCATAGCTGGACTTTTCTTGCCACATAAATTGGTCAACGCTGTCTTTTCCTGTCATGTTTTGGTGGCCACTGGCAGCTACAGACATCAGAAATCACAAGCCCTTGAGGAGAGACCATGGAAAATAAGGCTGGAAAAGAATTGTATTTTTATTTTAACAGAATGAAGTCTTGCAAGCATTCTTGCCTGGCATTTCAACAAAGCTCTAATGAAGTTAAAAATAGCAGAGCAGACTGAGAAGATGTATTGCTTCAATAAAGGAGATAAGCAATGCCCTGTGTGCAATGTCCTGAGTGCTGGCCGGGAGGGGCCGTGGAGGAGAGATTCCAGATAGAAGGGTAAGCAAGTTTCACATTGTTGCTTCTAGTTTAGCTACATTATACCCGAAAGGGCACATTGTGGCTTTAGTGAGCAGTGAGCTAAATGACAGGGTGTTTCTTTTGTAAAATAAGCTTGTTTTAGGAGCCAGAGGTGAGGACATCACTGGAATAAAGCCAAAACAAACGTTAGCGACATGGGAGGAGGTGGGAGAAAGGGAATGCTGCAATAAAGAGCAGGCAGCTACCAGCCTAAAACACCCACAGTGAAAAGGTACACCAAAGAAATGCCAAAGTAGTCCATCACAGCAACAGATAAAGAAACCAAAGTGGAATAATACAGTAGTTGGTCACTGCTCTGAAACAAAAAAAAGGAAGGAGAAAAAGGCAGTATTGATTACCGCGAGCAATCATTTTTAAAGGACACTGCAACCAACAAATTAAATCGCTTTAAACCATAAGACAGACACTAAAAGTATACATGAGGTTGAATGTTAACATTCGACCTAAAGATAGCTAGATAATGATTTGTGCATACAGATATGAACAGGCTGCATGGGATTTATTGTTATTTTATTTTAACATTTAAATAGTGCATGTTAGACCTGTGGTCCGTGGAATGATTTGCCCTGATTTTTTTACTTCTGACCCCCTGTTTTTCTGACATCAATTTTGCTGGCTTTAGGATTCTGTGTACTTTACCACTGCTAACCAGTGCTTAAGTGCAGGTGCTCTGCACTCTAAACATGGTGACTTTGGCTCATCACCAATTGCCATATTTAATTTATTTTTAAATCCCTAGTAAAGTGCACTACACGTGTCCAGGGCCTTTACATTAAATGCTACTAGTGGACCTGCAGCACTGGTGGTGCCATCCACTACGGTAGCACTTTAAACATTTCTCAGGCCTGCTACTGCAGAGCCTGTGGGTGCAGTTTTAAACTGCCTTTTCGACCTGGCAAGTGTACACACTTGCCCAGTCCAAACTTTTTTTAATACATGTAAGTCACCCCTAAGGTAGGCGCTAGCGAGCCCCAAGGGCAGCTTGCAGTGCATTTAAAAAGTTGGACATGTACCGCTAACTTTAACATGTCCTGGTAGTGAAAAACCATTACACTGTTTTTTCACTACTGCCAGACCCATCTCTCCAATAGGTTAACATTAGGATTATCTTAAAACAGTCTTTAAGTTTAATTCCCAATTAGGAAAAGATAAAAATGTAAAGTTTGGTGTCTCTGGACTCACAATTTAAAATCACAACTTATGATGAAGTTGGGTTTTAAATTGTAAGTCTGAAAATGTCACTTTTGGAAAGTTAGCATTTTCTTACTTTAACTGTTCTGTGCCTCTGTCGAGGACTTCTCATCGCTGACTGAGAGGCTCATAATCAATGTATCACCACTACCCCTGCAGTAGCTCCTTCACATCGCCTTCTGGGCTGCTTGATGATGACTCATCACCCTCATTCTAAGCGGTACGAGGCCATACCTCGAGGACATTGCTTCAACCACTGCGCGGCTCGACAACAATACATTTCCTAGACTGCGCAGATCCTAACTGATGCACCACCTTTGCATTACCCACTCAATTTCGAAGCAACCCTCCATCCAAGGTACTTTTCAGCTGGTCCTCCATGAGTCTTGTAGCCGGCCTGCCCTCTGTTGCGTTTGGTCTGAAGGTTGGATTTACTCTGGGCTAGCGCGACCTCAAGTGACCTTTTAGCTCTATTGATTTCTAGGCACTATATTGCAGTTTAGTCTTTAAAAATTATTATCTTGAGTTCTACCTATTGTTTTTTTGTTGTTGTAGTCTAGTTTTGTTCATAAAAATATCTTTTGTCTTTCTAAATTGCTGTGGGGTATTTTTTTGGTGTTTTCACAGTGTACTGTAATTTAAGTTTTGCACAAATACTTTACACATTGCCTCTTAAGTTAAGCCTGATTGAGCTGTGACAAGCTGTCAGAGGCTGAACAAAGGTTAATTTAGGTAGTGTATCGGTATTTTAGGTGGCCAAGCATTCATATCGATGTTGCCATTTGACCCTACGATGTTGGCTCTCCCTATCATTATGAAGTGAGAAAAACAGGAGGTCAAAAACCAATGGTGTGTCCAGAACTCACTGATATGTGGGGGATTTACATTGAAATACTTCCCAAAGGATATAGGTATAAAACTGAAATGCAAGGGGGAATAGAACAATTAACAATAATGAATGAGGTAAAACAGTGAACATAACAAGCAATCAGGTATGTGAATGTATGCAATGGATTATATGATGAATTTCAAAAGGGGATTTTGATGAACTTTGGTAGGAGAAATGAGTGAGATCAGAGATTAATGGTCATAAGGGACAAGAAAGATAGCATGACTGAATCATGAGGAATGTATGGAGTGTTTTTGAATTTATAGCTTTAAAGTGAGACATTAATTAATTAATTATCTGAATAGGTGGAACTTTAGATGTTTATTGAAAGTAGTGATTGGGGCCAGAGTTTCGAGCTCAGACGGCTGAGAGTTCCAGGTTGAGGTGGCTGAAGCTGAAAAGGCCTGCCTTTGTGCTGCTGCAGTTCTCAATGTGATGTTTACTAGAAGACTTTTGTGGCTTCTTACACCTGGCATCCTTGGCATGGTTTCCCCCTGACGTTTTGCTATTTGACCATCTATTTTGCTGGCTTTGTGTTTACTGGTTTTAGGAATGTGGTCACTTTTCCACTGCTGACCAGTGCTAAAACGCATGTGGTCTTTCCCTAATACTTGGTAACATTAGCGGATCTGCAATTGGCATATTTAAGTTATTTGTAAGTCCCTGGTAAAGTGCATTACATGTGCCCAGGGCCTATAAATTAAATGCTGTTAGTGGGACTGCAGCATTGATTGTGCCCCCACTTCAGTAGCCCTTTAAACATGCCTCACGCCTGCCATTGCAGGGTGTGTGTGCAGTGTTTTGCAGTTTTAAAGTGCCATGTCGACCTAGCAAGTTAACCCACTTGCCAAGCTCAAATCTTCCTTTTAATACATTTAAGTCACACCTCTGGTAGGCCCTGACAGCCCAAAGGGTGGGGTACTGTGCCTGGGAGTGAGAACGACTGGACCTGACTCTCTGCACCCCCAGAATCAAAGTGACTCAAAGGGCTTGCTGGCTTGCCTCCTGTTCTTAAGTCTCAGGGAAAATAAAGTCTTCACTCACCTCTGCTTCTGGACTCTGCCAATAGTGAGTCATAACCTGCTAAGTGATGACAATGCAGTCCTGGGACCTTGGAAGGAGGTTCTGCAGCTGTGTTCTGAGAAAATCCATGCATCGCTGTCACTACGCTGATCGGAACTGCTGCATCTGTCCTCGACGTATCACTGCTAAGGATGAGGACTTTGCCTCACCAACTGTATAGCTCAGGATTGACGCATCACCATCAGTTCTGGCGCATCACCTTCACATAGCTGGCTGCATGGCTCAACAACAGCACATCCCCTTCATCGCAAAGGGTTCGACGCCACATCCATGCTCGAATATCAATGAATGTGTGGCTCGACAAGGACACAACCCCCTGACTGCGCAAATCTGAACCAATGCATTTGACATCAGTGCAGCCCTCCACACAAGGTACTGTTTCAGTGGAACAAGGATGGTCCCTGTAGCTGGCCTGCACTCCAGCGCGGTCGGCCTGAACTTTGGATTCACCCCAGTCTAGCGTGACCAGATAGCCCTAGTTGGCGCTTTACGCTTTTAAGCACTACAATGGCAGATATTGTTTGAAAATTCATATCTCAACTTCTACTTATTTGATCTTTGTAGTTTCAGTTTTGTTTTGTTTATTAGATTAAGATCTATTTTCTAACTTGGATTATTTTTATAAATAGTTTTTACTGTTTTATTGTTTTAAGTGTTGCACAAATACTTTACATATCGCCTACTAAGTTAAGCCTGCCTGCTCTATGGCAAGCTGCCAGAAGGTGAGCATAAGTTAATTTAAGATGTGTAATTGACTTACCCTAACTAGGATTGTGGTCCCTATTTGGACAGGGTTCATACCACTGCCAACTACAGACCCAATTTCTAGCAAGGCTTTGCAGACTCACTTTGCCACCAGCAATGGTGAGAGGATTGTCAACATATAGGGCAGTATTTCTATGGATGGCCTAGTGAAACAAGACAGAAGACTCTGAACATGATTCTGGCAGAAAAGGGCAGCAAATGCTGTATGAGAAGTATGTCAGCAGTACAGCTGAATTTACAGTGTGTATAAGGCTGGCAGCCAAGTATTGGACTGCTTTGAGTGGGGCTAAGGATGATTTATGAATTCCTTCCAGTTATGAATTTTCAGAATCAAGTCTTGATATGAAAATGAAATAGCTATCAGGGAGAGTAAGGTGATATATTTTATATAGTATATAGAGCTCAAAGTTCGCCACTTTACAGACCCTCAAACCACACAGCATCATTTTACTTAGTCTGCAAGACACTGTGCTACAGCAACATCATTATCATAAATGTGCCAATAGAATACAAATTATTTTGTCATGTGAAACAAAGAACTAAGGGTTACATGTACGAAATACAAGTTTTGCGACTCGCAAATTGCGAGTCAGAGCAACTCGCAATTTGCGAGTCGCAAAACCTGATGTACAACAGTGTCAATTACACTGTTTGCGATTCGCAAGGGGGTCGCAAATGATCTACCTCATAAATTTTCATGAGGTAGGTCCCAATTTGCGACCCGATTGGGAATTGCTGCCCTCACAGGGATGGTGGCCTGCTGGAGACAGCAGACCACCATGTCTGGGACTGCTTTTAAATAAAGCAGTTTTTTTAAAATGCAGCCCGTTTTCCTTAAAGGAAAACGAGATGCATTTCAAAAACAAAAAATGAAAAAATGTTTTCGCTGCCATTCACAGAGGGGAAGGGGCTCCAGGGGAACCCTTTCCCGTTCGCGAATGGGTTAGCACCAGTTTCAAACTGGTGCTAACTGCGACTGTTTTGCGACCACATTTGTGGTCACAAAACAATCATACATGGGACTGTGACTCGCAATTCGGAAGGGAACACATAATTATGTGCATACATTCTCCCTAAATGTTGACATCTTGGTGTACAACAAGGTAGGCATGTTTATTTTATTTTGAGGTTTTGTGAGGGGAAGCATACTACGAGGCTTCTGAAGGAGGTTTACTTTTTAACTGGTGAAATGAAGATATTGGGGATATCCAGTATGTAAGATGATGCCATTTTTTAACTCTGAATTAATAAATGGAAACTGAAACAACCTCACTACCAGGATAGTGAGACTACTTTGGTCTACGCTACATTGTGTAGCAAAAACCTCCCTTAGGTGCTTTGTAACATAACAACCAGAAAGTGTCCTGACAGCACTCTTGCCAAGATAAGACCATGTGAATGTCAGAATAGTCATTAAAATAACTTCCTCAAGTCAATCTTTTGCTTAGTGAGTCTCTCTGCTCATCTAGCAGGCAACCTACATGTATGCAGGGGCGGCTCCTCTGTTAGGGCAGACGGGCATCGCCCCCGCCAGCAGCAGAAGCTGCAAACCTTTTAGAGCGAAAGGAAAATAAATTATGTTTATTATCCTTTCTTTTTGAAAGGGGAACTCACTGGGGTGACTAGCAGTAAGGGGGAGTGCACAGAACTCCCATTCAGAACGCATGTGTGTTTGGCCGGCTGTCTTGGGCCGGCCAAACATACATGCGCAGTAGGCTCTCTCCAGCCCAGCAACACAGTTGCCGGGCTGAAGAGAGCCTGCACAGGCTCCCAGTCTGCCTGGGAGAACCCTGACTGGGCGCTCCCAGCCAATCCTGATGATGCTCTGGCAGAGTCAGGATTGGCTGCAGGGCAGGCTGGGAGCCTGTGCCTGGAGCGATGCTGGAAAGGAGAGCGGTGTGGCGCGGGTCAGGTAAGTTTAAAAAAATATATATATGATTAAATGTACCCTCTGCTATGCCCCTGTCCCCCTCCCTCCTAACCCCCCTCGCGCCGCACCCACCCCTGGACCTTTTTAGTGCTGTGAGCACCGACTGCATGTATGCCCCTCTTTCTTCCAGGTCCTTGTGAACCAAAGACCGCTGTGCAAACATAACTAAAGGCAAACTGTTTCAATAAGGAGAAGACCTCAATAGTACCCTCTATACTGCGACAAAACTAATAGTAGTAAATGCAGAAAATATAATATAATAACAAGAAAACACCACAAACATACCATTTGGGATAAAGAAGCATTTGTAATCAATGGGTACTATCATACAATTAATTGTCTGAACTAAACCAAAGTTCCCTTAGATTAACACCAATTAGAAAAAACTGTGAAACATATAAAGTCACCAGAGTGAGCTAGACAAATCGGATGTGTATTCAAAAACAAGAAAGACGGAGGGTCAGCCCTCAAAGTGGGTGGTAGGATCCTCCAATCAACATACATCATTTTAGGATCGCTGAAGCAGCCAAGCCCTTTTTCTCCAATAGGTAGGAACAGGCATCCTCCCCGAGAGTAGGGTCACCTGTGATGATAGGGTTTCACGTTATGCTTGTATTAGAGCTGTTACCTGATTACGTGATTCTGTTTTGTACAAACATACCAAAAGAAAAACACAATTTCGAACGGCAACTGCATGTATTTTCAATAAAAATGCAGTGAGTGAATAAACCAGTTTGAGAGCATTTACCAAGTATAACCCGGAGCGCAACGCGATTTTTCAGATTAAACTAGAATTTTTAAACTCTGATGAGCTGTGTCTTTAATTAGTAAAAAAAGAAATGCTGTATTCGTTCCTTGACGTTTCAGCTCCTTAATGATCTATACTTTAAATGTATATGCTTAGATGATCCATTTCATTCTAAAGCCGCATAGTCATTATCTATGAGGGTCAGACAAGTCATTAGCTTCTAGTACAAGCTAGGGAGATTTTGAAAGCTTTCACACGAGCACGGTTTCTGTAAGCAGGGTATTAGTTAATTAAAAGATGGAAAGCTAATTTGAATATGTTCAATAAAATTTATATTTTAATGACAGTGTAAACAGCATAAATAATATGCCCCGCAATACTGTGTCAACTGGTTGAATTTTGTTTGTTTGGTTGCCATTACATATTCACGCTAATCATTATTTTATATGGTATGTTTTATTTCTATTAAGAACTAGGAGCCAGATGTATGAAGACATTTAGCCGTTGCAAATCCTGTGGTTGGCCAAATCACAGGATCTGTGACTGCTTAATTGCATTTCACTATTAGCCATTTTGCGATTCGGTAAATGCTTTCTGAATTGCACAATGACTTTAGAAATACTCGCAATTTGGAAAGGGCAGGGTTAGGGAGTCCCTTGAAAATACGGATTCAGAATGCTATGTATCCGTCCTCTGTAGCTGCAATTTTGGATGCAAAGCAGCGACTGGTTACTGACTCTTCAATGTAGTTGGCAACCGAATTCCAAAGGGGAAGAGGTCCTAACCCTTGTGAATGTAGAAAAAAGGATTGGGAGTGGGCAGAGGTACAAGAGACTACTGCTAACTCCTAAACAAACCTTTTTTTTAAGAAAGTCAACTTTTTTAAAACACAGCCCAATTTCCTTTAAGAAAACGGGCTTCATTTCAAACAAACGTTTACATTTATTAACCTGCCTGGAAGACGTGGTCTGCTGACTCCAGATGGTATCACCTGTGATTGTTGGAGTGTAGCTTTTATAATCGAAATGATCATGAAATACTTGCAAAATAATGTGTAATAAAGCTGCAGAGAAAACCTGACAGACTAGTGTTAACATACACGTTTGAAATGTGCCCACAGGGAGTGGCCATCAATGTATACAATGATTAATGAAATTGACTAATAATGAATTAATAATGTACTAATGTATGAATCTGTTTTAGTATTAGGAGTTATATGTTAAGGTTTTTTTGAATTAATCATTAGGCCTTAGTTAGCAAGGGTCAGGGCCTAGCTGCCTGGTCTCATATTAAATGTGATTTTCTAACGTGCAATGTGCTGTCTTGCTGAAGGACATCAAACTGTACTTTTCCAGAAGCTAGAGATGTGTGTGTAACCGTAGTAAATTCTTTCTCATGAGACCCGACTTGCTCAAGGAGACATGCTTGCTGAATGCAACAGTATAATTCGCAACAGGTACAAGTTACCCCAAAATGGTAAAGAAAATGGAGCTACTGACTGAAACGAGTAGTGTAACTTTTCCTACCTGACATTCTACCCGTTGAAGACGTAAATCATCAGAGCCAATAAATTGCATGAGAACTGATTTAAGTAAAAATTCTAGTAAGGTGATCAACAGACTACTGGATAGAGATAATGATGCACCAAATACTGACCAATTGGAAATTAGAGACTTGTCTGGCAAATTCAATTTAACGATGTGTCACAAGGAGTGTTGCTCTGATATTCTGATTTAGTCCTTGCTATTGATACTTTAAACCATCCTCACTTTGTCTTGCTCGATATTTACTTCTCCTTCTTATGAGGGAAGTATTCCCACTTATCTTACTCTGCCGAGACTTTGCTGTTCTATCCTTGCTGATGGTGGATCGACTGCTGTCCTGAGGACGAAGACTGATTCTGTATGCTGACCCATTATGGAGGATAACTATATGATGATGAAATTGTAATTGTCTGTTTGCCTTTTCTTTCTAGGTACCGACTGCTCTTTTGATAGAGACCATAGTTAGATATTTTCTAAATTTGTGTTACAAAATTGTTTTGCATGAAGTCCAACATGCCGATGCTAATCAGAGGTTAGATAAGGAGTCCACTAAAATGAACGCAAATTGACAAATGACTGAATCTTTGCTTTGCTGAATAACGTGCTAATGATACTCTGCTAAAGTTGATTCATGTTGACATCGTGCTTTGTTCTAATGTTCATGATCTTTGCTTTGCTTCAGTCATATTCAAGTTGCCACATTGTGACATTGTTAATGTGTTTTCTGGTATTGAAACTAATAAACCTGCTAGTAGAGTGTAACCAATAGGGAATAAATATCTTAATTCTTACTAGAATTGCATGGTCATTCATTGGCTGAAAGGTTATGTTGTGTTTCAATTCTTATTAATGCAATTAACTAATTTGATTGATTTGTTATTGTGAATATTGATGAGGTTATTGATCTAGTGATTGAAATGCGGAATAGATATCTCGTCTTAAGGTGTCTCCAATCAGGGTCAAAAGGTTCATTGGCCTAAAACGAGTCCCCGTGTAAGTAAAGTACCTAGGTTGGGATGCGTTATCATGAGTTACAATTTACAACCTACCTCCTGAACATTCATATTGTAGGTCAGATTGCAACTGTGATTAAGAAGTTTGTGAGCCAACCTATTAGAACATAGGTTGGTTTGCAAAACTCTTTTCTATTCCCACAAAGGCAGAACACAATTTGGAACCATTTTGTACTTCTAAATTTCCTAAGTTTGTTTTTCCATTTCCCCCCGCAATCCATCTGTGCAGGAAACAAGTAGCTTCTGATTTACTAATATTGTACCGCGAGTCATTAAAGACTACAAATCATATTTTGTGTGTGTGTGTGTGTGTGTTGTTTAAAGGACATTTATTTCTGTAGCTTGCAAAACACCAATGGCCTGATTACCAGTGGGTCTGCTGATTTGAACTGTGTGTAAACTCCAGTTTCCACATGGGTTGGTGTAGTGAGTTTGTTTGTATTTAATGCATCCAGTAAATATCAGCTGTATTAAATACCTCAACCTTTGTCAGGCAAAGTAAGCCACAATTTAATGGAGGGAAAGCCAATTGTATTTTTTTTTAATGTTGTGAACTTGAGTTTAGTTGTTTTTAACACTTTATTCAGTATATTTAGGCCCTGATTTATACTTTTTGATGCAAAACTGCACTAACGCAGTTTTGCACCAAAAAGGTTTAGCCCCGGCTTGCACCATTTCTGTGCACCAGCCAGGCACCATATTTAAGGAATGGCGTAAGGCGGTGGAAAGGGTGGGCTAGCGTAAAAAAAATGGAAGAAGGGGGTTTTGCACCAAAAAATGACGTTAGGCAGGTTGGACTAAAAAATAGTTGCTCTAACCTGCCTAGAGTCTTTTTTTTATGCAAAACCATCCATAACACATGACTCCTGTCATAGAAAAGACAGGAGTCATGCCCACCACCCCAATGGCCAGCACAGGGGACCAGGGTCACCTGGGCATGGCCATTGCACCCAGTGCCATGTAGGGGGCCAATTTCAGGGCCCCTAATGGCACTTAAAAAAATAAATACTTACCTGTACTTACCTGGGATGGGGTCCTCAATCCTCCGCTGTCCCTCTGGTGTGGGTGGGAATGTCCATGGGGCCTGAGAAGGGCACCTGTGGGCTTATTCCATGGAGGCCCACGGCAAGCTTTGCATCATTTTTTGGA
This sequence comes from Pleurodeles waltl, assembly GCF_031143425.1. Taxonomy (NCBI): domain Eukaryota; kingdom Metazoa; phylum Chordata; class Amphibia; order Caudata; family Salamandridae; genus Pleurodeles; species Pleurodeles waltl. The sequence continues at coordinate 856,024,514 of NC_090450.1, forward strand.
CCCTTCCTTCCTCCGTGCTTGATTTTAGCACGGAGGATAAATATGGCGCTAAGGCCATAGAGTCATTTTTTGCACGGGAACGCCTACTTTGCATCTCATTGACGCAAAGTATGTTTCCACATCAAAGAAATTACTTTAACTCCATAAGTTTGGCGCTAGACGATAAATATAGAGTTAGTTTTGCACCGAATTTGCATAAAGAAATTATGCAAATTCAGCGCAAAACAAGTATAAATATGCCCCCTTAATTTGATACAAAACAGAGAAAGAGCGCAGCTTGCGACAAGGTATGTTTTGCAAAAATGGAACAGCAAAGATACATAGGGAGTCACCAACACAGTTTTCTGGATTATGTTGAAAATGAGACTTGTCTCAGGAAAAAAAATATCCCAAACAAGATGTGTGGTTGGAGGTTCAGCTGTGGGAGGGGGAGAGGACAGAAGAGAAAGAGTAGAATACCGAAGTAAAGAGCACGATGGAGGGGCGGAAGGAAGGGTGAGAACCCGGAAGTCATCCCAAATCAATGAGAGAGAAGGGTATGTTAAGGCTATATGATCAAGTGGCCTCATTTTACACAGTCTTTAATTTTTCATCACGTAAATAGGCATTCATAAGTGATCATAGTATCATAGAAGCGGAATGGTTATGACCTTTGTTGAAGATAATGTTATCCAGACTTCTGAGAAAACTTATGTTTATAATAGGAAGTGACTTTTTAAAATCATTCCATTCACAGAGCATCTTTTTGGCATCAACTGTAAGGAGTAGGTCTTATAGTAAGAGCTCTGTGGTGTTTAGTGGGAACAAAGAGGCATTTATTCAGGGACCAGAGGCCAAGACAATTAAGGAATGGGTTTATTGTTATATTGCAGTGGAAAATACAGTTGATAATTTTATTAATGTGTTCCTAAAAGTGTTTAAGCAGGGGACAAGAGAAAAGCATGTTAGAAGATGCCTGTTTCAGCAGAACAACTCTAGCATGTGTCTGATTCTTTCAAATTCAGTCTATAAAGTTTATCATGTGTCCAAAAGGATCTGTGAATCAGCCAGCATTTGCATCAAGTAATGAGGGGTGATATCATTAGTTTGGTAACATGTTTCCATTCCTGGGTCCAGCAGTGTTCAGACAGAGGGGCCGCAATGTCTCAAGGCAGAGGGAAGACCATTTGCACTGGATTTCATGTATCTTGCTGGGAGAATTTTCCCTTAGAAGTTTGTATTGTTTAGCTGGTTGGTGATCCTGTGAAAGAAATTAAATTTAGTTTGGCTACGTTAATTGGCCGCTGAGGGTTTGCAAGAGTTTGATTATGATTGTTTGCACTTATTTGTCTTCAGTCTGATACCTTCATGGCCCTGGATTTGCTTAGAGCCAACCGAATTAGTGACCTTGTTTGCAAAATAAGTATGGTGACACCTATCTGTCTAACCAGACATAAATGGCATCACCCACTGAAATTGAGAATTTAATCAGTGTGGTATTGTTGGAGTTTTAGGAAGTTCTAGAACTCTTTGCTGGGGATGTTAGAGTTTTGTTGTAGAGAAGCAAATGTGATTGGATTATCTATGTTAATCAGATCTTCACCATAAAGTATGTTGTGAGTGGTCAAGGTTTGCTAATTTAGCATTTTGCTGTCAGTTCTATTAAGAGGGTTTGTAAGAAATGGAGTTGGCAGTCAGGTTACCCCCTGTCTAAGCAAGGACCCTCACTCTAGTCAGATTTAGTCACACACAATCCAAATGATCCTGCCCACTCCCTCTGGTAGCTTGGCACTGAGCAGTCAGGCTTAACTTAGAAGGCAATGTGTAAAGTATTTGTGCAATAAATCATACAATAACGCCATGTAGCACCACAAAAATACACCACATGGTGTTTAGAAAAATATATAACATTTATCTGATAGGATGCAGGTCAAAACGATGAAACTGCAATAATTATATGTTGAGCTATCACCGTAAAAGTGATATAAAGTGTCTTAAGTCATTTAAAAGCAATCAAAGTCTCTTTCAAGCACAAAGTACCTGGTAAGCGTGCAAAATCTCCACAAAGGACCGCAGTGGAGGAGTTGCGAGGAAACAAAGGGGGTGTGCAGCGATTTCTCGGGCCTCACACAGCGATGCATCATTTAATTTTCAAGCAGGGATGGCTGTGCGTTGATTTGTGGTGCTGGGTCGTGGATCCTCTTCAGGTTGCCGGGTTTTCAGACGCCCGGGTGAGGATGATTGGATTTCCTGTGGTGGCAGGATGAAGTCACAGGAGCTGCGTCGATTCGGTGGGCGTTGTGTCGAATTTTCTACCGCACGTCAGGTGCTGCGTCGATTCCTCTCTAGAAGTCACGCTGTGTCGTTCCGGCTTGGCTGTGCGTCGAATCAGTGGGCCATGTGTTGATTTTCCGGTCGCTACGCTGGCGATGCATCGATCTTCTCATTGCGAAGTCAGGCTGCGTCATTCCGGTTCGGCGTGCGGTGACATTTTCACCGTGGTGCAGGCTGTGCATTGTTTCTGGCAGGCTGTGTGTCGAATTTTGCCATACAAGGAGTCCTTCTTGTAGAGATGAAGTCGTTTTGGTCCTGAGACATCAGGGAACAGGAGGCAAGCACTACCCAAGCCCTTGGAGAGAACTTCTTCACCTCAGCAAGACAGCAGCAAGGCAGCAGGGCAACAGCAAGGCAGCAGTCCTTCACAGAAAGCAGACAGGTGAGTCCTTTGGGCAGCCAGGCAGTTATTCTTGGCAGGATGCAGGTTCTGCTTCAAGTTTCTTCTCCAGGAAGTGTCTGAGTTGGTAGGTGCAGAGGCCCTGTTTGATTCCCAAATGTGCCTTTTAAGTGGGGGAGAGTTCAAAGAGTGGCTTAGAAGTGCACATGGTCCCCTTTCAGTTCAATCCTGTCTGCCAGGGTCCCAGTATGGGGTGTGGCAGTCCTTTGTGTGAGGGCAGGCTACTGTCCTTTGACATACAAGTGTCAGGCCCTCCACCCTCCCAGCCCAGGAAGACCCATTCAAAACGCAGATGTATGCAAGTGAGGCTGAGTATCCTGTGTTTGGGGTGTGTCTGAGTGAATGCACAATGGAGCTGTCAACTAAACCCAGGCAGACATGGATTGTTAGGCACAGAAAGATTTAAATGCAGAGAAATGCTCACTTTCAAAAGTGGCATTTCAAAAATAGTAATATTAAATCTAACTTCGCCAGACAGCAGGATTGTATATAACCATTCTGGCCATACTAAATATGACCTTCCTATTCCTTTCAGTTCAGCAGCTACCACTCAAACAATGTATGAGGGCAGCCCCATTATTAGCCTGTGAAGGGAGCAGGCCTCACAGCAGTGTAAAAACGGATTTAGGAGTTATGCACTACCAGGACATGTAAACTACACAGGTACTTGTCCTGCCTTTTGCCTACACAGCGCCCTGCCCTATGGGTTACCTAGGGCATGCCTTAGGGGTGTCTCATATGTAGAAAAAGGGGAGTTTTAGGCTTGGCAAGTACTTTTAAATGCCAAGTCGTATTCGCAGTGAAACAGCACACACAGGCCTTGCAATGGCAGGCGTGAGACAAGGTTAAGGGGCTACGTAGGTGGGTGGCACAATCAGTGCTGCAGGCCCACTAATAGCATATAATCTACAGGCCCTGGGCACATATAGTGCACTCTACTAGGTTATAAGTAAATTAAATAGTCCAATTGGGTATGATCTAATGTTACCATGTTTAAAGGGAAGAGAGCATGTGCACTTTAGCACTGCTTAGTAGTGGTAAAGTGCGCAGAGTCTTAAAACCAGCAAAAACAGTATCTAAAAAGTGAAGGGAGGCAGGCAAAAAGTTAGGAGTGAGCACCCTAAGGCTGTCAAGTCTAACAAGGTTGTACCGTACAGAGGCTGAAGTAGAGTATTTTAATTTAATTATGGAATTGCTGTCTAGTTGTAAAACCATGTTGATAGTGTCCTTAATAATACTGAAGGAGTGAATGGGCTTCAGGTGCTTAATGAATATAGTGGTTATTGGTGTAAAAGGAAGGAAAGATTCCACCCTCAGATCAACCCACATAGGAGGGGGGAATTTTTGGGTTGGATTGCAACAACTGAATGGATTGTTTGATATGGAAAACTGCTTAAAGTTTACTGAAGTTAGGGAGTTCTACTCCACCTTTCTCCTTATTCATCCTAATTATGTTTATTGAAATTTTGGGTTTCTCATTGGTCCAGATAAGTTGTCTGATGATCTTGTTTAGTGTTTTAGAGAAAGTAGGGGAAAGGACCAGAGGAAATATGTTTGTGACAAAGTTAACTGGGGCGTGATTAGCGTTTGCATGCATTTTCAGCCTACCTCACCATGCTAGTGTGTTTGAAAGACCAAGATTCAACAAGATCTTGGATTTTTTGAACAAATTTTTTTTTAATTAAGGAACAGAACTCAGATAAGGACCTTTGAAATTGAAGGCCAAGATTTTTAAAATGGTTTTGCCATTTAAGATTGGTATTATAGAGAATTGTTGGAGTTCAAAGCGGATTTCGAGGGAATACTTAAATTTTTTCCTTGTTTAGCGTGTACCCTGAGGCTTTGTGATATTTGTGAATTACATTTAGGATTTCAAGTACGGCACCCTTTGCATCCATGGAAAAGATAAGGATATCCTCAGGATAGGGCGACTCCTTTTGCAATTTGGAAATAAAGAGAGTACCCTTGATTGTATTATTATTCAAATTTCAGCCAGTAAAGCCTTGATGACAAGTAAAAAGAGTAGTGGGAACAAGAGACAGACCTGCCTTGTAACTTGAGAGAGTTTAAATATATCCAAAAGTGAGCTGTTTACCTTTAGTCTAGTTGAGGGATTATCGTATAGGACAAGCACCATACGTTCGAAAGTAGGGCCTACGTTGAACTTACAAAACACAGTTCTAAGAAAAGGCCAAGAAACTTTGTTGAAGGCCTTTTCAGTGTCAAAGGCCATGGCCATGGCTGGAGACTGTAGTGAGGGGGCTTTTGCTAAAACGTGTGCATAGAGTATGATATTGTCTGAGGCTAGTTTCCCATTTACAAAGCCTGTTTGAAAGGGAAGTACTAAAGATGGGAGTAGCTTTTCTAATCTTGACAGTAAGAGTTTTGCATAGATTTTGCAATCTAGATTGAGTAGGGAGACAGGCCTATAGTTTTTCGTTTCTAATGGGCCCTTATTTTCTTTGGATATGACTGATATTACAGCTTCTGTAAAATTAGGACCTTTTTTGCCTGTGGAGCAGTAGAAGTTGAAGAGGTTTTTTAAAAGGGATGCAAAGGTTTAATAGAAGGCAGTTGAGAAGCCATCGGATCCTGGTGCCTTCCTCACATTAAGCG